>NW_027203381.1:57207413-57887413 GCF_024711535.1 Dipodomys merriami
ATGAGGTTGGGATATTGATAGGTATCACATTGAATTTGTAGATAGCTTTTGGCGGTATTGCCATTTTCACAATGTTAATCCTCCCAATCCAGGAGCATGGGAGGTTCTTCTTCCTTAGTTCTGCTTTAATTTACTTTTTCAGGTTTTTAAAGTTTTCATCATACAGGTCCTTCACTTCTTTAGTTAAGTTAACTCCTAGGTATTTTATTTTTTGTGGGGCTATTATACAAGGAGTTGCTTTCCTGATTTCAGGCATGCTCTTCTCGTTATTGGCATACAGAAAAGCCATTGACTTTTTTTTATTGTAAAAACACTGTACAGAGGGGTTACAATTACATGGGCAAGATAATGAGTACATTTCTTATCAAGCATTGTAGCCTCCTGCTTTGTTTCCCCTTCCCACCCTTTCCCATCCTCCCTTCCAGCCCCCCAATCCTCATTCCCCCCCCACCAAAGTTGTAAAGTTCGTTTTCGACATAATGACTTGTATATCTCATTGTTGCAATGGGTCCACCTGTATCCCTATTTAAATGGTTTGTTTTTTCCCTTCCCCTCCACAAATTATACCGACATCAAATGATGCCATTAACTTTTGAGGGTTAATTTTGTATCCTGCTACTTTGCCAAAGTTTCAGATCAGCTCCAGTAACTTGGGAGTAGAGTCCATGGGGTTCTTTAAATACAAGATTATGTCATCTATTGGATCCCCTTTGTGTTTGCATCTTGTCTTAAGTGCTGTAGCTAGGCATTCTAATACTAAATTGAAGAGAAGTGAAGAGAGTGGACATCCTTGTCTTGTTCCTGAATTCAAAGGAAATGGCTTTAGCTTTTTTCCATTAAGTATAATGCTGCCTGTAGGTTTGTCATACACAGCCTTTATTATATTGAAGAATGTTCCATGGATTCATAAAGGGGTGTTGGGTCTTGTTGAATGCTTTTTCTGCATCTATTGAGATAATCATGTGGTTCTTATCCTTGTTCTTGTTGATGTGATGAATTATATTAATTTATTTGAAAAGTGGAGGAATATCAACTTCAAACTCTACTACAAAGCTATAGTAATCAAAAACTGGCACAAGAACAGATCTGAGTACCAATGGAATAGAACTGAAGACCCAGAAATGAACCCACAGATAAGGGAGCTAAAAAAAAAATAGAATGGAAGAAAGACAGTCTCTTCAGTAAATGGTGCTGGCAAAATTAGTTAAACACCTGCAGAAAACTATAGCTAGATCCTTATATATCACCCTGCACCAGAATCAACACCAAATGGATCAAAGACTTGGAAAAATTATATTAAGTGAAGTAATCCAGGCCCAAAGAAACATAGGTTCCATAGTCTCCCTTATTTGCAATAACTAGTATATGTCTAGGACAAGCAGAAAAGGTCAAAAGGTATGTACATATGACCATATAAGATGATGCTAAGTGAAATGAACCTCAAAATAGGGACACAAGAGGTTTTATCTTTGTTACTCTTGTTTTTAATGAATGCACTGTATGATTTTTTTTGTTTCCTTTGTATGTTCTTCCCCCATGGTATAACCCCTGTTTCCACTGTATTTGATTACAGTGCCTTGCATCTTTTTTTTTTTTTTTTTTTTTTGTCGGTCGTGGGGCTTGAACTCTGGGCCTGGGCGCTGTCCCTCAGCTCTTCAGCTCAAGGCGAGTGCTCTACCACTTGAGCTACAGCGCCACTTCCGTGTGCCTTGCATCTTGTGTATACATTTTTCTAATTTGGGGAGGGGAAGGGAAATAACAAAATGCTGAAATAAGGATACAGGATGACCCATTGTAGCAATGGGATGTACAAGACCTATGTTGAAAACAAACTTGGGGGGTGGGGAGGAATTGGGGAGGTAAGGAGGGAAGAGATGGTAGGGGAAAAACAAAGGAGTGGGTAACAATACTCAATAGGAAATAGACTCATTACCTTGCTCATGTATCTGTAGCCCCTCTGTACAGTATCTTTACAATAATATATAGATATAGATATAGATATGAAAGAACCAAAGCAAGGAGGACAAAGAAAAAAAAAAGAGTCTCATGGAGTTTCCTGCCCAGGCTGGGTTTGAACTGTGATCCTCAGATTTCAGCCTCCTGAGCAGTTAAGATTACAGGTATGAGCCACCAGCGCCTGGTAAGATTCTAAGCTTTCACTCAAGCAATACCTACTTTGAGAAATATCTCAAATATTTTCAGAAATATCATCTTGGAAGGCTGCCTCTAAATTAGCTTAGAAAGGAAGTCCTAATCATAGGAGGCTCAGTTGCTAAAAGACAAAAATATATCGAATCTAAGGAAAAGCTGAACAGCATATCTCTGGAAAGGGATGACTCCATTTTTCATTTTCTTTTCTTTTTTGTTCTTAAGCTGGTACTGAAGCTTAAACTCAGGGTCTAGATGCTATCCTTTAGCTTTTTCACTCAAGGCTGACACTCTATGACTTGAGCTACACTTCCACTTCTGGCATTGTGCTGGTTAATTGGAGAGAAGAATCTCACAGATTTGTCTGCCAAGACTGTCTTTGAACCCAGTCCTCAGATCTCAGCCTTCTAAATAGTTAGGATTATAGGCATGAGACACCAGTGCTTAGCTTCCTTTTGTAATCATTTTAAAGGATTTAGAATTACTTCTAAGTGAGGAGTAGTATATAGATCTGGGAAACTCCACTCTGGTATGACAATTGTTCAATTCTCATTCCTTACAATTCAAACTTGATTCTGGTATGATAACTATACAATTCATATTCCTTATATGTACAAGAGAAAAGAGAAAGCTTGTGTCAATTCTGGGTAGCAAGTAAATTCAAGTGGACCAATTTCCCCCATCCAAGGTCTTGTCTAATTTTTGTTTTTGTCTGTCTTCTCCTTTTGAAGTTTCCCCACTTTGTTGCTAGCTTCCACCCACACATCTGAGCTCCAGAAGGTGTACTAAGCTGATTGGTGCTCACTGATTTTGTGCCCTCTGATTTGGTGTGTGATTCCCACATTGTGACCTTTTCCCACTTGGTTGATAAGGCTGGCCTAGGGTTCTCACCGCACCTGAGGAAACTCCATGTGCAGGGATAATTTGTTATACATGATGACATACACATGTCTCTGTACCTTTTTAAGCAACTAAAGTAGGAGTGAGGTGACTCAAGGATAAGCTTTGAGCGTTCCTTTATCCTTTAGAAACCCCCCAACAATAATTGGACATGATCTGTATTGTCCACAGACATATCCTCCCTGGAATAAGAAAATATCAATAAACAAACCTGGCCTTTTTCCTCCAGTTTTTTGTGTTCCTCAACAAGTTTTTCCACATGCATCACACTGTCCCCAATGCTTGTAAACTCTGCCTGCTCTTCCAGCAAACTATCCAGGGCAAGCTTCACCTATAAGACACAGTAGAGCAATGCAGAAGTAAGTCAGTAAGCACCATCTGGAGTGATCTGTCAGTTATAGTCTAAGAAAACTTGGAAGTTCAAAAAGAATAAAGACATATTTTTGTATTTTTGTATTTTGGGCTTTCTTCCTCCCTTCCTCCCCTCCTTCTACTCCTTCTCCTTCTTCCTCTTCCTCCTTATCCTCTCTCCCTCTCTCTCCCCCCCTCTCTCCCTTTCTCTCTCTCTCCTCTCCCCACTCTCTCCTTTTTTCACTATATTACTTTTTAGATTAAGAGATTAAGTTAGGTGGGATCTTGGGCATTTGTGGTTGGAATATTAGAACTGCATTCAACAGCTTCTCTGTGAAGAATGAAGGTGAATCATCACTGATATGTCATGAATGTTGAAAGAGAATATTATTACCGCAGGAGAAAAGGGGTCATTGAAGAAAATTACAAAGAGGGAGCTAGATTAGGGAGAACAAAACTCAATCCCAGAGGGAACAGCTTACACTAAGCAAAAGGAAAGAAATATAAATACCACCTATGTGGAATAAATAGTTTATTGTCAAAGCTCATAGAATTCACAAACTTTATAGATCATGATAATGATGACTTGCCTTGTGAAGGTTAAATTGTGTTTGTGACTTTAACTAATACTATGAAATATGTGAAAGTTATATAATCACCTAATCTCAATTTTTTTTAAAATAAAAAGCACCAGTGGCTACTCTGGAGGCTGAGATCTAAGGATAATGATTTGAAGCCAGCCCAGGCAGAAAAAGTCCATGAGACTCTTATCTCCAATAAACTACTCAGAAAAAAACTCAATCCCAAAGTGAAGAGAAAGAAAATAAGAGACCTGTATCAAAAAAGGACATTATAAAGAAAACAATACCTTACAATAATTGTGCTCAAAGCGTTGTAGTTGTAGGCATTGGTTAAGCTTCAGGTGATGCTCAGACCAAAACTGACTAAAGGCCTTCTCTGTTTCATCCAATTGGACTAGTAACCTTTCGAGAATGAAAGAAAAAAAAGTGATTTTATGTTAGCATTCATTTCTACTGGTGTATCTGCTATGTATCTGCTGCTATGTATCTGCCTATGTATCTGCTGCCTGATTTCTGTCAGCTCTATTAATCATGGAGATCCCTGAGTTACTAAAGACTGTGTTGTCCATGTCTTCTTATGGTTCATTGTCCCCATCCTGTCTGCTTTCCAATCAGGACACCCACAGAGCAGGCACCCAATCAGATGCAGCCACTGTGTTTTAAAATGAGCTCCAAGTGGCCTTACCTTTGGGCATCTCTGTATCTATGTGTGCATTTGCATGCACCTGCATGCACACGCTCACACGTGTGTGTGTGTGTGTGTGTGTGTGTGTGTGTGGTGCACCAGTCTTGGAGCTTGAACTCAGGGCCTGGGCACTGTCCCTGAGCTTTTTTTGCTTAAGGCTAACTCTCTTCCACTTGAGCCACAGCTCCACTTCTGCCTTTCGGTGGTAAATTGGAGAAAAGAATCTCACAGACTTTACTGCCTGGGCTGGCTTTGAACCAGAATCCTCAGATCTTAGCCACCTGAGTAGCTAGGATTATAGGGATAAGCCACCAGTGGCTATCTCTCATTTGTTATTCTTAACCAAGACACACACTTACAGATTAAATTGTTTTGAAAATTGTAGCCTCAAATACTTAGAGGTTTTTGCCATAATTTTAGGGCAGCATGCTTATGCATCTATTTTTCTATCTGAAATGATACATGTATAAAGGCTAAGAACAGCCAAAGTGTTATTTATTTTTTTCCCAAAGTGTTATTTAGAAATAAAAAATAATAAATAAAATGATCTTCCATAAAATCCTTGGATGGAAGCAAATTCCATCCAAGGATGTAACTCTCTTAAAAAGATCTCTAGGGGCCACGAGCAATGACTCAGGCCTGTATTTCTAGCTGCCGGGGAGGTGGAGATTGGAGATGGTTGTCAAGGATAGTGGAGGCAAAAAGCTGGTGAGGTCCACACGTAAACAAAACAAGTGTTTGTAATCTAAGATATGTGGGAGGCATAACTAAGAGGACTGTGCTCTAAGACCAGGCCAAGCAAAGATATGATAACCTATCAAAATAAATAAATAAACACAAAAGGATTGAAGGCATGGCTTAAGTGATGGAACACCTACCAAGTGTGAATCCTATAGTCAAACCTTAAACCCCAGGAGAAAGAGGAGGGGAGGGGAGGGAAGGAAAGAGGTCACTTTGTAAGTAGATGCCAAATATAACATTTTTTCCTTCTCTCTCTCTCTCTCTCTCTCTCTCTCTCTCTCTCTCTCTCTCTCTCTCTCTCTCTCTCTCTCTCTCTCTCGTGTGTGTGTGTGTGTGTGGTGTGTGTGTGTGTGTGTGTGTGTGTGTGTGGTGTGTGTGTGTGTGTGTATATGTGTGTGTGTGTGTGTGTGTGTGTGTGTGTGTGTATGCTGGTACTAGGGCTTGAACTCAGAGGCTGGGCACTGTCCCTGAGCTCCTATGCTCCAGGCTAGGACTCTACCACTTGAGTCACACCTCCACTCTTGGCTTTTTGCTGGTTAATTGGAGATAATTCTCACAGGTTTGTCTGCTTGGGTTGCCTTCAAACCACAATTCTCAGATCTTAGCCTCCTAAATAGCTAGGATTACAGGTATGAGCCATCATTACCTGGCCTCCTTTTCCTCTCTGCTATCTCAAATATTATCCTTTCTTGTTCCCACCAAAACCCAACAAACAGTAGGTTAGATTTTGTTGGGCTCTGTTCTTGGCTGTTTTAGAATACCTACATGTTTTGGGGGCAAAGCAAATCCAGTATCCAGCCAGGCACTGGTGTCTCATGCTTGTAATCCTAGGTACTCAAAGGTTGAAATAAGGATCTTGGTTTAAAACCAGCCAGAAGAAAATACCCAAGAGATTTTTATCTCCAATAAACTTGTCAAATGCTGAACTGGAGATGTGGCTCAAGTGGAAGAGTGCTAGTTGTGTGCTAAAAAGCCAAGTGAAAGAGCACGGTCCTAAGCGTAAGCCCTAATATCAGCATAAAAACAAAACAAACCAAAACAAAATAAAACCAGATCCCATCTCACTCACCTTTTCATAGTGGCTACATTCTCAAGCTCATTGACATTGGGTTTGCTGGTGGGATATTTGCGTGCTGGTTCTTGGACACATGACAGCAATGTTGCCCCTTGCTTTCCAAGTAATTTCAGCTCAGCCTAGAAAAAGGAAAACATAGATTATCTTAGAAAGAAAAAACAAAAGGAAATCTCAGTTTTAGAGGGTGAAGAGAATCACAGATTGGTCTACTACATTTAGGAAACTAAATGCTAGCGAAGTCATGATGGAGTTTAAAAGAATTAAGTTATCCTTAGCAGGACACAAAATACGCAAAAAGTATCAAGATATTAGTTAAAAACAAAAGTAGTTAATAAAATCTAAGACATATAATAATAATAATAATAACTTAAAAAAATAAGGACTCAGTTCTTTGCAACTAGGCAAAGCTATTTGCTTCTATTTATTTATTTATTTATTTTTGCGTCTGGTCGTGGGGCCTGAACTCTGGGCCTGGGCACTGTCCCTCAGCTCTTCAGCTGAAGGCTAACTTTCTACCACTTGAGCCACAGCGCCACTTCCAGCTTTTTTCTTTTTGCATATGTGGTGCTGAGGAATCGAACCCAGGGCCTCTGGCATGCAAGGCAAGCGCTCTACCACTGAGCCACCTTCCCAGCCCCAGCTATTTGCTTCTAAATCTAACAGCTCCAAGGTCTTCTCCTTGGGCAGGGCCGATCCTCTCTCACTGCTTTGAACCTTAAGAGAAGGCCCAGGATGCAAGATTAAAAGAACAAAGCCAGGCTGGCATAGGGCTTCCCTCTTGAGAATCCTGGGTTCTTGAGTCATAAGTATAGGGTTGATATACACTTGAGAGATATAATAAAACCACAGCTTAGAGACTAAAACAGCTGGGTGTTGGTGCTTCACACCTATAATCCTAGCTACTCAGAAGGCTGAGATCTGAGGATTGCAGTTCAAAGCCAGTCCAGGCAGAAAAATCCTTAAGACTATTTTATTTCCAATCTACCAGCAAAAAGCCAGAAGCAGAGGTGTGGCTCAAGTGGAAGAGTGCCAACCTTAACTGAAAAAGCCAAGGGAGAGTGTTGAGGCCTTGGGTTTAAGCCTCAGAACCAGTACACACACACACCACACACACACACACACACACACACACACACACACACACACACACACACACACACACACACACGAATAAAACAAATGGCCATCTCTACACACATAAACATTGAGCCTCCTCTTCAATGTCCCATTCATTCACCAGGAAAGGGTTCTGTCTGTCCCCACTCAGTTCACTCAGATGTCCTGAGCCCTTTGCTCCTTGGCTTCCATCCCAGTCTAGTAGTTCCTTCAGAGGGGTTATGTCATTCATACCCACCCTCAAATTTGTCCCCAAATCTCACTGATGACAGACTTCATGTCTCTAGGATAGTACCTCAGAATTCTTGGGACCATCTTAGCTCTGCCCATGCCAGGCAATTCCCTGTACAAGCCACTTGGCTTTTCTCATGCTAGGAACCAGACCTAGTGCCTTGTGCATGACAGGAAAGTGTTCTGCCACCAAGCTATGCCCCATTCCTCTATGCTAACCTTTTGTCTAGACAGGCTGGCTTTCCTTTGTGGGAATCGGACATTTCCCTTCTTTTCCACTCTCAAGTATCAGCCTCATTTCTTATCTCAACAACGTTCATTAAGTATTTGTAGTGTGAGTAAATTAGTAATAGTCTAAAGGACTCAGAGAAATAAGGACAAATCAGATATGATAGGAAAGAGTGAGAGAGTGTTTTTAGCTTTTTCTTCCTCCCACCCGCTAGAGAGGGTCTTGGTTTCCTACTCAGTCCAACTGCCCCTGAACTTCCAGCAGGATTCTGGCATTATCCATTATTACACTGACATTTGCATATAAGCTTTCCTAACACCACAATAGGAAGAAAGATGAAGAGGCTATGTGCATCTACTTAGGGCAGGAGACATTGGTGATGAAGCAGGAACAAGGTATACACCAGAGAGTTGCAGAGAGTGAGGAAAGCATGCGAGACCAGGAGATGCCACACTGTGTATTCACTTCACACTGTTTTGCAATATGTACATATATGTAACTGAGTATAGTGGCTTATGCCTATAATCCCAACTACTTGGGAGGTAGAGACAGGAAGATTGCCAGGTGAGACCAAGTCAGACAAAAAAAAAAAATCCAACGACAAAAGCAAACCAAAACAACAAAAACCATTTGCAAGAATCTGTTTCAAAAACCAAGTGTAGTATGGTGGTGAATGCTTTACTTCCAGCTATTTGGGAGGCAGAGGTAGGAGTATTGTGGACTGAGGCCAGCCGAGGCCAAAGGTTTCGATTCTATCTGATAAATGACAAAAGAAACAAGCCAGGGACATAGCTCAATTAGTAAGGCTTGTATCTACATTTCCCCAGTACCTCCAAAAATGCAAGCAAAAATCATGATCTGGTTACTACTTTGCACATAGTCATCTCCCATAGAGTTACACAATCATGCCAGAAACACAAAGGACAAGAGGAAGAAACTATGAAGATAAGTTGCTTAGCCCAAAACCAAGTTCTGATTTCCATGAAAAGAACTTGTTCTTTAGCTGGTAGTTCTGTGCTAAACAAAAGTCTGAGATAGGAGGATCCTGGTTTATGGCCAGCCTGGGTAAAAAGTTTGTGAGACCCCAACAAGGCTGAATACCATAGCAGGTGTTGATCATCTTGGCTACAAGGTAAGCATAAATAGGATGGCCAATAGGCTATAAACACAAGACCCTATTTTAAAAACAATGTGGCCAGGCATTGGTGGCCAATCTCTGTAATTCTAGTATGTAATTCTACTTGGGAGGCTATGATCTGGGGATGAGGTTTGAATTTAGCCCAGGCAAGAAAGCTTGTGAAACTCTTATTTCCAATTAACCACCAAAAAAAAAAACACCCCAAAAGTGAAGCTGTGGCTCAAGTGGTAGAGCACTAGCCTTGAGCTAAAGGGCAGTTCCCTAGATTTTGAGCTCAAGCCCCAGAACCAGCACATGTGTGTGCAACACACACACACACACACACACACACACACACACACACACACACACACACACACACACAAGCAAAAAAAGGCTCAGGGTGCAGTTTGAGTGGTAGAATACCTGCCTAACAAGCATGAGGTTCTGAGTTCAAACACCAGAGAAGAAAGAAATAAAAAGCCACCATTTTAGGATTTTATTTTTGTTTTTACCACCAAAATTTGGGCTGGAGAGAGGAGGGCCTCTGAGCCTGTCTTCTATAACATGTATAAATTCATGCTCCTTTTGGGGGAGGTTTCTTTCCGTGTGTGACAAGGCCGCTGGGTGATGCTTGTGTAGCTAATGCACAGCCCATTGAAGTTGCTGCCCTTGGGAAAGCAGAGCCTCCCTAGAAGGGTCAGCCACAGGCAGGCTGTGCACAGGCGCTGAGTCCAGGATCTAACTCTCTCATGAAGGGTGATCAGATACATTTGGACAGATGGACGTGAGCCACATTCTGTACACCTGCAAATTTTCCCAGAGAAGGTTAAGCTGGCTGTGTGCCAGGGCCCATGCTCTGATGAGATAGTGAATCATGGAGAAAACAAGCTTTAAAACCTTAGCACAAAACCCAGTGCTAAGCTGAGCACTGATGACTCACACCTGTAATCCTAGCTACTCAGAAAGCTGAGAGCTGAGGATCACGGTTCAAAGCCAACCCAGGCAAGAAAGTACATAGACTCTGATCACCAATTAACCAGAAAAAAAAGTTGCAAGTGGAGCTTTGGCTCAAGTAGTAGACTTCCAACCTTGAGAGAGAAAAACCTAAGTCAGAGAATAAGGTCTTGAGGTCAAGCCACACAAATCATTCTTCCAAGGAACAAACCTATACTGTATTGGTTTTATTGGAAAGAGGGGCTTTCTAAATGAAAAAGTAAATTATTCAGTTACTTGTAGAATCTAATAGGCAAGGCTGGGCAGTTGAGTGACTATGTGATTTCCTAGTATACATGATGCTGTGGAATCTGTCCCCAGTAACACACACATACACACACACACACACGCAGTAGATAAAACACTAATGAACTGAGATGTAAAATTAAATTTTATGGCATAAATTACCATAAAATAATGTAATAGTAGTTACTGTTATTAGTTACTAACAAAGTTTAATTTTTTCTAACATAAGCAATTTCTTTTCTTTTAAAGGAATGTTTGCTTGAGAAAGAGGGAAAATATAACTCTAATTTAATCTTTAATACTCTTGTTTCTAAGTTACCAGATAAGGAAGAAAGAAATCATATTTGTAGTCAGCTAATAATTAGGAAACAGAAAATGACTTAAGAACCCTCTGCCTTGTCTTTAAAAGAATACTGACATTACTTAATAAGATAAAGTAACAATTTTGACCAAAATTTACTTACTGTTCGTGTGTGTGTGTGTGTGTGTGTGTGTGTGTGTGTGTGTGTGTGTGTGTGTGTGTTGGTATTAGGGTTTGAACTCAGGGTTTTCTTTCTTGGGTTTTTCTGTTCAAAGCTAGAGCTCTCAAAAGAATTTTCTGCCCCAGGCTGGCTTTGAACTGTGATCCTCAGATCTCAGCCTCCTGAGTAGCTAGGATTACAGGTGTGAGCCAACAATACCTGATTTAATTTGCTATTAACCAAGACACATACTTGAGTAAATGAAATTGTTTTGAGAATTGTAGCCTCAAATAGTTATAGGCTTTGCCATGATATTAGGGAAGCATGGATTATAAATACAACCATGCAAGATTGCATTTATTTTCTAACAAAAAAAAGAACAAAAAGCAAATTGAATGGTACCTTCTAAATTCCTATCATTTGTCCTATAGGCTAGATAGGGATGTTAGAATAAATTGAGACATGATCATTAGAGTAACAAATTTATTTCTTATAACTATCAAGGACTTCATATTATATGGATGTCCAGCATGTCTCATAACACAGTGTGTCAGTGTGACATCTGACCCCTCTGCCTAGAGCTGCAGTATTAATTCTGAGAACAGCTAGGTGGCTCTATGTACAAAAATTCTCCTGTTCCCTCTTAGGGACTGGTTTTCCTGTCCTTTTCCCTCTGTAGAACTTTTGTCTATGTGGAAATTATAGGGTACCCACTGCCTTTCCTGGGGTTCCCTGCTATACAGACAGCAGGGGCTATCTGGATGGTTTTTATAGGCTTGATATATGTTTGTCTAAGATCTAGTGTGTCTGTGTATGCAGATTCACATGCATACATACACATGTGTAGTGCAACCTCAGGTTCTTACTCATACTCATATATATATATATATATATATATATACATATATATATTTAGGACTTGCACACCTACCTAGTGATATATGTATACATATGATATATGCATATACATAATATACATACATATATATTCTTTTCTGTGATGTTACTGGGGCTTGAACTCAGGGCCTGGGAGCTATCCCTTAGCTTTTTCACTCAAGGCCAGCACTGTACCACTTGAGTAACAGCTTCATTTTTGCTTTTTTTTCAGGATGGGGGCGTTAATTGGAGATAAGGATCTCATAGACTATTTTTTGCCCTGGGTTAGCTTTAAATGGCAATCCTCTGATCTCAGCCTCCTAGGATTATAGGCATAGCCACAGGTGGCTAAAATGCACAATTTTTTAAACAATGAAAACAAAAAAAAAAACATGTTTCCAATTCCCTGGAATTCATTTCAATAAATACTATTTTAAATATTCACATAAGTTATACCTCTGTGCTCCTCTCTTCAGGGTATTTTCCTGCAGTCTGACTGCATATAAATGCCTAGAGTCCTATATAGGTTATTAAAATCCACATTTTTAAACCATTACCCCCAGAGTATGGTGTATTTGCTGAATCAAATTTGGGAAGAGCTGGACTCTTTTATCTGTGAGTCAAAATTTACAACACTGCTTTGCTTGATGGTTCCCAGGGACGGTCCTGACTGGCTCTGTCATCCTCTCTGGACTCTGGTCTACATCTTCTTGGAATGAGGCAGAGCTCTCCGTGGAGAGCCCCGCTGCCCACGGCTGTCTGCCTGCCCGCCCTACGCAGCAGGCTTCCATGTGGCCCTTTAACTGCCTGCATTTGATTCCTGAACAACTGAAAACCAGATCCTGCAGCCTTCCCGTCCAAACCAACTTTCTGCAGCCTGGGCCTCCCAGAAATCAGGGGAGAAGAGCTCAGCCAGTGTTTGGACCCAAAGACAGCCAAGTTTCTCAGAAGCATTACCTGGGAAAATATCCAGGATGCTGTCAGGGTTTTACAGTCCTAGCACTGACCGTTTGATTACTCAGCATAATCTTGGGAACACATCTTAAGCTCTTTTTGGATGACAGCCTCATTAAAGACAGAATTTAGCACTGTTCCCTGGCATATGGAGAATTTATTTACCACCACTAGACTCTGAGACTCCCTTAACTTGACTATGTATTTCTCAAAGCTATATTTTTTGGTTTTCCTGACACATAGTGGTGGGTCTTCAATATATGTTGAAGAAATGAACAAACCAACCATCCAACAAAGTATTTGGGAAAAGAGTCCAGCTCTTCTTAAGCTTATGAGGCAAGAAAACATACAACTGGGCACTGGTGGTTCATGCCTGTAATCCTAGCTGAGATCAGAGGATCAAGGTTTGAAGCCAGCCCAGACAGGAGAGTCTATGTGACTTTTGTCTCCAATTATCCACCAAAAAGCCAGATGTGCAGATGTGGCTCAAGTGGGTAGGTCAACATCCTTGAGTGAAAAAACCAAGCAAGAGCATAAGGCTCTGAGTTCAAGCCCTAGTTCCAGCACACACACACACACACACACACACACACACACACACACACACACACACACACACACACACACACACACACACACACACACACACACACACACACACACACACACACACACACACTACAAAGTACATCAAGCATCCAATTCTTCTCTGCTCCCCTAATAAAGATGGCCTTCTAGGAAATACAGAAATTCATTAGGGAGTTTCTCAAGACTTAAGGTTTGGAATCCATTCAGGGAGGAAGCACCAGGAGGCAAAAAACAAACAAACAACTGCTGAGCTCCCTTGTTGAGAAGCAGCTTTTGAAGCTTCTGTGAATCATTTAATAGGTACCACTCCTATTAAGTGATAGGTGCTCAGAAAGCCTTTTTCTCAGTAATGTATCTTTGAGAAACTGAAGCGCTTAGCCAGTTTATTAGTCTCCTCCAAAACTTCACCATCGCTGAAGAGCTCATCTTCCAGTCACCTCGCTTTCCTGTGACTGCGCATGCTCTCTCGCTCTGTCCTAAGCCATCACAGGAATGCTGCCTTGGACCAGTGCTGACACAATCAACCCACCAACTGGAAGGCGTCTGCTTCCCATGGCTGCTTCCCCCAGCTCTCAAATCCCCAGGCTTCAGAGGTTTTCCTCGGCACATACTGCCTGTCAGGTGGTCAGTGGCTGCCACTGTGAACCGACTGAGAGGTCACTGAGAAGCAGGAAGGAGGGGGCTTCACTTTTGATTCTACCTGAGCTGGCCTCTGAGACACCAACAGCACCTTACCTGCAGCTTGTCCTGCTGCCTTGTGTGGGACATGAGAAGGTCTTCGGTGGACAGCATACCTCTGGGCAGCTCTGTTGTGGCCAGGGATGCTCCAAATGTCTGCAGCATCTGAGCAGTAGTTTTCAACATCAAGGCAAAGTTTTCTATGGCCTGGAAAGTCAAACAAGCATCACAATGTAGAGAGATTAGCACTCACCAATATGTGTGTGTTCTCTCTCTCTCTCTCTCTCTCTCTCTCTCTCTCTCTCTCTCTCTCTCTCTCTCTCTCTCTCTCTCTCTCTCTCTGTCTGTCTGTCTCTCTGTCTCTGTCTCTCTGTCTCTCTGTCTCTGTCTCTCTGTCTCTCTGTCTCTCTCTTTCTCTCTGGTCCTGGGGACTTGAACTCTGGGCCTCTGCACTATTCCTAAGCTTTTGTGCTCAAGGTTAGCACACTAGCACTTAAGCCACAGCTCCACATCCAGCTTTTTGTGGTTAATTGGAACTAAGAGTCTCACAGACTTTCCTGCCAGGGCTGGCTTTGAACTGCAATCCTCAGATCTCAGGCTCCCCTGAGTAGCTAGGGTTACAGGCGTGAGCCACCGGTGCTCTCTTCATGGAGGTAGAAGGAGCTGTATTGAAGTAGCTCACATATTGTTTGTAATACCGAAGACTTTGTGGATCGTCTTGATATGATAGTGTGGGAGGCATTTTATCTCCATTTTATTTATTTTTGGTGCTGGTACTGGTGTTTGAGATGTCCGTTAGATTTTTCCACTCAAGGCTGGCATTCTACCATTAGAGTCATATCTCCATTTTCAGCTTGGAATGGCTAAATGGAGATAGGAGTCTCCCTTTTTAGTCTACCTTGGCTGGCTTCAAACCTTTATCCTCAGATCTCAGCCTCCTGAGTAGGCAGTATTACAGGTGTGAGCCACCAGCAACCAGCCTTATCTCCTTTACTTTTCTTCTTTTCTTTTCTCTGGGGGTGGGGTCCAAGACTGGGATTCAAACTTGGTATCTGCCACTTTCACTCATTGCTAGCACTCTACCAACTGAGCCACCCTTCCAACCTCCTTATCTCTATTTTATAAAGGAACCAAAGCTCCAGCAGATTAAGTGAATTGTTCAACATTACTTGGAGAAAAGGAAGGAAAGAAAGAAGGGAGAAAGGAGAGAAGGAAGGAGGGAAGGAAGGAAGGAAGGAAGGAAGGAAGGAAGGAAGGAAGGAAGGGAAGGAAGGAAGGAAGGAAGGAAGGGGGAGAGAGAGGGAGGAAAGATTTAACGAAGGTCAATTGTTTCCAGGCTGGGGCTCTGTTCATCATCTCAAGAGTACCTCAAATTAAGTCCAATTCAGGATTTATACCAAATACAATGCTGCAAGGGGCAGAAATTCCTAACTTGTCTACACACACACACACACACACACACACACACACACACACACAGAGTGTCTGATGCCTCTGAGAGGCTTGTCAAAGCTGTTGAGAAGATCTGACAATTGGAAGAAAATATGAGTGTTCTGATTAGTCACTTGTAACCTTTAAGAGTCATTTGTGACCTTTTATAGTCATTTCTATCAAGGGTGGAAAAGATTGGCATCTCTTCTGGTGACATCTCCTTTATACAATGTGCCTGTTCCCTTTCCCTTCCACTTAAGACCTTACTCTGTCATTCAATAATTACCTGCTAACCAGTTAATGGACCCACAGGTCGTATCCAAAGCTAGACACCTGCACATGTGCAGTGTGGCTCAGAAAACACCTGGCAGATGAGCTCGTCACAGCCTCTGCTCTCTCTCCTGAGAAACTCTTGCTCATAAAGGTCAAGTCCTATGTCACACTCATCCCCAGAGCGTGCCATTGTGCCTGGCACAGTATAAGCCCCCACCAAACAGCGAATGAATGAATGAATGGAAAAAGCAAGAAGTCCTACTGGTTTGTATTTGAAAGAAATGATCTCTCTGACATTGTCAGAGCAAGTTGCTGAAACCTAAGCCCCCATCACAAAGAATACATCAGACCTGACAGGGCCCTTAGCTGAGGCTAGGACAGCTCCGCCCTGATGACGCTTCTAGAACACTGCCTCCCTCCCCATGTCATGTAAGTCTAAAACCCTCACTATGTGGGCCATCATCATAATTTGAAGAACGGTTGTAGATGGAGTCTCCTGATTAGTACAAAGTTGTTTAACCATAATCTTGACCATCATAGTACTTCTGGCCTGGAAAGCCAAACACTTAATGAAAATCTTTCTTTGAAGTACATTAAAATTGTATTATGTTGACATGATCTAATATCTGTATAAGATACTTTTACAACTGTGTTTATTAATAGCCCATGATGAACATTTCTAAAACTCTACTTACCAAGGGAATAATAAGAAAGTACATGGTTATGATGTATGTTGCTTTTATGCATCTTAGGTGTTATTGGAGTCACCCCACACTCTGTAAATGAGGAAACCGATGAAAATAAAAGGGCAATCATGCTCTGAGGCCAAGCTCTTAAACTTTACACTACACAAGCTGTTGACAGTCAAAAGTGCATTTAGCAAAATTAGATGCAAAACACCAGGTCAATGAAGACATTGGCCTTGAGAGTTGAACATCTGAATAAAAGCTGAGATCCAAATCCTTACTGGTCCTGTGTTCTTAAATAAGATAAGTGTCACTGTTGAGCCCCAGGGTCCTCAGCTGAAAAACAGTGCAGTTGGATTTTCTTTTCATGCTTTCTGTTCTAAAGCAGGAAGTGTGTATAGAAGGTTTAGATTTTTATTTACTTATTTACTTGTTGGTGATGAAAGGGTTGAACCCAGGGCCTCATGCCTGCTAAACAAGCACTGAATCACTGAGCCACACCCCCACCCCTGTAAAGTTTTATTTTTTTATGATACTGGGGTTTGAATTTAGGGCCCTATGCTTACTAGGGCCTACTTCTTGGGCTGCATCAGCTAGCCCTTTTCGTCTGAGTTATTTTTCACATACAATCTCTCCTTTTATTCTAGGTTGACCTGGACCTCTTTCCTTTTATTTATATCTCAGATGATAGAAGCATGCTACCATATCTAGATTACTGATTAAGATGGGGTCCTGTTCTCCTGGACTAGCTTAGAAATCCAGTTTTTCCAATCTCTACTTCAAGAGTAGCTGGAATTACAGGTGTAAGGCACTATACCCAGCTAAACAAATAGTAACTGACCATTTATAAATAATTCTGATGAAATGTACAAATCATTATGTTGAAAAACGAACTTTACAACTTTGGCTTGGCTCTGCTGCTACCTCCTCTTTGCCCTGATGATCAATATCCTTTTCTGTAAAATCAGATGATTGAAGTACATAATCTTTAAGGTCCTTCAGAGTCCTGACTTCCTATGAGTCTCTCATTCAAAGATGAGAAAAGTATAATTGTCTCTCACCCTCTTCCTCTTCCTCTTCCTCTTCCTCATCCTCTTCTCTCTCTCTCTCTCTCTCTCTCTCTCTTTCTCTTTCTCTCTCTCTCTCTCTCTCTCTCTCTCTCTCTCTCACTTGCACACATACAATGATATACAAGTTTCAGCAAGATATAAATTGGTAGAAAAGCATCTCAAATGTTAGAGGGCTTGCCTAATAAGTGTGAGGTCCAGGGCGATATCCCAGGACTGCCAAAAAATGATACAAAGCAGTGTGGAAAAATACACGTGGATTTTGTATTTCTAGTCTCCTTCAATTGTTCTTAATTATATGGATATATGTTTTACACACATACACACATAACTCGTGTGTATTGTTTGAATGTATATACAACATGAAAAAGCCACTGGTTTTTCTAGACAAGTTCTAGCTTTGAAACTTACTATCATGTGCTTAACATGTTCACAACTACAAGCTACAGCTACAAACTTAGTCTAGCAGGATAGAAAGGGTGAAAACATCTAGTCACACCATCTGTGAATATCAGCCTTCTTACCTCAGCCTTCGGTAACTCTCAGAGTTCTTTAAAAGCTGGTTTTTGTCTTTGATGTCAAGGTATATAGCTTTCAGATGTCTTCACTAAAAATTTATGTGTGTCCATGCATGCACGTGTGTGTGTGTGTGTGTGTGTGTGTGTGTGTGTGTGTGTGTGTGTGTGTGTGTGCCAGTACTAGGGCTTGAACTCAGGGTCTGGATACTACCCTTAGCGTTTTTGCTCTACGAAGCACTCTATCACTTAAGCCACAGCTCCACTTCTGGTTTTTTGCTACTAAATTGGAGATAAGAGTCTCACAGACTTTCCTGCCTGAGCTGCCTTCAAACTATGATCCTCAGATCTCATCCTCATGTAGTTAGGATTACAGGTGTGGGCCACCAGTGCTCAACAACATTGGCACATTTTGAGTGCCTGCTAATATTTAGCAGTGTCCCTGGCTCCTACCCACAAAACACCCCTAAACCACTCTCCTCAAGTTATGATCACAAAACCTGCCTAAAGACATTGGCAAATGTCCTTTAGTGGGAGAAGATTAATCCCAATAGAAAAACCACTGTCTTAGTCCCATTTTAACAGATAAGGAAACAAATTCAGAGAGGCCTAGTAGCTCACCCAAGGTCACACAGAAACTAATAGTGACAATATTTAAATGTGGTTTCTTCTGACTTTCTGAGTTATAATTTTGTCTATCTATGGGGAATTTTATGAATGCTAATACCTATGATCCATCACTAGTTAGGCAGAGGAAATTCCCTGTCGTGTAGCAGGGTGTTGGGATTTTTTTTTAACTCCCCAAGTTCACTCTGTCAAGACACCCACGAGCCCCCACATGAGAGTCAGGGAGATTAGATGGTCAGCAACAGAAACCTCAGCCTTCACCATTACCTTCCCCTACTTTTGTCATCCTGGGCTGTGACTTACAATGTGAATCTTGAACTCCCTTGTCCATGGGGAGACAAGGGGAGGTGGTAAGAGACTAACATCATCTCATACTCACCGTGCGATGGCTTATCCATTGACTGTGGCGATATTCCAGAGTTCCCCCCAGCTCCTCTGTCAGCTGGCTCTTGTCAATGTAGCTATGAAGGTCAGAAACTGAGTTTAACATAACGATCTGGAAAGGAAAAACAAATGCACGTCCCTCACAGGTCATTCAACAGCTCATTTAGATTCTACTACGAAACAAGGCTTTAATTCTGTCTTATCAGGTACTTATATCCAAAGGTACTACTCATATTCAGATGGAAAGTCTCTTTCAATCTTTCCCCCTTTGAATGAGACATATAAAAGTGGCACATAGGCTGTGATAAGATGTTGCCTTGAGTCCAAGAACTCAGTTCCCAGCTACTCAGGTCTCACTTTAGATTAATTTTTGTCCCAAGTTTCCAAAGATATTCTCCAGCCATCAAAATCAAGAGCTGTGATGAGGTCTAAAAATCTGTATTAAAGAGTAGTTTGGTGTGCATCAAAATAAATTGTAATACAGGGACTAGAACATAGGTGTTGAAAAGGTCCACTACACTGAGGGACTATGCTTAAAGAATGCTGGTGTAACTCCATTGGATGGAGGGCAAGTGAAGGGCTAAAACCCACAGGGAGTGGGTTTAAAAAATAATTATCTTCCCCTTCCCCTCCACAAATTATACTGACATCAAATACAATGAAAGCAGGGGTTATACTGTGGGGGAGAAACATACAAAGCAATAAAGAAATAATCTTATAAATGCGTTAGAAACAAATGCATGAAAGAAAAAACATTTAAATACATATCTTAGGGTTCATTTTCCTAACATCATCTTATCTGACCTTTTCTGCTTGACTCATACATATACTAACTATTGCAAATAAGGGAAACCATGGGACCTATGTTTCTTTGGGCCTGGCTTACTTCACTTAATATAATTTTTTCCAAGTCTTTCCATTTCCTAACAAATGGGGCAATGTCATTCTTTCTGATGGAGGCATAGAATTCCATTGTGTATATATACCACATTTTCTTGATCCATTCATCTACTGAGGGGCAACTGGGTTGGTTCCATATCTTAGCTATAGTATATAATGCTGCAATAAACATAGTAGTGCTGGTAGCTTTAGGGTGGTCTTATTTGTAAACATTTGGGTAAATGCCCAAAAGTGGGATTGATGGGTCAAACAATTCGTTTAAATAAGGATACAGGTGGACCTGTTGCAACAATGAGAAGTACAAGTTGTCATATCGAAAACGAACCTTACAACTTTGGTGGTGGGGGGGTGGGGGGAGGATTGGGGGGGGCGAGGCTTGGAAGGGATGGGAAGGGGAAACAAAGGAGGAGGCTACAATGCTTGATAAGAAATGTACTCATTTTCTTGCCCATGTAATTGTAACCCCTCTGTACAGTTTTTTCACAATAAAAAAATTTGAATTAAAAAATGATTAAGTAGTTGTAGAGAGAGATTTCAGTTCAACAAATCAGCTCATTAACTATAATGCATCTTGATCAATGTTACCCCATCCACTGCTGAACAAATACCCACATGGTTTAAATGTGCTATAATTTGTGAGCCTCCTTTCTCAGTCTCCTGAGTGCCGGAATTATAGGCATGTACTACTACTTCAAACTAAAAATAATTTTGAAATGATGAATCCACCTATACCTTTCCTTCCTAAAAAATTTAAATAATTTATAAGGCTTCCAAAGAGTTTTTTTCACACTTTCTAAAATTATATATTGTAGGACAGTAACATCAAGAAATTACCAAGTTAAAAGTGTATTTTGCTTCTGGGACCATGTAAACAACACTTGAAATTAAAAATAATAGCTATGTACAACAACATGTTGGACAGAAGTAATTGATCTGGAACACCAGAAAATTGTTCTTCTCGGCTACATATTTTCAGTTCTCTGCTCAAACAAAGGAGAGTGGAGTGCTCTGTTACCCTTCTGGAACTCTGCCTTTTCTTCTTAAGCTCTTAAAAAACCATGAAGAATCCTACATTGAAAGATGAAAGGGAAAGCTAAAGGTGAACACTGAAACTAAGGGAAATATTATCAGATCCAATACTTTTAAAATATTGAATTTGTAGATTCACAGAAATCATCAAAATCCCAGCAAACTTTTGGTAGAAACTGTAGAGCTGACTCAAAAAGTTTGTGTGGAAATGCCAACAGTGTAGAACAGGTAAAAAACAATTTGAAAAAAGAACAGTTATGAAGGGCAGGGTAGAATGATGGAAAGGTTGACTGAGCAAGATGCATTGTACGCACAAATTCACATGTTAAACTGAAACCATTTGTGCTAGTGGAAGACAATATTTTTTTTAAAAGAGTTAAGTTGGATGATTCACTGTATTTGATTTCCAGACTTATAATCTATAATTACAGATACATAATATGTAATATATATATAATATATATATATATATATATAATTGCAGGAATGTGGTGATATGGGTCAAAGCATAGGTCAATGGAACAAAAGACACAATCTTGAGATAGTCAAATGATTTGTAAAAATATTTTATTTTGAAGTAATTATAAATTCACAGGAAGTTGTGATGATAGTACATAGAGGTCCTGTGCATCTCTTCTATTTTGACTGTCAATGAATTGTAGCCTTTATAATAATTAAAAAAAAAAACTAACTGGTAGCTCATGCCTGTAATCCTAGCTACATAAGAGGCTGAGATCTGAGGATTGTGGTTTGAAGCCAGCCTGGACAAGAAAGTTCATGATATGCTTATCTCCAGTTAACTTCCAAAAAATCAGAAGAGGGCTGGAATGTAGCTCAGTGGCAAAATGCTTGCCTAGAAAGTGCAATGTCCTGGGTTCAATCCACAGTAACAGAGAGAGAGAGAGAGACAGACAGACAGACAGACAGACAGTCAGACAGAGACAGAGACACAGAGACAGAGACACAGAGACACAGAGACACAGAGACAGAGAAGATAAAAAAATACAGTTTTAAAAAATCCCAAAGAAAAAGCAGAAGAGGAAGCTGTAGCTCAAGTGATAGAGTGCTAGCCTTGTACAAAAAAGCTCAGAGACAGTGCCCAGGCCTAGATGTCAAGACCCAGCTAAGGGATAGTGCCAGACCCCATCAAAAACATGAATTACTTTATGTGAGTTTTTGCTGTGAATTAGATGTTATATTGAATGATCCATGGTTGTATTCTATGGTCAAAGAAATATGTTGAGAGAATAGGCCTTCAAAATATGTCTTTGTCTATTATTGATTTTACTCTGGGTATAGATAAACATGGACAGTCTTTTCCATCCGGGATTGGCTCAGTGGCAGGAATACGTCAGCTATGTGTCATGACTGCAGGACCATTCAGAAGGGTATATTTTATACACAACCAAGGAAACAGGTACATTGAGCTTTTCAGTTTAAACTCTAAACCTAAGTAACAAGAAGCAATTCTGAAGGGAAGAAAGCCCTGAGAATTGTGACATATCACTGTTTCTTAAAAGTCAATGCTTCTTTCCCAACATCAATTATTACTCAATTCTGGAACACCAAATGAAAATGTTAAGGCTCATGTTTCTCTTAAACAATCATATATTTAAAAACAAGAATGGAGGGCTGGACTTATTTACCATAGCTAAGATATGGAACCAACCCAGATGCCCCTCAGCAGATGAATGGATCAAGAAAACGTGGTATATATACACAATGGAATTCTATGCCTCCATCAGAAAGAATGACATTGCCCCATTTGTTAGGAAATGGAAAAACTTGGAAAAAATTATATTAAGTGAAGTAAGCCAGGCCCAGAGAAACATAGGTCCCATGGTTTCCCTTATTTGCAATATCTAGTATATGTGTGAGTCAAGCGGAAAAGGTCAGATAATGTGATGTTAAGAGAATGAACCCTTAAATATGTATTTTAATGTTTTTTTCTTTCATGCATGTGTTTCTAACGCATTTATAAGATTACTTCCTTGTTGCTTTGTATGTCCCTCCCCCACAGTATAACCCCTGCTTTCACTATATTTGATGTCAGTATAACTTATGGAGGAGATGGGGAAAAACAAGTTGTTTAAGGATACAGGTGGACCTGTTGCAACAATGAGAAGTACAAGTTGTCATGTCAAGAATGAGCTTTACAATGTCGGTGTGGGGGTGGGGGGGGTGAGGGGTGAGGGGAAGGATTGGGATTGGGATTGGGATTGGGGAGAGGAGGCCAATGCTTGGTAAGAAATGTATGCATTATCCTGCCCATGTAATTGTAACCCCTCTGTACAGTATGTTCACAAATAAAATTTAAAAAAAAAAAAAAGAATGGAGGGCTGGAAGGTGGCTCAGTGGTAGAGCGCTTGCCTTGCATGCATGAGGCCCTGGGTTCGATTCCTCAGCACCACATAAGCAAAAAAAAAAAAAAAACGGAAGTGGTGCTGTGGCTCAAGTGGTAGAGCGCTAGCCTTGAGCTGAAGAGCTGAGGGACAGCGCCCAGGCCCAGGGTTCAGGCCCCATGACCGGACTCCCCCCTAAAAAAAAAACAAGAATGTAAACTAGAATGAGACATTCATTTTGAGCTTTGTAAATATCCAAAGTATAAGAGCAGGTTTTTGTTTGTTTTGGTGCTGTAGTGGGGCTTGAACTCAGGACCTGGGCACTGTCCCTTAGCTGTTTCAGTCAAAGCTGATGCTCTATCACTTGAGCCATGGCCCCACTTTCAGCTTTTGGAGGATTAATTGGAGATAAGAGTTTCACAGACTTTCCAGTACTGGCTTGTTTTGAACCATAAGCCTCAGATTGCAGCCTCCTAAGTAGCTAGGATTGCATGAGTCACTGACAACTGATATGAGAGCAAAGTATATGTATTTTTAATTTTGATAATATCAAATAAGGAAAAAGAAGAGGAGGAAGATAACGAGAAAAATCTCATGTCAGAGATGGCCTGTCAAAAAGCCACAAGTGGAGCTGTGGCTCAAGTGATTGAATTCTGAACTTGAGCAAAAAGGCTAAGCAAGAGCACAAAGCTCTGAGTTCAAGCCCCAGGGCCAGCATGTGCGCCCATGCACATGCGCACGCGTGTGCAAAAACACACACACACACACTCATAAACCGGAAAGACAAAACCTTCCCTGATCCCCACTGTCCACGGGTTAAAGTCTAGATCCTTTCTTTATCGTCACATGCAGACCAATTCCCCCTATCTTTCTTTTCCTAATAATTATTAACCTCTAGGCACTGCCACCAAGATGAGGTTTCCTTAGGCCCTCCTACAGTGAGTATTTTCTGCTGCCTTTATGTTGGCTACTCCAATCTCCCAGAGTGCCCACCTCCCCCTTGCTACCTGCAGAATGCCACCTTTCCTGGAAACCCAGCTCAATTGGCATTGTCTCCTGATGTCCTAAGAAGACAGAAATAAGGTGGAAAGATCATGCTTACCGGCACTTTCATGTTGAACTCATCTCGATAGTATTTAATGCCAATGTCAGTGAATGTCCTCTGAATAAAGCGAGATGGGCGAAGGATGAAGATGAGCTGTAAGTTCCCTGGAAATGCCACCTGCAATCATCATGGAAAGGAAGAGAAGAGAAAAAATATCACCATCCTTACCAAGATCTACTTTGGTCTCCTCTTGCCCATGATTGCTGGAGAAAAGGTTAAGGTGAACACCATGGCTGCTAAAGAGTTACAATCAATTTCACAGGAGTTCAGAGCCAATTGAGTCCACAGATAACCAAACCTTTTTGTGAAAAACTAAATGGAGGGGCTTGGAAGGTGGCTCAGTGGTAGAGTGTTTGCCTTGCATGCATGAGGCACTGGGTTTGATTCCTCAGCACCAAATAAGCAGAAAAGCTGGAAGTGGTACTGTGGCTCAAGTGGTAGAGTGCTATCTTGAGGTGAAGAGCTGAGGGACCGTGCCCAGGCCCAGAGTTCAAGCCCCGTAGCCAAAAAAGCAAAACCACTAAATGGACAGCCAGAGATTCACATCTGTAATCCTAGCTACTTGGGAGGCTGAAATACAGAAGATAGTGGCCTGAGGCTATTCTAGACATACATGTGAGGCCCCTTCCCAACCAATAGCTGGTTGCAGTAGCATGAGACCCTCATCCTAGCTATGTGGGAGGCTGAAATCTGGAGGATGGCAATTCCAGGCCAACAGAGGCAAAAAGTATATGATATTCCATCTCAATGGTGGAACACATCTGCCCTTCCAGTTATGCTAGGAAGTAAAAAATAGGATGACTATACTCCACGCATATGCCCAGGCAGGAAGTAAGATTCATCTGAAAAATAAGCAGAGCAAAAAAAGGGGCTGGAGGTATTACTCAGTGGTGGTGCACCTATCTAGCAAATCTGAGGTACTAAGTACCACCAACAAAAACTTCTAAATGAGCAAGTAAAATACAAACTTCTGATTAAGAAATAAATTATTTTGCAGTCAGGTGCCAGTAGCTCCTGCCTGTAACCCCAGCTACTCAAGAGGCTGAGCTCTGAGGATCATGATTCAAAGGCACCCCAGGCAGGAAAGTCCGTGAGACTCTTATCTCCAATTAACCACCAGGAAACTGGAAGTGGCACTGAAACTCAAGTGGTAGAGTATTTGCCTTGAGCTGAAGAGCTCAGGGACAGCAACCAGACCCAGAGTTCAAGCCCTACCACTGACAAAAGAGAGAGAGAGAGAGACAGAGATAGAGACAGAGACAGAGAGAGACAGACAAACAGACAGACAGACAGACAGAGAGACAGACAGAGACAGAGACAGAAAGAGAGAGAGACACACAGAGACACACAGAGAGAAATAGATTATTTTGGTAAACTAATGCCATAGAAATACTTCATAATCCATTTTTCCAGTTAATATTACAACATCAGCTTTTCTTTCCTCTTATTAAAAAACAATTTGGAATTCTTTTATGTGCACACAATTTACTTAATCACTTCATTTTTGATAGTGATTTGTGATATTTTTACTAATACAAATAGCATAGCATTGAAATGAAGTTCTTTTATTGCAGATCAAAGTCTCATGGACTTTTCCTTTCCTGCCTGAGTTGGCTTTGAGCTATGATCCTCACATCTCAACATCCTGAGTAACTAGACTTACAGATGTAAACCACCAATGCCAGGTAACAGTGTCTTTTACATACAAAGTGATCAATGCTATTCTTAGACAAACTAGGCTCTATTATTGGGTTATTCAGGTATTGTCTGTAGCTCCTGGGAAACCAGATGTCTCAAGGCCTGGAAGAAGTCTTGAATGTTACCACTGATGGTAGTTAGTTCAAAGGGAAGTCATGTAAATGGACAAAAATAAATCCATGTACTAATATCTTTGAAATACAGACTCTAAGCAGAATAACCTGTGTTCTGTGAAGCTGTGACAAGATAAACCAGCTGAGGCAAAATTTTCATATGTGGATGAGGCTTTAAGGTGGGGGGCCATGAAGGGAGCTCCGTGCTGTGATTGTGTCTGTGATTGCGTCTGGAAGTGGTGTACGCAAGGTACTCCTGTACCTCCCATTCCACCCTTCCATTTCGTAGGCTCTGTTAGAAGTGATGGTGCTGTGGCTCTAAGCTGGCTCTGCCTGACAACGTGACTGAGTTCACAGGTTGGCAAGAGGAGAGTTACATCTACTTGCTAAAAGAGATTTAGGTCAAAAGCAGACTCATAAGAAAAAGGAAGTCCATGCAAAGTTGTATCATTTAATGCCTAATTGCAAGCCTGCCTCCAGAAAAAGCTACTTTACTGGCATTTTGTCTGGATTTGCTTTTCATCTTTCTAATATTTAAAAAAATAATCATGAACCAGGTGTTGGTAGCTTATGCCTGTAATCCTAGCTACTCAGGAGGCTGAGATCTGAGGACTGTGGTTCAAAGCCAGCCCGAGGAAGTAAAGTCTGTGAGACTCTTAACTCCAACTAACTACCCAGAAAAGAAAAAGCAAAAGGCCAGAAGTGGAGCTGTGACTCAAGTGGTAGAGTACTAGCCTTGAGCAAAAAGCTCATAGATGGCATCTACCTCCTGAGTTTAAGCCCCAGGATCAGCAAAAAAGGAAAAAAGAAAAAGAAAGAAAGAAAGCAGCCATTTGAATGTTAAAATGAAGATTATCTTCTATCTGGTTGCCCTCAAAGTATGTGGGTACATGTAGTTTGTTGGAAAGGTGATCCTGGGAAACAAAAATAAAGTGGAGAGAAAGTTAATGCACACAGCGCCAGAGTCTACAGTGTAAGGAACATGAGGGCCTGAGAGTTATTTTGTGTACACTGCACCTAAGAATTCTTCCACTGAGAAGTGTAGAAGCTGAGGTAACTCCTGTAACTCAGTGCTGGCAGATTAACTTGGGCATTGACTCCCCAGCCCTTCCAGCCTAGCCCTCTCCAGTGACCAAGAAGGCCAAGAAGGTAGAGAGACTCGGGGAGCCGTTGCCACATTCAGAAACTGTGAAGGAGACCTCCAGGTGACAGAGGCAATGTGACAAGCGCATGCTACAGATTCCCAAAATTTGACATACTTGCTTTGTTTTTGCCAGTACTAGGACTTGAACTCAGGCCTAGGCACTGTCATTCAGCTTTTTTGCTTAAGGCTGGCACTCTAGCACTTAAACCATATGTCCATTTCCAGCTTTTTGGTGGTTAATTAGAGATAAGTGGCTCATGGACTTTCTTGCCCAGGCTGGTTTGGAACCATGATCCTCAGATCTCAGCCTCCTATATAGCTAGGATTACAGGCATGAGCCACTAGCACCTGATGATGTAATTTCCTTTTCCCCAGAACTCTGACATAAAATGGCTTCATAGACAATTTAAATGACATTTATTATGATAGCACAAAAATTATTATTTACAGCTATCCGCATCAAGGATGCCTTTATGGAACTCCACTTGTCTCTTCGTCGGTCAATCACAATGATGAATCCAATGCTGGCGACCTCCATGCTGGAATAAAGAGGGGTCAGTGTCAGATATTTGGTGTGTCCCAGGGGCGTTAGAGTGGTTCTCAAACACAGGACCTCCAGCCTCCACAGCACTACTAGGCTCACTATGGGAACAACCCTCCCCTGCCATGCACACACACACACACACACACACACACACACACACACACACACACACATACACACACACACACACTCTGCACAAGGAAGTGATTGAGTCTGGTTCTTCCAATAAAGGAGCCAACTCCCTCTTCCAGCTGAGCCAAAAACCAACAGAACAAGCCCTTTGTCTTCAGACCCTTCCCCCAGCTCTGCTCCCAGCTGGCAAAGGCGGGAAACACCAAAGGGATGCCTGTGCTCATGTCTGCAGGAAGCAGCATGGGTCACTTGCGCATCCTGGGTCTCTTGAGCTCTACTCTCTTTCCACCCACCATGGAACTATCAGAATCCTTCCCTAGAAGTCAGTTTTAGAGCTGTTCAAAAATAGCACATGCCAACAGGAAAACATGCTAGGTAGGTGCTCTGCCAATAATTATACTCGCAGCCCTCATATATTTTCACTTATTGCCTCCATTGAGTTGTTGCTAATAATTTACCCATTATTATAGCATGTATCCCTAAATGTAACCCAATCTGCCTTCTATTAATTTCACAGTATTTTATATATAATATAAATAGCATAACTTCATATCATGAAACACTCATTTCTTTTTGTCTTTTTTCTATAAGGTGCCATTACTGCAGCGTGAACTCATGGCCTAGGAGCTGTCTCTTAGTTTTATTGCTCAAGGCTGCTGCAGCTTTGAGTCACAGTTTTATTTCCTGCTTTTTTGCTAGTTAATTAGAAATAAGAGTCTCACTGACTTTCATACCTAGTCTGCCTTCCAACTGTGATTCTCAGACTTCAGCCTCTTGCCTACCTAGGATTACAGATGTGAGCCATGGGCACCTGGCTGAACATTACTCTAGCCATTTACTCTAGCCTATCTTTAGTGCTGTTATGATACACTCGTTCCACATAATAGTTTAAATGGTTAGTTTACGATTTAAATGATGATTATAGCTCAGAAGGAAGGTTTTCACCAAGCTCTCTCCAGGCTTGTGACAGTTCCCTGACACTTTTATCAGC
Organism: Dipodomys merriami; assembly: GCF_024711535.1. Taxonomy (NCBI): domain Eukaryota; kingdom Metazoa; phylum Chordata; class Mammalia; order Rodentia; family Heteromyidae; genus Dipodomys; species Dipodomys merriami. The sequence goes on from NW_027203381.1 coordinate 57,236,368, forward strand.
AAAATGATGTGGTGACAAAAGCTAATCTGAAACACTTTTTTAAACTTTAAGAGGCCAGGACTCTCTGACTCTAGATAGTGACTTGATGCTCCCTGGGGGACCATGGATGTCTTTTAAACCTTCAGTTGATCACTTTTATAGAGATTATAAGAGATGATGAGATATAATCAAATTAAGTAAGGAAAATTTAGTTTAACCTCTTGAATAGCTCAGAGTCTTCATTATATCTTGCTTGAAATTTCAAGCATTGCCTCACCTTATCTTTTGTTGTATTGTTCAATGCCTGGTACCAAGTGGAGAGTTATTCCCTTATTCTCTGGGGAACTGAGCTCTTCACTTACAATGGACTGAATGCATTCTCTGGCATTCTCTCTGATGATTACAGAATCTCTGCCCAAACCAGTAAAGATGATCAGATGTGCTTTTGTTGCCCAGGAAAGACAGCCATGAGCAGTGCACTGAAAGACAGAAAAAGCTCTCAAGGAAGACATAAAGAGTGTCTACAGAAGAGACAATGGCCACCTGCATGCGTGCGCGCACACACACACACACACACACACACACACACACTTCCTTTGTGGATCCTCATTCAAAGTTAAAAGAAAAAGGTGACTGGAAGCTGACTGCATTATTTATTTACATGCCACGAGTCAATGGCTCATGCCTATAATCCTAGCTACTCAGAAAGCTGAGATATGAGGATCACAGTTCAAATCTAGCATGGGCAGGAAAGTCCATGAGACTCTTATTTCTAATTAACTACCAAAAAGCCAGATGTGGCGGTGTGGCTCAGGAGAGAGTGCCAGCCTTGAGCAAAAAAGCTCAGGGACAATGCCTAGGCCCTAAGTTCAAGCCCTGAGTTCAAGCCTCAGGACTTGCACACACACACACCAAAAGAAAAACCTTCTTCTTTATAAATTAGGTTTGTCTGGAGAGTGAGGAGGTTCTATGTGGAAGCCAGAGAGAAGAAAGAGCATAGCTTTCATAAACTCCAAACCCAGAAAAGACTCAGAACAAGAAAAGCAGGTCTTTCTAGAATTGACTGAAAAACTGCATCTAGAGCAGTACTATCATTTTCATTCTTTGGGAGAACTGAACTCAGAGCCTCATGCTTTTTATGCAGGTGCTCTACCACTTGAGCCAAGCCTCCAGCCCCTTTTTGTATTAGTTATTTCAAAGATAGGGTTTCCCTTCAGGCCTGGGCTGTGACCCTCCACCTTGTGGTTCCTGTGCTGCGGGGGAGAACCATGACCATGCTAAACTATTGGCTGAGATGGACTCTTAGAATCTTCTTTTTCCCAAGCTGGCCTTGAGCTCAATTCCCATATCCACCCCTAAGTATTACAGTCTTGAACCACCTTTCTAGGCCTCAAACTATTCTTCATTATGGTAAATAAAAGGCCAGGCTAGGCACCATAGCACACACCTATAATCCCAACTAGAAAGAAAGGCTGGAGGACAGCTTGAGCCCATAAGTTTTAGGGCAACCTAGCAAATAGTGAATTCAAAACAAAACAAAGCAAATCAAACAAAAAGAGAAGTCTATTCTTGGGACTTCTTCTCTGATTCAGTCTCCTGGCCTCAATCTCTCTGATTTAAGCTTTCTGATTTAAGTTTGTTTAAACAAATTGCTTAGACAAACCTACCTAACTGCAAAGGAAACCCGAAGCATGCCCCTAAAATATACCCCTTCATTCATAGCCATGAAAGAGCAACCAATGGCTTCTGAAATAAAACCAAAACAGCAAACAGAAAATTTGAATTGAGCAAACAGAACCAACCTAGAAACAAATAATGAAGAAACAGAAAGGAGCTTTTACACTTTTTCTTTCTAGTAATCTCAGACAAACATCCATTCCACAAGTGGTTGATTTAACATAACTGTAAGTCTAATACCAAGTGTGATGGAAGAATAATATGTATAAATAATACAAGTTTTAAAATGCAAGGGGAAAAGAAAAGGACAGATTGATGGGCTGTTGTGTGGACAATGAGAATGGGCGAATATTATTGAAAACTAACAAACCAAGTACCAAAGGTTGAATGTAAAAACAGAGACAAAGGACATCTTAAAAAGGTATGAATATAAGGAGAAAGTCATAAAATCTTCTTAAATACAAAAAGCAAAGAAAGAACAAGGGAAAATATATGCGAAAACTATAATAAAGCCTGGGCACCAGTGACTCATACCTATAACCTTAGCTACTCAGGAGGCTGAGAGATGAGGATTGTGGTTCCACGCCAACTTGTAAGAGAAGGTATGTTAGACTCTTATCTCCAACTAACCAGCAAAAAGCCAGAAGTGGAGGTGTGGCTTAAGTGGTAGAGCACCAGCCCAGAGGAAACAAAAAAAAACAACTAAAGGAACATGCCTAGGCACTGAGTTCAAGCCTCATACCAGCACAAAAATAAATGAACAATAAAAAAGAAAACTATAGTGAATATAATACATTTACTAGTTATAAGAAACATTTATCAGTCATATCTATAAAAATGTACAGCTGACTTAGCTTATATGAAAAAAGTTCAATTTAATGTACAAACAATAATAATAACAGGTAGGTCTACAGCAAAAGTGACTCAGAAAGTTTCAAAATAAAGGAATGCGTGAGAGGTACTATACCAGTGAAAACAATAACAAGAGCACAAAAGCTAAGTGAGAATGCAAGGCTCTAAGTTCAAACCTAGTAGCCCCCACATACCCACAAGAAATAAATAAGATAACTGCAGATATGAATAAGAGACAATAGGAACAAAATTAACCCAAGTCTATGTTTTAAGTTTATAAAGTAAATGAGATACTAGCTAACATAATAAGACAAAAAAGAAAAAGGGCTGGGTACCTGTAATCCTAATTTGTAATCCTAAATTGTAATCCTAACTACTCAGGAGGCTGAGATTTGAGGATCCATCTTTGAAGCCAGCCCAAGCAGAAAAGTCCTTGAGACTCTTATCTCCAATGAACCACCAAAAAATGATTAATGGAGCTGTGGCTCAAGTGGTAGAACACCAGCCTTGAGTAAAAAAGAAAAAAAAAAGGAAAGAAAGAAAACAAAAAGAGAAAGAAAAAGACAAGAAAAGAAGGAAAGAGGAAAAATGAAAAAGAAAAGAAGGAAAGGAAAGGAACCCAAAAAAAAGCAGGAAAAGAAGGAAGAATGAAAGAAAGAAAGGAAGGAAGGAAGGAAGGAAGGAATGAAGAAAGAAAGAAAGAAAGAAAGAAAGAAAGAAAGAAAGAAAGAAAGAAAGAAAGAAAGAAAGAAAGAAAGAGAAAAGGGGAAAGAAGAAAAGAGAGAAGAAAAAGAGGGGGAAGGAACTAGAATACAGATGGAAAACAAAAAACAAAAAATAACAAAAGGAACTGAAACACAAGGTATTTTAAATTCCTAAGAAACTGCTTTGCAGATTTTTATGCAAATAAGTTTGAAAACCTGAACAAAAATAGATAGGTACCTTCCATTGAAAGGAAAGAGAAAGTTATCAAGCTGTCACAGGGGAACCATGTGTACAGTCCCAGAGCCAAAAATTACTTCAGAACTTATGGAATGAAGTAAATCTTTAAAAGACTATTCATGATGTGTATACAGCACCAATATCTAAGCCTAATATAGGCCAAAAGTAAGATTACTAGTTCAAAAACATAATTGTAACCCCTCTGTACAGTATTTTCACAATAAAAAAATAATAATAAACATAATGGTAAATATTCTACTGAAATAACAAGAACAAACAAAATACTAAAAATAAATTGAAGAATACATGCATAAACTATGCCAACAGAAATGTTTTCTAAAAAAAATCCTGGGATTGGGAGATCTTCACTAGCCATACAATGGACAAGGGTCTCATATCTAAAATATACCAGGAACTCAAAATATTAAATCCCCCAACAACAAATCTTCAAAGAAACAACTGCCCAATAAATAAGTGGGCTAAAGACTTAAAGAGAAACTTCTCTGAAGAGGAAAGAAGGATGGCCAATAGACACATGAAGAAATGCTCAACCTCGGGCTGGGAAGATGGCTCAGTGGTAGAGCGCTTGCGTTGCATGCTCAAGGCCCTGGGTTCGATTCTTCAGCACCACATAAGAAAAAAGAAAAAAGCCAGAAGTGGTGCTGTGGCTCAAGTGGTAGAGCGCTAGCCTTAAGCTGAAGAGCTGAGGGACAGAGCCCAGGCCCAGAGTTCAGGCCCCACGACCGGACCCCCCCCCCCAAAAAAAAGAAATGCTCAACCTCCCTAGCCATATAGAAAAGCAAATAAGAACAACATTGAGATACCACCTCACCCCAGTTAGAATGGCTATAATCAAGAACTCTAATAACAACAGATGGTGGACGGGATGTGGACAGAAGGGAACCTTACTTCATTGTTGGTGGGAGTGTAAACTTGTTCAACCTCTTTGGAAAGTAGTATGGAGGTTCCTCAAAAGACTCCACATAGAGGTCCCCTATGACCCAGCAATCCCACTTTTGGTCATTTACCCAAATGATGACAAGCATTTATACAAATGACTACAAGCTACCAGCACAACTATGTTTACTGCAGCATTATTTACCTTAGCTAAGATGTGGAACCAACCCAGATGCCCCTCAGTAGATGAATGGATCAAGAAAATGTGGTATATATACACAATGGAATTCTATGCCTCCATCAGAAAGAATGACATTGCCCCATTTGTTAGGAAATGGAAAGACTTGGAAAAAATTATATTAAGTGAAGTAAGGCAGGCCCAAAGAATCACAGGTCCCATGGTTTCCTTTATTTGCAATAACTAGTATAGGTCTTGGACAAGCAGAAAAGGTCAAAAGCTATGTACCTATGACCAGATAAGATGATGTTAAGCGAAATGAACCCCAAGATAGGGACACAAGTGGTTTTTTTTCTTTCTTGCGATTGTTTCTAACATATTTATAAGATGATTTCTTTATTGCTTTGTATGTCCCTCCCCCATGGTATAACCTCTGTTTTCACTGTATTTGATATTGGTGTAATTTGTGGAGGGGAAGGGAAAAAACAAATTGTTTAAATAGGGATACAAGTGGACCCATTGCAACAATGAGATGTACAAGATGTTATGTTGAAAAATGAACTTTACATCTTTGGTGGGGGGGGGGGATGGGAAGGGATGGGAAGGAGAAACAAAGGAGGAGGCAACAATGCTTGATAAGAAATGTACTCATTACCTTGCCCATGTAATTGTAACCCCTCTGTGCGGGTTTTTTTTTTTTTAACCTGGAAAAGTAGATTTGAACAAATGAAAGGCATTTCTTCTTGACAGGGTGATTTTAACACTGGGAATATGTTCCTCATGCCTAAGCTTATTTGTTATTTTAACACAGTCACAATAACAAGACCAATAACAAGCTATTGATTTCTTCCTTTCTTTTTTTGAAGAGCTAGACACATTCAAAATACAGAACTGCTATGTGAGAAATGGTAACTAATCTTTCCATATATTAAATATGTTTAAGTCTTCTAGAATTAAAAGGCTGTTAAAGTAAAAAAAAACCAAAACAATTTGTTACTTTTGGGTATTGGTGGCTGACACCTGTAATGCTAGCTACTCAGGAGGCTAAGATCTGAGGATGGAGTTTCAAAGCCCCGAAGCAGACAAATCTGAGACTCTTATGTACAATTAGCCAGCAAATAGCCGGAAATGGAGATGTGTCTCAAGTAGCAGAGCACCAGTCTGGAGCAGAAAAAGCCTACCAAGATCAAGGGGCCTCAAGTTCAACACCCAGGACCATAACCAAAAACAAAGCAAAATAAAGTGAAAAACAGTTTGTTGCCTACAAATAGACAAATTAGCTCTCAAATCACTGAAGTAAGGATTTTAAATTAATGGTGCTCTGCCTGGTACTGGTAACACATGACTGTAACCTTAGCTACTCAGGAGGCTGAGATCTGAGGATTGCAGTTTGAAGAGCTCAGGCAGAAAGTCCACGAGACTCTATCTCCACTTAGCCATCCAAAAAGCCAGAAGTAGAACTGTGGATCAAGTGGTAGAGTGCTACTCTTGAACAAAAAAGCTTAGGGACAGTGACCAGGCCCTGAGTTCAAGACAAAAGACACACACACACACACACACACACACACACACACACACACACACACACACACACACACACACATACACACACACACGCATGCTCGCATGCACGCATGTGTAAACAAAAATTACTATTACTACTAATAATAAGCTAATTCAAAATTAAAAATGTTTAAAGAATAGCCAAGCCTACAAGAGACGTGAATATTGGATTTAAAGAAAAAAGATGTGAAATTCTGAACCTATAAAGCACAGAAGCCACAAAAACCCTAATCACTGCTGAGGGAAAGAAAGCAAGAGCTTACTTACATAGTAATTAGATTCAGATCTCTGTGAGAAAGAGCTTTCTTAGGAGTAAAATGTAGGTGTACAAATCAATGGCTCCTTGCTATTTTCTATTAAAAAAAAACTCCAGACCAATTCGAAGTGCTCATCCAATATTAGAATAAAAATGTAGCTATTTTCAGATGTTGTTAAAATTGTAAAAAGGTCTTGTTAAAATTCACCTACTACACATCTTTTCAGAAAAATAAATAGCTTGAAAGTTTCTCAAAGAAAAAAAGGGGACTTTTACAGGGAGATAATGCATGAAAATCTTAGGTTGAAAACTTGCAGCAAGTGGAAACAATAACCAGCCTGAATCATATAGACCCGGCACTCAGAAGGAGGTCTTTACAAAGCAAATATATGACTTCCATTGTTTAATCTATGTATCATTCATTCATACATCAGAGATGACTAGTTAAAACATTGGATCATGAGAACCAACAAGAAGACCTGACATAAAACATGCTCATTGTGCCATAATATTTGGGGGGGGGGGTGTGCCAGACCTGGGGCTTGAACTCAGGGTCTAAATTCTGTACCTTAACTTTTACCACTTCAGGAGCACAGCTTCACTTCCAGATTTGGGTGGGCAATTGAAAACAAGAGTCTCATGCACTTTCCTGTCCAGACTGGCTTCAAACCTCAATCCTCAGTTCTCAGCCTCCTAAATGGCTAGCATTACAGGTGTGAACCACCAACACATTGTTCTCTACCTTCTATTTTAAGATACTAGTAGACACTGAGGAGGTTGGAAAATGCCTTCCTGTGCCTTCACCAATTATTTGAGAGAAGTACATACAAAGCTCTGCAGAGAAACTCTCAAGCAATCAGACAAAATCAGGATCATTGTGACGTACCCCTTTTAGGTGAGGTAGAATAAGCTTTGCTTATTATACTACTAAATTCTCCACTAAGAGGAATGTTTGTACACTATTTGTTGAACATACCCTGAAGCATGACGTTAAGCTGAGAATGCGCAGGAACATACTCACCCTTCTATGTGCTATGTCTTTTCTATAGGAGTAAATGTGTTTTCCTGATACAAGGCCCCATGCTCTGTTCATTCATAGAGACACTGCTTTTAAATATACCCCTATGCTCCTCTTACTTGCCCGCCTTTGCTCTTGAAGGAGAAGAGGAAGGAAGAGGAGAAAATATATGCAATACACAAATTCTATAATAAATAATCTGTAAGAGATTAGTAGTACAATGAAAACACATGCTGCTTCTATGAATAATGAAACAAGAAAGTCTACTAGAAATGTCAAGGCAAATGGTACATAAGAAAATTGTTGTATCTGAAATAAAATAAATTGTGGCATAACTTTGATAAATTGATGGAGTCTAAGAAAATATATGTAGCATCCTTCCTTTGAGTAATATGAACTTCATGACAATGGATTGTATTTCTCACATTGAATGATATTAGATACACATATAATGACCTACATAATGTGTATATAGTAAGTTTCCTCATATCCATGATGATTTTATTAATCCAAGTGATTTTACTAATTTCTAGTAAGAACCAATTTATAGTCAAAGAAAAAACCCTGCTTATAGAATTAGGGTAAATAAATATGTAAATGAGAATCATGGAAGTTATGTCTATACTTCTCAATTCATCCACTGTAGATAGTACCTTGTGACTCCTATCTGTGAGACTTGAGTTTTTCATATTGCGGTCCTTTCTTGCTCCTTATCTCTTACTCTACTAACTACTAATTACTCTCCTCATTCCCTCTTATCCTCTTCATTGCTAAAATTACATTTATAAGATGCTGAACTTCATGGTCACACACCCCAATAACCTGAAAACTTGCCAGTAGGCCCTACCTCTTAAAGGTTCTGCTACCTCTCAGTAGAACCAAGCTGTTGACTAGATCTTTATTTAACAAGACATCCCAGATCCAAACTGGCATAAGTCATGTCTGTAAAACTGATCTTTAGATCTTACCCTAATGTTACAAACTGGATGGTGAAAACTACTAGCAATCTAATTTATATGGTAAATGGCAACTGATAAGTTAAAATAGGGCCTAGGTTGTTACTGGAAACCTAATAGTGATGCACTATGTGATGACGGGTGTATTTGCATTCATTCATTCATCTTAAGAGCATGAGATCTATGGGAAAGTTTATGATTCAATAATTGCTTATGTTCACAAGGAAATCCCAATGATCAAGAATGCTCAGGACATTGATTTTATTGCACATATTGCATTTAAAGAGAAGATGACAAAAGCAAAATATTGGGACACAGCTCCTTAGTCTTTCAGTCGCCCACATTCTCTGCACCTCATCCTACCCCAAGCTAAGTCTGCTTCCAAGTCCTCTAGTGCACATATCGCAAAAGCCTACTGCATTTCACCATGCTTTCTCCCACTCTGTTCTTGGCACAATATCCTCATCCCTGGCTGCACAGCGGAATGACCTGGAAGCTGTAAGCACTATGGAATCCCAGGTTTCACACCCAGCAAACATAATTGGTCTGGTCTTGGCATTGGGAATTTTAACAGCCCCCAGGGGATGTTAATATGAAACCCAGGGTGGAACCACTATCCTAGCATGACTTTCATTGGGAGAGCCTGAAAACCTAATGAAAGGAAACTAAGAAAGACCGTCAATCCCCAAATGAGGTCTGAATTTCACACATCCAGACGCATAAAAGCAACAGATTTGATTGTAAAATGCTTGAAATTCCCATTCCCAGTTCTCAGTGCCCATCTTTCCTGAACATCTCTTTCTTTTCCTTGCCATTGTCCTCTGCTCAGTGCTTAGCCCTGAGTAAACGCTCCTAACTGGCCTCCCTGCCTCCTGTCCCTGCTCCCTCCAATCTATCCTGTAGACCACCTCCAGATCAATCCACCCATCCCTCCTCACACCCTCCAATCTATCCTGTAGACCAACTCCAGATCAGTCTACCCAGTGGGCATAGGCCCTGAATTCAATTCCCAATGCCAGGGTAAGTATCAAAATCCAAAATCCAAGGCAGACACAGATAGAAGTCAGGTCAATTGTCCAGATCCTACAGAGCACTGGATTCAGATTTCAACCAAAGTCCAAATCTCTCAAACCGCTCCTTGTTCTCTCTTTGGAATGTTCCCATCTATATCTACCTTTGGAGTATCTTATCAACCTAAAAGGCCAGGCCATTCCTGAAGCTTTCATTTCAGTCTAAAATTGAGTTTTCTGTTCTCTGAGTTTCTATAACAACTTATTAACATATCTCACAAAACAGCATGACAATAGGATTATGAGATGAGTTTCCTAAAGTTCAAGGCATGGTCTCGTGGCCATTTCAGGACCTTCTAGCACCTTGCATAGCAGTGTACCCACTGGTGGCCTACAGCAGAGAACAAATGAAAATGAGCAGCCTGCCTGTCCTGACTCACCACAGCCATCAAGGCAGAGAGCCTTGCTAATTGCAGGCACAGACATCCTTGCCCTGCCCTGGGCATCCTGCCATTTTCCTAGTCTAATGGATGCTGCCTAGAGGAACAGATTCATTTCTCTGCTCATTAAAAAAAAAAAAATCAAAAGTCAGGAAAGTATTGAAGGTAAAAAGAGTAAGTTTACTTGAACGTGAAAGGAAAGCCCTGAAGGAAGTAAAAAAGGAGTCCAAGGGTGGGTGCTTTTACAGGACAGGGTTCATCCCATATCTCCTCCCCAGGGCTTTGAGCTGACTGCTGATTGCTTGATGCTCCTGTGTGCTCTGCCCCAGCTCCTTCCATTGGTTGATTGGGCCCACTGGGCATTATGAGAAGATGAAATGGTGAGTGGGAACTCAGAGCACTTTGGGAAGAAGATACGTTTGAGCAGGAGCCTGAGACATTGTAAGAACAGGAAACACCACGCATGGTGGGACATGTTACCTGCCACGTGCTTTGCCAATCAATTCTTGTCTCCTAACAGTTCCTCCTTCTGCTTGGTCTCTTCCATGAGCTATCCATCAACAGCCTAGATGACCCTCAGCAACCTGGGAAGGGCTGATGGTAACCAGGTAACACTCAGGAAGATACAAATGATGTAAATAAGAGTCATCAAACAAGCAAGGGTGGTTTCATGCTTTGGAACCTAACCTAGAAATCAGGTTCAGGTCAAATTCCTCTTCCTGCCTTCCCACCCTTGGGTGAAAGGTGAAAGGTAAAAGGAACTTGAGGTGAAAGGAACTAGGGCTTGGGCCCCCAGTAGCAAGCAAGCCAGGAAGGGGAAGGAGGAATACCTGGCCAGACAACTTGTCTTTCTCAACATTCCAGGAGAAGAAAACATTCCCTAGTTAAAAGAAACTAGATAAGAAACCTGTCTAGCAGAAAAGAGAAATGAGGCCCAAACAGTAGCCTGTGACTTTATTGTCCCTTCCATCCCCATGAAGCAGGGACAATGGCCTGTCTCTCTGCACATTGGTTCAGGGTCACTAAAGTGTTGTCCTCGCTGTAGTATGGGAAAGCTTCAAATAGAAGATTTTTTTTAAAGTATCTATTTAGCCATACAGTTGTCACACCTGTAATTCTATAGCTACTCAGAAGGCTGAGATCTATAGGTTCACGGTTTGAAGCCAGCCTGAGCAGGAGATTCTTGTCTTCAATTATCTACAAAAAAAAAGTTGGAAGTGAAGCGGTGGCTCAAGTGGTTGTGGCAGAGCACAAAAGCTCAGCTACAGCACCCAGACCATGAGTTCAAAACTCAGGATTGGCACAACAAAAAAAAAATCAAAGCATCTATTTAATTTAGCATCGGACTGTATTCGCAAGGATTTGGAAAATCAAAGAATGAGCTCCAAAGAAATACAAGGAGAATAGGGATAGAGGGAGAGAAAGGATGCCCCACCACAGTTAACTCCCTGCCCACTCTCATCCTTGATGATCTTACTGAATCTAGGTGCCTATAATCCTAGCCTCTCAGGAGGCGGAGATCTGAGAATTGAGGTTGGAAGTCAGCCTAGAAAGACAAATGTGTGAGACTCTTAGCTCCAGTGAACTAGGAAATTGCTGGACTGGAGCCACGGCTCAAATGGTAGAGTGCCAACAGTGCAAAATAAAGCTGAGTGAGAGTTCGAAGCCCTGAGTTCAACATCTAGTGCCAGCATACATACACACAAAAATACTCCCACTGAAGAAGTTGCTACCAAACAAGCTGGTCATTGTCTTAAAACACAGTTGGGCCAAAGAGAGGACTTCAAGCCCAAATTCCTAAGGGCCAGAAAAGAAAAGGCAGAAGTAGGGAGTAGGGTTCCCCTCTCCCTATCAGTGTACCTCTTCAACCCTACAACACTTTTTGTTTAAAATGAGTCCTTATCAAAACTGGAACCAACACTATTTCTTGAGAATTTAGCATGTGCCAGGCACTGTGCCAGACACAGAGAGCCAACAAGAAAGTTCGGGCCCTCCCCTAGACAAATGCACTGTCGTAGACAGTATTTATGATATTTTATGAGCCAGAAACTCAGGGTTCTGTGGAAATCAACAATCTGGGAAAGCAGAGCTGAAGACGTGAGATCAGAGTTGAGGTCCACGAATGGCCTGAAAAATTATAGGAAGTTCCCACAGGGAATACAGAAGAAGAGTGGAAGCCAGGCGGAGGCCGCAGTGATGGCCACCAGGGCTCACCCTGGTGCTGTGTCTGTATCAATGTTTATTCTACAGGGGGCAAAGAAGAGGAGACCCAGCAACTGGTAAAAGGGAACAGGACTGAACTTTGGAGATATCCATTAAAAAATAAATCTCCAGCCCTCTTGGAAGATGGGAAACTCTTTTGGAGTGGGTTTGGTTAAAGCAGGTCACATTCTTATTACCACAGGTAGGTTCAGCTGCCAGGTAGTCTACCTACCAGGCAGCTGATATTTACCTAGAAACCAAGAGGGAATCTCAAGAGAGATGGGGGAGAAGGGGACGCCTGGGAAGGCATCTGCAAATTCTCAACCAGGGAAGTGAAGAGAGGGATGAGCTACACAACCCCAGGAAGAGGGAGACCCTTCCTGGTCTGTCAGACAGCAGCAAGCACCCTCCTTAACTGAGCTTTGGGCCCCATTCCCAATTCTGTCTCTTACTGGGAAGTGTAATGACCCATGGAGATTCTGTACCACACCCACCTTTTGAAGATGGGGGTATGATGGCTGAATGGCCTACACCAGTGAGACCTCGGCTGGAAGGACCAAGTTAACAGATGCCAGAAAACTTCTCTCTCTCATAGGCTGGGCTACAAGCACAGGTTGTTGCTTCTTATTGTTGTTTTTAATTGCTTGTGTGTGTGTTTGTTTTCTTGTGCTGGTCCTAAGGGCTGTGTCTGAGCTTTTGTGCTCAAGGCTAGAGGCTCTGCCACATGAGTCATACCTCTCCACTTCTGACTTGTTGGTGGTTAATTGGAGTAAGAGTCTCACAGACTTTTCTACCCAGGCTGGCTTTGAACCACAATTCTCAGCCTCATGAATACCTAGGATTACAGGAATGAGCCACTAGTGCCCAGCTTACAAGCACAGTTTTTATCCCTAGCTTTTTGTTATCTTGCTGTATGCTATAGTCCTTCCACTTAGGTAATTATAGAATCTGTGCCCTGGTGTTCTCACTCAGGAGAGAGAAATAGAAAAGCACTTGGCATGGTGTTGAGCAATGGTCATGTGCCCTAGGCAACAGGCACCAGAAAGCCGACTCAATGCCAAGTGACAGCAACAAGCCCTCATGACCCCAGACAGCTGCGTCTGTCAGTCAGCTTTGCAATCCCTCAGTAATGTTTGCTGAGGACGTCCTATTGCCCAGCAAGTCGAAACTGATGCCTGTTCATCACTGTCTGCTAATCTTCTATATCCACCGTGGATGTGCTGAGCGGCAGACAGTGCTTCTGAGTTATGAGTCAGCATGGATGGCGGAGCGCGTGGAGCAAGGTCAGGGTGAGAAGGCAGTGGAGCTGTGTTCACCTGGGGATGCTAGTTAGGTAGGTCACGACATTCAGGAAGTCATCCTCTGGGATGTGTTTGAACCCCACAAACTCTGGGAACGTGATGATGGGAGCACCATCCTTCCCTCGGCCTCCTGCAACAACAGCAACAAGAAGTATGGTCAAGAAGGTACTTGAACTGCCATCCAGCTGGATGGAGAGGTAGTATGGCCCTTCCCTGTTTCTGCCTGTGTCATGTCAGGCTGGACATGTCAAATGAATACTGAACTCTGTCTTCCCCTTCACTGCTCAACAGCACTGCAAAAATTCAGTCTTTGAGTATTTTGAAGATATATAAAAGGTTATGCTCACCGTGTTATATAGAGTATACGTAATAATACTGTGTTGTGGCCAGCATTTTGAGCTACCTCACTTAGAGATTGGCAAGGATGGTTTAGCTTCCGCTTTTATCCTTCTTGGCAGTTTCACAACTGAAGGCCATTCTGGAACCCTGAGTGAACTAGAAGAATCTATGCATTCAGTAAAGCTAAAATTTTTGATGCATTTTAATTGTGTGGCTAACATTTGTGGAGTGAATAGCTAAAACATTTTGAGGAGCCAAACTCCCTAAGATATTCATTAGGATGTGATTGTGTTATTTAATCTTCATTTTCTTCTTCAGTATTGGAGATGGCCTCACCCACACTAGCCAAGTGTTCTACTTCTGAGCTATGTCCCCAGCCCTTTAAATTTCCTTTTACATTGACAGAAGTGAAGTTTAAACCACCGAAATGGAGAACATGTTTTTCTTTCTTCATTACTACCAATTCTGAACACCAGGGAAGCCCCAAGGTTAATAGTGAACATCTACCAGTGTTTGAATATTCTTTGTAATAGGCAGACATACCCAGAAACCAAATTAGGCTTCTGTTTGCCCATGTTTCATCCACAGCAAGGCATGTAGTGCCATCTTGTGAGAAAACACAGTAATGCAAGACAAAGAACGACTGTTCAGAAGTTCATTAGTAAACTTGAAATTAATCAGTACTATGGACAGTGCTAACATAAATGAAAGGAACTTCAATTATCCTAATACAATTTTTTTGCATTTTCATTAAATGTCACAGAACTATTCTTATTACAAAACACACTAGCAACACGTGGATGTGCATATAAGGTTATGGTCCCCAGCTAACATGCTGGCTTGGGCCAGGACTTCCTTCAGGAGAATGTGAAGACCACAGCATAAGACAGAGACAGGGAGAGAGGGAGGCGCCTGCTGCCCTTGGACTTCTGCTATCCAGTTCTGTCTCCTCTCAGAGAGAATTGCTTTTACATTTAGAAATCCCTGAGCCTGGGATACCAACTAACTTGTTCCACATTTTTTAAGAAAATGATCCAGTTTTAGATATGTGAATACCTTATGAGAGACTTAATATAAGTGAGAAATCCATTTCCAGTTGTGATGCTCTGAACTTAGAATATAACTCAATTTTATATAGCCATAAAAAACTTTAGAAGAAATATTGTTGTTAGTTGTTTGATTTTCAGTTGGTTTGTACTCCAAGCTGATCTCAAAGTTGTAATCCTCATGCCTTACCCTCTTGAATTCTGGGATTACAGGTATGAATGACCACATCTGGCTTCATGGAGAACTGTTGAACAGTTTTCTTGGTGTTCATAATTTCTTAATGGTTTATTGTTATTATTAAGGCGATGTACAGAGAGTTGCAGTTGCATAAATCAAGTAAAGGGAACATTTCTTTTTGGACAATGTCACCCTTTCCCTTGCTTTCTCCTAGTTATTCCCTCCCGTCCCTACCCACAAGTTGTATAGTTCATTTTCAACAGTGTCAAGTGAGTATCACTGCTGCATTTGTTCATCCTTTGTCCCTCCATTTCTGTGCTCCCCTGTCCCCCCTAAAAGACAAATAAATGAACAAACAATACCAAAAAAACTAAGGGGAAAAAAACACAAGAACAAAAAACAGTGCCATCTCCAACAACAGCAGCAGATAAACATTTCAGTAAATATTATTTTAAATGTTTTTAATACATACTAGATTTTCCAGGAATGAATTCACCCTATAAATTCATGGTGAATGACTTCACCGTGTTCAAAACTGACACTCAATAATAGTTGAAATTTTCAGAAAATTACTATTGCACCGCCGCTCGGCCATGCAACACTCACACCAACCCAGTGTCTGCACCTGTCACACGCGCTTGGCCTCGGGTATGGATGTCCTCCCCTTATCACTTCTATAGAAATACACTTTGCTGAAGGATATCCTGCTTTACAATATAAAATTATCTTCCTTTATTTTTTCCTTTACATTACAACAGACACTCCAAAACATAAGATTACTCTAGCCCTTTATTTTTAATTATTTTCAAAAGGATTAAAGCTCTGATGAGGGGACATTGATTTAGACATGATGATTGCAAGGGAGAAATAACCATGAAAGGAAATACACAGGCTGTGTGGGAGATGTGGGCACCAGCAGGGGGGAACCAGCTCACATGGGAGGGGATGAGGATGAATAGGGTCTAACTAGTTGGTTTGTATGGATAAATACAATGAAATCTGTTCAACTTGTTTTAGGAAAAGAGAAAGGGGTACCTGACAGGGATAGAGAAGGTGAAGTTGTTCAAGAAGTGTGTATAGACATGGAAATGTCACACCAAACCTCCTGTATAACTAATGCAACACACATATATGCACACATATACACATATACATAATCAGTTTAAAAAACAAAACAAAACAGGGCTGCAGGTGTGGCTTGACTGCTTGCTTAGCTGGCACAAGGCCCTGAGTTCAAAGAAAAAGAACAAAGAAAAAGAAATACACAGAAGTAATTCTTCATAATTACAAGAAAGGTAATATGGTAAACACTGATACATGACCAACTTATTTCCAATTCCTTTTTCCCTAACCACCTTCCATTCATAGAAAGTGGAGCACTCTGAACCCAAGAGCTTCTACCCATAACCCTAGCTGCTCGGGAGGCTGAGATCTGTGAATCATTGCTGAAAGTCAGGCCAGGCAGACAAATCTTGGAGGCTCATTTCTCCAGTTAATCAGCAAAAAGCTGGAAGTGCAGGTGTGATCTAAGTGGCAGAGTATCAGCCTTGAGTAAAAAAGTCAAGTGAGAGCACAAGTCCTTAGTTTATACTCCAGTGAGGGGGGGGATATTTTGTGCATGCTGTTCCCAGAAGGAACCCCAACAATATACAGAAAGGCAACTGCCTTTTTCCCTTACCTGAGAGAATGGCGAACCTTCGATGAAGTTGCTCTATGATGTCCACTGCCACCAGAGGCCTGACGTCCTGCTGCATAATCTCCTCTGCACAAATGAAACAGGGTTAAGTTAAATCCTCACAGACTGAAACAGGAAACTAAAGAGAGAAAGCAGAAAGTTCTACCACCAAAGTTCTGGGATGGAGCAGGATAGATGTAAAGGTGCCATAGTCTCTGGAGGGGATTCTGAGGCCATAGGGCTACACAGGTTGGGGTGCCAAGCTTATCCTCACAAACCTGGGACATGCCTAGAGTCCATGCAAGGATGCAGGGGTATTGGTAGCAGAAGGTTAAGTCCCCATTAGATGGCTTCATGACTCCTTTGGGGTAGAAGGACACTTTAAATACAAACAAAACTTCTTTTTTTTATTGTGAAAATACTGTACAGAGGGGTTACAATTACATGGGCAAGATAATGAGTACATTTCTTATCAAGCATTGTAGCCTCCTCCTTTGTTTCCCCTTCCCATCCCTTCCCATCCTCCCCCCGCGCCCCCATCCTCCCCGCCCCCCCACCTCCCCCACCAAAGTTGTAAAGTTCATTTTCAACATAACGACTTGTACATCTCATTGTTGCAATGGGTCCACCTGTATCCCTATTTAAACGATTTGTTTTTCCCCTTCCCCTCCACACAAACAAAACTTCTTTTTTTTTTTAATTTTATTTTATTTGAGAACATACTGTACAGAGGGGCTACAATTACATGGGCAGGATAATGCATACATTTCTTACCAAGCATTGCAGCCTCCTCCTTTGTTTACCCTTCACCTCCCTTCCCCGCCTCCCCCCTCCCCCAACCCAGTTATACCCCCCTCCCCCCCCACACACCGACATTGTAAAGCTGGTTTTGACATGACATTTTGTACTTCTCATTGTTGCAACAGGTCCACCTGTATCCTTAAACGACTTGTTTGTCCCCATCTCCTCCACATGTTATACTGACATCAAATATAGTGAAAGCGGGGGTTACACTGTGGGGGAGGGACATACAAAGCAACAAAGAAATAATCTTATGAATGCATTAGAAACACATGCATGAAAGAAACGAAAACATTAAAATACATATTTAAGGGTTCATTTTCCTAACATCACATTATCTGACCTTTTCCGCTTGACTCATACCTATACTATATATTGCAAATAAGGGAAACCATGGGACCTATGCTTCTTTGGGCCTGGCTTACTTCACTTAATATAATTTTTTCCAAACCTTTCCATTTCCTAACAAATGGGGAAATGTCATTCTTTCTGATGGAGGCATAGAATTCCATTGTGTATATATACCACATTTTCTTGATCCATTCATCTACTGAGGGGCATCTGGGTTGGTTCCATATCTTAGCTATGGTAAATAATGCTGCAATAAACATAGTTGTGCTGGTAGCTTCAGTGTGGTCTTGTTTGTAAACATTTGGGTAAATGCCCAAAAGTGGGATTGCTGGATCATAGGGGAGATCTATGTGAAGTCTTTTGAGGAATCTCCATACTGCTTTCCAAAGTGGTTGAACAAGTTTACATTCCCACCAACAATGAAGTAAGGTTCCTTTCTGTCCACATCCCCTCCAGCATCTGTTGTTGTTAGAGTTCTTGATTTTTGCTGTTCTAACTGGAGTGAGGTGATATCTCAATGTTGTTTTGATTTGCATTTCTTTTATGGCTAGGGATGTTGAACATTTCTTCATGTGTCTATTGGCCATCCTTCTTTCTTCTTCAGAGAAGCTTCTCTTTAAGTCTTTCGCCCACTTATTTATTGGGCAGTTGTTTCTTTGAGGATTTGTTGTTGGGTGGTTTAATTTTTTGAGTTCCAAGTATATTTTAGATATGAGACCCTTGTCCGTTGTATGGCTAGTAAAGATCTTCTCCCAATCGGTGGGCTTTCTATTGATCTTGCCAGCTATGTCATTTGCCCTGCAGAAGCTCTGCAATCTTATGCAATCCCATTTGTCCAACCTTTCTTTGATTTGTTGTGCTTCCGGGTCTCTATTCAGAAAATTTCGGCCTGAGCCAAGGAGACCTAGGGTTTCTCCTATTCCATCCTGTAATGTTTTCAGAGTGTCTGCTTTGAGTTCAAGGTCTTTGATCCATTTGGAGTTGATTCTGGTGCAGGGTGATATATAAGGATCTAGCTTTAGTTTTCTACATGTAGTTAACCAATTTTCCCAGCACCATTTACTGAAGAGGCTGTCTTTCTTCCATTCTATTGTTTTAGCTTCCTTATCGAAGATTAGATGGCTATAGGTCTGTAGGTTCATTTCTGGGTTTTCAATTCTATTCCATTGGTCCTGAGGTCTGTTCTTATGCCAATACCAAGCTGTTTTGATTACTATGGCTTTATAGTAGAGTTTGAAATTTGGTATTGATATTCCTCCAGCAGTGTTCTTTCCGTTGAGGAGCGTTTTTGCTATTCGGGGTCTTTTATTGTTCCATATGAATTTTTGGATTGCCTCTTCTATTTCCTTGAAGAATGAGGGTGGAATTTTGATAGGTATCGCGTTGAATTTGTAGATAGCCTTGGGAAGTATTGCCATTTTCACGATGTTAATCTTGCCAATCCAGGAGCATGGGAGGTTTTGCCATTTTTTAAGTTCTGTGTTGATTTCCTTTTTCAAGATTTTAAAGTTTTCATCATAGAGGTCCTTCACTTCTTTGGTTAAGTTAATTCCTAGGTATTTTATTTTTTGTGGGGCTATTACAAATGGAGTTGCTTTCCTAATTTCAGCCACACTTTTCTCATTGTTGGCATATAGAAAAGCCATTGATTTTTGGGGGTTAATTTTATAACCTGCTACTTTGCCAAAGTTTTGAATCAGCTTGAGTAATTTGGGAGTGGAGTCTATGGGATTCTTTAAATACAAGATCATGTCATCTGCAAAGAGGGAGAGTTTTATTTCTTCTTTCCCTATTTGGATCCCCTTTATGTCTGCATCTTGTCTTATTGCTGTAGCTAGGCATTCTAATACTAGATTGAAGAGAAGTGGAGAGAGTGGGCATCCTTGTCTTGTTCCTGAGTTAAGAGGAAATGGCTTTAGTTTTTCACCATTGAGTATAATGCTGGCTGTAGGTTTGTCATATACAGCCTTTATTGTATTGAGGAATGTTCCATGGATTCCTAATTTTTCCAGAACCTTCATCATAAAGGGGTGTTGGATCTTGTCAAATGCTTTTTCTGCATCTATTGAGATAACCATGTGGTTTTTATTCTTGCTCCTGTTGATGTGATGAATAATATTAATTGATTTGCATATATTGAACCAGCTTTGCATCCCTGAAATGAATCCTGTTTGATCATGGTGTATGATTTTTTGGATGAATTGTTGAAGTCGATTGGCCAAAATTTTGTTGAGAAGTTTTGCATCAATGTTCATCAAAGAAATGGGTCTATAGTTCTCTTTCTTTGATGAGTCCCTGCCTGGTTTTGGGATGAGGTTTATGATGGCTTCATAGAATGTGTTCAGTAGTGAGCTTTCTCTTTCAATTTCATTGAAGAGTTGGAGGAGTATTGGTGTGAGCTCTGCTTTGAAGGCCTTGTAAAATTCCGCTGTAAAACTATCTGGTCCTGGACTTTTCTTAGCTGGGAGGTCTCTTATTGCTGTTTCTATTTCAATGCTTGATATGGGCCTATTAAGCTGGATTAACTCATCTTGGTTTAGTTTTGGCATGTCAATATTTGCTAGGAAAAGGTCCATTTCTGTCAAGTTCTCAAACTTATTAGCATAAAGTTTTGAGAAGTATTCCCTTATAATGTTCTGAATCTTGGTTGTTTCCGTAGTGATGTTTCCATTCTCATCTCTGAGTTTATTAATTTGGGTGTGTTCTCTCCTTTTTCTGATAAGGTTTGCTAAGGTCTGTCAATTTTGTTAAGTTTTTCGAAGAACCAACTCTTTGTTTTGTTGATTCTTTCTATAGTTTTTTTGGATTCTAATTCATTTAATTCTGATTTAATTTTGATTATTTCTTTCCGTCTACTGGATTGGGGTTTATCTTGCTGCTCTTTTTCAAGGAGGTTTAGATGTGTCATTAAATTGTAGTTTCAGATCTCTCCAATTTGTTGATGTAGGAGCTCAGAGCTATAAACTTGCCTCTGAGTACTGCCTTTGCTGTGTCCCAGAGGAGCTGGTAATTTGTGTGTTCATTTTTGTTGAATAGCATGAACATTTGAATTTCCTTTCTAATCTCTTCCATGACCCACTCATGATTCAGCAGTGTGTTGTTCAGCCTCCATGTGATACCGGACTTTCTTTGGTGGCTTTTGGTGTTGAGTTCTAATTTTATTCCCTTGTGGTCAGAGAGAATGCAAGGTATAACTTCAATGTTTCTGAATTTAGACAAGTTTGCTTTGTGGCCTAAAATGTGGTCTATTTTAGAAAACGTTCCATGTGCTGCTGAGAAGAACGTGAAGCTGCTGGGTGAAATGTTCGGTAAATGTCTGTTAAGTCTAGTTGATCTATGCAGCTGTTTAGATCTGCGGTTTCTCTGTTGAGTTTTTGCCGAGTTGATCTATCTAGTGGGGAGAGTGGTGTGTTAAAATCCCCAACAATTAATGTCTTTGGATCTATATGGGATTTCAGGGAAAGTAGTGTTTCTTTGATAAATTTGGGTGCTCCATTGTTTGGCGAATAGATATTTAGAATAGTAATATCCTCCTGAAGGAGAGATCCTTTAATTAGTATGTAGCGACCTTCTTTATCTCTTCTCACGAATTTTAATTTGAAGTCTATTTTATCTGGTATTAGGATTGCAACTCCCGCCTGTTTATGAGGGCCGTTTGCTTGGTAGATTTTGTTCCAGCCTTTAACCTTGAAAATGTGTTTGTTTTTATGGGCAAGATGTGTCTCCTGCAGGCAGCAGATAGAAGGGTCTTGTTTTTTAATCCAACTAGACAGTCTATGTCGCTTAATTGGAGAGTTCAGTCCGTTAACGTTAAGAGATAGGACTGAGAGGTATTTGGGAGTTCCTGCCATGTTATCCACCTTCTTGGGGGCTGTGAAAACTGGGTTCTTCCTAAGGTTCTTGGATTCTCTGTTTGTGTGCAGTTTCTTGGCCTTTGTTGCGTTCTTGTTGGTTTTCTATGTGTAGGACATCTTTAAGAATCTTTTGCAGGGCTGGTTTGGTGGAGATGTATTGTTTCAATTTTTCTTTGCTATGGAAGGTTTTTATTTGGCCTTCAGTTATGAAGGAGAGTTTAGCTGGGTACAGTATTCTTGGTTGATAGTTGTTTGTTTTTAGGGCATGGCATACGTCATTCCAGGCTCTTCTTGCTTTGATTGTCTCTGTTGAGAAATCTGAGGTGATTCTAATTGGTTTCCCTTTATAGGTGATTACCCTTTTCTCCCTGACAGCTTTAAGGATCTTTTCCTTGTTCTGAGTTGATCCTGTGTGGATTATAATGTGACGGTGGGATGTCCTATTCTGGTCTGGTCTATTTGGGGTTCTAAAAGCTTCTTGTATCTGAATAGGCCTATCTTTTTGTATGTTTGGGAAGTTCTCTGCTAGGATCCTGTTAAACAAATTTCCTAGACCATTAACTTCTGTTTCTAGGTGCTCCTCTACACCCATTATCCTTAGATTGGGCCTTCTGATGGTGTCTTCCAGGTGTTGGATAGACCTATCATATTTCTTGGACTTGTCTTGGATGGTTGTATGTTCTTTCTCTATAATATCTAGGCTGTCTTCAATCCCTGAGATTCGATCTTCTGCATGGTCTAACCTGCTGTCAAGACTCTCTACTTTGTTTTTTATCTCTTTTCCTTCTAATTGGTCAGCTTTGATGGCTTCAAGTTCTTTGTTGAAGCTCTGTTTTAGGTCTTGTATGAATTTCTTTACTTCCTTAATTTGGTGTTCAGTGTTTGTTCTCAAATCACTTAGTTGATTGGTTATGGTTTCTTTGGACTCCCATTCCTTCTGTTGGGTTCCATTCAGCATTCCCTTTGTGGTCTCCCTGACTTCCTTCAGCTCTTTGTTAATGGATTCCATGAATGCCTTTAGTGATCTTTGTGTATTCTCTACCTGGTCTCTCAATTCCTGAATTACTCTTTGATTAGCTTCCTCCCGTCTGTGGGATTTCTGCCGTTCTCTTTCTTCCCGTTCGTGGGATTCCTGCAGTTCTCTTTGAGTGTTCTCTGCCTGCTCACGCCATTCCTCCCTTTCTCTTTGAGTATTCTCAAGTTGTTCACGCAAATCCTGTATCAGTTTTTGAGTAGCTTCCTCACGCTTATGATATTCCTGTATAAACTTCTGGGATGCCTCCTCTCTCTCCCTATCACGCTCATACAGAGTCCTTTGTACATTGTCAAACTTCTCATTTATCATGTTTGCTATTAGTGTTTGTAGAGCTATTTGGGAACTCTCCTCTGGATTATTCTTTATCTGTTCTAATCCCTGATTATCAAGATTGGGAATTGAGATACCCGAATTTGCCATTTTTCTTGTGTTTTTCCGGCTTACTCGGCCCATTTGAGATGAAGATTGCACCAGTTTTGTGCTAGAACACTATCTTAAGGCAACCATCAACCAAAGTTTGCATTTGTACAGTCAATAATCTACAGATACAATCTAGTTCAACAGATACATCTATTCAACATCAAACAACTATATGTTAAAGGACTTCGAACCGCAGAAAAGAATTTGGAAAACCAGAAATTATTAGGAATAGATTGGTGTGGGGAGGCACAGGGAGAGTTAACTATGTCCTAATCACAATGCAGGAAATGGGTTGGGTAGGATGCAAGTAGAGAGAGAGAGAAAAAGAAGAGACGGAAAGGGGAATAAAGAGAGACCAGAAAAAAAATAGAAACGTAAAAATTAATGTTATTATAGAGGTTAAAAGACCGTCTATTTAGAGAGGAATGTGAATATGTTCAGAGAAGGGGAGGGACATAGAGGAGATGTGAAAAACTTTAAGGATGGGAAAGGGAGAAGAAAAGATCAGAAGTTCAGTAGAGCTAGATAAAAAACAAAAAGATAATTAAGAAAGAAAGAAAAAGAGAAAGAAGACAAGAAAAGAAAGGAAAACGCTCATTCATGTATTCCTAAAATAAAAATTATAAGATGAGAAAAAAAAAAGTTACTGGAAAACGATTATTTTTTCAGAAGAGGCAAAAATTAAAGATTAATAAAAGTTTTAAAAGGGAAAAAATTTTTATATATATATATATATATATATATATATATATAGTAACAAAAAACAAAAAACAAGCAAAAAAAAAAAGAAAAGAAGAAGAAGAAAAAAAAAGAAAAAAAAGAAAAAAAAGTCTTTTGATTTTTTTTTTGGGGGGGGGAGGAGGAGTGGGAAGAATCCTGTATCTCCCTTTTGTCTGTAACCAGTCTCTTGTTGGAGTCTCTGGTCAGCTTGAGGTCCTGTGGCGTGATTGGTTTCTTAAGTCGGTTGGTTGGAAGAGGCAGAAAAATGCTCTGCTTTACCCAAGATTTTGAGATCCCCCTCCCAGGTTAGTTTTCTGGGAGGGTGATCGGCTTTGAGAATCACAAAAGAGGGGGATGTGGTGGTGAGGCTAGGTTCTGGGTAGAGTTGAGGCCTTTCAACAAACAGTAGCTTTTCCCTGGGGCTATTTTGTGATAAAGCTCACAGCGCCCAGCCTGGAGCCATTCTCAGGGTTTCTGTTTTTCAATTGATTGTGGTGGCTGCTAGAGGGAGGGGCAGCCTCTGGCTCTGGTTACCCAGTGAGGCAAGGCACTCCAATGGCTGGCGCCTGAGCTGGGTGACTTTTCCCTGGATGGAGCTGAGTCTGGCAGGTCACTTCGCCGTTAAGTTCTTGTGACCTGCTAAATGACTCGTTTTATTCCAAGGCTTGAGCTGGAGCTAGCAGCTCCTCCGAGCTTTGTCGGTATCCAAGGTGGAGATCACCGGTGCTGGGGGGGGAGGGGTGGCCTTCCCTCCTCTGCTCCCTGAGGAGTGAGGACGTCGGGCTTGTACTCACGCCGAGTCTTGGATCCTAGGTCGTCTCTGGTCTGCAAACAGCAGGATGAAGATGTCCGCTCCTTGTCGGTTCTTGTTGGTGTTGAGTAGAATCCGCTCGTCCGCTGCGTCTGGCTCCTTCGTCCCCGACTCTCTGTGTCTCAGGTATGACCCCGCGGTGGTGGTCACCGCCGCGACCCTGCCGCCGTAGCGGCAGCTGATGCGTTTCCTTGGCTTCCCCTCTCTTGCCTAACTCTCTGTCCTGTGATGGCACACTTGGTGTGATTCTCTGGCTTAGGACTGTTCACTGGAACTCTAAAACTGCTTTCTATGCGAGAGCTTGTTCAGATTCCAGCTTCTCCTCCGCCATCTTCCCGGAACTCCCAAACAAAACTTCTTAAGAGAAGTTACCAGAGATCTTTTCAAAATGATTTATGAAGCCAATCTTAGATTGGTGGCTTTTTTTAGTTTTATTTCCCTTTGTTATTTCTCATCCTTCCCTCTCATCCCTATCCTTCCCCCCTCCCTCCTTTTCTCCTTTCCTTTCCCCTTCCAGAATAACAGGCTTCCTCTTGCTGTTGAATGTGTTTGAGGACGCCCTTTTCCATGTCACTATTTAAAGATTCTCTTAGCTAGACTAAAAGTTACATGTCTCCAATGTAAAGTCAAATCTTTTAAGTACAGAACTACAAATGTCCTCTAACCTTTAAGAGACATATATGCCCTGTGACAGGAATTTCTTTTCTTTATATTGTTGCAACACAGGGACTCGAACTCAGTACCTGATGCTTTGCTCATTGACTGGAGCTCTACCAACTTAACCAGGCCCCCAAACCTAAGTGATATGAATTTAAACTCTTCTATCTATTATGGAGAATCAGTTAAAACAATCAGAATCAGTCAAAAAGCAAAGTTAATGCTCGGCATGGTGGCCCATGCATGTAATCTAGCTAGACATGAGACGGAGGTAGGAGGATCATGATCTGAAGCTAGCACCAGGCAAAAGCACAAGATCTTACCTTAAAAATAACTAAAGCAAAAAAAGACTGAGGGTTTGGCTCAAGTGGTAGAGCACTTGCTCCCTGAGTTCAAACCCCAATACTACCAAATAAACTTCAAACTACTGAACTTTGACCATCTGCATTTACATTGGAAAAGGGGGTGCAAGAGGTTGGGGAGGACTGAGGGAAGGCCTTCAGCCTGGACCAGGGAGAGGAAGGTGTTTTCATGTTCTCTCTCCAGTTCCCTCATTCAACTGTTTCCCAAGGGACTGGTAAGGAACAAACTAGTTACTCTTTCTACTGGAGTCTATCCAGAGGGTTAGACTGAAGCACAAACCAAGCAGCCTTGTTGCTGACAATAAGTGGAGAAATGTCTCTTGGTCACACCAAGATGTTCTTGGGCTGACTGATCCAAGGCAATATTTGGGAAGTCCCTGCCAGGCCTTGGTTTCATTTTGCACCTGGGTGCAAGGTTAGAGGAGGTAATGTTTGGGGGGGAAGGTGTCAGGGGGAGGAACCCCAGGCGCTCAGAAAAGGTGAGTTCCATCTGTTACATTCCCATATTTCTTTCTGAAAGTCCTGAAGGGGGTGGATAAAATGCCAGCTTCAGCTCAAAGTTCCTCCTCAGTGAATTCTACCATTTTCCCCCTAGAGGAAAAGGAGTATAATAAATCTAGACCAGAGTTCCACCTTCACCCCGAATTCACCCAAGTCCAGAGAACTCCTGCATCACTGCTCATGGCGGTAAGCTGCTGATAAGTCCTTGGGGAGGGTCATTATACAATTCTTTATTTTGTGTCTCAAATTTTCCATAATCAAATATAAAATATCAACAAGAACAACTGAGACTTTCAGCAAAAGCAGAAGCTATATAACTAAAAAGCTGTACAGAATGTAATCTCCTAAGATCAAGGAAAATGGCATGCTTAATTTCTTTTAAATAGAGCTTGGTTATTATATTTCATGGCTGGTGGAGCACTGTTAAGAGATGATAAAACCCAAGGAAGATGAAACATCATACAATGCAACTTATTATTCTTTTATCTTAATATCTGAGATGTGTCTTAAGTTCAGGTAAGCATCTTAAAGATGTAAGCCAGGTGCTAGAGGCTCCTATAATCCTACTTTCAGGAAGCTGAGATCTGGAACACTGCTGTTCAAGGCCATCCAAAGCAGAAAAATTCACTAGAGTTCACCTCCAAAATAACCACTCAACAGCAGGGCTAGAGGTGTGGCTCAAGTGGTACAACACCAGTCAGCAAGCTTGAAGATCTGTGTTCAAACACAAGAACTGGAATGGAGAGGAAAAAAATAAAAGGAAAGAACACCCAAAAGAGACAACAGAAATAAACTAAGTCAGCGCCATCTCATGGAGACCCAGTCAGACTCTGAGCTCCTGCAGTGACACTCCTGACTCAAAGACAGAAGGGCTTTGCCATAAATGGTGGAGCTCTCTGACACCCCCCTCGGCCTTGAAGCTCAAAGGCTCCTCCCACTTCCAAGAGACTGACAGGTCCCTCCCCATGGGACTCTGAGATTCTCCCAATCCTTTGTCTCTAACCTGGCATGGTTGCCTAATGAAGTAAACTTCATGATTTGTTTTTGTTTTCATTATTGTTATCATTATCTCTAAGCAGTTAATTATTATCATTAAGTAGCTGTTATCTTTAACAGGTTTCAACTCCGCATGTCAGGTTATGGGTACCATGCCCTTTCTGCATGTCACCTCTTGTCACCTCCCTCACCCCCATCTTCTAAGAATAGAAATGAGCTGGTGTGCCTTTGGCTCAAGTTCTGCTGAGTGTGCTTGGTCCCCAGCTAGGGAGTGACACAGTTATCCCTAAAGCCTTCCAGCAAAGGAACCACATGACTCCTACTGGCAGGAAAGATGCTCAGGCCCAGTGTCTGACTCACAGGTAATACTGCGAATACACCCAGTTTTTTAATGAAGGCTACTACTGTGAGCTTGCTCAGTTTCCCATCCCCCAGCCAGGGCACATTTATGATCGGCACCCAAAGAAACATGTGGCCATCTGCAGCTGGCAGGCTCTGCTGCCCACTCCTGCACAGATGGCAACTCCTTGATCCAAAAGGAGCACCGCCCATTGCCTTGGAAAAGGCTGGTTTCAGACCCAGGCAGCCATGCAGGCAAAGGCCTTTCTGCCACCTTCTAGCATAGTGGCCAGGCCAGCTATATTCTGTGCCTAACTGTCCTCACCTGTAAATCAAGTTTCCTTCTCCCAAGAGCAGCTGGACATAATGACTGGTGACCCACCAAGGCTGTCGCCTGTTGCATATCTGCTCTGGCCTCCTGAGCCTGCCTGGGCCTACTTGCCAGTGCTACTTTTATTGTCCAGGCAGACACCACAAGTGAAGAATTTGTCTCTGTAATCCATATGAAGCAAAAAGAAGTGATACTTCAATTTCAACCTAAATTCTGTGCAGGGCAAGGTTACACATACACTAGTAAAAAAAAATGTCCCCTTTCTATTCCTGGTAAAGATGAGAAGTGTGACAATCAGCCAGGCATGGTGGGGCACACATGCAGTTTCAGCTCCTCAGCGGTGGAGGTAGGAAGACCTCCATCTGAAGTTAGCCTGGGAATAAAACCACAAGACTGAGAACAAAAGGACTAGGGAGCTGGGCGCCAGTGGCTCATGTCTATAATTCTAGCTACTGAAGAGGCTGTGCTCTGCAGACTGCTCTTCGAACCCAGCCTCGGCAGGAAAATCAATGAGACTATTTCCAATGAATCAGCATAAATCTGGGAGTGAAAGTATGCCTCAAGTGGTAGAGCACCAGACTTGAGTGAAAAAGCTCAGGGACATTACCTGAGTTCAAGTCCTAGGATCAGTGCACATGCACACATACACACACACACACACACACACACACACACACACACACACACACACACACACACACACACACACACACACACACTAAAGGACTAGGAGCTAGGCTCAAGTAGTAGAGAGCAAGGTTGCCTAACAAATTCAAGGTTCAGAGTACTGCCAAACAAACAAACAAACAAAACATGCAACTGTCTTTTACCCTGCACCTCTAATTGTAGACGTGCAGAAGGTTACCCAGACTCCAGCTCCCCAGAGGTTGGAATCACCCAGCATGGACTGTGGGAATCCCACTGCAAGTCAGCAAACAGCATTCCTATGTTCCCCATTTTCCAGTCAGAGGGCATCTTGGGGTCCGGGTGGAGATGACTGCACAGCAGAGTTGAAAATACTTAGGTGTGGTCCTGGCTTGCAGCTGATAAGGAATGAAGGGCAGAGAGATCTTTGCCTCTCACTAAAGTGCTTAAATTTTCCTTTGCATTGTGACTTTACACAAGTGCAGTACGAGTGAACTAACTAGGTTAAGAAGAAGAAATATAATGGTCTGGACTAGAGAAAAATGGTAGCTCCTAGTGCCACTGACAGACCATGACTGTTCCCAGAGAATTGATGGCTAGAAAGAAACAATGAGAAGATCTGCCAGTGAACCAACAAGATTTCAACTGTATTTGTTAGGACAGCACACCAGCTGGGACCAGGGTCCAGGTCCCACACCTCTGTGTGAATAAAAGAACATAACCAACCCCTGACGACACTTTACAGATGAACTGTTTCCATTAGTTACAAGAAACACAAAAATCATGCCCCCATAGTTCAAATGAAGCTCCCGCAATCAGACTGACCAAACCAGACCTGACTGCCAGCAGACCGGAAAGACATCTGTCAAACCAGAGGTCCAGGGAAACCAATTGCTGAGCTGGGGACAAAGTCACTATAAGAGGAACTTTGACTCGCACTTCTCCATCTTATTACCAGCTCAGAAATAGCACAATACATTGCCTTTCTTCACTATGAGCTACAGCTATGCTTCACCTGCCCCATAATGGCATACCATCTGGCAGTGACTGTCTATAAATTAATGGTGAATAAAAGGCATTAGAAAAGCAGATGCAAGAGTTCTTAAACTTCAGAAAGATAAGTCTCACAGACTTTCCTGCCCAGCTGGTTTTGAACCATGATCCTCAGATCTCAGCCTCCTGAGTAGCTAGGATTACAGGTGTGAGCCACCAGTGCCTGGCTCCCTTGGCCTTTCAATTCAAGGCTGGTGTTCTACCACTTGAGCCACACTTCCACTTATGACTTTTTGGTGGTTGATTAAAGATAACAGTCTCACAGATTTTTCTGCTCCAGCCAACTCTGAACCTCAATTCTCAGATCTCAGCCTCCTGAGTAGCTAGGATTAAAGGCACAAGTCTCTGGTATTCAGTGCTTTATTAAAAGGCTCAGCTTACAAGCAGTAGAATGCACAGATCTTTTTTATTCATTTTTTAATCTACAAATGGTTGTACTAGGGGATTACAATTTAACACCTGTATTTGCCACTCACCTCTCCCATCCTTCTTCTCCCTTTCCCACCGATCACATCTAGTTTCCATTTTCACATACGTACATTGAGTATTATGACTATTTGTCATTGTTCACTTTGCCGTTCGTACATTCCCCCACTAACCCCACAGTTAAAACATGTTACAGCTCCCTGATACTTGGTAAATTACTAATTGTTCAAAGGGGTTACCCCAAGGGGTAAGCACAACTCTTAATGGAAGAGCCTGATGGACTTGGCCGGCTTATGCATGGATGACACATGTTAAGATGTGAAATACTTGCATCTCCAAAAAGCTTCCTGCCCCTCTCCCCCAGGCTCCACAAATCAACTTCCACCCCTTAAACCTATGCAAGAAAGAACACCGGGTACACCCGTGGCCCACGATCCATGGCTTAGTCTCAAGAGTATTCTAGGTCCTTTCCTCTTCTTTATGAAAAGCCAGAACTGTACTCGCTGATGCTGGCTCAGGAAGATAGGCCCATCTCTCTGTCCACGTTCTCAAGCCAGGCTGACTGCATGGGACTGTTGTGACGATTTGTGTGCCTTGTCACCGCCGACAACAGGGACACTTGCCGCCTCTGAGCTCGGGGAGGACTGGGGCAGTGGAAGTGCTTAGGTAAGAGAAAAGACAAATGAATCAACGTGCCCAGTGCTTCCTCTCATACGTGAATGAAGGAGATTTGTAAGTAATAAAGTGTCACGTCAGTAACACCAAGCACCACCAATCTTTTCCATTTTCTTCTAGTTCATGATGCTGATATACTCACTCAACTCCTGGAACACAATTCCATTTTACTTAGGTCACTGCTACTCAGATCACCACCCACACTGTAAAAATCTCAGCAATAGCACAGTGATTTTGCTGACATAAATGCAAAGAAAAAGATACATCTTCAGGAATAATGGCTCATATCTGCATACACCCATATTCATTCACATGTCACTGGCCCAGTCACAACTCTCAGAAGTGGGCAATAATGAGTTGTCCTCCATTTTTCTGACTTGCATTATATATAAAACATAGCTTTAGGCTGGGTATGACTCAGATGTGTAATCCTAGCCACTCAGGAGGCAGACACTTGGAGGATCATGTTCAAGTCAGCCTAGGCAAAAAGTTCTCAAGAATCCATCACCAATTAACAAGCAAAAAGCTAGACTAGTTGCATGACTCAAGTGGTAGAATACCATCTGTGAGTAGAGAACTGAGCTAGAGCATGAGGGCTTGAGCTCAAGTCCCTGCACTCAAGACCCTGAGTTCAAACCCCAATTCTGGTACACACACACACACACACACACACACACACACACACACACACACACACAACAACAACAACAACAACAACAACAGCAACAAATTAACAAACACAGCTCTATAAGTATTTTAATTGTGTTGTTGTGAAGGTATGTTGGTCAAAGTACAAAACAGAACATTAAAATTATAAAATAAGATTATATATGAACTATAAAGTAAAATATATTGACAGTAATTTTTTTTTGTCTTAGGTCATGGGACTTGAACTCTAGGCCTGCGCACTGCCCCTGAGCTTTTTTCTTTCTTTTTTTCTTTTTTTTTGGGGGGAGGGGGTCCAGTTGTGGGGCCTGAACTCTGGTCCTGGGCGCTGTCCCTCAGCTCTTCAGTTCAAGGCTAGTGCTCTACCACTTGAGCCACAGCGCCACTTCCGGCTTTTTTCTTTTTGCTTATGTGATGCTGAGGAATCGAACCCAGGGCCTCATGCATGCAAGGCAAGCGCTCTACCACTGAGCTACCTTCCCAGCCCCCCTGAGCTTTTTTCTTAAGGCTAGTGCTCTGCTACTTTGGACCACAGCTCCACTTCCAGTGTTCTGATAGATAATTAGAGATGTCTTTCTTACTCAGGCTGGCTTTGAACCACTATCCTTAGGTCTCAGCCTCCTGAGTAGCTAAGCATGAGCCACTAATGCCTGGCTTAGTAATTTTTATTTGACAATGGTACGTGAGCCTGCTTTTGTAATCCCACTTTAGGTTCTTGAAATTTTGGAAGAAATCCTATTTTACAGTGCTTTGAGAGCTGTTAAGATATCATTAGGAAAGGCAGTTCTGTTTATGAATACTTACCTAATTCCTTTTTCTCCTTTTCTCCATTACAGATGAACTTGATAATTTTTAATAGTGCTTCATCTTTGCTAGTGTTTCACACTGTATCCTTGAGCAACATAAGTACTCTGCTAGGCTGAGTTGAAAGTTACTATGCAATACACTTTGGATCTTAAATGACCCCCAAAGGCTCATGGGTAAAAGGCTTAGTTGTCAGCTTAGTGCTACCAGGAGGTAAGACCCAGTGAGAGGCCACTCAATTATGGTGGGGGTGGGGGGCTTGACAGGAAGAGCAGCACCCCGCTCTACTCTAAGGTGTTCACTTCATGGTCATGAGGTGAACACCTTCCCCTATCACATGCTGCCCACTATCAGGTAGGTTCAAAATAATGTAGTCAATCAGTCATGGACAGAAACCTCCAAAACTGGTAGCCAAAACAAACTTTTCCTCTTTATAAGTTGATTAACCCAGGTATTTTGTTACAGTTACTGAATGCTGACTAGCACACTATGCAGAAGAATCCCTTTACCAACCATAACTGGAAATGACAGTCTAGACATTTTTACAACTCTGCACAACTCTGCATCACCTGGGAAATGACAAATAAAAAGCAATCACTATTATCATCATTACTGAAATGACTCAGATAGCTCTGTACTGAGTGACTGCAGGACACTTCTGGGGACAACAGTGGCCCTGCTTAGTTTCTCGTGGCTTTTATTAGGCTGTTACCTTTGTACACGATTGCTAATTATTAATAGAATGAAAGACAAATGGAGCTTTGCTGGAGAATACCACCTGTACTGTACATGCAGTCTAACAGTGAAGTATAAATTAAACTTTTGTGTAGGTCCGAGGGGAGCCCAATGCTTTTGATTCTTGTGGGTTATACTGTGTTATCATTGTTGAGACTGAGAACACTGCTGATATGTCCTTAGAAAACATGTCCCAGGGCCCCAAAGCCCTATCAGCAGTCCTCTCAAATCACCCAGATTTTTAATATATATATATACATATATATTTTATTGTAACGATACTGTACAGATGGGTTATTGTTGCATGAGTAAGGTAATGAGTACATTTCCTATAGAGCATTGTTACCCCCTCCTTTGTTTTTCCCCTACCATCCCATCCCTCCCCACCTCCCCAACTCCTTCCTCCCTCTCCGTAAGTTGTAAAGTTCATTTTCAACATAGTGTCTTATACATCTTATTGTTACAATGGGTCAACCTGTATCCTTGTTTCAGCATTTTGTTATTTCCCTTCCCCTCCCCAAATTAGAAAAATGTGTATACAAAATGCAAGGAACCAGAATCAAATCAGTGACAATAGGGGTTATACTATGGGGGGAAAACATACAAAAGAAACAAAAATAATCACATAGTGCATTATAAGTACATTAAAAAACAAGAGCAACAAAGATAATAACCTATCTTGGGGTTCATTGCACTCAACATCATCTTATATGGTCATGTATACATAGCTTTTTACCTTTTCTGCTTGTCCTAGACATATACTAGTTATTGAAAATAAGAGAAACCATGGGACTTGTGTTTCTTTGGGCCTGGCTTACTTCACTTAATATAATTTTTTCCAAGTCTTTCCATTTCCTAACAAATGGGGCAGTGTTATTTTTCTGATGGAGGCATAGAATTCTATTATATATACCACATTTTCTTGATCCATTCATCTACTGAGGGGCATCTGGGTTGGTTCCATATCTTAGCTATGATAAATAATGCTGCAATCAACATAGTTGTGCTGGTAGTTTTAGAATAACCTTGTTTGTGATCATTTGAGTAAATGCCCAAAAGTGGGATTGCTGGGTGTCAGGGGAGCTCTATGTGTAGTGTTTTGAGGAACCTCCATACTGCTTTTCAAAGTGGTTGAACAAGTTTATACTCCCACCAACAATACAATAATCACCTGGACTCATAAAGGCAGATTCTGAACAGTGGGCTGAACTGGAGCCCAGAATTGTGAACTCCTAACAAACTCTCTTCATGCTGCCAACTCTACCAGAAAGCGAGCTGTACTGAATCCCGACTCTCTAGATTATTATTGGACCTTTCCTCTCTTCTTTATGAGAAGGCATCTGGGGTGGGGGTTAAGTTGTCCACTAGTCTACTTCTTTTATCATTCAATAAAAATAATCATCTATATGGATATAAGTAGATCTTGAACTGAGACCTTACAAACTTGTGTCCTACCATTTCCTTCTGTGATGAAAATAAGCCGGCTGTGACTTGAGGCTCTGCTTACCTCATCTTCCAACACACCTCAGTCCCTCCCCCACTGCCATGTGGAGCCCTTGGGACCTCTACTGCACTTCCTCAGCCCACTCACAGCTCTTGATTCTATTGGCTGTAAGCAGAGTCATGGGACAAACCAGAGAAAGTAGTATAAGATGATGACCTAAAGAGAGAAAGAAGCAGAAATGTTGAGAAAATGATGTGAAGATGCAGACAGGTATTGAAATGATGCAAACACACATCATCTGGGATACAAGCCAGAGGTGCACTGAGCCAGCAGACAGCAAAAGAGATAAGAAATGGGTCTCCCCTAGAAGCCTGGAAACACCCCCAACCCTTTGCTTTTGGTTTGTTGAGCTCTAGGATGTGAGGAAATAACTTTCTGTTGCTGTAAGCCATGACATTTGTGGTCATTTGTTGGAGCAGACACAAGAAACTAATACAATAGGCACAGAGTAACAATAGATCATTCACAGAAGAAATACAGTCAGTGAATGCATATTAAAACATGGTCAAGAATGAAGAGAGGAAAGGTGGGTAAATGCATCATAATATGTGAAGACATATGTGAAAAACAGAAGTAGGGGTGTGGAGGCATGGCTCAGTTGGTAGAACGCTAGTCAATAAACAAAAGATCCCAATCTCAAACCTAAAAAAAAAAAAAAAAGGAAAACTCAACGAGAGAAATTGAGGGAATGGGTGGGGTTGGGAAAGATCAGGGAGAATGATTAAATGGGTGGCATTGGTCAATACACATGGTACACATAAACTAACAGGTTGAACTGAAACCCTTTTGTACAACTACTTAAAGATAATAATAATAATAGTAATAATAATCATGGTCAACTTCAAGTCCTCTCTATTAACAAACCTGCAGAGCTCTTACTGTGACTTAACTTTAGTGAAATTGGGGTATTTTATTTGTAATACAGGTTTATGAACTCAGGACCTTGCATTTGCTAAGTAAGCACTCTACGACCTGAATCACATCTCCAATCAGTCCTAAGGCAGTAATTTAGACTTAAAGTCAAGCCCTGTAAAGTTGAGCATATCTATATTTTAAGTATGGAAGACAGAATCTTACTAGCAAATTATCCATTCCTAACTCCTGATTAGCAAATATTCAGTAGCTCTGGCCTTTAAGAATATAAGGAAGAGCGGGGCACTGGTGGCTCATGCTTCTAATCCTAGCTACTCAGGAGGCTGAGATCTGAGGATCACAGTTCAAAGCCAGCCGGGACATGAAAGTCTGTGAGACTCTTACCTCCAATAAACCACTAGAAAACCGGAAGTGGTGTTGTGGCTCAAGCGGTAGAGCACTCTTCAGCTTGAGCTGAAGAGCTGAGGGACAGCGCCCAGGCCTAGAGTTCAAGCCCATGACCAACAAAAAATAAACAAATAAAAGAATATAGGGAAGAAATGTAATATAAACATTGTCAAGGCAAAAGTATAGCTACAGCAAAAAGCTGACCCAGAAGACAAACACTTGAGCTTCAGTCTCTGAACCTTTGTCCTTCTAGTTCCAGAAACCTGGAATGCATGCTGAGAAATGGCAAGAATTCTCACCACCCCACCAAAGTGCAGTAAGTCTTTTCTACACATTATTAGGTGGTTATTAGCTCACGTGTCTGACATGGAGCCTTTCAGATGTAATGTCTTTCTCCAGGAACATGAACTTCATCATTTGAACTCTTATTTTCATAATCAAACATAGTATAGTTTTGTTTCTTTTTTTGGGGGGGGTGGTCTGGTCGTGGAGTCTGAACTCTGGGCCTTTGAACAAAAAAGCTAATGGACAGCATTTAGGACCTGAGCTCAAGCCCTAGTACTGCAAATAAATAAATCACACAACTAAACCAAAAAATGAAGTTATCACATTGGTAGATAACATTCAATACATACATACACCACAAAAATTCTATGCTTCTAAAATAAGCTTATACCTACATATTCTATCTTGGAATCTGTGTTTTTTTTTACTAATCGCTTATTTTTATTATGAACCTATATCAACATTTATAACATTGCAAGAACTAGTTGATTCTTCTTTTAAAAATCTTTTTAAACGCTTCCACAAGAAAGCCCATTGCAAAACAAATTTGTTAAATATAAAATATCTCAATTACATTCTTGCCCCTCTAAGATACATGACAACACATCCCCCCCCAAAAAAAGTGCCTCTTTGTTTTCAAGTACCTTGGTTTGCTCTGTATTCCAGCCGGGCACAGCTCACTAGCAGATGGTGATAGGCCCTCATCTCTGCCTCCGTGATCCGCACCAGGGTATATGGTGCAGAGCTGCGGTTTGCTGGATCACACTTTGTACCCAGGGTAGCCATGGGATTCCAGGAATCCATGTCACCTCACTCTCCTCTCAGCATCACACCGATGTTTCATCCTCCTGGCTAATCTCTCTGAAGTTCACTCAAGGTCATTTCATTGCTGAGCGCTGATCCTCTGGACTGGGGTCTGCTCTCAGGATTATAGCCCCAACAGATTACCAGACTTCTTTATTTGGAAGCAAAGGGATGGGGACATCAGAATAGAGAGGTAAATACTGGGGTTGGTGATGACATCAGGAGACAGCAGACATTAGGTATTGAAAATAAAATAACAAAGATAAACTTTAAATCTTTTGCCAAGTCACAATTCTGCTCTCCTTTGTCCCAGCCCCTCGGGGTGGCCGAAGAATGAGATGCAGACATCTAAAACTGCAGCCAATAGCATTTACCATCTGAGTAGGCAACATAGGTCAAAACAGCAGAGGGGAAAGATTCAGGTCTTTGGGTGGTGCGTCGAGTATCTCGAGCTGCTCCTGAGGATCAGCTGCCAGAACAATGGTTCTCACTGAAAGATGCTCTTTGTCAGCACAATGCAACCCAGAGCTCATTTAGTACCAGAGGAGAACAGGAACTGTGCTGGGCAAAGCCCTTGGAGACACTGCACTTTCCTGATAAACTTTATTTTGTGTTTTTTTTTTTCATGTTTGCTGTATTGCTTATTGCTGGTATATACTGGGATTTAAAGGAAGGACACAACCTGTCATAATAAAAAAAAAGTATTTTAAAAAAACAAACAAAAAAAGGAAGGACACAACTGTTGGTAGACAAGTGAAAAGTTTTGTATACAAATGTCTAATCTTTAAATGTATCCTTCACAGTATAGTTATATAATAAAGGTTGCAAATGGCTAAGGAGAAAGTGGAAGAGATTTTTTTCATGTTTTTAAATTTTCCTGATTTGGAACTCAGGGCTTTTTTTTTTTTTACCCAGATTGCTTGTTCAGCTAGTGCCTAACCACCTGAACTATGCTTTCAGCCCAGCATTTTTCTGGACTTCTCTACTTGGGCTGGTTTGCACCTCAATCCTCCAAAACTCAGCCTCCTGAGTAGCTAGAATTACAGGAATGAGTCACTGGTGCTTGACTTCACTTTTATGTTTAAGACAGGGTGAAAATAGACTTATGTAATATTTCCGTTGGAAGTATAAAACATGAAATCTGTTCCCCTCTTAAGAACATTCCTGTCACCCCCAGAAAGCAACTTCCATCTCTTCCCAGCCTACTAAGGTTCCTAGCCCTCAGATAGCCATAAAATGTTACTTTATTCTCTTGGTTATGAACATTTTCCTCGGCTGAGGGCATGCTTTGAAATAGCCTCACTTTCTTTTCTTTTTCTTCCTTTCTTTCTTTCTTTCTTTTTTTTTTTTTGTGCTTGTTTTGGGGCTTGAACTCAGGGCCTGGGTGCAATCCCTGAACTTTTCTGCTCAAGGCTAATGCTCTGCTACTTGAGCTTCAGCTCCATTTCCATCTTTTTTCTGGTTAATTGGAGATAGTTTTATGGACTTTGCTGCCCATGCTGGCTTCCAACCACAATCCTCAAATCTCAGTCTCCTGAGTAGCTAGGATTACAAGTGTGAGTCACTGGTGCCTGGCATCCTCATGTTTTTGCTCATTCATAGAGATCTCGTCACATATCTTTTCTCCAAATTCCCTTCCCACTGATTTTTCAGTTCCTTCAACATCTTTGACTATTCAGCCAAACCACTGGCCACCTATATAATGACACATCTGGCCATTATCTCCTTCCAGGTAAAGTGAATGGCCATTCTTGCTGTTTGAAGTTTTTTGTTCAGAATTTTTCCTTATAGATGTTTGCACAACCTTCTCTCTCTCTAAGCAAAGCTTTTGAGCTCATACGCACGTCAGTAGTCCATTCCTTTTTATTGCCCAGATGTGGTCAGTGGTGTTCACAGCTACATTCATTCCTTCTCTCACTGATGGCCATTCATCTCTCCCTGCCACCACCTGCGCCCTGACTGGGGTTGTTATGAGCAGAATTGCTATGAATATTCATGAGAAGGCCTTTGTGTAACCATGTATCACATTTCTTGTGGGTCAGTGCCTAGAGATGCTGAATCAGCATCTGGTCGACTTATAAGAAACTGCCATACATTTTCCCGGAATAGTTGAATCAAAAAGCCATTCTCAGATTTCTAATCTGAGCTATTCTGTTGAGTAAGCCTCAGAGCTAGCTCTTAGTGTTGACTGTATTGAAGTATTTGGAGAAATTAACCGAACTAGGTGCTGGTAACTCATGACTGTAATCCTAGCTACTCAGAATCTGAGGTCTTAGGATTGTGGTTCAAAGTCAGCCCTGACAGAAAAGTCCATGAGACTCTTACTTCCAATTAATCACCAAAAACCCTGAAGTTTAGCTGTGGTTCAAGTGGTAGAGCACTAGCCTTGAATGAAAAAGCTGAAGGACAGGGCACAGAGCCTGAGATCAAGCCCCAATACCAGTGAGTGCACGCGCAAAGCACATGCACGCGCGCGCGCACACACACACACACATACACACACACAATGAATACAAAAATAAAAGAAAATAATCAAGCCAAGGGTAACAATTTACTCTAACTGAAGATGCTAAGGCTTAGGAAGGCTTCTTTTTCTCTACCATTAGATAATGCAAAGTCTGCGGACCTTTAATACAGGGGAGCAAATAAAGCAGTTTTCAAATGTACCATTTTGCATTTCCACCAGCAGTGAGCACGTGGCCGTGTCTGATTCCCCACATGAAAGTTGGATGTGTTTAGATCCTATCAAGACTTAGGCTGCTATTTAATTGCCAATGTAGCAATGTTGAGAGGATATACTTTGGTTCTTGGGAGCGACATCCCATGAAGGGATTAGTGTTGTTCACTTAAGAGTGGGTTAGTTTTACAAAGAGTCTGCCCCTTCACTCCTTCCTTTCTTCCATACTAGCCTGCTGGGCTTTCTGGTTTTCCTGTGAGTTCACACAGCATGAACCCACGCCAGGAGCCAAGCAATGACTGCCATCATGTTCTCGGACTTCCCAACCTCTAGAACTGTGGGGCAAACTAAAGCTCTTTTCTTCATAATTATCCAGCTCCAAGTAATGCGCAGCAACTGAAAGTGGACTAAGACAAGGCTCTTTTCCTTAATAAATATGAGCTGTTTTACCCTTTCAGGATGTGAATAGCCTCAAAACCTTGGTGGGCATCCATGCACCATTGGACACAGGAACTCACATTACCTCCTGTGAATGCACAATGTCAGTGGGTGTGTAACTGCATACACCCAGCAGTGTCCATAATTGTGCCTTTCTATAGCTTATAGAACTGCAGGGAGAAGCAGAGTTTAAAATCTCAGAAGCTGCCCAATAGATTATACCTGACTCTATTGAATGTACAATGCTTAGAAATCCTATGTTCCATTGGGCACTGGTGGCTCACGCCTTGTGATCCTACTTAGGAAGGTGAGACCTGAAGATCATGGTTTAAAGCCTGCCCAGGAAAGTCCATGAGACTCTTATCTCAAATTAATCAGAAAAAGCCAGAAGTAGAAGTGTGGCTCAAGTGAAGAGCACCAGTCTTGAGCAAAAAAAAAAAGCTCAGGGACAGTGATCAGGCCCTGAGTTTAATCACCAGAATCAACACACACACACACACACACACACACACACACACACACACACACACACACACACACACACACACACACACACACACACACTATTCTATGTATGGGCTTTTAATCATTTGATCAAGATTAAGTATCAAATAAAAGATTGCATTTTACTTGTTAAATAGCAGATTCTGAAATAATTGGATACTAGTTAATAGAAAGAAGGGAAGAAAGCCAGGTACCAGTGGCTCACGCCTATATTCCTAGCTACTCAGGAGGCTGAGATCTGAGGATCCTGGTTCAAAGTAGGAAAGTCTGTGAGACTCATCTCCAATAAACAACCAGAAAATGGCACTGTGACTCAAGTGGTAGAGCACTAGTCTTGAGCTGAAGAGCTGAAGGACAGTGCCCAGGCCCAGAGTTCAAGCCCCACAACTGACAAAAAAGAAAAAGAAAGAAAGGAAGGAAGGAAGAGAGAGAGAGAGAAAGAGAAAGAAAGAAAGAATGAATGAAAGAGAGAGAGAGGGAGGGAGGGAGGGAGGAAGGAAGGAAGGAAGGAAGGAAGGAAGGAAGGAAGGAAGAAAGAAAGAAAGAAAGAAAGAGAAGGGAGGGAGGGAGGAAGGAAGGAAGGAAAGAAGAAAGAAAGAAAGAAAGAAAGAAAGAAAGAAAGAAAGAAAGAGAAGGGAGGGAGGGAGGGAAAGAGAGAAGGAAAAAAGGAAGGAAGGAAGGAAGGAGCCAATTATCTCAGTAGCAATTATCTCAGAGGGAAATGAATCTTCCTTGAGAAACTACCAGGGAAAAGAAGCATTCTCAGCCCTTCTAAATTCATCTCTTTTCTTCTCTCTTCCTTCCTTTCTTTACTCTCTCCGTCTCTCTATGTCTCTGTCTCTCTGTGTCTATGTCTCTCTCTGTCTCTCTATGTGTCTATGTCTCTCTCTGTCTCTCTGTCTCTCTCTCTTTCTCTCTCTCTCTCTGCCTCTCCTTTCTTTCTTTGTACCCATATTGAGGCTTGAACTCAGGGCCTGGGAGCTGTCCCTTAGCTTTCTCATTGAAGGCTAACACTTGACTATTTGGTGGGTAATTGGAGGTGTCTCACAGACTTGTCCATGTTGGCTTCAAACTGGGATCCTTAGATCTCAGCCTTCACAGTAGCTAGGATTACAGGTGAACACCAATACCCCTTGTGTATGTATGTATGTGTGTATGCCTGTGTGTGTGGTGTGTGTGCATGTGCATGATGATCCTGGGGCTTGAACTCTGAGCCTGGGTACTGTCACTGAGTCTTCTTGCTCAATGTTACCACTATCGCTTAAGCCACACCTCCACTTCTGGATGTTTTTTTTGGGGGGAGGGTTGTTAATTAGAGATAAGTGTTTTGCAGACCTTCCTGCAGGGCTGGCTTTGAACCATGATTCTCAGATCTCAGTCTCCTGAATAGCCAGTCTAACAGGCATAAGCCACTAGCACCTGGCTCACGTCTATTTTTTTAAGGAGCTATGTAGTTTTTATCCATATTGAGAAAGAATCTACAAGCTCTAAAAAGATTTAAATAACCAAAGTACAAGAACAGCAGCGTTATCATTTTACAAACTTATCAACCAAAGTCTTATTGCAGAGAGAGGTAGAGTTTTTCTCTTTCTTTTGAAATAATTCTCTTTTAATTTTATTTCTTTCATTTATTTTTTTGCTTATATAGTACTGAGGAATCAAATCCAGGGCTTCATGCATGCTAGGCAAGCACTCTACCACTAAGCCACATTCCCAGACCCCCCCTCCCTTTTTTTCTTTTTTTACATTACACTTTAATATCTTTGAGTAGTTGCATGGAGGAGTTATCATTCAACAAATCAGTTAACTTACAATGCAGCTTTTATCTTTCATCCTTCCCCTCATCTCTCCCAACCCCACCCCTCCAAGATATGTTTTTCTAGGTATATTAGACTTTATTTTCTTTTTTTTAATGACACTTGCACAACTAAGCACATTTTCTGGAGAAATTAACCCAGAGCCTCACAGGACCTAAGGAAAACCCTATTTGCTTACTTTGGGTTAAGGAGAAGAGACCTGCCTACACATGCCTTTTTTTGGTGTATAGGTCTATGGCTTTTAACAAATGCAAGGCGTCATTTTACCATTTCAAGAGGATTTTATCACTGCTTTGTAGTAAGAGCCCAAACCCACCCACCTGGACCTTCTAGCAACTACTCCATTACTATGGCTCTACCATTTTTACCAGTGGCATATAAATGCAT
Source organism: Dipodomys merriami (assembly GCF_024711535.1). NCBI lineage: Eukaryota > Metazoa > Chordata > Mammalia > Rodentia > Heteromyidae > Dipodomys > Dipodomys merriami. The sequence continues at coordinate 57,278,736 of NW_027203381.1, forward strand.
CATTTACCATGTAGTTTGTGAGTCTGGCATCTTTCTCTTAACATAAAACATTCACATTGATTTGTGTTATTACGTATCAGTAATTCATTTCTTTTTATTATTGAGTTTTCATTGGTTAGACATGCCACAGTTTGTTGATTCCTTCCGCAAGTGAAGGATATTTGGATTATGTCCAGTGTTTACTGAATAAAGAAGAAAAATGAGTTTGCACTGTCCACTAGTGCGTATACCTATAATCCTACCTACTCAGGAGACTGAGATCTGAGGATTCCAGTTCAGGTAGGCAGGAAGGTCCAAGACTCTTATCTCCAATTAACCACCAAAAAGGCAGAAGTGGAGCTGTGGCTCGAGAAGTAGAGCACTAACCTTCAGCAAATAAAACTCAAGGACAGTGACCTGAGTTCAATCCCTAGGGCTGGCTCAGGCACACACAAAAAAGCATTGGGTTACTATGAATATGCAAATAATACAGTTGTGTGTGTGTGTGTGTGTGTATGTGTGTGTGTGTGTGTGTGTGTGTGTATGCAAGCACACCAGTACTAGGGCTTGAACTCCAGGTCTCACACTTTTGCTTGTTTTTTTTTTTTTTTCCACTCAAGGCTAGGGCTCTGCCACTTGAGCCATATTTGCACTTCTGGCTTTGTTGTTGTTTTGATGTCAGTCATGGGGCTTGAACTAAGGGCCTCAGTGCTTTGAGTATTTTTTGCTTAAGGCTAGCATTCTCCCACTTGAACCACAGCTCTACTCTGGCTTTTTGGTGCCTAATTGGAAATAAGAGTCTCACTCAACCTTCCTGGACTAGCCTTGACCCTCAATTCTCAGGTCTCAGCCTCCAGAGTAGCTAGGATTATAGATGTTTGAGACAAGAGCACCCACGCACACCCTTCTGGCTTCTTGAAGGTTACTGAAGAGTCCCATGGACTCTTCTGCCCAGGCTGGTTTTAAACCACGACCTTCACGTCTCATCCTCTTGAGTGGCTAGAATTACACGTGTGAGTCACCAAGCACCCAACTAGAACAGATTTTTGAATGACTTAATTTTCATTTCCTTAAGATAGGATTCTTGGGGTTGTATGTTTACCTTTCTAAGAAACTGCCATTTTTACAAAGTGGCTGTCATTCACATTCCCACCAGCAGAGGGCTCCACCCAGGGCCTCCGACCTAACCAGGACTGAGAATGTCTCAGCCCGCCACAGGGCGTGCGTGCATCTTTCCCGATGACCACTGATATTGGTCGTGTTTTCCTCTGCGGATCTTCTTTAGTAGCGCATCCATACAACTTTTTCCCCATTTTTAAGTTGGTTCACTTTAAGTTATTTTGAGACAGCTTTAAAGGCTCTACGCAGAATTCCTTCATCAGATAGGCGATTTTACTTGGTGGGGTGGTTTTTCATTGGTTTCCTTCCCCTTCTCCTTCTTGTTTTGGCAATAGTAAGGACAGAACTCAGGGCTTTACTTGACCATATCCCTAGTCCTTTGCTTTTAGGTTGTCTTTCAGATCAGGTCTTGTACTTTTACCCTAACCAGCTTCAGACTGTGATCCTCCAGCCCCTACCTCCTAAGTAACTTGAATTACATGTGCCACCATGTCTGGCTAATTTTTGAGATAGAAGCTCACTAACTTCTGCCCCAGCTGGCCTGAAATTGTAATTCTCCCATCTCCACCCCCCAAGCAGCTAAAAGGATGGGCCGCACCATCCCTGACTTTCAGTAAGTCTTCTGTAGAGGGGGGAAAAATTTAATTCTGACCAAGTATAATTTATCCAGTTTTTCTTTTATGAATCATGCTATTGGTCTTGATGTACGAATTCTTTGCTTACCCAAGATGACAAAGATTTTTTTTTCCTATGTTTTCCAACAGATTCTACTTAGGCTTTCTATTTAGGTTCATGATGGTTTTGAGTTGGTTTCTGCACGTGAAATATATCGAGATCCTGGTACATTTTTGTGCACCCAAAGAGTCAATTTGTTTTGAAATTAGATAGTTTAAGAGATGATTATTTCTTTTCCTGTTCTAGAATCTTTTAGCTGATTCTACATTTTGATAGACTTTTTTATTCAAATTGCGTTTGATTTAGGGATCCATTTCAGAAGAATTGACATTTGAATATTGAATTTTCCAAACCTTAAACAGAGACTGTATTAATTTTATAAGCAGAGTTGTTTATGTTAAGCCTTATGAAATACTGCACAACGCTCATTCCCCATCATTTCTTCTGCTTCTTTTTTTAGAGTATTACCATAAGGCCTCAGAATATGACCAGGAAACATGATCTTTCTTTCTAAAATCTAGGTTAGTTTTCCCAAGGCACTGTGAGAGAAAATACTCATCTCACTCCTGAAGGGCAAACCAGGTTGGGGTGGAATTTTCCTTCTCATTTCTGTACCATATGTCAAGGTCTAAAATCCCATTTCACAGCCTGAGGACTTTTTCCTCCTTTGTAAGCAAAGCTTCAAGTTGCTGGAGGAATAAATGAAGCAGTTGGGAGCACAAGGGAATGCAAGGTAGAAGGAGAAAGGTGCAAGCCCTCATGGGCGCAGCTTCCACACTAGGCCCAATGCCAAACCTCCTCCCCGAATGAAAAACAAAGAGGAACGCAAAGCCAGGGAGAGCAGAGGAAAGGACAGGGCCTGTAAACCGGTAAAGGTGAGGTCTGTGAGGCTAGGAACATGTTCGGACAGTGATGCTGCCTGCAGCTCCAGTTCTAATGTCTGTGCTGCCACACAACCAATGTCTTGTGAGTTCAAAAATATCAGTCACAATGATGAGTATGAGCTCGGGTTGCTAAACATCATGGCTGACTTTACCTGGTCTTATCTTAGGTTTACTTACTTCCTGTCTCTCCCATTTTGGATTTTTCTTTCATTATATTTTTATTATCATTAAGTATTTGTAAAAAGAGGTTACGATTCAACCAATCAGTTTATAAATGCAATGTATCTTGATCAATATCTCTTATCCATTCTATCAACCTAGGGGCCATACAGGGTGCTAAGGCTGCAGCAGAAGAGGCAGTAGCCTGGGTTGGTGTCACAGAGCCTGTGACTACATCATGACCATATCCTCACAGTGTCTTTTTCTTTTCTTTCATTTTTTTAAATCAGAACTAAGGACCAAACTCAGGGCCTTGCCAGACAAGTGTTCTTCCACTAAGCTAAATCCCCAACCCCCACATTTTCTTATAAAGAGCTTTCCTGAACCATGAATGTTCACAACATCTTCAACATCCAAACTCATTGCTGGTACTGGAAATTGATTGGGGACTAAGATGAGACTTTTTGGACTGCCTGTTGACATAAACATGAAGCTGAGCTCCAGACTTTCCTTGGATCTGGTGGGTGGCTCACAGGCCTCTGTGGGACACTCCTCAGATCCTTTGTTTTGTAAACTAGGCAAGGTTTGTACGTTACCCAGCTGGGGTTAAAAGCTCAGAAAGTCTGCTTGTCCATAATAATCTCTTGAGGGCAATATATGGCTGTCTCCTGGCACGGTGGCATGCTCTTGTCACATGCTCTCTTCATGTAGAGGAATCCGAATGCAGTTGTTGAGCCTGAGTCCCGAGGTAGGCATCTAGCGGAAGTTAGTATTGGAATCTACTCCAAAGAAAGCAAAGGCAACCTGAATGAAGTTCTCTTTTCTTAGGAGTAGCCTTAAAAAATGTCAAAACGTCTTTGACTAAAGGCCTAAATCAACTTGGAAAGAAACCAACCTGCCAAAGTACTTTATATTCTTAATAATTCTAAAAGAAGCATAAGGCTAGCACTTGCAAAAATGATCATATTTATTTAGCGGGTCCTTTCCGAACCTTTCTTCTCTCAGAATTTCCTCCCCTATCCCAAGACCAATAAACTGAACTAGTAGGATAAGAAATACCATAATTCCTTTGAGCCATCAGTATCTCTAGAGAGAAAAACTGAACAGAGTCCCAGAGATAAAGAATCAGCTGGTGAAGATCAGAGGCAGCTGAGGACAATAGTCGAGGAGGCCATGTGGGATCCATGACCCAAGCCTCCACGCAGGTACACGGTATTACACGTTTTTTCCCAAACGTTTCCAAGCACCCTTCCACTGGCACACAGAAAACCCTTGTTACGTGCCCTTTAATGCTTTTAAATAAGCTTCCACGCTTGCCTGAGCACTGACTTGCAGCATTCACTTGCTATGACCTAGTTGCCTGCTCGCTGTTGCCCCCTTGAGGCGTGCCCTCGCAATTACACACTGGCCAGCGCGCTAGCACCCTCTTATGGTGCTCACTCGCCAATACAATTTTCCACAACTGCTTGCTCCTTCTCGTGGCACACCAGTATACCCTCTTACACAACTGGACTTGAACCTACCCAGGATAACACAGGATTACAAATTCAAAATCCAAGAAAGGTGTTGATACAACATTCTTGTATATTAACAAGTTTACTGACTCATCATTACACCCACTTAGTCTGGGAAAGTGGTATTGACGAGTGAGTGCTGGAAGAGGGCGCTAGTGCGTGCCCAGTGTGTAACTGCAAGGGAATGCTGCAAGAAGGCAACAGTAAGCAAGCAAATGGGTCATAGCCAGTGAGTGCTGTAAGCCGGCACTCAGGAAAGGAGGAGTGTGGAAGCTTGTATAAAAGTGTTAAGGAAACGAGCTTTACAACGTCGGTGCGGGGGGTGGGGGGGGAGAAGGATTGGGATGGGGGGAGAGGGAAGGCTGGGAAGGGATGTGAAGGGTAAACAAAGGAGGAGGCTGCAATGCTTGGTAAGAAATGTACGCATTATCTTGCCCATGTAATTGTAAACCCTCTGTACAGTATGTTCACAAATAAAATAAAATAAAATTTTTTTAAAAAGCCTTAAGGAGCATGTAACAAGGTATTTCTGGGTGTTTGTGCCAGCAGAAGGGTGTTCGGAAACGTTTGGGAAATTGTGTAATTCCATATGCGCACATGGAGGTTCAAGGCATTTTGTGTAAGTGGGTGCAATGGCGGGTGATTGCCACAAGAGGGCACCGCCGACTGTGGGGGACGGTTACTGAGGAATTAGCATCACAAACGGGTGCTCATGAGTGGACAAGTCAGGAAACTCAAGAACGTACAAGAATGTGTATTATCTGGATTTTTGAGCAGGTGGAAGTGTGTTCTAGAATGTGTAATACCGTGTCATCTTGGGTAAACTCGAATCCAGTTGTGTAAAAGGGTGTAATGATGAGCGCCACGAGAGAGCACTGGGAGTTGTGGAAAATTGTATTGAGAGCACTTAATTCCCACTTTTCACAATGAGCAATAAAAAACACATACTCATTTGAAAAGAGGTAACACTTAGGGCCAGACTTGGCTCAGAGGCCCTGTGGCCAGACCATGCAAATACCTAAAGGGAAGCAGATAAAACATAGCCTCAACATCAGTGAAAATTCCCAAGATACGCAGGACTACTTCTGCTTGGATCCTCAGTGGTTGATCCTCAACTATTCTGGAGAGATTTAAAAATTAGCTCTATAAACTATGCATGATTTCAGCAGAGATGTCAAACTAAGTGAAGTATGCTTTAAAGACAGGCAACACAGATGAACCTTTGGGGCACAAATGCTGGCCACTGGCCATGGTGGAGCAATGCTCATCCGGAGACCATGACTAGGAGCTGAGTGTTCAGTTTGTTCCTAGATAGCAGGTGATAGGAAGCATTTTCTTCAAGTTAGCAGCCTTGAAAATGACCTGCAGTTATTTAACATTCAAGATACCAATACATGGTGAAACACAGGGAAAACAGAGATTCCCCGGCAGCTAAGTACAGTTTACAAAGGTTCTAGTGCAGCAAACATCAGCGTGGAGCAACCAACCCCATGGTGAAGGAAGGCCCAGCACACAAGTTACATTTCCCTGTGAGCAACTCACAGGTGACAAGGAGCCCAGAATGCTGGGGAAAAGGCTAGCCATTCTCTCCCTCCCTGCCTAAACAACAAGAAAAAGTCAGAAAAAGAACAAAACCCAAGCTTCTCTTGAAATGTACATAATAAGAAACATACAAATAGGAAGAAATCAGTCAGATACCAGTGGCTCATGCTTGTAATCCTAGCTACTTGGGAGGCTGAGATCTGAGGATTATGGCTCAAAATCAGCCCCGACAATAGAGTCTGTGAGACTCTTATCTCCAATTAACCACCAAAAGCAAAACCCCAGAGGTGGGGTTGTGGTTCAAGTGATAGAGCACCAGCCTTGAGCAAAAAAGCTAAGGAACTGCACCCAGGGCCTGAGTTCAAGCTCCAATACTGGCATAAAGAAAAGCAAAGAGGAAGAAGAAAAGGAGAAAGGCAGAGGAGGTAGAGGAGGAAAAAGAGAAGAGGGATAGGGAGGAGGAGGAGGAGGAGGAGGAGGAGGAGGAGGAGGAGGAGGAGGAGGAGGAGGAGGAGGAGGAGGAGGAGGAGGAGGAGGAGATCTAAAATGAATTTCATAAGTCTGAGTCAAGGACTAAGGGGGCGGGGGACAAGGACATGTGGACCAGCAGAGCCATGATTGAGGAGTTCACAGCCACCACCAGGCTGATCTTATTCTCTCTGGACTGGGGATGGAATGGGGGGCTGGAGAGGGCTTGTCAGGGATTCAGACCTGGGAGAGAAATGGCCAGGATAACACCCCCTCCATGTCCACAAAACCTTCGCCTATTGGAAGCAGAGCAGAGAGAGCTGAAATATGACTCGAGGGCACCCGTGAGAACCCACTGCAGCTAAAGGAATAAAATAAACCAACCCTATTTGTGGAGGAGCCATAGGAAACTTCCCCAAAGTAGATCTGCCAAATTGCTTTAAATCACTTGCAGACACAGACCAAATCCAGAGCTTGAAGTGAATCATTTCATACAGTGATGGAACTATGGAACGGCCATTGCCACCATCAAAGCACACCATGTAACAGGCGTGGTCTTATAGGCTTTGAATGACCCTGGTACCTGTGGACAGCCCAGCTGATTTCAGGGAAGGAAGCAAGCAGAACATCTGGTGTCAGCAGAAGGCAGGTTTTTCTACATTCACTCCAGCAGCCTCTCACACTTCAGAGCAGTCTTTTCATATGCCCTACCCTCCCTGCCCACCTCTGCCCACACCAACCCCACTCATTCCTCCTGTAGTCACCTAAGCTAGCCTGTGCCCCCAGAAGAACAAGCCTGTGCTGAATGAAATCTCTAGTATTAACTAGAGGAACACTGGTGTGCAGCCCTCCTAACCAGATTAGAGGAATAGTAAAACACTGGTGTTCATACTTCTGCTGATCCATAAAGCAAAGCAACAATGACTCACCTCATATTCCTTTCATTATAATCTTTAAAGGATTTACCTTATTTATTTGTGTGTGTTGTGTGTATACATAGTCCTGGGGCTTAAACTCAGGGGCTTAAACTGTCCCTGAGATTTGTGCTGAAGTACTCTACCATTGGGGCCACAGCTCCATTTGCAGCTTTTTGATGGTGGATTGGAGATAAAAGTCTCATGGACTTTCCTGCCCTGGCTGGCTTTGAACTCAGATCCTCAGATTTCAGCCTCCTGAGTAGCTAGGATTGCAGGCATGAGGCCACTGATACATGGCTGAAGGATTTGTTTTAAGCCATTTACCATTCTATAGTCTCACTTTGACATGTGAAATAAGCAGAAGGATGGGCATAATTATCATCCCACTTCACCGGAGGATACATATTCTTGTCCGTGTGTGGAAAAAGTCTTCTGTGCTTGTGTAACTTGGCACCACTAATGGGAAAGTCTCGAGCGTGGTCCACAGAATCTGCACTCAGGCAGCCAGATGAGTTCTGCTTCTGAGTTTTTGTCTTCAGTACCGCAAAGGAGAAAACAGAGGGATAGCCCGAAACTTCAAACTGTTCCCCACTGGCTTGGGGTCAGGACTGAGCTGTGACCCTGCTTAACAGATACTCCAGACAGACTTCCCACTCTTAAGCACAGACAGCGCTTGTGAAGTACTTGGGCAAAGGACCAAGCCGGAAAGAAAGCTGTCCTTGTACTTGAATGCATCGCCCCATCCCTGCTTCTAGAGCCCATCCCCACCAGCACGCAGGAAGCCCTCACAAGAGCTATGTAGGCCTTTATCTTCCATCAGCCCTGTGGAGTGGGTATGCTCACTCTCATCTTACATGAAAGCCTTACTTCACGTATGGAAAGGCAGGGATAGTTATGGAACTCTCCACATTAGAGAAAGTAAGCATTGATTCTATGGAATTCTCAACATATGACCAGTCTATAACAAGTCCATCGCCATGATAAGCCATTAGCCTTGTACACTCCAACAAAATTGGGTTTCTCACATCACAAATATGGTGATCATTTGTGTGTCTTTGGGGTACCAACTATAAATGAGTAAATTCAAAGCATAGCTCAGCAAACAAACTATTCCTTCACCTTCACCCTCCAACTGTGGACAGCTCCAAGGCAAAATCCATGCTCTGTATCACCAGTCTCCATGGAGCCACAAACATATTTCTCATTGAGACAGCCAGTCGTATTAGTCAGCTTGTGATGGTTGTAACAAATACTGGAGAAGAGTCAACTTACTAAGGGAAAAAAATGGTTATTTTGATTCATAGTTTTAGAGATTTCAGTCTATAATCACTTGACCTTATTACTCAGAGCCCATGACTGCACAATATATCATGGCAAGAGCACATGGCAAAGGAGATGATGATTGAGAAGCAAAGAAAAAAAAGGAAGGGGCCAGAGTACCCAGCTTCCCCTCCTGGGGCCTTCCCCCCCCCCCCAACAGCCTAACTTTCTTCCATTAGGCTCCACCTCCTAAAGGCTCCATCATCTCCCAATGGCATCAGAGGCTGGTGATAAAACCTTTACCACATAGACCTCCGTGAGATATTTCCCACTACAGTGGAGGAAAAATATCTTCCCCCATTCAAAAGCACACACACAATTCCTAGACACTAAGAATGTGTTATGTTACAAGGCATAAGGAATTAATGTTACAGATAGAACTCAGATTGCCAACCTTAAGTAAGAGAAGAGGTCAACATAATTCCAGGGGTCCTAAGAAGCAAAAGAGGAAAACAAGAGAGCCAGGCAGATGGTGATAGGAGAAAGATGGGTCTGGCATTGTTGCCTTTGGAGATGGAAAAGAAAGGGATCAAGCCAGGCGCCAGTGGCTCACACCTGTAACCCTAGCTATGCAGGAGGCTGACATCTGAGGATCACAGTTCAAAGCCAGCCTGGGCAGTAAAGTCTGTTAGACTCTTATCTCCAATAAACCACTAGAAAACTGGAAGTGGCTCAAGCAATAGAGTGCTTGCCTTGAGCTGAAGAGCGCACAGCGCCCAAGCCCAGAGTTCAAGCCCCACGACCAACAAAAAAAGAAAGGAAGGAAGGAAGGAAGGAAGGAAGGAAGGAAGGAAGGAAGGAAGGAAGGAAGGAAGGAAGGAAGGAAGGGGCCATAAGCCAAGGAATGTAGGACACAAAATAGAATCTGGAAAAGGATTATTTTGATGTAATATCTAGTCCAGAAAGGAATGAAGCCTTCCTCATACCTTCATTTTGGCCAAGTGAGACCCACTGTGAACTATTAAAAAGAAACTGTAAGAAGATGAATTTTTATTGTTTTCAATCATGCCCTATTTCGACAGTCTTTGACAGCAAAAATCTTTTCTTGCATGTATCCTGCATAGGGTTGAGCATGGAAGAAAGCAGGGAATAAGGCAGACAACACAGACAGCTTAGCAGGAGCTGAGGGACACTGTCTACCAGATCTTCAAGAATAGCCTACTTCAGGAGAAAGGGGAGGGGCCTTAAATCATTATCCTGGTCAGTCTTCTCACTGAGCAGATGGCACGCTTGCTCTGAGAGACCCCCTGAACTTCCCAAGACCTTGTAATAGGACCCATAACTGAAAGACTGTACCATCACTGTGTAGATGGTATTTTTAACCACATCTTCCTTATCTTCATTAATAATAGTCTTAGAGCTGAGTCAGGAAGCCCTAAATTTACTTTTCAGCCTGGAGTTTAATGGCATGTCCAGGGAACTGTACAAGTCCAGACTATCACACTCAAGGTCACTTCCATTTCCCTATACTACAATTTCACACTTAGGTTACTGTAGCCATGCAGTACAAATAAGGTTTTTGTCAACCACACAGCAGTTCTTTTTTTTTTTTTGGGGGGGGGGGGTTTGGTCGTGGGGCCTGAACTCTGGGCCTGGGCACTGTCCCTCAGCTCTTCAGCTCAAGGCTAGCGCTCTACCACTTGAACCACAGCGCCACTTCCGGCTTTTTTCTTTTTGCTTATGTGGTGCTGAGGAATCGAACCCAGGGCCTTGAGCATGCAAGGCAAGCGCTCTACCACTGAGCCACCTTCCCAGCCCCCACAGCGGTTCTATAAGATTACATTACCTAGTAGAAACCTTGTAGCAGTCTTTCGCCAAGTACACTGTACAATGTCCCCACAATGCCAAAATTGCCTGTGCATTTCTCAACATTTCCATTTATAACTGATGAATGACCTATCATTTCAGCATTCAATGGATTTTGAATTCCACATTCATTTTTTATTATTTTTTCTTATTTCACTCCTCCTTCAGCATTATTTCATGTTCAGTCTCCCCAGTAAGGTTCTCCTAATCTCTTGTCTTAAAAAGTTCAGTGGCCACATTTGGTACCAGAAACATTTCTAAAAGTGAATTCTGAACTGGTGGCTCACTCGTGTAATCCTAGCTACTAAGGCCGCTGAGATTTAAAGATCAAGGCTCACAGTTGGTTGATAGGTCAGGAAAGTCTGTGAGCCTTTTACCTCCAATTAACACTCCCCCTCCCCCCAAAAAAAGCCAGAAGTGGAGCTGTGATTCAAGTAGTAGATTGCCAGCCTTGAACGAAAAAGCTAAGGGATAGTTCCCTAGCTCTGAGTTCAAGCCCCCAAAATGGCACATATTCCCCTCCCCTCCACCTCAAAAAAAAAAAAAAAAAAGCAAATTATCAAAACTAGTCCCTTTGCACATGAATCATCTTTACCAAATATATCACTCTAAGTGTTTCACTGGAGGTGTACATTATTATTTCACCAAACACACTCGACAAGGATATACAAAGAGCAATCATGGCTCACTAATTGAGGAAAATATTTGACATTCTAGAAATGAAAAAGCAGTTTGAACAAACATATCGACAACTGAGCTGAACACTACCTTGTTTCATCAATAAGAACCAGTAAGCATTCGTGGAGGAATCTCAAAGAAAAGTCATCAACAGAGAAATTAGTCACCTACAGTTAAGTTCTAAATGTGTGTAGGTGACTCAAGAAAGGGGCAAAGGAGAAGGCTAAGAAAGAATGAACTGGCAACTGTCTTAATATCCTCTTTTCTTTACTGCATAGGGCCTGTCTGCGTTACAACCTGTATTTCAGGAACAAAGAATATGTGGGGGGCTTCGTTGTTATTTCCCCTCTTCTTCCGTGTGTGTGTGTGTGTGTGTGTGTGTGTGCGTGTGTGTGTGTGTGCGTGTGTGTGTGTGTGTGTGTGCCCGAACTAGGGCTTGAACTCAGAGCCTGGTCACTCTCCCATAGCTTTTTTGCTCAAGGCTGCTGATCTACTACACCAGCTTTTGGCTGGTTAATTTTAGATAGGAGTCTCTTGGACTTCCTGCCCATGCTGTCTTTCAATCTCGATCCTCACATCTCAGCCTCCTGAGAAGCTAGGGTTACAGGGGAAGCCACCTGGCGGGCTGGTGCTCCCCCTTTTTGACTGGTGGATGAGTGTTAGGATCGCTAGGCCTCCTCTGGTTGGCAGAGGTTCCTCATCAGGGGCTGTCAGCACCCCCCTGACAGCACTCGCGGCACCAGGCGCAGGACCCAGGCAGCAGCGCTCCGTCTAATGGCAAGCCCCTTCTCTTTCTTAGGAATCAGCCTTCGGTGTTTCTGGTGTGCCCCCATCCTTTCTCACCACCCCAAGAACCACCGCACCACTCCCCTTCCCACCTGCGCGGTCAGAACCGCATCACCGGCCCTCGGCCCGGCCCCGCAGCTCTGTTTGGAGCTCTACAGAGTGGGCAACCACCTGGTGCTGGCACCTGCCCCGCGGTCCCCGAGCCCTCCCGGGCGGGGCCTCCCCAAGCCACGCCCTCTCGCACCAGACCCTCTCGGGCCTCCGAGGGCTGCTGGCGATCAGGGCGCGGGCGGCGGGGCGCGCGGGCGAGCCCCAAGACCACGCCACCTCCCCCCGCGCCAGCCCCGGTTAGTTAAACGCGAGCAGAAAAAAAAAAAAGCCTTCATTTACCGACTTGAGTGATCACGGAAGCCAGTCTCCGGGCGAGCTCTTGGGGGGCCATGTCTCCTGGTAGCCAAAATAACATGGCACACACAGAAATCAATCAATCCAAAACCCAACACGGCTCAGAAGCAGAACAAAGCCAGACCAAACTGCTTCCACGGCTACCGCGGGTCATTGGCTCGGGGCCGCTCCTCGCCGGCGGGTTCGGCCTCTCCCGCTTCGGCACCGACCGAGCCCGGGCCCGGCTCCGGCCCGCCCGCCGCGCCCTGCGGGGGCTTCGCTCACAGCTGGATCCCCGCGCCGCTCCTCCCGGGGCGCGTCTGGACGCGCGGTCCTGGGCGTGGCGTCTCCCGTGTCCTAACCGCAGGATGGGGTGACGGCTGTTCCCCCCATTCCGAGGAGCTCCCCCCTCCCCACGAAAGGAGTCCAGCGGCCCGGGTGGTTCCTGCGCGTCGCCCACCCTGCTCCCCGCCCGCCGGCGCCGCGCGCCTCCGGGCACCGCCTGTTTTGGGGTGTGGAACGCTGCACCCCTTTCCCTGCCTGGGACTGGTGGAGAGGAGGGGCTACCCCGTCGTTCCTGCAGCCACAGCGGCTCCGATCGCCACGCGCGCGCCTCCCAGGTCTCCGCCCCTCTTTCTTCCCCACCCAGTGTCCTAGGAGTAGGCGAGGCCAGGCCGGGGCTGACGGGGAGAGGGTCGCTTTGGGAAAGGGGCGGCCGCGGCGGGCTGCTGCCCCCATCGCCCGAGCCCCGGCTGCGGCAGGTGTCGCCCAGGGATGAGTGGATGGAGCGTGCGTTCTCCACTAGCATGCGCGCGGCATGTGGACCCCGGGGGCGCGCCGCGCGAGTGGGGTCCGCGCGCCAGGCTGGACGCATGCGCGCGCTCAAGTCTCCACGGTGTAGGCCTTTCCCTTGGAGCGGCCGCTGGCCTGCGCTACCTGTCACCTGCCAGATGTGCCCGGGCGCCCTCTGGAAAGGCCTTGGTACCGCCTCCTCCTCTGTTCCAGAAAGGTCTTCTGTAGATGCTGTGTCAGGAGGTCCTGATTTGGGTACAGATACTACCTGACTGATGTGCAGAGCTGCGGTGGAGTCTACAGTTAGGAGAGCCTCTTCACAAAAGTATGAGCCAATGCTAAGATTCACCTCTTTCCACCTGTCAAAAGTCAAGACTCAAACAACCTGTGACCAAATATCTGGGAGCTGCCACTCATCATGCCAGAGAATTGTGAGCATTGCTGAATGCTTTTCCTGCGAGGATGTGGGCTGTGGAAGAGAGACCTGGGCCTCCTGTGACATGAGATTTGTGGATTGGCTCCTACTTCCTCACTCCATTCTGACCACATTCAGAGCATCGTTTAGAAAGTTTCCGACAAGACTTAAAGACCCGAAGGAAGTCAAGACAGCTTTGGATTGTTTGCATTGTGTTTTCTGGCTACTCAACATATGTTTTAAAAGAACCAAACGAGATGTTTCCTGTTAACAGTGGTCAGTACCCCCAGCGCCTGGTCAAAGCTGATTGTGAGAGTTGTGTGTGTGTGTGTACGTGCACACATATGCATGTAGACACACTTCAGTACTGGGGCTTGAACTCAGGGCCTGAGCACATTCCCTGCTGTTTTTGCTCAAGGCTAGCACTCTATCCCTTGAGCCAGAGTCTCATAGACTTTCCTGCCCAAGCTGGCTTTGAACCAAGATGCTCAGATCTCAGCCTCCTGAGCAGCTAGAGTTACAGATGTGAGCCACTGCTACCCAGCTTCCAGTTGTGTTTTGGTAGCAGGACTCTATTCATTGCCAATTACACAGATGACTGGGGGGAGAGGTCACTGAGCTGGGGAGGTGAGTTCTAGTGGCCTCAACTTCCTGGGTGAAAGCCTGGTCTTTATGTGTGAGGATCTGGAAAAGAGGGAGAGGGGAAATGGAGAAGAAAGGGAGAACTTAGTGAGCGGGAATGAGAAAGAAAACAGGTAAGGAAATAAAGCACACTCAGAACACTGCTCTCCTTTCCTTCATCTTCAGCACTTTCTCAATCTTCAAAGGTTTCCATGGAGATAAATTGATTCAATTTGTAGTAAGATGTATCAGGCAGTGTCTATTCTCAGAAACTACCTCTGCCCCCACCTTGAACATTTGCAATCTGCAGGTGTTAACTTCTTCCCTGGGGTGATAAGGAGATGCATCTACAATCTCCCTGTTCCTTTTCCAGCTAAAAAAAATCCTATCATTGTAGTTCAGGAGAAATGGCCTTGTAGTGCTCAATAGTCAACTCCAACTTGCTCTTCTAAGAAAATGGTCATTGTTTCCAGTACTCCTAGGAATACTGACATCATTCCTTCTCATCTTTCCTCCTTCCCTGACTTATTTTCTCTTCTTTAATAATCTCATTCGTGTCTCCTTGGCTAGTAAAAACAGATGAACATGCCTGAATAGCTGTCTTCCCTCTCCAGCCAATCAGTTATCAATCAATCCTACCTATTGAACAGCTCTTATGCTATGATAGGCAAGGTCAGACATAGCAGCTGCCAGTCTCTGACAAGTGACTGCTCTGTGTCTGCGAATCCATTAGGCATTATACAAAGAGCATTTAGGCCTCACAACAACCTTGTAAGAGCATTAACCTCCTATTACAGATGCCACTACGAAAAACCAAACTGTGTCATAACAGTCTAGGTAGTTTTCAGCCTTTGGGAAGTGATTTGCCCATGCTTGGAAAAGCACTGTCAAGCTCTCTATGGATGGCTTGTCAGCCTGGCCTGGAGTAAGACAAAGGCCCCACCTTGGACCATAACCACCAGCACTGCAGCTTTCTCAACTCCTGGTGTCACAGGTGAGGCTAGACATTCCTGGGGCACCACAGGACCCCAAGTTTAATCTAAATGAACAGTTCTCAAACTTCAGCGGAATCATCTAGAGAAAGAAGTGATTTAAAAAGTATACAGATCCCTTCTCATCTTCACAATCAGAAATTCTGACTGGTCCAGGATGTGACACTTTGTATTTCTAACACATGCTGAGAAGTACTGATGCTGCCAGTCCTGGAGGCATTCTTCAATCTCTGATATTGCAAATCACAGAGTGAGTGTGGTATCATAGAAAGATATTTTATCTTTGTCCATATTTCCTGGCATATAACTTCTAAAACCTTTGGAATTCTCTGACTTGGTGACAGGTAGGAATATCTCGTTCAAATCAGAGACTCTTGGTGGACCCCCAGGTAGCTTTAAAATAGGAGCTGCCACAAGGAAGGCCAAGCTTTGGCTAGAAACTTGAAATGCCTGCCTCAATGAACTAGCCTTCAGTGAAAAACATAAAAAGCTAAGTGAGAACATGAGGCCCTAACTTCAAGTACTAGGACAGAGAGAGAGAGAAAGAGAGAGAGAGAGAGAGAGAGAGAGAGAGAGAGAGAGAGAGAGAGAGAGAGAGAGAGAGAGAGAGAGAGAGAGAGAGAGCAATACTATATTCCTAGAGGAATTGCAAAGATTAGGACTACCATTAAGGATTGACAAAGGTAGTCATTCCCACCATATCCCATTCAACTCACCTACCTGTCCTTAGTGAATAATAAATGGGTTATAGAGAATAAATGATTACAGGTTATCATAAACTTAATCTAATACTGACTCTAATTACAGCTGTGGTCACTTCCCACACTCATCTGGAAAATGTCTTTTCCTCCATGTTCATTAGGAGGCACCAACTGAAGCAGTTTGCTTTCTGCTGGCAAGGCATGCAACACACTTTCACTGTCCTCCCTCAGAGGTCTAGCAGCCCTTCTATCCGTGCCAACATTGGGTCACAGGGATCTTGCTGGCCTTTATCTTCTCCAGATACTGTACTAATTCATTACATTGATGACATGCTAATTGGATCTAATAAGCAAGAAGTGACACTACCCTAGACAGTCTGTGTCTAATGTTGGCCTTCTTTTCCAGGGTGGGGTTGGAGCTCAACTCAGGGAACTCTACTGCTTAAGCAATGTCTCTCAACTCTTTTTGGCTGATTCTTTGAGTAACATTTGACATTCATGCTTGGATCAACCTGAACAGACTATGATCCTCCTATTAAAATTCTCACATAGCTGGGATGTCCAGTGTGCACCACCACACCCAGATGCTTTATTGCCCAGGGTGGCCTCAAACCATGATTCTTTTGTTCTTTGCCTCCTAAGTAGTAGGGATTATTGGTATGAGCCACCAGGCCCAGTATATGATGGCCTTCTTTATGGCAAAGTCCCAAGATGAGGGACAATATCACAAGACAACAGATACAATATGCATGTGTATGTTTTATCAAGTTTTTTGTCTTCTTATAAAAATAGCAATATTTAATCATGAGAGTCTTACCTAGTCCAAAGCACCTCTCAAAGCCCTAATTTTGAACACTAATAACTATCCTTTTAATTCTGCAAACTGGGGATTCAATTTCAGTACATTCTCAAATCATATCCAACCCACAGCAATATTGGTGAAATTATCTTACAAGACAAAACTTCAAACAGCAAAAATGGCCATTCACTTTACCTGGAAGAAGATAATGGCCAGATGTGTCATTATATAGGTGGCCAGTGGTTTGGCTGAATGGTCAAAGATGTTGAAGGAACTGAAAAATCAGTGAGAAGGGAATTTGAAGAAAAGATATGTGACGAGATCTCTATGAATGACCAAAAACATGAGGATGCCAGGCACCAGTGGCTCACACTTGTAATCCTAGCTACTCAGGAGACTGAGATTTGAGGCTTGAGGTTGGAAGCCAGCATGGGCAGCAAAGTCCATAAGACTATCTCCAATTAACCAGAAAAAAAGCTGGAAGTGAAGCTGTAGCTCAAGTGGTAGAGCATTAGCTTTGAGCAGAAAAGTTCAGGGATTGCACCCAGGCCCTGAGTTCAAGCCCCAGAACAAGCACCAAAAAAAGGGAAGAAAGAAAGAACAGAAAGAAAGAAAAAGAAAAGAAAGTGAGGCTATTTCAAAGCATGCCCTCAGTAGAGGAAAATGTTGATAACCAAGAGAATAAAGTAATCTATGGCTACTAATAAGGATTCTTTTTCAGGTACCCCATCAGAGTAGCCCAGGTGCAAAGGATGAGGCTATGCATGGGCTAAGCCACACGGACCCCTATTTACCCAATCTGAAATGGGCAGAGTGCCCAGTCTGTCAGCTGCAGAGGCCAACACTGACATGATGCCTTTCTCAGGATGATCAGCCAGCTGCCTAATGGCAGACTGATTACACTGATTGCTTCCCTCATGTGTTTCACTGGAATAAACATTCTCAATATGGATTGAGCTTCTCTGTGTACAATACTTCTGCTGAAACTACAACCCATGACTTAAATGCCTTACGTGCTGTCCAGGTGCTCCACAGGGCATCGCTTCTGACCAAGGAACTCACAGCATAGCAAAGAAAGGACAGCAATAGCCTGTAATCATGAACCTACTGGTCTTAGGTTCCTGCCATGGTAAAACAGCTGGCTTTATAAATGGCTAAAGAGACATATTGAATTGAAACTCCTTTGTACAATTACTTAAGGATAATAACAAATAAATACATAATTTCAACAATGGTTAAAAATAACTGAATGGTCTTCTATGGATTCAGTGAATGTACCAGCTAAGCAGCAATAGCTTGCAAGGCTAGGCGGGGCCAGATTCACAAGGAGGCTGTATGTACTCTGAATCAGAGACTGATATGAGATGGCTTTGTTTTTATTTTTTTAATTAATTAATTAATTTTGTCAGTCGTGGGGCCTGAACTCTGGGCCTGGGCACTGTCCCTCAGCTCTTCAGCTCAAGCCTAGCACCCTGCCACTTGAGTGGCAGCGCTACTTCCAGCTTTTTTCTGCTTATGTGATGCTGAGGAATCAAACCCAGGGCCTCATGCATGTGAGGCAAGCGCTCTACCACTAAGCCAATTTCCCAGTCCCTTTATTTTTGCTTTTGATTTTTTTGTTTTGTGTTGTTTTTACACATAGCCCCTATTTATAAGTCCAGACATCAAGGCGTGGAAATGGAACAAGTACTTCTCACCATTACTCTTAGTGCTCCACTAGCAATATTTTTGTTTCCCATCTCTGTAACTTTATATTCTGCTAACTTACGGGTATTAGTTCCAAAGGAAGAATGGTTCTCCCAGAGACAGAAGACTTCCACTTGCCTCCTAGGACTCTCAGAAAGAACAAAGGAGGGGCTCACAGTGCTGACTAGAGAGATGGATCCTCACACTCAGGGGAAATTGGAACTACTCCCCAGTAGAGGTGGGCAAGAATATGTCTGAGAAAATGGGAGATTCCTTAGCCATACCATAGTAGGAACTACTTTATTTATTCTACAAATTGAATTCTTAATCTCTAGGCACCATGTGGCCCGGTTATGTTGACACATAAAAATAACCATCGAAAATCCATCTCTTGCCAACTTGACAACCAGGTACATCTTCTCAAATCATACTTTTAATTTCTACATAAGAAAAAAACCATATTTCTATATGACATGATACAAATATCCTCTGTACAATTGTGAAGCCATGAGCATTTTTCCCATTTGTTTACTCTTCTCTTTGATATGTTATAACTTAACTACTATGAACATAAAGTTAACAATACTTGAATAATATGAAGTCATATCTTAGATCAAGATATGTTAAAGTAATAAGGAAAAGGGTAAAAATAAAAGAATTTGATGTATGCAATCACACATATGTACCCAGTCATAACAAAGTAAAAACAAACTACGTGTGACTGTGCTCATTTTTGCTTTATCTTCTATGAAACTTATCTATAACCACCTTCTTTGAATGCCTATTTCTTATTCCTTTGTCTTCAGCAAATATCTCAGCTACTCATGATTTTTTATATGAAGTGACCAGAATCTTAATTTCTGAATTATTGTATTATAGTTTTCCTTTGGCTTTAATCATACAGAATTAGTAACACTATAATATTATTACTGGGAAGGGCTGGGAAGGTGGCTCAGTGGTAGAGCGCTTGCCTTGCATGCCTGAGGCCCTGGGTTCGATTCCTCAGCACCACATAAGCAAAAAGAAAAAAGCCGGAAGTGGCGCTGTGGCTCAAATGGTAGAGTGCTAGCCTTGAGCTGAAGAGCTGAGGGACAGCGCCCAGGCCCAGAGTTCAGGCCCACGACTGGACCCCCCCCAAAAAATATATTATTACTGGTAATACTATATTATTAATAGCATACTATTAATGATTCTATACTATTAGTAATGCTGAAGTATTAACACATAGGAAATTACATACAGGAACAATGACTAATTTTTTATATTACTTTTAAATTCTGAAATTTTGCTGATACCACTTATTTGATTTTTTGATGGTACTCTTGATTATTTGGAGCTTCTACTTAAGCAATCATGTAATGTATTAACAAAGGCAATTTTACTTCTTCTCAATGTTTTCTTGTCTTACTGCATTAGATACAACTTCCTATGCCACACTGAAGAGGAGTGATAAGATAGGACGTCCCTGCCTTGTTCTCAGTCTTAGAAAAGCCGATTTCTCACCATTAAGTGAACTATAGAGTTTTTGTAGATTTTGAGAAAGTTCCCTCCTCTTCCTAGTTTGCTGAGTTTTTTTGTTTTATTTTTATTTTATTTTTGTCAGTTGTGGGGCTTGAACTCTGGGCCTGGGCACGGTCCCTCAGCTCTTCAGCTCAGGCCAGCGAGCTACCACTTGAGCCACAGCGCCACTTCCGGTTTTCTGGTGGTTTACTGGAGATGAGTCCTACCAGAGCTGGCTTTGAACCACGATCCTCAGATCTCAGCTTCCTAAATTGCTAGGATTACAGGCGTGAGCCACCAGCGCCCTACTGCTGAGTATTTTTGCCACAAACAGATGTAGGATTCTGTCAAGTGCATTCCTCACACCTATGTTCCTTAAAGTTGTTGGGTATAATAACCCTCCTGTAAAATAGCTTGGGCCTGGTGACTTGTGGATTGAGGTTTCCAAATCTATTGCAGTTAAGTAATCTAGTACAATCACTTAATCTTTTTTCATAACTATATAATTACTTCCCCATTATCTTTGAGTGTGTGTGTGTGTGTGTGTGTGTGTGTGTGTGTGTGTGTGTGTATGCTTCTCTTTCGATTATCTTAGCCAGCCATTCTATTGTGGCATTTTCCAATTCTTTTATTATGTAGTACTCCCATTTCTACTTCCTAATTTATGAATTTCTTTTTCTTTTAAATTTTGTGTCAGTCCTGTTGGGGGGGGGGGGGAGGGTGAACTCAGGGCCTAAGTGCTGTCCCTGAACTTTTGTGCTCAAGGCTAGTGCTCTTCGTCTATGAGCCACAGCTCCACTTCCACCTTTTTGGTGGTTAACTGTAGTAAGACTGTCGTGGACTTACTTGCCCAGGCTGGCTTCAAACTGTCATCCTCAGTTCTCAGCCTCCTGAGCAGGTAGAATTACAAGCGTGAGCCACCAGCTCCAGGCTTGACTTTCATATTTTATGCTTACTAAATTTCTTCTGCTTTCCTTGGGTTTACTTTATTTTTTCCTAAAGTTTGGGGTTGTTTATCTAATTTGCCCTTCCCCCCATGATTGAGCACAGCACTAACACATCCTTCAGGCACCTCAGCCAGCAGAGGAAACCCCCTCTCCTGCTCCCCAGCCCTCTCAACCCCCTTCCCGCCCCGCCCCCCTCCTCTGGCAGGAGCCTTCCCCACCCCCCCGGGAATCCCGGCCAATGGCTCTGCAGGGCCGTGGCTCCTGGATGCCCGCGGATTGGTCCGTTTCCTGGTCCTGATCTGGACGGTGGCCAGAGGAGGACAAAAGGCTTTTTTAGCGAATGGTGTTGGTGACGCTGGGAACCAGCTCCCCATACACTACACCGGGCGGAACCCACGGCATCATCCTCGTCTGGGCTTGCGGTCCTTGGGAAGTGACAGTGGGCAGAAAGCCGTGGATCCAGGCAGGCGAGGCCAGGCGGAGACAGGTGCGGAGGGACCCAGGGCTGAGGGGGAGAAGAAGACGACGTCTGCGTGCTGGAGTTCCAATTCCACCCCTCCCTCCCCCCCACCCCGGCAGCTCGCCCCCCTCCCCCCCCCAGCAGCCCTCCCCCCTCCCCACCCCCGGCAGCCCGCCCCCACCCCCCACCCCGTCCCCGCCTCGGCCTCTCCTACTCCCCCATCCTCACCCCCACCCCAGCGACGGGACCTACGGAATGTTTTCATCTCTGTAAAGAAGAGTTCTCCCTTCTCCCCCATCAACTCCTCCATTGCTTATTTTTAATCTGTGGACTAAGAGACTTTCTTTACTCAATGCACTACAACCCGTCAATTTGAACTTGTGTTTGGAGCCCTGGAAATCTCTTCAAGCCAGTAGTCTCTGTATCTTCACATAAGTCCTTCCTACATTCCTTGTTTGCTGGCCTAAAGCGATCCGGGCTCACTTTGGTCTTAGTCCTGCCTTCAAAGTAGCCCATCTTGGGACCGTCCTTGACAGAGAAAGTAAGCTGGAGCGTTTATCAGTTATTGGTTAAGATAGGGCAGTGCCCTTTGTATTAATGACAGGTTGAGATGCAGGGTGCAGCAAGTCAACCGTAGTGGTTGTTATTAGTTGAGAATATTGGTATACTTCGGTTGCTTACACTCTTTCTCAAGCTCTCTGGTATATTAACCATGAAATAAAGTTTGTGCTTACAAAAACATTAGTCTTTGTTAAGACTATAAAGCCAGAGTTTCCCATTGGGAGTTATTTTTTTTAGATGAATCGTTATCAAAAATATGACTGAATGATTTACTTATCTCATTATTTGCACATCTTCTACATAGAATAATACTGTCAAAAATGTCTTTTGAGTTTCAAAAATCACCTATTTGGTGTTTCCAGGAAGCTAACTATCTCAGACTTCAAAAGGTACAAAAATGAAAAAAGTGAGATATGTAAAGGGATTTTTATCTTGAGGCAATTTGATGGGTCTACATTGCAAGTTTTGAAGTGATTCTGTGTTGTTCTATATAAAAACTGCAGACCAAGATATCAAACCAAATATGAGCAGTGCACCAGTAGCCATGTGCTTTGAAGTCAGTTGTTGGAGTTTATATGTTTCTATAATACAACAGTGTACACTTTTGACTTCTGGATTCAAAGCTAATTCCAGCATTCCACAACATACAGGAATAATTTGTGTGTTTGTATGGGAGAGTTGGTATTCTAAGTGAAATGCAAAAAAAATGTTCCAGACTGAGGCACACCTATTATTGAGATGTTGGAAAATTCCATCATATTAAATAGAAGATGCCTTTGTAAGTATTGCTGTATTTTTCCTAGGGCATTTTAAGACCAGTAATATTTAGGACATGCAAGGGAAATTAATTAATCTAATTGTGTCAGTGGCTGTTCATGAATATCTAGTAGTGAAACTGACTTTTTGCAGAACAATTTTAGGTTTACAGAAAATAGAGAAGATAATATAGTGTTCCCATACATCTTGGAGCCACTGTCCCTATTATTATCATACTTAGTATAGTAATTTTATGGCACAATTGCAGGATAGTTAAAACAAGATGTAATTAAAATGAAAAACCCACACCAATGCACTGTTATGAACTACAGTGCAGAATTTATTTTGATTTCCTTACTTTACCTAATGTACTCTTTCTGCTATGGATCCCGTCCAAGATGCCACAGTACATGCATGTCATTTCTCCTTAATCATTGCTGACCATTTCACTTTTGTTCTTTGTTTTGCATGACCTTGCCAATTTAGAATGTTGGCGCCTCTACTAGAATTTTCACAACATTAAACTGAAATTTAGGGCTTTAGGGTGGAAAACTGCCTGCCACTCCTGTCACATCATGTCAAGATGTTGATATTGACACTAATGACTTGGGTGAAGTAGCTTGTGTCCGGGTTTTCCACTAGAAAGTGACTCTGCGTTCCTTCTAGGCCAGAAGGAAGTCCCTGGGTGTGACTTGCATTTAACTATTTATTTATTATTTATTATTTTTTGGGTCTGGTCGTGGGGGCTGTACTCTGGGTCTAGGCGCTGTCCCTCAGCTCTTCAGCTCAAGGCTAGCGCTCTACCACTTGAGCCACAGCGCCACTTCCAGCTTTTTTTTTCTGCTTATGTGGTGCTGAGGAATCGAACACAGGGCCTCATGCATGCAAGGCAAGCGCTCTACCACTGAGCCACCTTCCCAGCCCTAACTAAAGTATTTTTACAGAATAAGTCCAGTTATTTGTTTTGGATGAAACAGATAAAAATGTTGACTCCTTGAGCTTCCCTAGAAATGAAACAGATATTTAGGTGTGCACCCGACTCTTCTGTAGCTGGCAGGTTGGGTTCATTGTTACAATGTAGCTGCGAAGTGCTGTATTGTCCTTTCCCCCTGCTGAGAGCAAGTGGTTCCCACAATCTCTGTCTAGCTCAGTTCTGTAGTAAGACAGGGACGCTTGGTCTCAAACATCATTTCTCTAGTGGTGTTAGGAAAACTGTTACATCAGCCTAATTGATTTGTCAGTGTAATTAGTCATTAGCCTTTAAAAAAAAAAGACTGTGTTGCTTCCTGATTCAGTGTTCATCAATATATTGGACCAAGAAGAACAAGAGAGAGACATTTCAAATTCTGCCAAAGAAACAGATTTAATGTTTTTCAGTAAGTTTGAGGAAAAATTGATAGTTTTTTCATTAACACACATAAAAGTTAGAGCCATAGATTTTTGTTTATTTTCTTCTTTAAGCTCTGAGCCAAAATAGCAGAAGCTACTTGTCTTTGTATTTGTAGTAAGACAGCAGAGAAAACACAAGAAGAAAATAATTCAAGCATGGGGCCAGACAGAAGAAAACCTAATAGGACCTATTTTAAATCTCTGGTTCTTCATCCTAAAATTTGGTACAATTATATCTGTAATTTAGGAATAATTAATAGAATGAAGGGTCTCCTTAATGGTAGGGAATGAGAGTTAGAAATCAAATGGCTTTTATCCCAACTCTGATAGCAGTTCACATTTTCCTCTCTGAAATATTATAAGGAAGTGTTTCTCTGCTCTTTGTGACAAGCAAGAGACTGAAGTTAGACAGAAGGTATAGCATACCACCCTCTAGAAGATGTATGCCAGGGATTTATTGCAGTGTCTGATCTGATAAGAGCTCCTCTTCCCTAGTATTGCTAATTAAGATGCTTTTCCTATGTAGTTAGTTCCTGAATTAACCGAGGCAGGATCTCATCTCCTTACAACAGAGCTGTGAAGTGCTTTGTTGTCTTTGTCCTGCTCAAAATAAACTTGTTACCTTCCAGGCCCTGCCTGCCATGTGCCTGGCAGCAGGCAGGGATGCTTGGTTGCAGACACATCCATCAACTAAAGCATTCACTTGACTATGACTCTTGAAAATTAGGACTTGTAAGCTAGGGGCTGGCAGCTCACAACTGTAATCCTAGCTACAAAGGAGGCTGAGATCGGAGGAATAACCAGCGAAAAGCTTAAGTGGAGCTGTGGCTCAAGTGGTAGAGCAAAAAAGATGAGCAACTGTGTGAGATCCTGAGTTCAAGCCCAATACCAACACCAACATACAACACACACACACACACACACACACACACACACACACGAAAAGGAAATTAGCACTTGTTAATATTTTGTAGATTGAAGAAAAAAATGTGCAGGAAGAAAATAAAGGACAAGCTATAGTTCTTTTTTTGTCCCTGACTTACTGGTAGTATTTTAATTCCTTATTTAATAAAGCATTTTTCACCAAAAGTTGGTTTGTGGAGAGGTTCATATTTTGTGCCATACAAGAGTGTGCAGGAGCTGCTTTTAGAATCAGAATATGCATATGTACTCATGTCATAGGTTTTTGATTTTCACATCTGTTATTATACTCTACAATCTGCTACTACCTGTGAAAAATTGAATTTTCAGTTGGATATCTATCATCTGCTTTGAATTTACTGTGTTTATTCTAGTGAAGTAAATCATGGACTGATTTTGAAAGTGATTTTTTTTTGTTAGGTAGGTAGGCTTGAAAATCAGGGAAATGAATCAGAAAAATAATCGTATGGCCTGGTAAAATGATAAGATTTATGTAAATTGTACTAAAAGAAAGTTGTGATTGGCTAGTATACACAACATGAAAGCAAATGTGAAATGTAGCCTAGATTTCATGCTGAATAGTATTGATATTCAAAGGGAAAAAATCAATAATTGTGTTAGGTTTGATTGTTTTTCATTTACATGAGTCTTTCTTTAAAGTTTTGTGGCTTATGTCTTGCATTTCCTTCACATTTCCTCTACAATTAGAACTTTGTCAGTGTTTTCTGTCAGCTTAGTAAGTGGCAAAGTATTTATTATTTTTTTTATTTATTTTAGCAAATAAATAGCCATTTGTGGGTATTACTAAGTAAGTTGAATTGTGCCTTGCTACTAATGTAAAGATGATTTTGTGTTTTAATACAGAAACTGATAGGAGTACATGACAAGGTTGTGGTCACAGATATGATGGATCTGATGTAGGAAGAGTCACAAGTGAAACAACATATTGTTTGGATAAAAATAAATTGCCAGGGTCGTTATATTTATTTTTCTCTTCTGATTCTTTGACAGTTTTTGACATATAGTAGGGGAGATGGACTGAGCAGGAAATACTAGTCTATATGACTACCTTGGTCCTGGACCACAACTGTGCAGGAGTATGTGATAATGAATGTGATCTATATCTGTACTGTTCACAACAAGTCCCGACAGATTACAAGTGAATGTTAAAATGAAATAATGTGGGGCTGGGAAGGTGGCTCAGTGGTAGTGTGCTTGCCTTGCATTCATGAGGCCCTGGGTTTGATTCCTCAGCACCACATAAGCAGAAAAGCTGGAAGTGGTGCTGTGGCTCAAGTAGTAGAGTGCTAGCCCTGAGCTGAAGAGCTGAGGGACAGTGCCCAGGCCCAGAGTTCAGGCCCCACAAACAACAAAAATAAATAAATAGATAAATAAATAAAGGAGCATGTGAATTTTCTATTTTATCTCATTTTCATTGTGTTAAATTTCAGTAGCCATAGGTGTCTTGTGACTGATGTGTCAGAAAGCACAGTCCTAAGCAATGGTAGCATTCCAGCCTCTACAATTGCAGTTAACAGTTGCAAAATGGATTCATTGCTTTGCTTGGTCATTAGTGCTGCCATCTCTTGCAGGCTGGCACCCACTCTTGCTTTGGTGTAGTCTTTAATTTTACTACCCCCAAATCTAATTCTCTTCACTGCTTTATAAATAAATAATGCTCAAGATACCTGAATTTTTAAAATCTCATTTTGCAGTAAGATGAGCCTTGAGTCCTTCTGTACTAACTGCAATATCAATCTTTTTCTCTAGATATTTCAGCAGCATCTAGTGCTCCATGTAGAAGCACATTTTCTATATAATTTTAGCAATAAAGAGCCACTGATGACTGACAAGTGGCTCACACTTATTAATGAGTTCGGATTTTTGTTCAGATTTGGCAGTGGGGCATCGATTTGGAAGGAAAGCTTGTGGCCATAGACATGAAAGACAAGAGGATTCCTTGTGACATTGAGATTCCCTGCAGTACTCCAGTGAAGGAAATGCCAGACCACAGTGGTGGCTCATTTCTGGGAATAGGGCTTGCAGTGCTAAATAGGTGATTACAATGTGCATTGTCATCTTTCCAGGAATTTTCAATCTTGTTTTAATGCTGAGAGCTAATCAGCCATTTGGTTTCATTTTTTCCTTTGTGTTCTTTGTGCTGGTCCTGGGGCTTGAACTCAAGGCTAGGGTACTGTGTCTGAGCTTTTTTTTGCCCAAGGCTAGCACGCTACCACTTGAGCTCCTCTTCTGACTTTCCTGCCTGTGCTGGCTTTGAACCATGATCCTCAAATCTCAGCCTACTTAGTAGCTATAACTACAGGTGTAAGCCAAAAGCACCTGGCTAAAAACACAGTCTTTGATAGTAAAGCAGCTTTAGTCCTGAGCTCATGTGTGCATCACTGGCCTTATCCTCAGTTAAATTAGCAGAGCATATGTCAATTATATTCTTTATGATTGGTTATTTTTTTAAAAAGTGGGATCTGTCCACTCAAAGTGGCTCAAGTCTGTAATCCTAGCTACTTGGAAAATAGACATGGGGATCATGGTTTGAGACCAGCCTGGGCGAAAATATTCATGAAACTCAATCTCAATCAATGACTGAGCATGGTGCTATGTGCCTGCCATCCCAGCTCCAGAGGGAAGCACAATGGCTGTGATAGGGGAAATCACAGACAATGCTGGCTCAGGCCAGGCCGGGCATGCAGTGGACCCTACCTTAAAAATGGCCTGTTAAAAAAAGAGATATGGCTCAAGTGGGAAAGTACCTGCCTAGCAAGCTTGAGGCCCTGAGTTTAATCTCTAGTACTGCCAAAAAGATAGATTAAATAATAGTGACAATAGTAAATAAAATGGGGTCTATAAAATACTTGCTTAGAAGTTTATTCCCTAGTTTTGTAAAGATGGTTATTTTGGGGATCCTCTATTGGGTATTTTCTGTTCTTATTGGTTAAAGATATGTGCTATATAAAATCATCCCATTATGTTAATAGCATATCTTCCATTATTGTGTTAGGTAATAGGCAGAATAGAACACATCTTAAATTACTTTTAAGGAAAATATTTAAGGTGATTTTGTTTGGAATTATTCTTTGATCTGAAGGAAATGATTTTTTTAGTGCTTAGTGTAAACTGGAGCCTTTTGCTAAGTACAAGCAATGGTCATGTGCTAGGGTTAAATCCTACAAACGTTGCTGTTTTATATGTAAGTTCAATAAATTACAATAAAGTATATTTTTCTTTGAAGTAGTTTCCTTTTTTCTTAAAAAATTGTTACTTTTTGCAGTGACTCCATATTTTCAAAGGAGGAAGGTGAAAGCAGCACTCCATAAGTATAAAATCTATTCCAGTTGCAAAATTTCATGGAAATATGCCATTTCTAAGGTTTCCATAGTTTCCAGATAGCTGTTGCTTAGCAACACTACAGACATTCATTGGTGCAGATGTTCATAAGCACCATCTACCAATCACTGGCTTTAAAAAAAGAAAAAAGTATTTGAATGTAGATTTATCCCTCTTTTGCTGTGGTACTTTCTGGTATACTTGAAGTAGCTATTAGCAATGACATTTTCTCTATTAATGAACAAATAGTGATCAATACGGGTATTTTCCATAACAATTTTCTAAGAATAGAAACATGAATATGGTTTAAAATTTTCTTTCTTGTGTGTATACTGGTTCTGGGCCTCTAACTTAGGGCCTGGGTGCTGTTCTGAGCATTTTTGGTCAAGGCTAATGATTTACCACTTGATCCAAGCTCTAATTCCAGCTTTTTGGTGTTTTTTTTTGCAGATAAGAATCTCAGAGACTTTCCTGCCTAGGCTACATTTGAACCATGATCCTCAAATCTCAGCCTCCTTGAATAGCTAGGATTACAAGTGTAAATCACAAGCAGCTTAAAATTTTTATGTTATTTATGCTATTTATTGGCAGGATCTCATTATGTAACTCAAGCTAGCTTCAAATTTATGATCATCCTGCCTCAACCTCTCTAATTCTGGGATTATAGGAATATACAAAATTCTGCCATGCCTGGCTATTTTTGTATTTTTAGTAGAGTTTATTTCTCCAAGCAGGAAGAACAAAGAATTCTCCTATGCATTCTGTTCTCGCACATGCATAGCCTCATATCACCATGCTACATTTGTTATAAATATCCACATCGATACAGCATTATCACCCAAATTCAATTAAAATTTACTTATTGCTATTATAAATGTGATGTACAGAGGGATTACAATTACTGAGTCAGACAATGAGTACATTTCCTTTTGCACAGGTCTCCCCTTCCCTCACCCTCTCCCAGTCCCTCTCTCCTGATTCCACCCATACGTTGTATAGTTCACTTTCATCAATGTCCAGTGAGCTCCACTGCTACACTTTTTCACCCTTTCACCCTTTTTCTGTGCCTTCCCACACCCTCCCAAAGAGAGACACATGAATACATCACACATAAAGCAAACAGAACAATCCACAAAAATTTTTTTTCATTTTAAAAATTATTTTTATTGGTATTCAAAGGTGATGTACAGAAAGGTTACAGTTTCATAAGTCAGGTAATGAGTACATTTCTTTTTGGACAATGTCACCCCTTCACTTGCTAAATTTCAGGGTTTTTTTGTTTTTGTTTTGGCGCTAGTGCTCTACCACTTGAGCCATACCTCCACAAAATTTTTTAAAGAGATATCTCTTTATTTCATATCTTGGAGTTCATTTATATATACATGTATATATGCATATATATAATTTTTATAATTATAAAGAGGCACATAGGCATTGCACCTCCTTCTTTGGTCTCATTGCATGTGAGTGCTTAGAATTCTGTATAATTTATCATATTCCAGTGTATTTTAGATCTAACTTCCACATATCAGAGAAAATGTGCCAGTTGTCTCTCTGAGCTTGGCTTACCTCACTTAATGTAATTTGTTCTAAGTCCATCCATTTCCTTGCAAATGATGTAATATTATCCCTTTTAATGGCCGTGTAAATTACATTGTGTATAGATGCCACATTTTTTTGATCCACTCATCAATTGTAGGGCAACTGGGCTGTTTCCATAACTTGGCTATTGTGAATAGTGCAGAAATGAACATGTTCTGGCTTGTGAGATTCTGGGTAGATGCCCAGGAGTGGTATGGCTGGGTTGTAGGGAAGGTCTGTGTTTAGTTTTTGAGGAGCTTCCAGAGGACTGTCCAGAGTGATTATACTAGTTCACATTCCCACCAACATGCTGCAGTAGAGTTCCTTTTCCCCCATATCCCTGCCAATGTTTGTTGTTGTTCAGATTCACAGTGGTGGGGAGGTTGAACTTAGGACCTTAAGCTTGCTAGGCTGACATGATACCACTGAGCCACACCTCAGCCCTGTTTATCACTAGTTGTTTTTAGGATAAAGTCTTGCTTCCCATCAACCTGAGTACACCTGGGTTGTGATCTACCTACTGTAGACCTCCTGTCTTCTCCAGGGTCACAGACACATACCACCGAGTTCAGCGTCTCTTTATGGAGTCTCATGAGCTTTATCCAAGCTTCCCTCAAATCATATTCCCCCATTCTCAGCCTCCCAAAATACTAGGATTGCATGAGTGAGCGATCAGAAACCTGCCTCAACATTTTAACTCATTCCAGCATCACTTTCAAAGCCTTTTTCTAAAAAGTCCAATTCATCAAATGTTTGTCCATAGTGCAAGAAAATTGAAAATAAATGACTAAAACTTTTGTTATGAAAAGCTTTAATATCAGAGTTTTAAAAAAACCCACATGCCTCTCCAGCAATATACTGTACCTAGGGTTCAGTATATTTAGCAGGCAAAATCCTTTTTCCTCTCAGTGATGGCTAATACTGACTGTCAACTTGATTGGATTGAGAAGCACCTAGGTGATTAGCAAGCACACCTCAGTGTATCTGTGTACCAGAGAGGATTAACTGAGGGGACCAGTCCTACTTTAAATGCCGGGCAGCCAATGGGCTGGGAGATGTGGTACTCCCAGAAGGAATAAAAAAAGAAAAAAGTCTGCCACTACAGACATCCTCATTCTTTCTTCCCGTGCTTCTCTCCTTTTCTTCTTCCCTCTGTCCCTCTTCCTGCTCCTCTCTCTGCTTCCTGGCTGCCAAAAGATGAGCTCCTCTGCTCCACACCCTCCCCATCATGATGGAAGGAACTCTCTGAAGTCATAAGTCAAAACAAACCTCTTTCTGAGTTGTTTATGTCAGAGAATTTGTCAAAGCAACAGAAAATAACTAATATACTTCCTTTACTAATACATTGTTTGCTAAGAAGCTTACAGACAAGGCAAACACATGCATAGATGAGTAGAGATGTTTGCATTTAGATAAAATATCAACAATCTTCTATGTTTTCTGCAACTTCGTTAAAATCTTCATAAAAGTCAAGACTATTCTCATTCTCTAGTTCTTCAGCAGACATGCTAAATCCCTCCTCCCAGGCATGTCCCCGTACTGTGACCTCCTGCTTCCTAGAGAAGAGGCCCCAGAGAGCCTCCTCATTCCTACACACTGACACCTCCACTTCCCCAGGAATACCCACACTCTTGACTTACAGAGTGTAAATACACTGAATGGGGCTAAGATCAGAGGTGGCAAGAAAAGCATGTATTTTGGGTGCAGAATTGAAGGGAGCACCAACAAAAAAGAGTATATATAGTCATTTACTTATTCCATTGTGAGTCAGTATCTTCCTTATGGGGGAAGTATTAAAATGAAACCTGCAGCCAAGCACTTGTGGCTTATGCCTGTAATCCTAGCTACTCAGGAGGCTGAAATCTGAGGATCACAGTTCAAAGTCAGCCCTGGCAGGAAAGTCTGTGAGACTCTTATCTCTAGTAAACCACCAGAAAACCAGAAGTGGGGCTGTGGCTCAAGTGGTAGAGCATTCACCTTAAGCTGAAGAGCTCATAGACAGCACCCAGGCCCAAGCCCAGAGTTCAAGACCACAACCAACAAAAAAAGAAAAAAAAAGAAACCTGCTTCTCTGAATGTTTCCTTTTCTTTCTTCTCTATGAAATACAAACATATATATATATATATATATATATATATATATAATATCTACGTGTATGTGCACTTATATATATGTTGTATATACATATGTATGTATATATACAGCACCATATGTATACATATCTGTAGAGAGAGAGCATTCAGCTCAATGTTCTATTTTAAAAATGAAAATTGATACAAGAACTGCCAAACAAAATGCCAACATGCTGAACAAAATATCAACATTTTAAAGGAGGCAGGCCCAGCCTTTGCACATGCACCTAACCTCACTGAATTCATCCTGCTGACAGCAACTCCCTAGGAGTAAGACTTTCTAACTAGAAGAATCTCCTGATTGTGCATAAGTACATAACTGAAAACTTCAGCTCTGACCCTCATTTATGCCCTACATATTCTCCTTCCCTCTTCCAACTCTAGTGGCAACTGCCTTGATGAACACCATAATCCATGGGCTGTGAATGTGGCTTACTGGTAAAGTGCTTACCTAGCATGCATGAAGCCCTGGGTTCGATTCCTCAGTAGCACATAAGCAGAAAAAGCCTGAAGTGGTGCTGTGGCTCAAGTTTTAGAGTGCTTGCCTTGAGCACAGAGAGTTTCAGGGACAGAGCCCAGGCCCTGAGTTCAAGGCCCAGGACTGGCAAAAACAAACAAACAAACCAAAAAACCCGATGGACACCTGACCCAATTAATCAGTGGAAATGTGCAATTTCAAGAAAGTACCATTAGAGGGCACAAAGGTCCTAGCCTACTGTAAACTCATCATAATAACTTGATACATGTTATCTGAAAACAAGACAAGTGGATAAGAATTGGGAGATATTATTTGCCTATCAGGACTAAAAAGTCATTTAATTCTTCCATTTTGAATCAGTATCCTCCTAGAATAAGACCTGCTTCTCTGAATGTTTACTTCTCTTTCTCCTCTGGAAATACACTCAAGCATTAGGTCTCTATTTACTTCTGAATGCTTAGTCTCATAGGTACTAGTATATAAAACTGGTGTTCTGACTAGAAATTCAAATTGTTCATGAATCACGTCAGCTTTACAGATGAAACTGACAGGGTTATGAGTTACAAGCATAAACTATTGGTGAGGATCCTTTAGGAAGACATTCATTCTTTGTACTCTTTCTAGTCTAATAGTTAGAAAGTTATTGGTACTTTTGAGGGATGGAAAAGGAGAAAAAGGTTAAATTATCTAGTGAAACACCAGTGGCTCATACCTATAATCCTAGCTACTCAGGAAGCTGAAATCTGAGAATCACAATTTGAAGTCAACCCAGGTAGGAAAGTCCATGAAACTCTTTTTTCTAATTAACCACCAAAAAGCTGGAAATGTAACTGTGACTAAAGTGGTAGAGCACCTGCCTTGAGCAAGAAATCTAAGGAACAGTACCTAGTCTCTGAGTTCAAGCCCCAATACCAGGAGAGAGAGAGAGAGAGAGAGAGAGAGAGAGAGAGAGAGAGAGAGAGAGAGAGAGAGAGAGAGAGAGAGAGAGAGAGAGAGAGAGAGAGAGAGAGAAGAGAAGAGAAGAGAAGGGGGGAGGGGAGAGAGAGACAAAGAGAGACAGAGACAGAGACAGAGAATTAGTATCAAGAAATATCTTTTCCTTTGACTTGGGTCATAAAACAGACCAAAACTTACCAATATCAGGATATACACAAAAATCATCTGTA
The DNA here is from genome assembly GCF_024711535.1 of Dipodomys merriami. NCBI lineage: Eukaryota > Metazoa > Chordata > Mammalia > Rodentia > Heteromyidae > Dipodomys > Dipodomys merriami. The sequence goes on from NW_027203381.1 coordinate 57,312,207, forward strand.
ACTTATTTTTGCTACATTAGTTCTAAATTGTTTCTACTTTGCTATGGAATCCCATTAAATAAATTTGCTAAGGTTAAAACCAGTCTAGAAGTCAAGTTGACATAATAAGTCACTTTGAGTTGAAGAAATCACAGATGCTCAGGATTTACTGTGAAGCTTGTAATTTGAACTTTATCACCTTTTCCCAGTAAATCTACTGAAGTAACTGATACTGAGAAGTATAAGTTTTTTATCTGCTAATGAAATAAAGAAATAATCTGAAGATTGAATTTATAGCCCCACATTTTAAGGGTAGGAAATGATACATCCTCTCAGTTACAGCACTTAGGAATTCAAGTTTAGAGGCTCCCAATTTGTTTTGACTCCTCAAGAAAAGATAAAATTCTAGTCAGTAGCTATCTTTGGGTATTTGGTAGCTGTGACATTAGCTATGAATAGCTTGGACCATAGACAAAGATGAGTGAGTGTATAATAGTTATTTCTTTTTTAATATATATTTATTGTAAAGGTATTGTTCAGAGGGGTTACAGTTACATGAGTAAGGTAATGACTACATTTCCTATCGAGTGTTGTTACCCCCTATTTCCTATGGAGCATTGTTTTTCCCCTACCATTACTTCCCTCCCCTGTAATAGTTATTTCTATACACACACACACACACACACACACATACACACACACACACACACTCCACATACCACACACCACACACCACACACAAATACAATTGCAGAAAATGAGTTAGTTCTTGATTGAACGTTAATCCAAAGACTTCAAATTCCATCTGTACTTTGGATGTGTGGCAGAGGAAATGGGCTGTTGGCAGGCCCCACTGTTGGCAATGCCCCACAGTTAGCAAGGCCCACTGTGTCCATCTGGCCACAACTTCCTCACCCCCTTATACCAAGGTTTATCTTCATTCACAAGCTACACACAGGTGCAAACTTCTGTTCACTGATGCAAAGAAATGAAGGCAAGAGAATACCATATGAACAAATAAGCAAAGAATGAACCCCAAATCTTTAGTAAAGAAACTAGTGGCACTGGGATGAAAGAATGGTTTAAGAAATTATGTGAAAGCCATTTAAAATTCCAAGTAACACCAGAAATAGAGATATGACTCAATTGGTAGAGCACTGGCCTTGCGTTTAAAAGCTAAGAGCATGGGGCTGGGAAGGTAGCTCAGTGGTAGAGCACTTGCCTTGCATGCATGAGGCCCTGGGTTCGATTCCTCAGCACCACATAAGCAGAAAAAAAGCCAGAAGTGGTGCTGTGGCTCAAGTGGTAGAGCGCTAGTCTTGAGCTGAAGAGCTGAGGGACAGCGCCCAGGCCCAGAGTTCAGGCCCCACGACCAGACCCAAAATAAATAAATAAATAAATTAATTAATTAATTAAAATAAAAGCTAAGAGCATGAGGCCCTGAGTTCAAACCCTAATACACACACACACACACACACACACACACACACACACACACACACACACACACAAGCTGGGGGCCCTAGGGGTGCTAGAGTTGTAGTCACTGCCTCTCAGAAGGTATGAGTCTGTAAAGTCTCCTGAGCCTGACATTAGTGGTCTTGCCTGTAGTCCTAGCTACTTGAGAGGCTAAGAGCTGAGGACTGGAGTTTGAAGTCAGTCTGGGTGAAAGTCCAATTAGCCACCATTAATCCAGAAGTGAAGCCGTGACTCAGGAGGCAGAGTGTCAGCCTCGAGTGAAAAAGCTAAGGCACTGTGCCCAGGCCCAGAGTTTAGTGAGGGCACCTGTTCCCCACAAAACAAAACAACAAAATAAAACCATGAGCTAGTGCATATTTAATTTTGAAATCCTAGTATTTTTGTAATCCAATTCCTGCTTTTGCCTTGCTTTGATTTCCATGCCATGTGTCCCTTATTGTAGCCTACCTTTGTAACAATAGTCTGCCTCTCAACAGAGGCCCAGAGTCCGATGCATCACTGGCTCCTCCACAACCTTTTCTGGCCTGAACTCTGGCACCGTGGATCCTGGAAGTGAAAAAGAGAAAGTAGTCAGCTAAATGGAGCTTATGTGGACCAAGAAGTCTCCAGATGTTTTGCCATCAAGACAACAAATGAGTTCAGAAGTAAGGAAAAAGGAAAGAGTAGGAAGGAGTAGGGGAGGGAAGGAAAAGGAGAGAGGGAAGGAGAAAAGCAGGAAGAGAAAGGAGGGTGAAGGAAGAGAACTGGGAGAAGAAAAAGCCTGGCGCTGGTGGCTCACACCTTTAATCCTAGCTAGTCAGGAGGCTGAGATCTGAGGATCACAGTTTGAAGCCAGCCCAGCAGGAAAGTCCATGAAACTCTTATCTCCACTCAACTACAAAAGAATCAGAAATAGAGCTGTGGCTCAAGTGGTAGAACCCTAGAGCAAAAGAAGCTCAGGGATAGTGCCAAGATCCTAAGTTCAAGTCCTAGGACCGGCACCAAAAAAAAAGATAGCAGTTGGGTTTCCAGAGTAAATGATCTGAGAGGAAAAGGAAGAGTATCTAAAAACTTTTATGACCAAGTCATACCACTTACTTGCCACCTACTACATGTGGACCACTAAACCCAGCCCTGGTCAAAGAAGAGCAGATCATCAAAGAATTTGGGGACATATTTTAAAAACCTCACTCATGTCTTTGGACTTGAAATCAGAACTACGACCAAGGTGGGACCGCAAGGGCCAGGCTGAAGAAGGCCCTCAGGGTCAGGGTTATGAGGGAGCAGCAGAAGATGGTGGACCTCCACCTTCATCGGGATCCAGAAGGACAAACAGTGACCTTCATTCTTAAATCAATTGTTAATTATCAATGTCAGCACATAGACTTTTATTTTATTTTATTTTATTTTGCTAGTACTGGAGCTTGAGTTCAGGGCCTAGGCGCTGTCCCTTAGCTTTTTCATTCAAGGCTGGCTTTCTGGATTTTTGGTATTTAATTGGAGACATGATCCTCAGATCTCAACCTCCTGAGGAGCTAGAATTATAGACATGAGCCACTGGCACCCAGTGACAAAACATTTTTATATTTCCCACAAAGTTACTAACTTGTCTTATTTGAGAAATATTATTGTTTTGTTGTTTGTTTGTTGGCAGTACTGAAGTTTAAACTCGTGGCTTTGCACTTGGCGTTCTAACACTGATGCCATGCTCACAGACCTTTCCTATTTTGTTTTTCTGCTTTTACTCAGGGCCAGCCTGAACCCAAATTCTCCTATTTGTTCTGCCTAATGCAGCTGGAATGGTCAACAGGTACATGTGTCCAGATTTGTATTGGTTGAAATGGAGTCTTGTGAGTGTTTTGCCTGATCTGGACTCAAACCAATAATCTTCCTGATCTCAGTCTCTCAAGTAACTAGGATTACAGGCATGAGTCATCATACCTGGCATACTTTGTATTTTTTTAATATATACCATTATGTTATCTAGCTAACTGATCATGTTAGCCATGAATAACAGTAGTTTTAAAATTATTTCTTTCCAAAGTAGGTATCATTCTTTTCTACTTCCTTGCCACGACAATGCAGTGTGAGAAGGGCAGGCTTTAAACAAATGGCCGTAGGGCAATTGGATATTCATGACAGAAAGATGAACTTGTACCTCACAATGTACCCAGAAATGAACTCATGGGCTAGGGGCATGGCTCAAGTGGAAGAGCACCTAGCAAACAAAAACAAGGCTCTGAGTTCAATCCCCAATGCCACAAAAAAAGACACAAGGAAAGCAAAAGACAACTCACAAACTAGGAGAAAATATATCCTGCCTTAAATGAGACTTACATCAAAATATATGGAACACTTTTACAGTGCAACCATAGGAAGTGAAATAACCCAATTTAAAAATAGAAAAGAGCCATTCTTGGGTGTTCATGCCTGTAATCTCAGCTCTTGGGAGACTAAAAACAGAGGATTTGTTCAAGCCCTACATAGTGAGACCATGTTTCAAAAAGCCAATGGCAGCCAAGTGCCGGTGGCGCACGCCTGTAATCCTAGCTACCTAGGAGTCTGAGATCTGAACGTCACAGTTCAAAGCCAGCCCGGGCATGAGACCCATCTCAAAAAAAAAAAAAGCCAGAGGTGGTGCTGTGGCTCAAGTGGTAGAGGACTAGCTTTGAGCAAAAAAGCTCAGGGACAATGCCCTAGCTCTAATTCAAGCCCCAGGGCTGGCCTACCACCCCCCCCACACACACACACAAAAACAAAAAACAAAAAACAAAATCCAGTGGCTAAGGGTATACAATAGCAGAGCACTTGCCCAACACATTCAAGGTCCTAGCTTCGATTCCCAGCACGGCAAAAATAATAACAGTTAAAAATAGAGAAAGGATGTGAATAGACATTTCTCCAAACAGGACAACTGAATGGCCAATAGGCAAAGAGCTCATCATGACTCATTAGGAAAATGAAAATTTATTAGATACTTCTTCATAAGCCCCCAAATAGCTATAATAAAGACAGCAAGTACAGACTATTAGAACCCTTTTCATTGCTGGAGAAAATGTTTAATGGTACAGGTACAGGTACAGGTACAAAAACAAATAAAACATTGAACATATGTTATAACAAGGATAAACCTAGAAATTGTTACCTAAGTTCAAAAAGCCATTAACAAAGCCAAAAGACCACATACTGTATCACTCAATTATATTCAAGGTCAAGAACTGGCAAAGAACCTGCAGTACCAGGGAACCTCCAGGAAACCTAGAGAAACTGAAGGAATGATAGTAGGGGCTGGGAGACCAGAACTTATGATGGCAATCAGGATGACAGAAATCCCTAAAATTAGGTTTTGATGATGTTTGTGAAACCAGATTCTTAGCCTTCAGGCCCAAAGTTAGGAATTCCAACTTGGGTCTGGCTACTTGCCTCCATATGTTAAATAATACCACAGAGTAAAGAACAGAGAAAGATTATTACATGGCAGCCATGGGAAGACAGCCCTTCAGCACATCTTCAGCTGGCTTCAGAAGTGCAGACATTGGCTTCATAGGAAGATTTGGAGTTATGCGATGAGAAAGGTGTGCAGAGTTAAGGCCGTCTCAGGCCAGAGGTGTAGATGGATTGACCATTACCTCAGTTTTTGCCCTGGAGGAATTCCATGAGAGCTGTTATCACTTTATTACTGGAACTGAAGGGAACAAGGTAGATTCTTGAGTTTGGGACTGCACTCCTTAAGATGATAAGGAGAAGGCATTGGCTGTTTGAGGGCAGTTTGCCTTCCACACAAGATGCTTATCAGTGACTCCTCTCCTTTCCACGAGTCCAAGATGATTGCAGAGGGGCTGCAGCAGGGAATAGCTTAGATCGAGGGCACGGATACTAAGTTGAACTTTTAGTTAATTCACAGGACCCGAAAAAGCATCTTTTAGATTGTCTTTTACATTTACACATTTGAATTGTTAGGCTATATACTTGAATCCATGTAAATAATATGGCATGTAAATAATATGGCATGTAAATAAGAGCTGTTTGTTTGTTTGCCAGTCCTGGGGCTTGAACACAGGGCCTAGGTGCTGTCTTTGAGCTTCTCAGGCTCAATCAAGGCTAGTGCTCTACCACTTGAGTCATGGCACCACTTTCAACTTTTTCTGAGTAGTTTATTGGAGATAAGAGTCTCATGGACTTTCTTGCCCAAGCTAACTTTGAACTACGATCCTCAGATCTCAGCTTCCTGAGTACCTAGGATTATAGGTATGAGCCACCAGTGCCCAGCTAAGAGTTATTTTTGTTTGTTCATTTGTTTTTTGTTTGTTTGTTTTTGTCAGCCATAGGGCTTGAACTCTGGGCCTAGGTGCTGTCACTGAGCTCTTCAGCTCAAGGCAAGCACTCTACCACTTGAGCCACAGCACCACTTCTGTTTTTTCTGGTGGTTTATTGCAGATAAGAGTCGTGCAGACTTTCCTGCCTGGACTGGCTTTGAACCATGATCCTCACATTTCAGCCTCCTGAGTAGCTAGGATTACATCTTTTTTTGGGAGGGGGGGGTCTGGTCATGGGGCCTAAACTCTGGGCCTGGGTGCTGTCCCTCAGCTCTTCAGCTCAAGGCTAGCACTCTACCACTTGAGCCACAGCGCCACTTCCAGCTTTTTTCCTTTTGCTTATGTGGTGCTGAGGAATCGAATCGGGCCTCAGGCATGCAAGGCAAGCGCTCTACCACTGAGCCACCTTCCCAGCCCTACATCATTTTTTTTAAGAAAAGAAATAATAAATCTCAAGCAAATTGCTGAGTGAAAGAAGCTAGCCAGTAAGTTGCATGTTTTAGAAACTTCTGGAAAATGTAAACGAATTCATAGTGACAGAAAGCAGATCTCTAGTTACCATATATGGTAGGGTACGGGGATGAGTGAGGGGGTTATAAGGAGGCAAGGGGAAACTGAGGAACAATGGTTTCACTATCTTGTTTATGAAGATGGTTTCACAATTTACATAAAACACTTTGCCAAGTAACTGCAGTTTGTTGCATGTCAATTACATCTCAGTGAAGATTTCCTAAGAAATTATCACATGGTAATAATGATTTTATTGGGCATTAAAACAAAACAGTTATGCTGGTTCATGCCTGTAATCTTAGCTAAGTCTAAGATTTGAGGATCACAGTTTGAAGCCAGCTTAGGCAGAAAAGTCTGTGAGATGCTTATCTCCAATGAAGCAAAAAGCTAGAAGTAGATCCATAACCCAAGTGGTCGAGTGCCAGTGTTGAGTAGAAAAACCAAGGGAGAGCACAAAGCTTTCCAAGCAAGGAGTTCAAGGCCCAGTACCAATACATACATACATATATACATACATATATACTTTTTTTTTTTTGGTCGGTTGTGGGGCCTGAACTCTGGGCCTGGGTGCTGTTTCTCAGCTCTTCAACTCAAGGTTAGCACTCTACCACTTGAGCCACAGTGCCACTTCCATCTTTTTCTGCTTTTGTGGTGCCGAGGAATCAAACCCAGGGCCTCATACATGCAAGGCAAACACTCTACTACTGAGCCACCTTCCCAGACCCATAATTTATTTTATTTTTATTACTTAAAATGTTATGCACAGGAAAAGCATGGGAATAGAGCAGTGGACATAAATTTTGTATTAGAAAAACAAATATTTAGGATGGAGCTATCTACAGTGTCCTGGTCACTTAAGTAAATGATGCTATGTTAGACTTTGTTGCTGAAAATGGGTTGGAAAGATTCCCCTGTATTAGGTAAGTTCTGCAAGTATACGATAGGCATAAGACATTTTAAAGCAAAGAAAAAATAGTCTGACTAATTCACCACTGAGAAGTTCCATCATTCATGCAAGAACTGTATTCTTTTCCTTTCTTAGAATCGCCCAAAATAAAGATGTACCTTATGATCAACGGGAGAAAGGGAATGCAGAGAAGGGGAACAGAACTGGAGCTAGGAGGGCAGTTCAAACATGAGCTTCTTTGGGGACAATACTGCAATCCTCAGCCAGCCTTGGCTCCACCCATCACTAGGAGCATAGCTAAGGAGCTTGTGGATGTCCCCTGCCCCCTGGTGGACATTTTCAGGAGTGCAGCCCTAGCTCGTGCTTAGGACTGAAAGTGAACTTAGGGATCATGTCCTCTCCTCATTTTTTATTTTGCATGAAGGATCAATGAAAGGATCCATGAAAGGATCTGTCACATCCATGCCAGGGGACCATGCGGAGGCAGGCAGGCACAGGAGAAAGATTATTACAAGGTTTATTAGAGGAGCCATGTTTCCCCCAGAGAGAGAGTAAATGGTGGCCTCCACTATCTAGGTAGCAGCAGGTCCTGGGGATAGGAAGTGAGGTAGATGGCAGTTCAGGTGGGTCTGGGTGGAGAGAGGGAGGGGCCAGCTGTATGGCAGGAACTCCAGGGCAGGCAGGAGCTCAGGTCTGGGTGGAGCTGAGGACCAAAGGTGGACATAATACTTACAGCATGGATCTCTAGTCTTGCACAGATCACACAATGAGCAGAAGTACAAATTTCTAGTTTGTTCTTTTCAGGGTTACTTTAAGGTTGTGACATGTATGATCGAAAATCCTCAAATCACAGGACCATTTAATATAACCCTGTTCTTTCAAACAGCAACCGGCAGAGAAAGGTCTCCAGCTTTGGTGTATTACAAATCACAATGCTTTTCAGAAAAGGACATTCCCTATTCATCTGTCAGGTTCAGTAGGAGTAGGGCTACCCTCTGATGATTTTTTTTTTAACATCACATAGTCCAGAAAAGTTATCTATGGTTTTCACAGATCAGCCTCTGATAGGAAAAAATGCCCAAAAGATAATCGATAATGGTGCCGTAATTACTGGGCAGCAGCTTCTAGATATGGCCTGGCTCCCTTACACCATTCTGGACAGATGCTGCCTTTGCAGCAGGGTTTCTTTGAGTGTACACCCTGTGCCCAGCTTTGTGTTAGGTGTTATGGATATAAAGAAGGGCCCAAAAGAGCCCCAGTCCCATGGGCTTTCCATCAAGTAAGAGTAATTATGGCAGCTAATGTGATTGGAGCATTTACAATGTCAGACAAAAGAATTAAATAACTTCTCATCCTTACCCAAATCCTATAAAGTGTCATCTACTGTTACCCTACTTTCAGCAAGAGTCCATTTGGACCAGAGACAACATAGAGGCAAAAGACAGAAGTATGAAGAAGAGCAACATCTAGACAGGAAACAAGCTCTATGTCTCACTGAAGTCTCCTATGTTCTAAATGTTTTATCTTCATGATATCCTCAGGTATAATAAAGAAGGCTAAAATAAGCAAGCATGCTGTTGAACTGGTTTAAAGTCACCTAACCCATAAATAAACACTGGCTTCAGTCCCACATTTACATATAAACTGCATTTTCTTTTGTAAGTTGATATGTTTGGTTTTTTTAAATTATAAATAAAGGCCTCAGTTCCCACTGACAATTCCACTGACCTGCTAGGAAGATACCTTACCCAAAGTCATTTGGAGAATACATTGTTAGCAACTAATTTCTAGTCTGCATGGGCATTGTTACACAGTTTAGACAAGTTTTTAAAATGATTTGTTGGATTGCACTTAGCCCCTGAGGATTTAGATTACAGCTGTCCCTCAGTATCAATGGGGAAGGGACCACAGACATTGTACTCTAATGATACAATGTCTTTTACACAAAATGACTTAACTTTAATCTTTATCTTCTCAAATACTTTACCTCACTGCCAGTTTACTTAACAATACCTAATGTTTATATAAATAGTTGCTATATTGTATTGTTTAGGGGATAATAAGGAAAAATGTTATTTAGTAAAGATATGTGATTTTTCTTTTTCTTTCTACTATTATTATTATTATTACATTATCATTAGTGCGCGCGCGTGTGTGTGTGTTTTGTGTGTGTGTGTCTGTACTGGGGTTTAAACTCAGAGCCTTGCACTCTTTTTGTGTGTATGTGAAAATACCGTATAGAGGGGTTACAAGAGCCTTGCTCTCTTGCTTGGCTCTTCCCATTCAAGGCTGGTGTTCTACCACTTGAGCCACACCTCCACTTCCAGCTTTTTGCTGATTAATTGGCGATATGATTCTCGTGGATTTTTCTGCCCAGGCTGGCATCAAACCATGACCCTCAGATCTCAATGTCCTTAGTAGCTAGAATTACAATATGAGCTACCAGTCTCTGATCTTGGTTCAGTCTATGGCTGTGTTTCCATGAAGAAGGACTGGCTGTAATTTGTGTTTTCATGTGCAGTCAACATTACTGTTGGCCACTAAAAGATGTTTTCAAAACGTAACCAGGCTTCCCAGAGCTTATGGACTTAAGATTGGAGTTTCATGTGCTATAGCTGCCCCTGCTGGTATTCTGGTAGTGCCAACTTGCAGAGGGAATGGATTGGCAAGCTCATGTGGTCCAAGTCTGCCTGCTTTAAGTACACGGAATGAGCACGGGTCTTAGCCATCTGCTTAGAATGGTGGGGCAGGCTGTGTGCAGATCCAGCACAGCCTGCCATAATGGTCATTCTCAGAGCAGGCTCTGAGAGACCAAGGATCTGGAAAGAAACTCAACATTTTCTGGAGTCACATGATGACATCTTCGTCAGTTAACAAACCTCCTACGAATGTCACGGACTTGGATTGGCAAACCACAAACCTGAGTGTGTGGCATTTGTAAAAATCTTTGGCATTTCTGAAATTATCATTTGCTATCCTCTTACTCTGATTCTACCCAAAGTGATTACAGTGGACCTCAAGATTCCCAGTGATGGCTTTGAATTCATTCCAGCCACGCAGGACTTTTATAACTACACTGAGCCTCTTGCCTCAGTGCCTTTGCATGGGCTGTTCCCTCTAGCTAGAACAAGCTTCTCCCCTCATGCTTTCTCTCAAATCTCTATTCCAAGCCAAGTGTTGGCGACTCCCATGTATAATCCTAGGCTGAGATCTGGGGATTTTTGTTCAAAGCCAATGTGGGCAGAAAAGTCCCTGAGAGACTTATCTCCAATTAACCAGCAAAAAGCAGGAAGTAGAGCTGTGGCTCAAGTAGTAGAACACCCGTATTGAGCAAAGCTAAGGGACAGAGCCCAGATCTTAAATTCAAACCCCAGTACTGGCACTAGAGCAGGAAAAACAAAAACAACTTGGCCTCCTTTCATCCTATATAAAACAGCATGAACCTCTTTAGCCTGCTTTAGTTCTCTTTGGGGCTTCTCTGTTTGATATTGTATTTTTGTTTTGGTTTTGGTTTTGTGCCAGTCCTGGGTGCTTTCCCTGAGCTTTTTTTCTAAAGGAAGTGCTCTTCCATTTGAGCCACAGATCCACTTCTGGCATTTTTTGGTGGTTAATTGGGGATAAGAGTTTCTTGGACTTTCCTGCCCCAGGCTGGCTCAATTTTCATATCTCAGCCTCCTGAGTAGCTAGGATTACAGGCATGAGCCACGTGTGCCAGACTTTGACATTATATTATGCACTTGTTTCATTGTCGCATGTCTACTTGTACCAGGACATTGGCTCATGACAGCAGGAATTCTTTGTTCGTAGATGGAGCCTTAGTACCCAGAACCATGTTTGGCACATAATTGGTGCTCAATAAATACCCATTGCATGTACAGGCTGTTTTCCTCCACGTTTCTTCAGTGAACTTTTCTGGGAATGCAACTTTCTACCAGGATGCACTTCCAACTGAAAACCTCAGCATTTCTCCTTAAACCAGTTTTGTCACTCGCCTAGTCCTTCAATCTCATGTTTCTGGGAAATTACCCAATAGATGTTCTATTACTACACTTTTATTATGAAATTTCCTCCACAACAGTCCTGTCTATTAAAGCCAGAGTTGTATTTCTCTGTGCAGTCAAGAGTTGTTTCTCTGGTTTCTATGGGGCGCTGTTGCTGCTGTGGAAAACAAAAGGTCACCCCTCCCCTTCCCCACTGACTGTCTTTTCCCCAGTCAGTACCTTGGAGCCTCCTGTTGGACATGTGGGTTGTGACTTCCCAACCACTGCAGGTGATGAACTTAACTTGATGGATTGTGGATGGCGCTTTAAGAAAAAATAGAATCAGAAATACCAAGAATGTATTTCTTCGCTTATTTGTTTGGAATATGAACTCAGGGGCTTGCTTTTGCTGGGCTTCCTTGCTCAGCTGGTGCTCTACCACTTGAGCCATGTCCCCAGCTCAATATTTTTCTGGTTAGTTGGAGACAGAATTTCTTGGATATTTATTTCTGCCTAGGCTGGCTTTAACTGTGATCCTCCAGCTCTCAGCCTCCTGAATATAAGCCACTGTCCCCTGGTTGGTTGGTTGGTTGTTTTCAAGATAGGCTCTTGCTAGGTAGCCCAGATTGGCCTCAACTCATCATCTTCCAGCTTTGGCTTCCAGCATCTGGAATTACAGGTGTGCATCACCATACCCAGCTGAAAATGTGTTTTTTGTTGAAACATATGATTTTAAAAGTTTAAAAGCACCATTGTGGACTACATAGGTTTAAAACATTTTTATACTGTTATCTGCCAGCAACACTGCAGTGTGCCTTTATCTGACTCAGAAAGCAAGTGTGCCGGGCACTACAGTGCTCAGCACCTGTACTCCACCTGGCCTCTGCACGCAGAGGCACACTGCACTTCAGCCCTGTGATGATTCAGTCCCATTTTGAGCCATTGCCTGGGAAAGGTTTATGGAAACAGAACTTAAGTAGTGACTGATGCCTGTGATCCTATCTACTCAACAGATCTGAGGATTGGGGTTCAGAGCCAGTTTAACAGAAGTATTAGAGACTCTTACCTCCAATTAAGCAGCAAAAAGCCAGAAGTAGAAGTAAGGTTCAAGTAGTAGAGCACCAGCCTTGAAGGAAAAAGACAAGCAAGAGGACAAGGTCCTGAGTTTGAGACCCAGTACTGCCATGTGGGCGGGGGAGGGCATGTGTGCACATGTGCGCGCGCACACACACACACATTATAGCCAATACCTACCTGATCAGAGGTCTCAAACCTTTCCCTTAGAGCATGTACTAAAGGTGGCTTGCAAATGTGAATCCTTCCTCTGTCGCTTTGGGATGCACAGGTCTCCTGCATCTCAGAAGCATCTTTCTTAGTCACCTGGGAGCCATTCATTTAAAGAAACTATCAGGAACTGTCTACCAGTCACTGTGGGAAGATAAAACCCCCACTTGGATAGCTTCCAGCTAACAGAGAGATGCAGTGGGCCTCTGTTTGTTGACCCAGACCCACTCTCTATAATTCTTTACATCTTGAGCTTCCCTCCCTCCTCCTCCCTGTTCCCTTCAGAGGCCCAATAGCCACTGTACAAACCGGAGCACAACTCTCCCTGATAACAGCAGTTACTAAACAGAACCTGTTGGCACTGCTCTGGCTAATGTCTGACTTGGTTCATCTTTAACAGCACATTCGTGCACATGCGTGTACACACGTGGATACACACACACGCCTAAAGACAAATGCTGCTCCTCAAGATAGCGATCATCCCCACTGCCCCGTGTTGTTGCTTTCTCTGTTCGTTTCCTGTGTCATCTCGGGTCAGCAGTGAGGTCTTGCCTAATTGTTCCAGTCTAGTTTTTGGTATTCTTTGGGAAATAAAGTGAGGAGTTGAGTACAGGACAAGAGTTACGGCTTACTGTCCAACTCTGTTCCCTCAGAGAGTTTCTTCCTTTGCTGTCAAACTCAGAGGAGCTGGGCAGTGTCACTGGGGCGTGAGAAAGATGTCTTATACCCAGGAGGCAATGCTCCCTTACTCCATGCCCAGCTTTAACTTGCTTAAAAGGATTATAGCTAGGTTGGGCACTAGTAGCTCACGTCTGAAACCCTGGCTACTCAAGAAGCTGCAATCTGAGGCTCTTGGTCCAAAGCCAGCCTAGGCAGAAAAATCTGTGAGTTGCTTATCTCCAATTAATTAGCAAAGAGCCAGAAGTGGAGGTGTGACTCAAATGGTAGAGTACCAGCCTTGAGTGGAAAAGCTAAGCAGGAGCATGAGTTCAAACCCCACAACTGGCACAAACATAAATAACAAGCATATAGCCAAAACACCATAGCTTCTTTTGCTTTTGCTTTTTTTCTTGAACCCTCTAAAGTTAGAAGCTAGACACACCATAGGCTGGGGAGAGGTGGGGGTGGGGGGGGTTGGAAGGGAAGGATTGCAATCCAGGCATGGAGATAAGATCTCTAGGTTTTCTAGGCTTGGAGATCCCAGGGGATGCAGCAGGGGAGGGCTCTAGGTAGGTGATGTCTGGGAATTGCTTTCAAGGTAGCCTGTTATACAGAAATAAATAAAAAGCAGACATCCAAGTATGCACTAAGAAAAGGAAAATCACAGGTTGGAAACAAGACTTACAACTCAGAAATCAAAACCTAAAAGGGAGCCAGGCATGGGTGGTTCACACCTGTATTCCTATCTACTCAGGAGGCTGAGATCTGAGGTTCACGGTTCAAAGCCAGCCCAGGCAGGAAAGTCCATGAGATTCTTATCTCCAATTAACCACTAAAGCTGGAAGTAGAGCTGTCACTTAAGTGGTAGAGCATTAGCCCTGGGGGTGGGGAGCTCAAGGGCAGTGACCAGGCCCTGATTTCCAGCCCCAGGACTGACACTAATTAATTAATTAATCACCCTTAAAGGAAACACCTGTAAGAAGAGGGCAGGCAAGCCAGTGGATGAAGGTCATACACATGGGCTGTGGATGAAGGTCATACACTTGGGCTGGTGAAGTCTGTTCTGAGAGACAGTGTGGAAAAGCTGTCTCCTGTTGTTCTCCATAAGCAAAACTTGGTTAATCTTATCCTTGGATTTGAACTAAACCCTCCTAAATCAACTGAAATATTTTACATTTCTACCTCCTAATTTGTGTTCAAATAGTATTTATTTATATCAACCAAAAAGAAGCAAAAATGACCATCTAATGACGACACATTCTCATCCATTCCATACATACTTTATTGAATAAATAAAAACTTTATCTTTTTAATATATAAACAACAATCTTACTGTGAACACTTAAAAAATGTAACCTCGGATGCATTGGCATGTTAAGTTGAAGAAATCCCTTTGTACAATTACTTAAAGATAACTTAAAAATACAACCTTGTATAACCAAAATAGTTAAAGGGTTGGTTTTGCCAAGTGTTGACTGTCTAAACCTACACCAATCAATAATGGTAGAAGTGGTAGAATCTTGTAGAAAGCATATTTGAGACCAATGTAGATTTTCAGAAAAGTTGACTCTCCATAAAATCTAAGAGGAAAACACAATTCACCAACTCCAAATTACAATTTGTGTAAGAAATTCCATGGCTGTCTATTCTCACTGAAAAAAACTCTACTGTGTACTTTTAAGTAAATAACCAACAATAGGACCTCAAGGAGTTTTATAAACAAACAAAGTTAAGTTTCCCAGCTGCAAAAGAATGGTAATTGTACTTCCCTGAGAGTACAGTGTGATTTGAATTCAAGGGTACTCAGTGTGTGTGTATGTGTTTTTGGTAACCATTGAGCCCAGAGAAGATGAAGCTAAGAAGACAAAGTTTCTCTGTTGGGGTTTGGGTGAGCTTGGCCCCCCCTACCTTTTGCAAATCAACCTTAGCAAATGTGGTCCACTTGACTTCAGCTACAGTCTCCACTCCACTGCAGTCTTGAGCCTCATTCTTTTTATTTGTGTGTGTGTGTGTGTGTGTGTGTGTGTGTGTGTGTGTGTGTGTGTGTGTGTGTGTGTATACAGTACTGGTACTTGAACTCATGGCCTGGGCATAAGGTTTAGCTTTTTTACTCAGGGCTAAAGCTCTACCACTTGAGCCACAGCTCTACTTCTAGCTTTTTTGCTGGTTAATCAGTGATAAGAGTCTCTTGAATTTGTCTGCCCCCGCTGGCTTTGAACTGAGATCCTCAGATCTCAGCTTCCTGAGCAGCTGGTATTACAGGCATGAGCCACCAGCATGTGGCTTTAAAAAAATCTTTAAAAAAAAATCAGTCATGGGGCTTGAACTCTGGGCCTGGGCACTGTCCCTCACCTCTTCAGCTCAAGGCTAGCACTCTGCCACTTGAGCCATGGCACACTTCCAGTTTTCTAGTGGTTTATTCAAGGTAAGAGTTTCACAGACTTTCACTGACTTTCCTGCCTGGACTGGCTTTGAAATACGATCCTCAGATCTCAGCCTCCAGAGTAGCTAGGATTACAGGCATGAGCCACTGGCACCTGGCTAAAAGATCTTAAGTGTATTTGTTTCCTACCTCATGACATTACTGAGAATCCTTATATCTTAAGTATAAGTCGCTGTGATTTTACCACAATTCGTTTGCTTACATCATATTATAAAACTCAGAAACAGCATTTCATTTATACATCTAGAGATTCTGAGATTCTGAACCAATGTGATCATTCAAATCTTACATTCAGTACCAGGTTCATAACTCAGACCTTAAATCCTGTCTTTCCCTGTGTAGGCTTGAGGAGCTCAGAGTTTGCTGGTTGGTATCAAAGGACAGCCATCTCTTATTAGTAGAGGCTCTCTGTGTGTGCCATTATGTTGTCATAGGATTTCCTCTTTTAAGAGTCTCTTAAGTTGGGTGCCAGTAGTTCAGGCCTGTAATCCTAGCTACTCAGGATGTTGAGATCTGAGGATCCTGATTCCAAGCCAGCCTTGGCAGACAAATTCACAAAATTCCTATCTCCAGTTACCCACCAAAATGACAACAGTGGAGATGTGACAAGGTAGAGATCAGAAAAAGCCAAGTAAGAGCATGGGACCCTGAGTTTAAGCCCTAATACACACACACACACACACACACACACACACACACACACACACACACACACGTGCATGCACGTGCACACGTGCGTGCGCACAGAGAGAGAGAGAGAGAGAGAGAGAGAGAGAGGAAGAAGGAGGAGGAAGAGAAGGAGGAGGGAGGAGGAAAAGGGGAGAAGGGGGAAGAGGGGGAGGAGGGGGAGGAGGGAGAGGAAGCAGTAGCAGCAGCTCTTCCCTAAAGTAGCATTTGGACTAAAACTGATTTTTCCTGTCACTCACAGATGGCTTCTAATCAAGATCTTGAAGAGACAAAACATGTAAGTAGTCAAGTTAGTCCCAAGGGGATCCCTTGCTAAACAACCAAGACTTGTACTCATAACTTTATGTGCATCTTATTTTTAGCTTGAAGAAAAGAAAGATATTCAGTAGTGGCCTCCTTACCCATTTTGAGTGTCTCTACAGCTGGGATTTGTCATGCACTGCTGTTCCTGAGTCTTGCTGAAGTTGCTTCAGTTGAAGGTTATTAATGCTAGAATCATCATATAATTCTAAATGTTTGCATTTAGCTTCTTTTCATAGCTCAAAGCATTTCACATACCAACATGCACTTCTATTTATCTTAACCACCTAAGTATAAACTGAACTAAACTTTCCACTATGTCCCCCCAACATGAGATAAAACTCCATGAAGATAATTAAAATCATACAATGAAAATAAAATACCTTGGGTAATACATTTACTGTATTTTTAACTACAGCCTACAAAACACGATCTCTTAACCTATTTCTTCACTTCAAGAATGAGAATGCATTTCCAATGAGCTCATTGGAAAGCTCTTCACTTAGAACGAAGGGCAGTTTCTGTTCTTTGAGTCAAATTGAGCCAAGCTGACCCAAAACCCAAAGTGAAGGATTTAGAGGATCCTGGCAACTAAAGTTCTTGGAGGGCCTAGAACACAGACCCAAATCACTATCTAAATCCCAGAATGTACACCATCTCTGCCGTAGCCAACCAGGTTCACACTTAAAAACAAAACAGTAAGCTGGGCACCACTGGCTCACACCTGTGATCCTAGCTACTCAGGAGGCTGAGATCTGAGGATCACAGTTTGAAGCCAGCCCAGACAGGAAAGTCCATGAGACTCTTACCTCCAATAAGCTATTCAGAAAAGGCAGGAAGTAGTGCTGTGGCTCAAGTGGTAAACTTCTAGCCTTGAACACAGAGAGGCTCATAGACAGTGCTCAGGCCCTAAGTTCAAGCCCCAGGACCAGCAAGAACAAAAAATGAAACAAAAAATCAGTAATTTGAACCTCTTGTCTCAACAGTACAACATTAAGAGGCAGGTCACCAGAGTTACAGGGAAGGTCATTCTGTCCAGCAGTGATAGTTCTCATCCAAAATGGGCTTCAAAAACAGAGGTTTGCATGTGGGGAAGAACAAAGAGTAAGAATTTTAGCTTGTTCAAAGCAAACATGCCTTTCCAAACTGTCCCCCACAGGCCTAGACGATGGAAGAGTCTATGAAATGCTCTTGAAATGGGACCCAAAGTCTCCAGGGTGAAAGATTTCCTATGGCTTATCTATAAGGGATAGAAGGAAGAAAAGAAAAGAAAGAGAAACATGTATTTTCTCTGTCTTGCTGAGTGAATCTTGAGAGGAGATTTGCGAGAACAAGTCATTGGCCAAATTTAGGGTTTGCTTTTGTGTTTCTAAGTATGGTGGGAAGGACACTGGCTTTAAAATGGAAAAAAACCTTCATGCAGACTAGCTTAGGTATTTGCTGAGTGATCTGGTCCACATTTCTTAGCCTCTCTGAAACTCAATTTTCTTATCTGTAAAGCACGAGTGGTAATATCCAGGAACCAGGTACTTTAACCTTGGCTAAGCTGAATAGGTTTCTATGGGAAAGTGCCAGGCATTAGAACCAGGGTAGGCAGGTGCTTTTCCTCCTGAGGTAGCTCGTGTGAACATTCCTGTGTGGTTTCCTAGGTGCCCCACAGCAAGCCGGGGGCACCTCCTGTCACACAGACACTGCTCCTGGCACAATCCTCCGGATGTGGGTGTATGACTTCCTGATTGTGACGCTGCCATGGTGCGACACTCCCCGGGGCAACACGCACTCCTCTGTCAGTTTCTGGGCCTCAGGGTCCCAACACAACACAGTGGCAATGACCTCATTCTTCTCGTCCCTCCCACCGGTGATGTAGAGCCGGTTGTTGCAGGGTGCGATGCCGCAGCTGGCCCGCTCGTGGCTGAGCTGCGTCACCAGGCACCAGCTGTCTTCCAGGGGGCTGTAGGCATACAGCGCTCGCATAGCCCCACCTGGAGAGGAAGAGCACACACAGTGGGCATCCGAACATCTTTCTAGTTCTCCTCCCCTTTAACCTGGAGAATTCTACCTCTAGTAAGGTCAGACCTTCCATCTTGCCAAGAGAAGCATAGATTGACCTAGAAAATCAGAGTAAATCATGAGGAAACAGCAAGTTGCCAGTGTGGAGACACTTCACAAAGTCCTTGAAATTCCATAGCCAGATGTGAACTGGGTTCAAAGGACACCTGGCTTAACATGGCTGATAAAATGAATCTGGAAGAAACACTAGCCAATGCCTCACATAGTCTTGGTCTAGAAAGCACGATGAATACCAAGGCCATGTGGTAAAAGAAGGCATCAGAAGGACCATGCACATGAGGCATCTGGCAGAGGCTGCTCACAGCTGCCATCCACCCCTTGTAGATAGGAGTGGCATCTCTTTGTAGCTGAGCATGATTTGGGATAGTTGCCCATCTTGAGAAGTAGACCTTTGAAGCAAACACATGATAGAAATGTGAAGCAAGAAGAGAAGTATTTTCTTTCTTAATCTGTTCCAGTGTTTTGCCTCCAAATGTCTTCTCTGATTGACTCTGATTATTCACTAAAGTTATTTATTTTCTGGCATCTCCTTAATCAGTAGTTCTCAATCCTGGCTGCACATTAAAATCACCAGGAGTCTTTTAAAATACAGTTATATTGTTCTGTAGCATGTTCCATTCTGATTTCACTGGTCTGGGGGTAAGACTCAGCTACCATATTTTTGTAAAAAGCTCCTTGGTGACTCTAATGAGTAGTCAGAGAGCTCTCATCCTTAACAATTATGCTCCAACTGTGGTCTGACTGACCAGACTTCCCTCCCAACTAAATACGACTTTTCAGACTCACTAAAGCAAGCAAGGAGAAGGAAATTCCCATGGCCACAAACTAAGACATATTGATGGCTTCCATTTCAATTTATATGTATTTGCTAAAGTCTGGAATATAGCTTTGCTTTTATTCCTATTCTGAACCACAGCATCCATCTGCTTTGCATGGCTATTTTGCCTCCAAGACTTCAAGGGAAATTCCAATAGGGCCTGAACCAAACCCATCTTTTTTGTCTTTTCAGCCCCACCCACAACATTCAAGAGTTCTCAGACTACCTTTTCTGGCCAGGTGCTGGTAACTCATTCCTATTAACCTAGATACTTAGGCAGCTAAGATCTGAGGACTGTAATTCCAGGCCAGCCAAGGCAGGAAAGTCTGTGAGACTCTTTGACCATCAAAGCCAGAAGTGGAGCTGTGGCTCAAGTGGTAGAGCACCAGCCTTGAGAACAAAAAGCTCAGGATCCATCCAGACCCTGAGTTCAAGCCCCAGGACCAACACACACACACACACACACACACACACACACACAGAGAGAGAGAGAGAGAGAGAGAGAGAGAGAGAGAGAGAGAGAATAACACTTATCTAAATTCCCACTTGACTGCACAAGTAAAGTACTCAAATGAAGAAGAAGCTATCACTCACCAACAACATAGATTCGGTCCTGGAAACTCACTGCATTGATACATTTAGCTTCTACTGGCATGGCTGACTTCAAACTCCATTTATTGGTGGAAGGGTCATAACACTGAGTCTTGTCTGTGGCCAGTTTTCCGTTGGGCCCACCCCCAATCACATACAGCTTTTTCTTGTGGCTGGTAGCTGCGAAGGAACTGACATGGACCAGGAGGGGTGCAGCCTGAAGAAGCACAGGGCACAAGAAGAAGCTATCAGTCATGCTGCCTTGGTTGGAGTGTCTCATAGGACACACACTCTATTCCAGGTTGTTCTCAAGTTCAAATCTTTTCTATCCATATTAGAGCAAATCCCAGCTTTGGGGAGATTAAGACTCAGTCATTATAGGAACAACCTGGAAATGAAGAGGTAAGATCACTTCCCTTTTCTCCACTACAATTTACACTGCAGGTTGCATTGCTAGCAATCTGCATGCAGACATGAAAATAGTTCTTCATCAAAATGAAAATAAATAAGGGGTAGCTTCTCATTATGACCAAGTGACTTTGGACTTATAAACAGCATAGCAAAAGGATCCTCAGATATCTAGTATGGACAGAAACAGGATAGAAGGTACCTGAGTAAATGGAAAATAAGCCAGAAAATAGGACTAAGAGATCTACCATCTCAGATCAGCCTTCCCTCCACACCTGGGGCTCTAGCCAGGACAAAACAGTGACCCCACAGATCCCCACCCTCTGGAAGGATGTTGTTACTGTAACTTGATCAGCAATGCTGGATCCATGGCTCCTAGGAGGGGGGAAGATCAGAGCTGCCCAAATGTCTCCCATGGAAGCAGAACAATCAGAAAGGTAGTAGCAACCATAAGCAGGTGCCTTTGTTTAAATTTTAAGCTTTGAAATACAAAACAGAGTTGCTTATTCAAAATAATCTTCCATACCTCTGACCAGCAGTTGTGGAAAGGATCATAGGTCTCCACATTGTTGATCCGCTGTAAGCCATCGAAACCACCGATCACATAGACCTTACCACCCAATACCACCATCTTATGCCTCCAGCGGCCTATGTTTAAATACTCAATCTGAATCCATTTGTTGATTGAAGAATTATATTTCCAAACATCATGCTGTGTTTCTTTGCCACCTAGAAGAGATTAAACATTTAAGAAGCACTCAAAGGTGTCACAAATACAGCTTCTCCCAGCATTTTCCAAAATGTAAAAGTGCTAGTGAGAATTCAGAGAAGTAGCTAAGTAAGCCAGGTTCAGAGAACGTTTCAGAGAGGATGGCCCCTGCTGTGTGTGTAGGTGAGGGCCAGAAGGAGGCAGGACTGTTTGTGTGCCCACAGGGACTGGGAAGAAAGGCTGGATGGGAATGATAGGGCCTTGGCCAGCTGGAAAATTAAAAGACAGCTTAAGTTCTGTATTTACTTAAACTTTTTTTTAATAAATAGAGAAACAAGTTTAGGCCAAGCACTGGTGACTCACGTCTGTAATCCTAGCAATGGAGGAGGCTGAGATCTGAGGATCATCATGATTTGAAGCCAGCCTAGGCAGCAATCTCTAAGACTCTTATGTCCAAGCAACCAGAAAAAAAAAAGCTGGAAGCAAAGCTGTCACTCAAGTGTTAGAATGCTCATTTGAAAAAGCCAAGGGACAGCACCAGAGTTCAAGTCCTGGTGCCAGCACGCGCACATGCACACACACATGCACACAAGAGAGAGAGACTGAGAGAGAGAAAGAGAGAAAGGAGAGAGACAGAGATTTTACAAAATTCAACATTGTTTGGTTCATATCTCTGATCTAGATAAAAATATATGGGGAGCCTGTCCTATTTTTAAGTTAATTTCATTCTGAAAGTATGAGATGCTCATAATAGATCTTTCAAGCGTAAAGTTGTCAATATTTTCTTTACGACAATCATCTTAATAAGCAGAAAATGTATAACTCAGCACCTAGGGACCCAAACAAAGAAGAGCTGCTTGTTGGGATCACTTTAACAAAAATATTTTAACTGCTTTGCATTCTTATTGTTCTCCATTAGCCTACAGCACCACTAACTACTTAGTGCAAAATACTAGCATTTTCAGAATTATAAATGTTCACTAAATGGGCAAAGACCATTGACAAAGTTTCATGTCATGGGTGTTTCCTAGGGTTGGAACTCAGGAGTGGACTATCTAGGTCAAAGGCACATGTACATGATGTGTGTGTGTGTGTGTGTGTGTGTGTGTGTGTGTGTGTGCACGCACGCCAATATTAGGGCTTGAACTCAGGGCCTGGGAGCTGTCCCTTAGCTTTTTCACTCAACATTGACATTCTACCACTTGAGCCACAGCTCCACTTTTTGCTGGTTAATTGGAGATAAGAGTCTCACAGACTTTCCTTTGGAGCTGGCTTTGAACTGTGATCCTCAGATCTCAGCCTCCTGAGTAGCTAGAGTTATAAGAGCCACTGGCCCATGGCTTTAGGCAATTGTCAACAGTAATAAACTTCCAAGAAACATTGGATAAAAAACAATTTAATGTATCAGGTTTGACTACCTCTTTTTCTAAACTTCTAAACTTTATTCTTTCAGAATAAAAAAACAGTGTTTTAATTGTGAAAAATAAGGAAGAATGAAGAAAGAGGCTTTCCTTATCAAAAATTAAAACATGGGGATGGGAATGTGGCTTAGTGGTAGAGTGCTTGCCTTGCATGCATGAAGCCCTGTATTTGATTCCTCATTACCACATAAACAGAAAAAGACAGAAGTGGTGCTGTGGCTCAAGTAGTAGAGTGATAGACTTGAGCTAAAAGAAACTCAGGCCCTGAGTTCAAGCACCAGGATTGGCAAAAAAAAATTAAAATATGCCCCTAAAGCTATTATAATGAGAAGTATAGAATAGACATATGGCTTAAGCAAACTTATCAATTAAAAATACAGAACTGGTAAAAACATATAGATATAGAAATCATTATAAACATTACTGGAACAATTGGTATTATTTGGCAAAAAGAAGTCAGAGATTTATTTCACACTACATTTAAAATAAAATCCAAATATAGCTGTTATCAAAGTAACTGAAGAATATAGGAGACTATCTCAATTTTAGGAATAGAAAAGTTTTCTTAGCATGACATATAACTCATCATAGGAAAAAATGACTGTAAATATCAATCAAAGTTGATCTCCCATAATCTGGGAGAGAGCATATGTGACCCAAAAAATAAAGCAGATGTAATAAGAGCTCAAAATATTAGTAAGTTAGTAAAATTAAAATGGTACAGATAAACTGCTGTTATTTACTTTCTTTTCTCTATACCATTTGAATCTTCTATAACAATTAAAGATATTTCTACTAGATAGAACTATAACCTAATCAATGGCATGAACGCATCAGAATAAGAGCTGGCCTACCTTTGATTCTGGAGAACACTGGCTATGGAAAGCCATCCTTCCCAGACAATTTTAAATTGGAGAAGACCCACTAAGGGCAGGGAATTCCAGACTTGGCTCAGCACCTAGCTTGGGTAGTTATATACAGCGTCTCTGAGCCTCCATTTTCTTTTATCTTAAAACATCTACCTTACCTTGATAGGAAAAGCAAGAATGTGAATGCTATTAAAGCTATTCACTTTCTATACAGTAAAGGTGATTTAAATTATGCAAATACTTATCAAGCATGAGGCACAAAGAGATCAGGCACAAAGCTAGGTGCTGAGGAGATAGTGTTAACTCTCTTGGCACTTTGGGAATAAAGTAATTATAAATATTAAGCAATAATTCAGAAGTAAAAAAAAGTTCTTTTTTTAACACTACTTCAGTGGGCTTCTGAAGTATATAAATGTGTGACTAATAAATCTGAGAGGGAGTCAGGCTTGGAGAAAGGCCAGACCTTTCATTCACTATTGTATTTCCAGACCTAACTCAGTACCCTATGCAGAGATCAACTGAGGTCTAACTTCCCTATCTTCTTTCTCCATGAAGGGCCTAGAGCATGCTGCTCACTCTTTCGTGTTTATTATGTAATAATTCATTCTCTGAGCTAAGAAATAACCACCTGGGCTCCTGGTTCCATAAAAACCCAGAGCTGGGCCATTGCCAACTCACAGTCATCTTGCAGGACGGTCACCTAGCTGGCACTTGGGAAAATGCGAGGGCTACCGAGGACTGGCTTTGGCTTCACATGGCTCCTGCTTACCTGAGATGTAGACCTCATTTTTTAATGTCACGCATGCAAATTCCACCCACTTCTTATTCTCATTCTCCAGCTCATGCTCTGTCAGTGGGAGTTTGGCCACCTCCAGGCGGCTGCGCCTCAGGGGGTCCAGGCAGGTTACCTCAGCCACAAATCGTTCATCCTTCGTGCAGCCACCAATGATCATGAACACCTCCGACTGGAACTCGTGCATCCTGGGCTTGGTGCGCTCCGAAATAATCTGGAAACCAATGGTAAAGATATATAGGCCTGGGGTCACAAAACACAATGAGGCGGAGCTCAGACTATGGAGCAGGACGGAGCAGGTGCCAGTTACCAAGGTGATGTTGCCTCCTTGAGCATCAGTTTCATCATTTATATAATGAGGATTTGACTAATTTAATTAATACTAATTTAGTATTAACTACCTCATCTGTCATGAGGATTTAGTGGGATAGTATGTAGAGTGTTTGGCCTGGGGCTGGGGGTGTAGTAGGCTCCAGCTCTATGCTATTTGAAGAAACCAGGGACTCTGCTATTAAATGCATTTCCTGCCTCTTCCCTCCTAACCTAGTCTACAACCTTAAATCCTGGAATGGAATTGCATGCTGGGCTATTTCTCCCTCATTTCAATTTCTTCATTACCTCTCATACTTTGTTAACCACCAACTTTTTCTAAAAAGAGAAGTCTTTAACAGTGACCTATAGTGCGTTCGGAAAAATAAGAACAAAAAAGGTATCCGGGTGTAGCCAAGGAGGCTGGAGTCCAGTCCTAACATCAAGCATGTGACTCTTCAGAGCCTTGAGCAAAAATATCTCCTACCACAGGCATTTGGACCCAAGAGATTTGAAGGTCAAATACATCATGATCACCATTACCTCTGGGCCTGTCACTTTGGGGACATGATACACATCTGTAGAATGCCTGTTATTGGCTCCATGCCATCAGGTTGTTGTGAATATTCAAGAGCCTTGAAGTAAAAGGATGAGCAGGACACTTGTCACATAACACAGTGTTTACCATATTGGCCTGTCTATAGGCAAAGTAGTAGGTGTTAGCTGGGTATTGCTAGAAAAGGAAGGGCAGCCTCCTCCTGAACCATCCATCTCCTGGACTCATTTAGAAAGTTCTTGTGGCCATGATAATGGGAGACAGAAAGGTTGTATCTACTTCTCAGATGATCAAAACAACCACTTTCTCCTACAAAGTTAGACTGATCTAACAGAGTTTTGGGTTTTTTTAGTTGTTTTTGTTTTCTTTACTCACAAATGTTGATAAATACATTGTGGTAGCAAAGACTGAGTCCTCAAGATGAAAATCTGAGCAAAGGCCAAAATCCAACCAATACCCAACCTTTACTTTTCCATGCATTTTTGTTTATTATCTGTTTTTTTCTGTTGTCTAACAGCCATATGTGGTCAATTTCACATCCTCTATTCTTGAGGCTGGACCATGGCTGTACCTCTCCCAGAAAGAATCACCAGAAAGGGTTGTCTGTGGCAGGACAAATCCTTACCGGTGGGCTTAACCCGGGGGCATCAACAGTTGAAAGGCCACCAGAGAAGAGGCTGGAGACAATGGAGTGGTGGTTGGTCCAGAAACTCAAAGGCACCCCATCAGCAGGACAAATCAAGACATTCAGTTCCTATCAAGACATACTCTGACACTCTTCAGCTTTCTCTCCAGCTATGAGTCAAGTGCCTGTCTCTAAGCTTCTCTTCCCCATTGCTAAATCACAACCTCCAGTCTGGTCCTCTTTCAGAGGGGATTTTGGTGCCACAAAGAAATGCTTAAGAGCACAGCACAAGCCTTCAAACACTGGTTCCCTTGTCTGAGGACCAGGCCTCAGCCTCCTCCCTGCAGCTTCCATTTTTCCACATCTGCTTTCCTGTGTCAAGAGCCTGAGGGTCACTGGGGTACCTGAACTAGCCATGATCTTTCCTCCTGACTCGTGAGCTGGCATCTTGTTCTTTGATTCTGTCTGTACAATACCCTTCTTCTGCCAAAATTCTTGGGTTCCTGCCTGCCTGGATCTTCCTAAGATACCTACTCCTTTCCCATGCTGCCTGTCCCATTCACTTAGCCTTTAAGCCATTACACATTATTATACATTGCAAGGGCACTCTAAACCCTTCTTAAGATGTCATTTCTCACTTTTCATACTTGCTCCCATAATTCTTTATCTACCCATCACAGCCTTTATAATTTATCATGAGGTCCCTGATATCAGAAACAGCTTTTTTTTTTCCTTTAATGGTTCCTCTGCCACAAGAACAAGACCTTGGGACTGTGGAATTCTTTAAAAGTGAGTGAATGAGTGAGTGAGTGAATGAATGAATGTATGCACCTCCACAATGGTTGCAGTACACCTGCTGCCTCCTCATAGTCATACCTGATGTAATTCCTTCCCCACTGTTCTAGAGCTGGCCTGACCACTAGATTACAGAGCAAGCGGTGATTCACCAAGCTATCAAAGTCCTGATAGCTCCCATCTTGTCTTAGATCACTTGCTTTAGGGGAAATCAAAAATGAAAAACTCCAGCCAAATCCAGCATATTACTGATGCCTCCCAACAGTCCTGTGAGTGAGTTGAAGTGGATCCTTGAACCCTATTTGAATGTTGAGGGTTGGAAAGGTGGCTCAGTGGTAGAGTGCTTCCCTTGCATGCATGAGGCCATGCATGCAAGTACCACATAAGCAGAAAAAGCCAGAAGTGGCGCTGTGGCTCAAGTGATAGAATGCTAGCCTTGAGCTAAAGAGCTGAGGGACAGCACCTAAGCCCAGAGTTCAGGCCCCACAACTGACAAAACAAAAACAAAAACAAAAATAAACAAACAAAAACAAACATTGAGACCACTGTAGCTCAGACAATAGATTAACTGAAACTTGGTAAGAGACCAGGGGCCAGAACCAACCATATAAATCTTGGATCTAAAGTGCCTAAATTTCTTTCACTCAGAACTCATGAGATAATAAATATTGTCTTATATATGTTGCATTTTTTTCTTTTTCTTTTTTGCAGTGCTGGACCTCACATATGTTAGGCAAGCATTCTACTATTGAGCTACACTCCCAGCCCTGCTTGTTGTGTTAACTCTTAGATTTGGGGATTATGCAGCAATTTGTTATGCAGCAATTGATAACTAATATAAGCATCTAACTGATGAGATTGGTTGGGTATCAAGAGTTGCCATGTAACTTAATAGTGCTAAGTGGTGGTGCTAATAGTGAGTCATATATTTGGCCACATTTAGCAAAATATTAACCCCAAAAGCATGACAAATATCAATCTGAAGTCGTAAATGTGAGGGTTTGTTGAAGACATACAAGTTTGCTTAAGTCATACAATGAATTAATTGCATGCAACAATCAGGACTAACCAGTTTAGTTTCAGACTGTTAAAACAAAACATAACAAGGGAGACAATACTAACTGCTCATTGTCCAGAGCCTATACTAAGGGACCAACAAAAGTCTCTATGTTGTTTCAACAAAGCTGTCCTCATGAGTGGACAGTGGAGATATTCTTTGCAGCACTTTTTCAGGACAGGGTTGGGACTTTACTATATCAGAGGAAAGATTTTATCACCTGAACCTCAGGGACTCAAGAGGTAGGAAATAGGAAGCAGAAGCAAAACTGACACATTGGCATACAGAATATTGGAAGTACAGTTAACGAAAATTCTATATTTTAAACACTGAACCAAGAGCATGTGTGACTGTGCCCTGTTGTGCATTGTATTCAGGCTCTGATCCCCACTGCTGAGCTGGCTGACAAGCGTCCACATTTCCAGTATGGGAGAAAGCCTGGTTGATTCATTACCTTTCATTTGCCAAATATTCATGAGCACTGATACAGACCAACATTTCTGTAAGGCAGAATGACTGCTTACGCAACACACTATGGTCTGAGTTTGGTGGTCCTAAGTAGCTGGAACTTTCAGGGGTGCAGCTGAGTGAGAGATGAGTAGATAATTGGAGACTACCTTCAGAAGGGCTTCATGATGTCCACTCACAGTGGATTAGTTCACAGGGCAGCTGGCTCATGAGGACGGTGGGTTGTTACAAACCTAGGCCACCTACATGCTTGGCCCCTTGTGTTTGTTTCCTTTTCTGTTTCTTGCCCTGTTGTCACAGTTAAGGAATCTGATCCTTGCCAGGATGCTGGTGAAATGCCAGTTGGAGCCTTCAAACATAAGAACCATAAGCCGCTTTACAACTTAGCCTCACTTGCATCTCCGACAGCCCCTGGCTCATTTTTTTGTTTGTTTGGTTTTTGCTTTTTTGTTATTGTATGTGCTGGTACTTAGTTTGAACTCAGGGCCTGGGTGCTGTCCCTGAGCTTTTTCACTCAAGGCTAGCGCTCTATCACTTTAATCCACAATGCCGCTTCAGTTTTCTGATGGTTTATTGGAGATAAGAGTCTCATGGTCTTTCCTACCCAGTCTAGCTTAGAACTGCAATCCTCAGATCTCACCCTCATGAGTAGTCAGGATTACAGGCATGAGCCATTAGTGCCCGGCTCTACCTGGGTTGGCTTCAACTCAAGATCCTCAGATCTCAGACTCCTGAATAACTAGTAATACAGGCATGAGCCACTGACCCCTGGCCCCTGGCTAACGCTTTACCTTGCCAGTTAAGTACGCCATGGCTTCTCTCCAGCTCACCTCATTGCCAGAAAGGTGGTACATCCTGGCTTCCTGCAGCAGTGGGAAAACCTCTGGGCACTGCCTGATGAGAGGATCTGCTTCGACTGTCTCCACAAAGTACCATGGGTCCAGAAGTGGTAGGCGCACATTCTCAAGGATGCAGGGGAGAAGGCAGAGTCGTTCTGACTGCTTGTGGCGCACCCAGCTCATCACAGTCTCGAATACCTGAGCTTCCTCAGTCACATAAAGGTCATCACTCTTCAAGATGTGGTACAGAGTGTCCACAGGAAGTTCAAGGAACTCCTCAGAGTTCAGAATCTGCCCAAAGTTTTGAATGATGTAACTTTGTACTTGCTTCTTTAGTCTGTCCAAGGAGTGTGTGTCTGCCAGCCTCAGGATTCCAACACAGTTTTCTGGGTTCAAGGCTTCAGTGAGGAAACTAGCACAGGCATCCACCATCCGCAGGAACTAACAGAAAACAAAGAGGGCAAAGCAGGGCAGAAAGTGATTCATCCACAAAGACATTAATCAGTGTGTGGAATCTAGTAGTAAAAAAAACATCCAACATAGGGGACTAGCCAAGTACAAGATACATTCTTGTAGTCTATAGCTCTAAAATCATTTTTAAAGCATGCTCTAGATGGATATATTTGGGGAAGGGATATGTACCAATATATTGAGACTTGAACTTAGGGTCTAGGTGCTGTCCCTTAGCTTTTATGTTCAAGGCTAGGGCTTTACTATTTGAGCCACAGCTCCACTTCCAGTTATATTTTTCTAATTTTTATTTTTTGTGATTAATTGGAAATAAAAGTCTCATGAACTTTCCTGCCCAGGCTGGCTTCAAACCATGATCCTCAGATTTCGGACTCATCAATAGTAAGGAGTATATTCATAAGCCACTGACACCTAGCTGTAGATGGAAATAAAATCATATATAAAATGTTTATAATGGGGGCTGGGAAGGTGGCTCAGTGGTAGAGTGCTTGCCTTGCGCGCATGAGACCCTGG
This sequence comes from Dipodomys merriami, assembly GCF_024711535.1. Classification (NCBI taxonomy): domain Eukaryota; kingdom Metazoa; phylum Chordata; class Mammalia; order Rodentia; family Heteromyidae; genus Dipodomys; species Dipodomys merriami. The sequence continues at coordinate 57,342,042 of NW_027203381.1, forward strand.
GTTCGATTCCTCAGCCCCACATAAGCAAAAAGAAAAAAGCTGAAAGTGGAGCTGTGGCTCAATTGGTAGAGCACTAGCCTTGAGCTGAAGAGCTGAGGGACAGCGCCCAGGCCCAGAGTTCAGGCCCAATGACTGGACCCCCGCCCACCCCCCAAAAAAATATATATATTACATGATGCCATGAAAATACAATCAGCATGACAGGCTCACGCCTGTAATCCTAGCTACTCAGGAGGCTGAGAACCAAGGATCACAGTTTGAAGCTAGTCTGGACAGGAAAGACTTTGAGATTCTTATCTCCAATTAACCAGCAAAGTGCTGAAAGTGGAGCTGTGGCAGAAGTGGTAGAGTACTATCCTTGAACAAAAAACCTGAGGGACAATGTTCAGTCCTTGAGTTAAAACTCCAAGACTGGTGTGCACATATATTTACATGCATGTACACATACACATACACCCACTATATATATATATATAATCAGCAAAATCCAAACTGTAAAAAATTCTGTCTTTCTTCTACAAATAAATTACAAAGGAAAAGAGAAAGGAAAGAAACTCAAAAGTAAGAGATCTAAGATATCAACTGCAAAGTATGTAGACCTTATTTGGATCCTTGATTTAAACAACAGTAACAACAAAAATGTTTCTGAGGACTAATATTTGGTGATATGAAGCAACTTGCTGTTGATTTTAAGTATGATAATGTTTTGAATATTTTATGAAGACCCTTTTATCTGATCCATGGAAAGGAAAGGGAGTTACAGAAAATGCAGGACAAAGGATGAATTAATACAACAATGAAACTCACTTGACCCTATGTTGGAAATGAACTTTATAACTTGGCCAGGGAGAGGGGAGTAAGGAAGCGTAAGCAGGAGAAAATGAGGGCGGGGATAACAGTGTTTAAAGAAATGGACTCATCTTACTTATGTAACTGTTACCCCCTCCCATTCATCACCTTTACAATAAATATATAAGAAGAAGACCCTTTTCTGTTAAAGATACACACTGAAGATTCACAAAATGAAACAAGAATAGCACTCTGCAAAATTCTGTGTATATTATGAGCCTAGTTTTTTGTTTTTGTCTTTTGGGGGAGGGTCGGCCATAGGTTTTGAACTCTGGGCCTGGGTGTTGTCCTTGAGCTCTTGAGCTCAAGGTGAGCACTCTACCACTTGAGCCACAGTGCCACTCTTGAGCCTAGTTTTAGAAAGAAAAAAAAAACATATAAAGGCAGACACCAGTGTCTTACATTTATAGCCCTAGCTACGTAGGAGGCTAAGACCTGGAGGATATTGGTGCAAGTCCAGCCTGAACAGAAAAGTCCACAAGACTCTATCTCCAAAATAACTAGCAAAAGACAAGGCTGGAAGTGTGGCTTAAGTAGTAGAGCAAAAGCTGAGCGAGTTACAGGCCCTGAGTTCAAACCTGAATTTAAAAAAAAAAATGTGTGTGTGTCTGTGTGTGTGTGTGTGTGTGTGTGTGTGTGTATGTGTGTGTGTAAGCATAGATAAAGAGGCTAAAAATACAAACCAAATATTAACAGTTTTTACCTCTTTGTGTATCAAGCCTCTCAGGACAAATTAAGATGTAGTAGGTTAAATCTAAGCATCAAATTTTAGGGGCTTAGAAGAATGTTTAGGCTCCATAAATCCTTCATAAGGCTCTTCATTTCAGAACCCAGGATAATGGGAGAGCTCTTACCTGAGATATGCTGGCTTTCTAACAGAAGGGAAAGAATCACACAAAGCTTCTCAAACCTTCCCAGGGGCACTATGCCATTTCTATTCACACTTAACTGGCCACAGTAAGTCATATAGTGAAATATTGTCACCAGAAGGACTATAATTCTCCTGCAGAAACAGGTCCCACAGAGATGGCTCAGGATGTACTATATAAACATGATAATATAGCATGCCATAGTCTCTAAGGAGGTCATAGGAATTTAAATTTTTGCTGATTTATATATTTAACTGGTTTATTTATCCCCCTGAAATCGATAAGTATCCTTTTCATAATTTAAAAACTTATGAGCCAGGCACTGGTGGTACATGCCTCTAATCTTAGTTACTTAGGAAGCTGAGATCTGAGGATTAAAGTTACCAATCTGGGCAGACAAAACCAAGGATCTCTTATCTCCAATTAATCAGCAAAACAACAACAACAACAAAAAACCCAGAAAGTAAAGGTATGACTTGAGTGATAGAACACCAACCTTGAGCAAAAGAGCCAAGGGAAAATGTAAATCTTGAGTTCAAGCCCCAATACTAACATAAAAACAAAAATATGATAATCTGTAAAAATATTGATTGGCACCCAGGTTCCTTCATAAAAATGAATCCCTTATGCATCAACAGCATTTTATAGATGATAGTCTGTCTGTCATAGCCATTACCTATCATCTCATCCTTTTCAACTGAGATTTCATTATTATTTGTTGTTCTCTGGAGCTTTGTTCGAAGTAAGTTTAATCTCCTAGCCACCCTCTTGATATTCTGTATGCCTGAGTCAAGTTTTCAGAAAATGGCAAAGGGGAAATGCATCACAAGAAATGCCCATCAGATAGCAGATCCTGGTGAGAGGATGAATGGTGTGCATCTGAGCGTCGTGAGGTACAATGTGCAGAAGACTGGCTCAAGTGACAGGAAGTGGGAACACAGGACCATGAGACCTGCAGGTGAGGATGTGGCAGAATTGTCTTTAGAATGCATCAAGTTGACTGAGATCCAGCTACACTCCAGAGTAACCTAGAAGCACATATCACTAACTTCCTGGAGTAACCTCCAGCACAAAATACGACCTTTTCCAGTCAGACTTCACCTTGCAACTGTCCATTTAGGATACCTTGTCCTGAGAGTCAATGCAAAATTGGAGAAAGCCCAACCTCTACCTCAGTTCTCCGCAGTTGCAGGCTCCGGCTGCCTGTAGCCTGGCTCCTCGCTTGACCGACTATAGAAACAGTTGAGAATTCTAACACCTGTTTAGTTGTTTTTAGGTTCAAAAAGTAAAAATACACATTGGATCTCAAGCATTGTTGAGTTCTCAGAACTTTTCATGACAGTCCTATCGGCTCTGCCTCTGGAAACTTCTGTGAAACATCACTTACATCACTCGACCTGGCAGCCTCCCACACAGAACACCATGTCTACCATGCTGGCTTCAAGTGACAAGAAGGGATATGAAAATTAAATAGATGTATCTAAATACTTACACTCTTCTGGGTGGGTGGCAAGGGGAAGGGCTGAAGGAGGAGGAAGCACCCAAGATCCTGTGGCAGTTCAAAGCCAGTCTGGGTAGAAAAGTCCATGAGATTCTTATCTACAATTAACCACCAAAAAGCCAGGAGTAGAACTGTAACTTCAGTGGTAGAGTGGCAGCTTTGAGCACCAAAAGTTCAAGGACAGAACCCAGGCCCTGAGTTCAAACCCCACAACCAGCAATAAAAATATATTTTAATAAAAAATAAAATAGAGGCTGGGAAGGTGGCTCAGTGGTAGAGTGCTTGCCTTGCATGCCTGAGGCCCTGGGTTCGATTCCTCAGCACCACATAAGCAAAAAAAAAAAGCTGTTAGTGGCATTGTGGCTCAAGTGGTAGAGCGCTAGCCTTGAGCTGAAGAGCTGAGGGACAGCGCCCAGGCCCAGAGTTTAGGCCCCACGACCAGACCCAAAAAATAAATAAATAAATAAAATAGATTAAGTTTTACATAACAAAGAACATACCATATAGTAACAATAAAATACTGATACTCATGAAGTGATTGATTTGAGGTTTTTTTTTTAATATTTTTCTGTAAAGACTAAATTTTCTATCCTGAACATGTATATTTCAAAATTAGAACAAAATATCTAAAACTTTCTCATTATTGAAGTAGACAATAAGGAAATAAAATTAAAGGTATAAAATAAAACAAAGGCTGCCAACTATATGCCAAACTGCTTGCAAGTGGGATTTTTATCGTTATTTTTTGAGACAGTTTTGGTCACCCAGGCTGTCCTCAAACTTGGGATCCTTCTGCCACAGCCTCCTAAGTACTGGAATTATAAGCATGTGCTACCATGTCAGCTTTGCCAAAGTCTTTTTTTGATTTGTGTGTGTGAGTGTGTGTGTGTACTAGTACTGGAGCTTGAACACAGGGCCTAGGCACTGTTCCTTAGATTTTTTCACTCAAGGCTGCCACTCTACCACTTGTGCTACAGCTGCCCTTCCAGCTTTGGTGTGCATGTGTGCACTCATGTGTATATGTGTATGTGTGTGTTTAATTGGAGATAAGAGTCTCACAGACGGGTTGGGAAGATTTCTCAATGGTAGAGTGCTTGCCTTGCATACTTGAGGCCCTGGGTCCATTCTTCAGTACCACATAAGCAGAAAAATCTGGAAGTGGAGTTGTGGCTTAAGTGGTAGAGCACTAGCCTTGAGCTGAAGTGCTGAGGGACAGTGCCCAGGCCCACAGTTCAGGCCACACAACTGACAAAAAAAAGAAGAGGGCTGGGAAGGTAGCTTAGTGGTAGAGCGCTTGTCTTGCATGCCAGAGGCCCTGGGTTTGATTCCCCAGCACCACATAAGCAAAAAGAAAAAAAGCCGGAAGTGGCGCTGTGGCTCAAGTGGTAGAGCGCTAGCCTTGAGCTGAAGAGCTGAGGGACAGTGCCCAGGCCCAGAGTTCAGGCCCCATGACCGGATTACCCCCCCCCAAAAAAAGAAGAGTTTCACAGACTTTTCTGACTGGCCTTGCTTTGAACCACAGTCCTCAGATCAAAACCTCCTGAGTAGCTAGAATTACTGAATTCTTTTTCCTTTTTCTTTTTCTTTCTTTCTTCTTTTTTTTTTTTTTTCTGTGCCAATTCTAGGGTTCAAAGTAGGTCCTGGGTGGTAAACTTGAGCTTTTTTGCCCAAGGCTAGTGTTCTACCACCTGAGTCATAGTTCCACTTCTGGCATTTTGGTGGTTAGCTGGAGATAAGAGTCTCAGAGAGTTTCCCGCCCAGTCTGGCTTTGAGCCGTGATCCTCAGATCTCAGCCTCCTGAGTAGCCAGGATTACAGGAGTGAGCCACCAGCACCCTGGCCTTGCTCTTGCCTTTAGCAAATAAACTTTGTTGTTGCTTTATAAAATGAAATTATCTAACAAATAAAAAGAGGAAGGTTCTATTACCCTCATTTATATAAAGAAGGAAATAGAGAATTGAGAACTAAGGACATTATCCATGGCCACACAGCTGATAGGTGGGAGACACGACCTTGATGACCGGCTACTTCACCTCTCTGGGCTTCACCTTGCCACTGTAATATGCACAACTGAACTAACAAAATGCCAGGGAAATCCAAAGAGGCCTTATGAGCAGAAGGGCTGCAAAGGGCAGGGTTGGGGGTAGCTTCCTGTGATCCCCACCAATGGCTGGGAACCTGCTTTGGGGCAAAAAAAAAAAAAAGTAGAAAAAAGAAACTTTTTTGAGTACTCTTTTTATGTTTCCCACATTTAAGATTATTCAAATTTTCTGCCTCAGCCTGTCCTATGAGCTTGTTTGTGAGAACTGAGAGATGGTAGATAATGACAACAGACAGCAACTTCCTGGTTGTGGGGAAATGTGAACCAAAGGTTTCAGCCAGCACCTGATTGTCTGACAAGACCAAAAATATGATCAACAAAACCACTGAGACACAACTACAGTTCCCATGCAAAGTGTCTTCCCTAAAGAGGTTCTGATTAGTGCCCGTTCAGACCACTTGCCCGTTATTTTAATTGGCTAACTTATTTTGTGTTCCATTTTATGAGTTCTTTATGTATTCTGGATATTTAACCTCTGACAGATGAAAAGTTACCATATATTTTCTCCTACAATCAAGACCTCACACTCACTCAGCTTTGCTTGCTCAGTTGACATTCTACTACTACGCCACACCTCCAGCCTTGCTTTTATGCTGGCTATTTTGAAGATGTGGTCTCAAAGACTTCTGATTGGGCTGGCTTCAAACTGTAATACTCCAGATCTCAGCCTCCTGAGTAATTAGGATTACAGATGTGCCCAGAGTGCAAAATTTTTGTACTTGATGTATTGTTAATATTTGATAGAATTTGGGGTTGGGGGACGGGGCAGGGGAGGAGATGGGAAGGGATGGGAAGGAGAAATAAAGGAGGAGGCAACGATGCTTGATAAGAAATGTACTCATTCCCTTGCTCATGTAATTGTAACCACTCTGTATGGTATTTTCACAATAAAAAAAAATCGATAGAATTTGTCTAATTTTGACTTCCTTCAAAAAACTAAAAATAGATGTATCATACAACTCAGCCCTGAGTTCAGTCCCTGAGTTCAAGTGCCAGTACTACCACACGCACGCGCGCACACACACACACACACACACACACACACACACACACACACACACACACACACACACACACTGTCCCCATGTTTTTCATTTCACTGCCTCCCTTCCCTTTTGCATTTTCCAAAATCTGTGATCCTCAGGAGTTTCACCCAGGTGATTTCACATTTCTCTCTTCACACTCCTACAAATCTACTATACAATAATGAAGACCTTTTTTTGAGGGGGAGGGGTCAGTTATGGGGCTTGAACTCTGGGTCTGGGCACTGTCCCTGAGCTGTTCAGCTCAAGGCAAGTGCTTTACCACTACCACTTGAGCTACAGCACCACTTCCGGTTTTCTGGTGGTTAATTGGAGATAAGAGTCTCACAGACTTTCCTTCCCTGGGCTGGTTTTGAACCACGATCCTTAGATCTCAGCCTCTGGAGTAGCTAGGATTACAGGTGTGAGCCACTGGCACCCAGCTATGAAGACCCATTTTAATCCAAATCAGCAATTCCACCTGCCACAGAACCTGAGTAACCTGAGTCCTTGTAAAGGGTTCAGTTCCACCAACTCAGTGTGTGTGTAGGATAATTTGCTGAGAGTAATAAAACTCAAATTTATCTCAAAGTATTTCTAAACGTTTGTAACTTTTGTCATCATTTTTTTCTCCAAGGAAAAATACTTCTCTTGTAAGATTATCCCTATGCCTAATCTTCCATCTTAGTCTCCCTTCCTATACCTAGACCTGCCTGGGAGTGTTACAGGGAGAAAGCTTAGCCAGGCACTGCTGGCTCACACCTGTAAGCTACTCAGGAGGCTGAGTTCTGAGGATAGCAGTTAGAAGCCAACCCTGGCAGACACGTCTGTGAGACTTATTTCCAAATAATCACCCAACGCCAGAAGTGGAACTGTGCTCAAGTGGTAGAGCATCAGCCTTGAGCAGAAAAGCTGATGGAAAATGTAAACCCTGAATTCAAGCTCCAAGGTCCAGTGCTGGGGAAAAAAAAATCTGCTGGCTTCTGGAGAGGAGGAAGGAACTGAATCTGGCAAAGATCTTCCATTCAGTAAGCTGAAGTGCCACGGTAGCCATAGAAGTAGATACAGTTCACAAGTAAAGTCAAAGAGAAGGGTTCAAAGTCAAGTTGACTGTAACCAAGATTGGGGAACAAACATGCCCCTGAGTTTCTAAAAGATACAGTAGTGGCCTCAGCAGCAAACCACTGCAGTGTCACAGCTAGGACTCGGTGACCCCATATGGGCACATGATGAAGGCTAGGGCAGAACACTATTGCTAAGATTAAATGAGGTGATTGTATCTGGGACATGATTGATGCTGAGAATGTAGTATGTGTGTGTGTGTGTGTGTGTGTGTGTGTGTGAGAGAGAGAGAGAGAGAGAGAGAGAGAGAGAGAGAGAGAGAGAGAGAGAGAGAGAGAGAGAGCAAGAGAGGGAGAGAATTAGTTATGTTGAAACCTTAACCCTTTCTCTGTTTGGAAGTTCTCTCTGCCTATTTTGTTTGTTTTTGTTTTGGGTGCTGATACTGGTGCTTGAACTTAGAGTCTGGGTGTTGTCCCTTAGATTTTTCACTCGATTTGTGCCATAACTCCATTTTTGGCTTTTTGATGGTTAATTGTAAATAAAAGTCTCTCAGAAGATGGGTGTCAGTAGCTCATGCCTATATCCTAGCTACTCAGGAGGCTGAGATCTGAGGATCATGGTTCAAGCTAGCCCAAGCAGGAAAGTCCATGAGATTCTTATCTCCAATAAACTACTCAGAAAAGGCTGGAAGTGGCAATGTGGCTCAAGTGGTAGAGAGCTAGCCTTGAGCACAAAGAGTTCAAGCCCTGAGTTCAAGCCCTGGAACTGACAGAAAAAAAAGAGTTTCAGATTTTCCTGCCCAGGCTTGCTTCAAACTGGGATCCTCAGTTCTCAGCCTCCTAAGTAGCTAGAATTACAGATGTGAGCCACTGGCCAGCTCTCTGTCTATTTTGCCTTAACTCTACTGATATTTGTTGAAATTTTCCTTGCTTGATGAGATCTGGTTCAATGCTGTTGCCTTCCTGCTTTGGGTTCTGGTTGCATTGTCCACTAGTTTGAAAGCTCACTGGGAACTGAGGGTTTGTTAGAAGTAGCTAGAAGTAAACATACGGAGTCAGGAGTTCTGGACTCAGACTGCAGCTCTAATACCTGAAGAGTTCTTAAGCCACAGTTTTCTTATCTAGACAGTACTGAGACTATAACAGCCACTTTTCAGACTCACCTGCCTGCTTGCTCAGATATTGACAAGATCATGTGAGATCATATAGGGGAATGAATATTAAATTGCTGCATAAATGTGGCCAATTAATTTAACACCCCCATAGCTTCACATTACACTATCTTTCTTTTAGCAAATGCTTAATAATTTGTGATTGAAAGGTAATACAAGTGATAATCTGGTAACAACATGTATTGTCATGACAACTAGAATCTAACACACCACTTCTATTCCACAGACTATAGAGGTAGCTTCTGACAATGTTTGTTGAGGAAAGGGATGATAGGGCAGACAAAGAAAACAATTTTTGGTTTGGGGTTTTTTAAAACAGATGTTTAGAACATACCAGAAACCTGGGTTTGAAAGAATACCAATTAGTGGTAAGAACCTAGCTCTATGAGGATTAAAAGTTAGAATCCTAAAGAGTCTAAGCATAAAGTCTGTGCCAAAGTTAGTGCTTAATAATGTAAGGGTTGGTCTTTCTTACACTGTGGGAGACAACAAATGCCAAGTCCGAAGAGAGAGTAGAAAGAGAGGGTCTAACAATAAAGAAACAGGCCTAGATCTCTGAGATGATGTCCTGCCTGTAAACCCAGGCCAAAACTCTGAAGAAGGATATGCTACCAGCCCCTTTCAGGTGGTATAATTGAGGACAAGAGAATGTGGGTCTGAATGGCCAGGCTGAAAGCAGAAGATCAGCAGCCCAGCCAAGCCATGACAGATGAGATCCTTGAAGAGGCTGCTTCTAGACAAGAAAGGCCTGTGGCAGTTTTTCCATGTTCTCTGTGGTTCCAGGCTGGCCCAGGAGAGCAAGTGAAAGTGTCCTGTGTGGCCTGAGAGGACAAAGAAGTAGCCGAGATGACTGGAAGACTTGAAGGGGACTTACTAAAAAGGCAAGGATATTGCAAAGTGAATGTCAACAACCAATGGATGACCAGATGCAGGCTTCAGTTAATGCCACTGGGGAAGGGGTCAAAGTCCAGAAAGAAAGTGACAGTAAGACAGATGCTCCTATGGGTACTGGCATGGAGCAACAACACAAGTGACTATGATGAGGATGTCCTTGCACAGTATTTATAAACACCTCTAAAAACAACAGGAATCCTGAATTGAGTAAACTATCCTAAAGTAAGATGTCATTAAATTGACAATGATTTCTGCCTCTAGCAGAATGGGAAACTTGGGATAAGGATTAAGTTCATTGATAGAAAAATAACAGGTTAAATCTCATTTTTTCACTCTTGAATTTATACCCCAAGACAGACTTTTGTATGTTAGTTAGAACTCAAAAAAGACTAATACAAAATTTTGGCCAGGTACCTGTGGCTCTTGCCTATAATCCTTGTTCCTCAGGAGGCTGAGATCTGAGGATCACAGTTGGGAACTCAGGCAGGAAAGTGTGAGACTCTTACCTCCAATTAACCACCAAAAGACAGAAGTGGAGTGGTAAAGAAGCTCGTGTGGTGGAGTGCTAGCTTTGAGCAAAAATACTCAAGGACAGTGGCCAGGCCCTGAGTATGAGTGAGTGCACACACACACACACACACACACACACACACACACACACACACACACACACACACACACACACACACACAAAGAATACAATACTTCAAAAACCTTCCCATAATGACTCCTTGCTAATTAGAAAAATTAGCAATACCAAAATCTTGACTGAAGTTACATCACTGCCCAGGGAGTGCTGTGTAGATACTTCCCAGACTCTTCCCAGGCAGGCTGGATAACTGGACCTGATCTCTCCTGGCAGGCACAGCAAACAGCCTGGCAGGGATTTTCCTTCTAGTCACCTTCTCTGTACTTTAGGAACCCTTCTGCTCCAAGACTAAATGCATGATGACCTGGCTGCCTGATCTCACATCTTCCTGCTCTACAACTGCTCTCAAGCCCTTATTCTTCATGAATTTTTATTTTTTATTTTTGTCAATCCTGGGGCTTGAACTCAGGGCCTAGGCACTATCCCTGAGCTTCTTTTACTCAAGGCTAGCACGCTATCACTTGAGCCACAGCATCAGTTCCAGCCTTTTCTGATTATGTGGGACTTAGGAATGTAACCCAGGGCTTCAACGTGCTAGGCAAGTACTCTACCACTAAGCCACATTCCCAGCCTATGAATTTTTATACTAAAATGAAAAATAAAAGTAAATGTGTAAAAAGGAAAGTAACAAACATGATGAAGTTCTCTAAAGTTGAGAAATCTTGCAAGTTCTTAGGGTTATTGCCCAAGATCTGAACTTTCTTTTTTTTTTTTGAGAGTGAAACTAATGCTTTTATTAAATAAGTCATAGTAAGGAAAAAACGCTATCTTAATATGCATGAATATGTTATTGAATCTCACATGTAAAACTGAAAAACGTACTGAATCTGAACTTTCTGACTGACTTGCTTATCTAGAACTCAAAAGCCTAGAGATCCAAGTAAGGCAAGAGGGAGGGGCATTTCCTTTCTAGAATCTAGGCTGGGTGACATTCACCTCAATGGTACCGTCTCACAGGAGAAAGAGTCCCTCAGGCATTTCCTTTCAGATGCATCTCTTACCTTTAAGAAAAAAGAAAAAAAACTACTTGGGGAAAGTATGTTTCTTCTTAGAGTTGGCCAATAAACTATAGTCAGGTTACTACACGTTCTTCTAGTGAACAAATGGATCCTATCTGCCATACTAAAGATGTCTTCCAAAAAAACTGTCTCATGCCAGGCCAGAAAACCTGCCACCACCTCATGCAGTTGCCTGATTTAAGGTGCTCTTTCCAAATGGCGACAATGGCTTGGTCAACAGTATTTCTTCTAGACTGTGAAACAAGTAATCAGTGGGTAATAGGAAGAGACTGAAAGAAGATCTAAAAAACAACACCAAAAATTATTAGAGCAGCTGAGTCAATCAGCGGTGTGAAGATTTAGAAATCTTTACTACCAGGGGTGGGGAACATGAGATAATCTAATCTGCACTGGTTTCAGTTTCACAAAAGTGGTATCAGCTTCTGTGACTGACAAAGAAAATGCAAGTTCTGACCCACTTTTCTCTATATACAACTCTAAGTGAATTAAAATAGGCACCTGTTTAGGGGCTGGGAAGGTGGCTCAGTGGTAGAGCGCTTGTCTTGCATGCCTGAGGCCCTGGGTTCGATTCCCAGCACCACATAAGAAAAAAGAAAAAAGCCAGAAGTGGTGCTGTGGCTCAAGTGGTAGAGCACTAGCCTTGAGCTGAAGAGCTGAGGGACAGTGTCCAGGCCCAGAGTTCAGGCCCCATGACCGGACCCAAAAAAAAAAAAAATAGGCACCTGTTTATTCTTTGTTCCAATAACCTATCATTTGTACATTTTATTTATTTTATTTTATTTTGCCAGTCCTGGGGCTTGAACTCAGGGCTTGGGCACTGTCCCTGGGCTTCTTTTGCTCAAGGCTAGCACTCTATCACTTGAGCCACAGCATCACTTCTGTCTTTTTCTGTTTACATGGTACTGAGGAATCAACGTGGGGTTTCATGAATGCTAGGCAAGCACTCTACCATTAAGCCACATTCCCAGCCTTGTACATCTTTTAAATGCCAACTTTTTCTTTTACACAAAGCCATCTGTAATCCTTCCCCCATTTCTCCCCCACACCTTCCAACCAGTCTTGGGACTTGAACTCAGGATTTCATGTTCTTGTTTGGCTTTTTCATTCAAAGCTGGCTCTCTACCACTTGAGCCACACCTCCACTTCTGGCTTTTTGCTAGTTAATTGGACCTGAATTTCACAGATTTGTCTGTAAAGGCTGACTTTGAACCTCAGTCTTCAGATCTTAGCCTCCTGAGGAGGTAGGATTATGAATGTGAGCCATTAGCACCCATCTTTATAACCCTAATCTGAGAGGATTACAGATTTAGGGAATGCTCTCATAAATCATGTTAGCCCAATTTATTCAAAATAAAAACTATCCAGAGTCATGTATAAATAACATACATGATGGAAAAATATTTCATGACATTTATTATGTGTCAGATCCTTTACAAATATCATCTCATTTAATCTTCAAAATAACTCACTTTGAGAGGAAGAGTGGGTGAATGCAGTCATAATATTCAATGTATGTGAAATAGAACCAGGTAACTTGAGAGGAGGGTGGTGTTGGGAGAGATGAGAGGGAATGAAGAAAGGTGTGACATTGATCAAGATACATTGTAATCCTAAACTGATAGGAGGATGTGAAACTCTTTTGTACAACTACTTAAAAATCATAAAAAATTAAATAATAACTCCCCCAAATAGTAAGATGTATTATTATTCTAATTTTACAAATGAGAAGACTGAAGCTCAGAAAACTTACATAACTTATCCTCAGCCACAAAACAAACAAACAACTGACCCCAGGTTGAAATCCAGATCTATATATCATGTTCTTTCTACTCTTCTCTCTTCTGCCTTTATGAGAACATTTAGATATCTAGATAACGTCACATCTCAGGAAACTCCAACAATACTATGTGGCCATAGGGTAAAGAAACACATCTACATATATAACCTGTAAAAATCATCAAAATACTCTATGAAACAAACAAAAAGGCAGGATGCTTTAAGACAAAGGGCCATCAATGTGAATGATATATACACATGTTGAAGGTTGACAGTGACAATGACAAATGTGATTACCAGCTGGAGGCTGAATCCTCACCTTGAATTCTAGCTACTCAGGAGGCTAAGATCTGAGGATCAAAGTTTGAAAAGCCAGCCCAGGTAAGAAAAATATAAGAGACTCTTATCCCTAGCTAACCACCAAAAAGCCATAAGTAGAGCTGTGGTTAAAGTGATAGAGTACCAACTTTGAATGAAAAAAGCTAAGCAAGACCTTAACTCCCTGAGTTCAAGTCCTTGTACTCACACACACACACACACACACACACACACACACACACACACACACACACACACACACAAGAATAGAACAAAAAGGCTAAAGATTGTCAATAGAGCAGAGAAGGTTAAAAAAAAGTAAAAATAAGTCCAGGAGCTCAAACATCTCACTAATGATAACTTCAGAAGAGAGAATAAATAAATGGAGCAGGATCATTGAGTCTCCATTTCACCATCGTCAGAATGGCTATCATCAAGAAAACAATCAACAAAAATTTAGTGAGGACTGAGAGAAGAGGATATTGTAAAGTTAATGTATAGATTTCAGGCAAATTAGTGCAGGTACTATGGAAATCAGTATGGTGGTTCCTCAAAAAAAAAATTAGAAATGCGGGTTTATACTTGTAATCCCAGCTACTTGGGAGGCATAGATCCGGAGGTTCAAGGCTTGAGATCAGCCTAGAAAAAAAAATTAATGAGACTTTTCCCATCTCAACCACAAGAGCTCATGTGGTAGTGTAATCCTAGCTATGTGAAAAGTGTAAATAGAAAGATGTTAGTCTGGGCTAGCCAAAGAATAAATAGAAGACTATAGAAAAACAACAACAACAACTAGAAACAAAAAGAACTAAGAGTATCGGAGTACAGCTCAAGCGAGAGTGTCAGCCTAGTAAGCCTAAGGCCCAGAGTTCAGCCCCCAGTTCCACAAAAATTAAATTAAATTAAAAATAGAACTTCCATGTAATCCTGCTGCACTGTATCACTCCTGGGTATATACTAAAAAAAATCAAAGTCAACATATGATGACATTCTGGTAATCCATGTGTATTGCTGCATAGCCAAATTATAGATATAGCCTAGGTGCCTATCAATGGGTGAATATATTTATGTAGATAGATAGATAGATAGATAGATAGATAGATAGATAGATAGATAGATATAAATGAAGCTTTGCTCATCTATAAAGAATGAAATTGTGCTGTTTTCAGGAAAATGGGTAAGCCTAGTGACCATTATGTTAAGTAAAATAAACCATACCTGAAAAACAAATACTATGTGTCTTCTTCCATATGTGACATATTGAGGTAGAAAGGACATGACACTGAAAGAAGGACTAGTTGAGATGTGGAAGGGGAAAAGGACAGGAGAAACTGTAAGTGTCATAATGAAGCCTATTACCTTGAACAGTTAAAACTGGTTAATGAAAAAGATTAGTTAAGGAAAATAGGACACAGCGAAAGGAACAAGGAACACAAAAAAGTAAGTAGGAAAGAAGATATCAGAGATAATACAAGAAAACTTCCAGAATCGAACGACATGAGTCTTCAAATTGAAAGAATTTATTGTATTCAGTACAAGGAACAACAAGCAACCTACTGCTGTTGCAGAAATTTATATATTTCTGTGCAAAAATGATTATAATACAATAGAGGAAATTAAATAGATTAAAAATGATGTGTCAAACAGGAGCCAGTACTTATAAAATATGTGATAGACAATACTGTAATTACGCACAACCTTTATTTTTATACTCAAACTATTAATCAAGTATAATAGGTAGAACAAAAACATGTTTAGACATTTAAATCTCCAAAAATTCATCTCCTAGATCCTCCTGTGATCTATTAAAAGTAGTCAACCACTAAGAAGAACAAGAATACGAGAAAAAAGAGAAGAAACGGTGGCCTAGTCTGGGCTACTATCATAACATATCACAGACTACATGGAGTATAAACAGCAGAAATTTGCTTTCCACAAAATTTATTTCATTCTGAAAGGTTAATTCTGAGTGTCTCCTGCCTCATCTTTGACAATTCACATAAGTTCTCAATGTTGTTCTTTCACACCCACCACAATCATGTGGACCCACGGTTCACATCACAGCTTGTTAGTTATCCTTGGTGCAGACTTAGGTTCCCTGCCCAAAATAGGAGATAGCAATCATCTCAGGTTATGTTACAAGTTAGAGATTATGGATGGGAAGTATTAACTGTGGTCACTGGCTCCAGCTGGGCTGCTACAAGTTGAAGTTATTGAGTTGGAGCCAAGAACCAAGTGTAGATGCCAAGCACCCATTTCCCTGACTTCATCTCAATGCTGTCTCTCAAAAAATGTTCACATGGGCATTTTCTAATCTTCAAGTAAACCTGTTTCAGAGAAGAGCACAGAGTTTATTCACACACCTGAAAGAGGTTGGCAGCTTCCAGAACCCGCTGGACATTCTGCTTCGTGATCAGCGCCTTGCTGGTATAAGTGTAATCCAGGAGAATGTGCATGGTTTCAGCATCAACCCCTTTAATAATGATCCTCTCCTCATACTTTTCCTTTAACTCATTGCAGAACATGGCCCTGGAAAAGACATGTGAATGTGACCTCTGTTAGAATGTTGGGTTTGAGACCCTTTTAGACAAGCCTGCCCTCCTGGAACAGTGAGGTCCCAGTCACGACTATGGATGATCACTGTCTGTTTCTGCAGCACGTAACACATAGTAGACATTTATCAAGAACTTACTGAACAGAACTTTTCTCCTCCACCAAGGCCTACTGTGGTCCCCAAGACCAGTCCCTGGCTCAAAGTTCTGGGGATCCTTCTGGGGAAACCATAGGATTTCTAAACCTCAACTGTTGTTTCTTTCTCAATACCCAGAACCTCTCAGGGTTCTGAGTCTGTTCTTAGTCCTTATACCAGCTCTCCTCTGGCCTGGAGCCTGGCCCCACCCCACCCCAATCTGGCCAACTCAGATCCCTCCCAGCAGACTAAGTGGCACATGCAGCTGCTTCTTACCCTAGAGGGTTGACACTTGTCCAAGGATTTCCATTGTAGTTGGGAGCCTTGAATTGCCCCATCCCAAGACTGAACGCCTACAGTCATTGCTCCCTCTCACCTCTAGCCTATGCTTTCCATTCTCCTTCCCCAGGACTAGACTTTAGATATTTAGCTTCTATCTTGGAAGCAATGGAACAAGATGGGAAGGGTGTTGGGTTTTAACATCAGAAGGATCAAGATTTGAATACCAGTATTGTCCTCAAATCAAAACTAGACATGTTCCATAATCACCATGAGCTCTAAGCATACTCTCTCTCTCTCTCTCTCTCTCTCTCTCTCTCTCTCTCTCTCTCTCTCTCTCTCTCTCTCTCTCTCTCTCTCTCTCTCTTCTCTCTCTTCTTTCTCCTCTCTCTTCTCCTCACCCTCTAATACCCAGGCTTGAACTCAGGGCCTTGCTTGTGGTTAGGGCTCTACCACTGAGCCATACCCCAGCCCCAATTATTTCTCATTCGTAACAGATTTTTGCTAGATATTTTTACTTTATTGTTAAAGATCAGTTCATTATATTCATAAGTAAGAGAGATGGGCTGATATTTTCCACCACAGGCAAGGCTCATATGAATTAAGCATGCTTCTTTGACATTTGAACTTTTACTCTCTTCTCAGGAAATGTGTGAGCAGTTCATTTGTCAAATACATAAAAACTAGATGGTGAAGTAAGGAGAAAGATAGATGAGTAATTATGAGCAACCAGCATTATATGCATAAATGGACTTATTAAAATGAAATCTCCTTGCCTGCTGATGGATTATGCCTATAAGTGAAACTATTCAGGAGGCCGAGATCTGCAAACTGTGATTCAAAACCAGTTGGGGCCCACAAATCTGATGGCTGCTTGTGGCTTGGGGAGGAGGGAGGAAGAAAGAAAGGAGGAAGGGAGAGTGAGAGGAGAAAAGAGAACTCCTTGATTTGCTAACTTCTTGAAAATTAGTCAATGAGATCTTCACCCTTGGTCTTTCTTGCTTTAACCAGTGATAATCCATCCTCCTACCTCCAGTCTCCCTCTCTTCCTTTGACCAGCATACTTGTCCTCTGAAGACCAAGACAGCATGAAAGGCAGGTGGGGGGTGGGGGATGATGAAATCCTGGGCTTTAAAGTTAATAAATCTCATCCTGGAACCAGACATGCAACTATGGTCAGGTGACAGATTTACAAGCTATGGTCCTCCACCATAAATCAGCTGTCTGCAGAGCCACCTTCATGAGCCGTCAGAAGTGATGTCATGCAGGGCTCACCTTGCTGCCGCCTGTTCCTTCCTCCTGCAGCTGGGCAACTTCTTTGCTCAGTGTCTCTTTCTGGAGCTGCCAAGGCTATGCTGCTGTGAGCCTCCCTTTGGTGGAGTCTGTGGGACCAGGCTTTTTTGTTCAAAACTGGTACTCTACCACTTGAGCCACAGCTCCACTTCCAGCTTTTTGCGGGTTGATTGGAGATCAGAGTCTCTGCCAGGTGCTGGTGGCTCATGTCTGTAACTCTACTACCCAGGAGGCTGAGATTGGGGGAATCACAACTCAAAGCCAGCCCCAACAGGAAAGTCCATGGGACTCATCTTCAATTAACCAGCAGGAAGCTGGAAGTGGAAGTGGAACTCCAGTGGTAGAGTACCAGCCTTAAGAGAAAAACTAAGAAAAAGCCAAACAAAATTGTGAGGTCCTAACTTCAAGTCCCCCCCCAAAAAATGTGAAAAATAGAGACATTTCAGGGAAATGGATGCACCTCATATTAAGTGAGGTAAGCCAAACTCAAAGAGAAAATAACAGAATAATTCTTTCTAATGGCTGCATAAAATTCCATTGTGTATAAGTACCACGTTGTTGACCTACTCATCTAGAACAAATCATGTTAAGTGAGGAAAGACAAGCTCAGTGAGACAAATGATGCATGTTTTCTCTCATATGTGGAAACTAGATCTAAAATACACCAAGACATGATAAATTACACAGGACTTTGGGCATTCACACACAGTGAGACCAAAGGAGGATACTCTTAGGAGAGGAATACAAAGGCAATGCCTATCTGTATCTGATCATACAAAATAATACAAAAATGAAAAATAAAATAGAGAAAGAGAATCTTAAGTGCACCAATTTGTCAAACAGGTCCCTTAGCAATGTGGCCTATGCACCTGCTTCCTCATTGCACGATGTAGCCACGCCCAGTGACTAGCAGTGTATAATCTGTACCTTTGTGTACATCAACAATTTTGGGCTCCAGATAGGCCTCTTTGGATAAGCTTTTTGTTTAAGGAGTCCTTTCTATCAGATTTGTAAACATCTGAGATTTTATTTCTCTCTCAATTTTTATTTACTAGACTACAGTGACACTTTTAACTGGATAGATGGATGGATGGATGGATGGCTGGCTGGATGAATGGATGGGAAGGAAGCTACACATAGTGTCATGTCATCCTATACTTCAAGTAAGCCAACAAGCTTTTCCTACACCTACACTCACATTTCTGCTCTAACTGTGATGAGAATAAATGACAATGAGCTATGGAATAACTTTGCATAGACTTGTACGAATTGGAACTCCAGGCTCACTGCTGTGGCCTGCTATCTGATATTTTATATTACAGGACATGGTGATAATTCTTTGCTTTCATTTGCTGGTTTTTTGTTGTTTTAGTATTGTGTGCCAGTACTGAGGCTTGAACTTAGGTGCTGGGCTCTGTCCCTTAGCTTTTGCACTTAGCTTTTGCACTTAAGGCTCATGCTCTACCACTTGAGCCATACTTCCATTTCTGGTGTTTTGCTGGTTAATTGGAAATAAGAGTCTCACAGACTTTCCTATCCAATTTATCTTTGAACTGCCATCCTCAGATCTCAGCCTCCAGAGTAGCTAGTATGACAGGCCTAAGCCACCAATGCCAGGCTTTAATTTGTTTTTGATTTTGTACATTTCCCACTTCCCTGCTGGAGATGAAGCCGACCTCTGCTAGCCACCCACCACTTCCCTCCCAGCCTTCTTACGAGATCTGCTTAGATTCTCACTTCCCCACTGGGCCAGGAGTAGATCACCATTTGTGCTGCCATCTCCTGAACAGGTTCTTGGCTTGGCGCTTGCACATCCCCTCTTTTTTCTGAACAATTTCGATCCCAACTGTCCAGGACCTCATGCTGGCTTCTTACCACCACCATTACAAAGATCCACCTCTGCTTAGAGCCTTTTCTCATCATTTCCTGATTCCAGCTAGCTACTAAGAAACTTTTATAAACCGGCCCTAGTTCTGATCTTTACTCCAAACTATTCAAATATAGGTGTTCCTCCAGTCACAGATGTGACTCCCCACTCTGACAAGGCAACCGTGATCATATGAGAGTTCCAGACTGCTTCCTCTGCCAGACACCACACGGCATGCTGGGCTGCAGGCCTGTTCCTGGGCCTTACACATCCCACAGCCAGAGGACAAATAGTGGAGACACAGTGGAAGGAGGAAGTTCAGAAGGTGGGGCTAACACAATGTGCCAGGGAAGTGCCTGACTTGGGCTCCAGCCCAGCCCTGATGATACTCACTAGGCTTTGTTCCCTAAGGTAAACTGTAAGTCTCAAGAGACAGGCCCCTATTTCTAATTGGTCCTCTCAGACAGAGAATTTTTTAAAATTCAAAATGGGGCACTTTCAGAGTCAGTACTGGCCTAGATATAAAAGGAACAATGAACTGGAACTGTGGCTCAAGTGGTAGAGCACTAGCCTTGAAGAGAAAAGCTCAGGCCCTGAATCTAAGCCCCAGGACTGGCTAACTATACACAATAAAAAGTGTTTTGGTAGGTGTGGTGGCTCAAGCCTATAATCTTAGCTACCAGAGGCTGAGATCTGAGGATTGTGGTTCAAGCAAGCCAGGTAGGAAAGTCTGTGAGATTCTTATCTCCAATTAACCAGCAAAATGCAGGACGTAGAGGTGTAGCTCGAGTAGTAGAGTGTTAACCTAGAGCAAAAAAAGCTCAGGGACAGTGCCCAGGCCCTCCCTGAGTTCAAGCCTTAGGACTGGCACAAATAAAGAAAAGATAAAAATGAAAGAACAGTTTTGAATAATAGAGGTAATGTGTATCTTCTTCAAAATATACAAAAATTGAAAGTTCACAGCTTCAGTTGCTTTGAAATTCTTGTTTCTGAGCTTTACAGTCTAAAATGCAATACCTGGGCAGGTAAAAGCTTGGTAAAGTCACATTCCCTTCTGGATATTTCCCATCTCAGAGCTCAAGGCTGGTGTTGCTGTAGTAGTCAGGACTCGCCAAGCTTTTGTTCTTTCTCACTAAACAGTGGGCTCTGTGGTGGGACTGCCTGAGGACTTTCTCCTTCATAGAGAACTCTGAATATGGCTTGAAATTGTCTCCCAACCCACCACCTTCCTTCTGATCCTCATCTGCTTTTTAACCAAGGTTCTCCCTAGACTAGGAATAGAGGATGTTTGCTCTGTGAAAACTGTCTGGATATTCACAACATTGTTTGCAGACCACATAAAGTCATCAATTTAAAATTTAAAGCTGGGTACCAGTGGCTCATACCTGTAATCGTAGCTACTCAGGAGGCTGAGATCTGAGGCTCATGATTCAAAGCCAGCCCAGGCAGGAAAGTTCATGAGACTCTTATCTCCAATTAACTACTCAAAAAGTCCTAAATGGAGCTGTAGTAGAGTGCAGCTTTGAGCAGAAAAAGTCAGGGTCAGCATTCAAGCCCTAAGTTCAAGCCCCAGGACTGGAATGGGAGTGTGTGTGTGCACGCACGCCTACTATGCTTGTCAAACATTTAACTAACTTCGCCCTGATGTGATTTCATCCTGCAGTTTGTACAACCTTATGAGCATGTTCCTGAGTTTCAGCTGCCACACTTCACAGTGACAAACAAGATCACTATACTCAAAGTCTAGATTATTCAGAAATTCCTTAAACTGGGGGATGTTAAACCCTCTGCTTTTGACAAAGTTTCTGCACTACACTACTATGACACATTAAGCGGTAACAACTCTGCACAGGGACTTTCTTGGTGTAGGATGCAGTAACATATAATCAAATCAGTTGGATCAAGAATGAGATGATTCAGTTCTTTCTTGACAAATGCAATTAACTCTTTTTGTGAGCCATCTGGAGCTGGTGCTCCGTCTATAGTGAGGTCACTTAACTTCTCAAACATTAGCCCAAGTTTTTTCATTGATAAAACCAGTCTTTTACCAGCACAACTATTGCACCATTATTTACCATAGATAAGATATGGAACCAATTCAGATGCCCTTCAGTAGATGAATGGATCAAGAAAATGTGTGTGTGTGTGTGTGTGTGTGTGTGAGAGAGAGAGAGAGAGAGAGAGAGAGAGAGAAAGGAATTCTATGCTTCCATCAGACAGAATGCCATTGCCCCATTCATAAGGAAATGGAAAGTCTTGAAAAAAAAACATATTAAGTGAAATAAGCCAAGCCCAAAGAAATATAGGCTCCACAGTTTCCCTAATTTGTAATAATTAGTATATGTCTAGGATAATCCTAGCAGAGGATCACAATAGCTCAATAGCTATGTACATAGGACCATATAATATGATGCTAATTGAAATGAACTCCAAGATATGGAAACGAGGTTTTTGTTGTTGTTGTTAATGTATTGTGTGAAGTTGTTTCTTTTTTCTTTCACTTTTTTTCTCCTTTAGTTTATCCCCTGTTGTCACTGTTTTTGATTTTGGAACCCTGTGTCTTGAAAATATGTTTATCTGATTTAGGGAAGAGAAGGAGAGTAACAAAATGGTGAGGCAAAGGACAAAGGGTGAACCAATGTAACAGAGATACTCACAAAACACTATGTTGTAAATGAACTTTACAACTGGAGGAGGGGAATCAGGGGGAAGGAAAATGGGAGAAAAATGAGGGAGGGGTTAACAAGAAATATACTCATTACCTTACATATATAACTGTAACCCCTCTGTACATCACCTTTACACTAAAATAATTTTTTTAAGTCTTTTGGGGCTGGGAATGTGGCTTAGTGGTAGAGTGTTTAGTATACATGAATCCCTGACTCTGTCCCTCAGTAGCACATAAACAGAAAAATCCAGAAGTGGTAGAGTAGTAGAGTGCTATCCTTGAGCAAAAAGAAACAGGATCAGTGCCCAGGTCCTGAGTTCAAGCCCCAGGACTGGCAAAAACAAAACAGTCTTGTCAAACAAGTCCCCACCTCTTGTAGTGTCATGTAGGGCATCCAGTGTCAGCAGTTCCTCCTGCATGTGAACTTCTGCAGTTAGACCAGGAACAAAAATGACCAGCTGAGCAGTGTTTGTTATATCTATTTCCCCAAGTCCGAGAGCAAATTGGAAATACTCTGAAGAATCTCTCAAGGTATTTTCAGTAGTTCGTGCTAAGTAATAATAATCTGTCTCAGCTGTGATTATTGTTCTCTGGGACATAATGACACTCTGACACAATTTTACTTCAGTGCTACTACCTCCACAACAGCCACCAGGCACCTCACAGACTCTGCTCTACATGAGCCCTTAGCTTTTTTGTGTTTAGCTCACTCACTGCATAACGTATCTGGTAATGCTATTTTTGTCACAACTAGGCCAGATGAAAGCAGCTTCTTGTGATTCCAAACTCCGCACACAGGTGGCTTCCCAATTAATTGAATTGAACATGTTTTGAGCTATAGTAATGTTCCAGATTAGCTTTCTTCATTACTGTTAACATGTTACCACAAATCAAGCACATAGGTTTCACTTTGACTTCAACAACAACACAACAAAAATCACTGGGCACTTATGGCTCACACCTATTATCCTAGCTACTCAGGAGACTGAGATCCAAGGGTTGTACTTTGAAGCCAGGCTAGGCAGGAAAGTCCATGAAATTCTTATCTCCTATTAACCACCAGAAAACTAGAAGGGGAGCTGTGGCTTAAAGTAGTAGGGAACTAGCATTGAGCAAAAAAGCTCAGAGCTAGTTCAAGCCCTGAGTTCAAGCCTCATGACTAACAACAACACAAAAAATTGTCCATTTCTCTTGAGTTAGCTTTCCTGTTCCTTATAGTCACCATTTACAAGACATCACATCACTTAAGTTTTAATAACTATCCAAAGTGTGTCACCAGCCACACAATTATTTGCTTTGGTTAATGTTCTAATCCTGAATCTTAGATTTGGAAAATATCCAACTTGGTATCATTGACTCTTTGAGGTTTTTTCTGTGTATTTATTTCCCTCAATTTTCATCAAAGGCTTGTTTTCTATGAGGATTGTTGATTGTGGATGTGTACATAAATGTTAGACTGGAATTACCATTTCTATTGATAAAGAAGTCAACAATATCACCGTCAATCATCAGAGACAAGATCACCAACACCATGAAGAATCACCTCCTCACATCTCTCATCATCATCTCAGTAGCTTTGCCACCACGTGTTAACACTTGCACAATGTGTGCATTCCCAGGCCCTCTGAACAGTGCAATACAGGCAATGGGCAGCCAATGAGGAACAAACATATATGTCCCATCATGAACGGTATGTGTCTTGTCTAATCTATAATGAGTGTTCCTTGCTTGTCCTTCAACTTTTATATTAATATTATGATTCACTTAACATAAATTGATGCTACTATGAGACAAGCTCCTGGATTTATTGAATTGCTAGCCTCCTAGGGCTGCCTTCACAAGGTCTGACCAGATGATTTCTCAGGCCTTATATGGTCTCTGGGATGGACGTTCCCCACTCCTGCCCTAGACTGAAGGGGCCTGTGCCTACCCGCAACCTAAAGGATGATTTTAAGGGAGATCTCAGATCATGGCATTTATCTCTCTTTGAGGGGGGCAGAGTAAGGGAGGTCACAGAAATGAATACACAAAGGCAGCAGCGGTGCTCATCAAACACTGTTGAGATGGGAGGGAAAAATTGGGAGAGAGCAAGGGAAGGGGGTGACATTATTCAAAAAGAAATGTACTCATTACCTGCCGTAGGGAACTAACCCCTCTGTACATCACCTTTCTAATAACAATAAAAATTAGTTCAAATAAAAGGAGCAGAGATATTATAAAATACAAAACAGTAACAACTAAATAAGAAAATAAGAATTGAGTGATTGAAGTTGGAGGAAGCCAGCAGCAGTGACTCATACCTGTAATCCTAGCTACTCAGGAGGCTGAGATCTAAATATGGTTTAAATTCAGCCTGGGCAAAAAAGTCTGTGAGACTCTACTGGTAATTAAACAGCAAACCTCCAGGCTAGAATCATGGCTCAAGTAGTAAAGTATCAGCCATGAGCAAGCAAGCCAAGTAAAGCATGAAACCTTGAGTTCAAGCCCTAGTACCAGCTAAAAAAAAAAAAAAAAAGAAATAGGAAGGGAATATATCATTGAAACTGAGGACATATACACACACACACACACACACACACACACACACACACACACACACACACACACACATCTCTTTGGCTAAACTCATAACCTAAGTTAGGCTCCTCATTGTGTCCACTTCCACTTTCCTGACACAGAGATTGGTTTAGGACTGGGTAGTTTAATGAACCTGGACCAGCCA
Source organism: Dipodomys merriami (assembly GCF_024711535.1). Lineage (NCBI taxonomy): Eukaryota > Metazoa > Chordata > Mammalia > Rodentia > Heteromyidae > Dipodomys > Dipodomys merriami. The sequence goes on from NW_027203381.1 coordinate 57,366,790, forward strand.
GCATCTTCCCCAAGGACTTTTCTTGGTAAAATTAGAGAAAGTCCTTCAGATTCCTTCCAACCACATGACAGAAGTGACCTAAGAATTCCAGTGTGAGAGACAGCCAAGTGAGGTTCAGTGTGAGAAACAGCCAGGTAAGGGATGAAGAGGACAGATCTTCATTGCAGTCTACCCTTGATTCCTCTTCTCTGTGGGCTGGACTACATCCTATTTCCTAATATAACCAAATACTTTCTTCCTGTTTTTATCAGCCTATTTGATTTGAGTTTCTGTCTCTTACAATCAAAAAACAAAATGTAGATTAATACAGAAACACTGAGGAACATAAGGGATGGTGAGCTTGATGGCTGTTTAACCATAGATACAGATGTTCCACATGTGACTATCACCTCTAATAGACTATGAAGTATTTTCATGGAGGGACAGCTATGTGTTCATGGGCTTGGTGTGGGGATGAGCTCATGACTCAAGATATAAGTGATACAAGAATTTCTCTATGGTGTTTTAGTTGGGACAGTGCATGGAACATTATTCAAAAGTACAGAGAAATGGACTTTCTGTTCTGGGTGTGCACGCATGCCAGTACTGGAGTTTGAACTCAAGGCATTGGTGCTATCACTTAATTTTTTCACTCAAGCTGGTGCTCTAACCACTTGAGCCGCTGCTCTACTTCTGTCTTTTTGCTAGTTACTTGAAGAGTCTAATGGACTTTCCTGCTTCAAGCTATGATCTTCAGCTCTCAGTCTCCTGAGTAGTTAGGATTACATGTATAAACCATCTGTGCCTAGTTCAACTTTTTTACCTTGATTGAAAGAAGACCCATATACTCTAGATACCAGGAGTAGAGATGACAGAGGATATTTGATTTAAATATCAAAGAGAGGTGATATGATCTAGTGTCCTTCAGCCAAGGCCCTGGATCATAATCCTCCAACTCCCAAGGCTAAAAAAAGAAAAAAAGACTGGAAGAGTCACTGTATACGTATAGCCTATCTGACTCTAGGTGATCAAGTCCAACAAGTCCAGGTGGACTTGTTCAGTACAAATCCTAAAGCATTTTGTATTTTTAATTGTTCATTACAGTTTTTCCTGTGATAACCATACCTCATCACCCTTTCATTTTCTAAAGTACACAATAGTCTCCCAACTCTATGAGAACTTCCTGCCCAGACCAAGGTACTAAGAAATCAGTGACTGAACCTACACGAAGAGTGTCAAGGTCAGTGTCATTTCAGACATTTATATGATATATGCTGAATACCAGTCATTGCCGTAGTGCCAATCACGTGGGGACAAGTAAGCAGTCACTCACAGTTTCTCCCTATCTCAGTGCTCCAATATTGATGACCCTTCCAGGTCACGGACTCCTCACAGGACTGCTCACAGTTTGGGGGGGGGGAATTGAATATGCTAATAATTATCCTTTTGCTTGCTAGAATCTTAGGGTCCATATCTCTGGTACCTGTGTGGCCAGAGTCACGGCATCTCTCATGGTATCTTAATACCTATACTGTACCTAATGCAAACCTGGACCATAATAGGTACATGTAATAGATATTTGCCATTTTTTGATTGCCCAGTTTTTGAATCTCTCTCTAAATATAGCAAATTCTCCCTGTGCATGAGACACAGTGCTTCCCACAATGCAAAGGCCTGATGCTCACTCTCCCATCTCTTGACCCAGGCAAGTGAGGCATTAATTCAACCTTGACCAAACAGATGGTCCAACCCCAAGCTTGGAGCTGGTGATACAGAAAAGCAGGCATAGAGGAGAACCTATTTTGGGGGAAGCAGCAGAAGTAGTAACAACTTCCACTTGCAGAAACATACATGAGAACATGAGGGTGGCCACAGGTGTGTGAATATGGTTCCAAGATTCTGCAGCACCCGCAGAGTCCCCATCAGGGTATGGGGTAGCTTTTTACTGTGGAAAGTAGCTTTTCACTGTGGTCCTGGTCATTTCTGTCTGTTTCTGAGTTTGGGTTTTCCGGATTTCGGGGGGGGGGGGGCGGGGATTTTTCGGCTTCTTATTATCATTTGCATACATTCTGCTCAAATAAACCAGAGTCAGTTTCTGAACTCTGCAAATAAGAAATCTGACCTATTACCAAACATTGTTTTTAAGCAAATAGATTCATAAATGAACCCATTTTCTTATTTTCATCTGATGCTAACACACTAGGATAAGTAAACCCAAATCCTAGGCCTCCCTGTGCTATAAATATGAACCAGAACTTCAGAGAAGACAAGCAATTCCTCCCACATTTACACAGCAAAAAGCGGGCAGCAACTGAACACAAATCCCAGAACTGTAAATTCCTTTATTATACTGAGTAGCTTCTGGTCCTAGCCCCGTAATGTCTTATATCATCTCTTCACCTCCCACATTCACTTGCTTCCTTACTAATCACTCAACATTGGACCCAAAATGTCAAAAAAAAAAAGCATATTGGATATCTTAAAAGCATATTGGATCATTGCTGATATGGGATCTGTTCATTAAACCCTCACACACAAATTGAGATTAATGTACATGTACATGGAGGCAACAATATTTACATTTCCCTCACATGGTCAGCACATGCAACCCCCCGTAGAGCATGAGAAGAAGTTAATGGTATAACATAGAAAGCATCCTAACAACCCCTTGTCTGAGCTCAGTGGAGAGGTCTGCATTTGTTCTTCTTATTGAAGCAAGGATGAAATGAGAAAATGTAATACAGTGATATCTAACTGTTGAGATTGTTCTGAGGATTAAATAAAACAAAAGAAGCCACTAATCCTAGCTTTTCAGGAGACTGACATCTGTGGATCCTGGTTCAAAGGCAGCCCTGGCGGAAAAATCCGGAAGATTCTTAGCTCCAATTAACCAGCAAAAAGCCAGAACCGGAGTTGTAGCTCAAGTGGTAGAATGCCACCCTTTAGCAAAAAAGGTAAGCAAGAGCAGGAGGCCCTGAGTTCAAACCCCAATACAGCTCAAAGTAAACAAACAAAGGAGAATCCAACAAAGTGGATGGTATACAGTTAGTATTCAAATAATGTCAGCCTTCCCATATTCCAAACTACAAAAACATTTAATACAAAGATTTCCAGATTATTTATAAAAAATAGCATGGTGGGAGGTTTGAGGGCACAGACATTGAGGGACAAATGTGATGTAGTGATGGTACTCTGTAGACACAATGTTGAAAATTAACTATACAATTTGTGGGCAGGGAAGGAAAGAAACAAAAGGGAGAGAGCAAAGCAAGAGGTGACACTGCCCAAAAGGATACGTAGTCATTACCGAACTTATGAAACTGTAACCCTCTGTACAGCACCTTAACAGTAATAAATAAATAAATAAAACCAGAAAACCAACATGCTGGAAGCAACTGAATATAGTGATAGGGGAAAATGAAGGAGAATCATGGAAGGGGTGATATTGATTAAATATATTGTACTTATAAACTGGTATGTTGAATTAAGAAAATAGAAAATATATTATAAATATGAAATCTATGTTTCCTTTTTTCTGCCATGAGAATATTGGGTACTTTGACAATTTGGCTGTTTGACATTTAAATGTGTGTGTGTGTGTGTGTGTGTGTGTGTGTGCGTGTGTGTGTGTGTGTGTGTGTGTGTGTGCGTGCGTGCACAGAAAGATATATATATATACATATATACGCACATACATATATATTTATATAGGGTGTGTGTATATGTGTGTGGGGGTATATTCTTTTTTTGTCTTTTTTTGTGATACAGAGGTTTGAACTTACGACCTTAGCAGGTTCTCTACCACTTATGATATACTCCAAAAGTTTTGGCTTTAGTTACTATTTAGGTAGATTTTCCAGGCTTTACCCAGAGCTGGCTTCAGACTTTGACCCTCCTGTCTCTATTTTTACTAGGATTAAAACCTCACACACCATGCCTGGCCAATTGTATATTATTGTCTGTGTTCTAAACTTTGTTTTCCTCAATTTCAACTAAATGTTTTTTTTTTTCTCCAACTTCCTCATTCCTCTCAAAACTTTTAAATAGACCCATGAAGGGAAATACATTGTCTGAAGTTACTAATATAGTACTTGTTTGGCTCACACATACTCACCCTGTCAGACTGCTGGCACCACAAATAAATTTGAGAAAAGGCTTTTCTATGCATGTGGTTGCGGCTTAGGGATAGTTTGTGGCAGAGACACTGGTACAGTTAACGGCCAAAAAAAAAATCCTCTCCCTTATATAAAAAGTGATATGGGGGGCTGGGAAGGTGGCTCAGTGGTAGAGCGCTTGTTTGCATGCCTGAGGCCCTGGGTTTGATTCCTCAGCACCACATAAGCAAAAAAAAAAAAAAAAAAAAAAGCCAGAAGTGGCGCTGTGGCTCAAGTGGTAGAGCGCTAGCCTTGAGCTGAAGAGCTGAGGGACAGCGCCCAGGCCCAGAGTTCAGGCCCCACGACCGGACCCAAAAAAAAAAAAAAATGATATGGTCTTGGTTTCATTATTTCCCTAACAGGAACCTGAACAGGGTAACAACAAGATAATAACAGGATAGCCATTGCCATTGACTTCCTCTGCATTTTCCCTGGTCTTTTGGAGGAGCACATCTTTGTAAGACTCAGGGGTTTTCATCCAAAGAAATATTTTGCCACCTCACAGTTTTGAGGCCTTGGAAAAGTCTCTTCATATTTGAATACCCTGTGTCTGTGAAATGGAGCTAATGGTGACAATTAACATAAGTCTTACAAGGATTAAATAGGATAATGTAAGATAAGGGTTTAGGTGCAGTGCCTTCCATAAATAAACATATAGCCCTAAGGGGTGGGGGGGGGGGAAGAAAACAGTAGGTAGTTTTATAATAATAGAGCCTCTACTACTATTAGTCTGTAAGGTCTAAGATGGACACAAAGAGCATCCATCAATCTGAGACTTGGATGAATTCTACTTCTCTACAGAATTACTCCTTCGAACTGGGAACGTTCAAATATTGAGAAGATTCATATGGAACTGCTGAAATCCAAGAACTAGTGAAGACAAATCTTGAACTGGTTCCCTCAAGAGATCACCAGAAAGACTTGGGAATCGATGGCCACCTTAAAAGTTAGGAAGGGCAAAGAGGAAGGGGGCAACATGGAACTAAATTCTGTGGGAGAATGGAACTGGTAGATGCCTAACATTCTAGCCCACAAAAAAGACCTTTGTGAGAAGCTATAAGCAAAAGACACTCCAAAGACTAAGTAAATAGAAGGAGGAAGACATTTTTATTTCTATTTGTGTGTTTGCTTGGTTTTGGTTCTAGGGATGGAAACTAGGGCCTTGTGTATGCTAGGCAAATGCTCTAATCTAACCAAATGCTTGTCAGTACAGAACTGGTTGAATAAACTGGTTAGTCACTTACTGCAAAGTATTTTTGGGTTTTTTTGGCCTGAACTCTGGGCCTGGGCGCTGTCCCTCAGCTCTTCAGCTCAAGGCTAGTGCTCTACCACTTGAGCCACAGTGCCACTTTCAGCTTTTTCTGCTTACATAGTGCTAAGGAATCGAACCCAGGGCCTCATGCATGCAAGGCAAGCGCTCTACCTCTGAGCCCACTTTCCTAGCCCCAAAGTATTTTTTTAATAAATTAAAAAGCTATATAATTTTGCATCCAAAACACAGAGAATTATTTAGAAACCTCCCAAAGCAGGTTTTTGCTTTTCATCTTTGTTGTTTTAGTGGTTGCTTGTTCGTTTGTTTGTAGCAGAGCCTCATTATATCGCCCAGGCTAGCTTTAAATTCACAATTCTCCTATATCAGCCTCTCAACTTCTAGGATTAGAATCACAAACCACCGTGTCAGCTCTTTAGCCTTCTTCAGTCTGAATGTAAGAGGAAATTGGCTCCCACATCATTTCAAAACCTTAGAAACAAAGTCAGACATTGGTGACTCATACATGTAATCCTAGCTGCTTAGGAGGCTAAGATCTAGAAGTATTGTGGTTCCAAAGCAGCCCAGGCAGAAAAATCCAAGAGACCTTATCTCTAATTAACGAACCGGTCTGTGACACCCTGTACTTCAGTTTCTCATCTCTAAAATTGGACTAACCACCTCACAGGGATTTATTGGACAGTGTACCTCATGGGCCAGATGTGTGACATATGTGTGTCTGGCTCTCAGAAGTGCTCAACAGAGAAATGGCATTACTATTAATAGCCCCAGAAATTAGAATTCTATCTCCTGTATTGTATATCATTGGAAAACTGTACTGGCAATCCCTAGATATGAATCTGAAGTCTGAGTAAAATAGAAGGAATTTCCCTCATGATCAGGCAATTTGGGAAAAAGTCTCCATCCACAGGCAGACACCTTCAACCTTGTGTACCTGCAGCTCCTCCAAAGATTGGCAGAGACTTTCTCTGCATGTCCCCACATTGGCCAGGCTGGATGATCTGAACCCAGAAGAAACCAGAGAAAATAGTGGCATGTCAAGGGCACACAGCCAGCAATCCTGTCCCCTAGGCAGGCCGACCTACTAACATCACTATGACAACAGTTTTCCAGTCATTCAAAACAGAAACAATAAACCTAAAACAAGTACCCAGGGTACTAAGCTAATATTGCCTACATTCATTCCTAAGATGGGTTGTGATTGATTGTGGAAGCAAGTACTTATTAAATACCGGTGTAGTAAGCCAGGTGTTTACCACTTGTATGGCAATGTCTGCACTTCCTGTGGCATGAAGCCCAAACTTTCTGTCAGCTGGCACTGCAGTGAGAACAAGGATTTCTAGAATGTGCTGAATCCCCTCCAGCAATGACCAGATATATAATGTTGACCTTCCATTTGTTCATCTGTAAAAGGAGAATGTCTGCCACCTTCAACCAGCCATTGAAAAAATACAAACCAGGGATTCACACCTATAATCCTAGCTACTCAGGAATCTGAGATCTGAGGAACTTGATTAAAAGCCAACCAGGGCAGGAGAGTCCATGAGACTCTTTTCTCCAATTACCAGCTCCCACACACACACCAAAAAAAGCCAGAAGTGGAAGTGTAGATTAAGCAGAAGAGTACCAGCCTTGAGTGAAAAAGGCAAGTAAAAGCAAGAGGCCCTGAGTTCAAGACCCAGTGCTGGCACCAAAACAAAATGTCTGTTTGGTATGCAGCAGACATGACTTTCCTCACAACCAGAGGTCCCTTGGCCCTGTCAACATAGTGGGAGCTACTCAGCCCTCCTTAACAATCAGCTGGCCCTGCTTTAGTATTCCAAAGACATGTTCCCCTAAGTACCTTAAAAAAAAAAACCAAAAACAAAACCAAGATTTTCTGTGATACTATCCTCAACAAGAACTGAGAATTAGAAAGAATAACACTAAGAAGAATTATAAGGGTATTATTTTTCAAGTTCCCTGGATATCTTCTTCCACATTGCCCTTTCAGACTGCCCCTCCCTTCCCATCCTCTCTCTCTTCTCTTCCTCTCCCCCTTCCCCCCCATCAATGAAAGACTTGCTACTCCAGTCTTATTCACAGGATTCCTGATTCTGCCAGGTTCCTATCCTAGAGATTCACTTGTCATGAATACCATATATAATAAGTGTTTTTAGCTGAACCAAACAAAAACCAATGAAGAATTTCAACAAAGATACAGTGAGTATCTACTATATGCTGGCCTCTGTGTATGCTTTTCAGTCACATGTTCCATTATCACAACAGTGCTGAGACAATCATCATTGTCTCTATCTCACAGAGCAACTAAGAGACTCTCCTAAAGTTTCAGGGCCAAGAACAATAGACCACCTCTCCTGGTCTCCATGTCTCCTGGTCTTTCCACTGTAAGAATATGTTTGTTTTAAGTAAGAGACGTATGCATATATGCACACATGCCAGTACTGAGGCTTAAACTCAGAGCCATGGTATTGTTGCTTAGCTTTATCACTTAAGGCTGATGCTCTACCACTTGAGCACAGCTCTGTGGTAGTTAATTGGAGATAAGAGTTTCACAGACTTTCCTGCCCAGTCTGGCTTCAAACTGTAATTCTCATATCTCAGTCTCCCTGATAGCTAGGATTACAGGCATGAGTCACTGACACCCTGCTTACTAAGGACCCTTTTCATCTGGAGTTCCTTCATAACCTACCCTTTGCACACACACATACACAGAAGCTCCTAATTTCCAGCAAGTCATTTGATAACTGCAGGAGAGAGACCATATCCTTTCCTTCTACCTCTGTTGTTGAACAATGACAATATCACTGTCCCAATACTTTAGTCAGAGGGAGGAAAGGGAGGAAATATTTCCATGACTTAAGTAATTTTCCATCCTTAGGAACAAGGACATGGGAAGAAGTAATATACATGGAAGTTTGACCGTAAGATTCTAACACTACTTTTAAACAATGCTAATCTCTCTTGTAACGTGGCCTAAATCCTAAAATCTGTTTGCTAGCTCCCTTTCTTCTAGTTCAAGTAGACATACAAATCTTAATAAAATATGCATAAACCATAAATATACCAGCAAATGAACTAGATTAAGTTCTCATATCGACACAGATTTTCCTTGCCGCTTGCACACAATTTGACTCTGGTCCAAGCCATGCTGACCTGAAATAGTTGCTGGCTGCGGCGAGCACCACGCGGTGGCAGGAGAATTCCTGAATGTCCACACACAAGATGACATCTGTCAGAGCTTTTTCCACTCGGAGGGTCTCCAGGCCATTCTGAAGAATTAAGGAAAGTCCCGTATCATCAAATTTCACCTTCTCCCCATTTAAGATTTCCAAGTCTCCCTTGTTCTGGGAGTTCTCTTCTATAGCAGGCGCCAGAGGCCCTTCGAAATTCTTCTCTACCACCTCACCCATGGCCCAGGAGCCCCTTTGTCTTGCCATCAACATTCAGACTGAAGGAGCACCCAAGTTTCAGGCAGGTCACATTGCAGAAGCGGGGCGGATTTCCTGTGCAGGGCCCTCCACTTATCACCAGCTGTCACACACACATAACAGGAAGTCTCGCACTTTCTCATCCTGTTACTATAAAGTCTGCTCAGCGCCATGCAGGCCCTGTGCAGCCGCCTCTTGGCTAAGTTTCCACCCAGTATCTGTTACCTAGGTAACTGGTACACCTAGAAGCAGTCACCTCCCCTTCCTGCTAGGTTACATCCTGGGCCCCCCTGGCCTTCCATCTGACCAAGGGCGGGTCCTAGGCCCTGAGGTCACATCCAGATCCAGTGTGACCACACCTTTCCCCCACCTGGCCGCACCTCTTCCTTTCCCTGGCCTACATAAGTCCTGGCCTGAGGATGGGTCTCTCCTTTTAGCCATGCCTCTCCACCATGCACAGTAAATAGACTTCTTTTCCTGCTTGAACAGTGCATGGTGTTCTCTTCATGGGCTACCTAATGAAACCTACCTACTTAATATACCTTACAGTTACTACAAATGCCAGCCCCTCCTATTCTCCTTTCTGTGCTAGAAGTTAGAGTGTTTGTGTAGGAGGAGGCTCTAGGAAAGAAGGGATGGCTTCTCAGAGTCCACTGGGAGCTCTGTGTGGCTATTTTGGTCCATCTCCCACCTCACATCCCTGAATAGGAAGCCTCCGGTTCTGGTTACAACAGTTGTGTTCTAAGTGGGACAAGGTGGCAATGATGGGATGGGAAGAAGACATTCCACAATCCTTCATCTGACTATTGCCAGCCTCTGAGATCCCATTATAAGCTACCATCCTGTTTCTTGGGGACCTTGGTGACCTCACTTAGCCCTGACATTCTCATTTCATCAAGAAAGACATTAATGTCTCACACCCAAAATAATGTCTAAAAGAAGAAATAGTCTCCAAAATTCCATCCCCAAGGTCTTGTCTTTCAGAAGACCAATCAGAGTAGGTCAACATCTGATTGTTCTTGAAAGTCTCAAATTGGCCCAATCATACCCAATGTCTACTGACCATGCATTACATCAAATAGTAGATCATAAAGTACTTTCATTATCTCTTAGGTCTCAGCTAATTAGCAATAACTCTATTAAAATCCTATGACGTGAGCAAGGAATGTCAAAACAGATGGGCAAGTTTGCTTCTTTCCACAATGTCAGAATTTATTAAGCTACATCAATTTTGTTGTCATTGTTTTGTTGAGTACTACTGCCTTTGCTTGATAGTCATGAGCCAATTATCTAATTGTTGAAGAGGTTCTTTTTTTTTTTTTTTTGCCAGTCCTGGGCTTGAACTCAGAGCCTGGGCACTGACCCTGAGCTTCTTTTGCTCGAGGCCAGAATTCTGCCACTTGAGTCCCAGTGCAACTTCCAGCTTTTTCTGATTAGTACTGAGGAATCAAACCCAAGGCTTCTTGCTAGGCAAACACTCCACCACTAAGCACATTCCCAGCCTAAGAGATTCTTTTATTCCAATCTTAGTTTCTAATATCATCACAATGTCATATAGATTGCAGACTGGCTAAGAGAAGTTAAAAGGGTTCAAAGAGGCCTTGAGTAAGGCAAGAGCCACTGAGAATGGTTAGATAAGAAGTCAACTTAAAGGTGGGAAGTTGGCTCAGTGGTAGAGTGCTTGCCTCGCATGCATGAGGCCCTGGGTTCGATTCCTCAGCACCACATAAGCAGAAAAAAAAAAGCTGGATGTAAAGAAGTCAACTTAAGAACCTAGCCAGGATCTGTTAAGGCACACTAGTGTCAAAACACAGAAGGAGTTCAAGTTGCAAAGCTGGTTTTATTTAAAATTGGTTCAAAGCAGAGGTGCTCTTAAGTTTACTGGATCAGGACTAAGGATGGACGAATTGGGTCAATCAGAAATGAAGCTAAACCCTGGGGTCTGAGTCACAAGTTCTTTTCTTGTCTGACTATGATGCATGCACTAGCTGTTTAGATGAAAGGTCAGTGTGGACCCATGCACCCTTTCTTTATATGATCCAGATGAGGAGGTTGCATTATTCCTTGGGGTAATATATTTCATAGTCTGTGACCTGGTTTGTGTGATATAATTTGTCTGATATTGTCTGATAAGTGTTTATTTGTTCCTGATTTAATTCAATAAATTCTTAGTGGTAATTTTTCATTGTGTATCAATCTGCCTGTTTATTTGTGTCAGTCATTCAATTTGTGCAAATAAGATAGGGAGTCATTCTGTTTTAGTATTTGGATGTAACTTCTGCTTCATAAAATGGAGTCACTCAGGGCAAATCACAGCCTGAAAACTAATGTTTTTTACAATATAAAGTAACTTTGGACCAGGACTTAATGTATCTTAGTTCTCACAGAGAACCAATGGAGGTAGTTATGAATTTCTTTATTGTATAGCTCAAGAAACTAAAGTTCCTATTACAAAGCCATAGTAATAAAAACAGCTTGGTACTGGCATAAGAATAGACCTGAGGACAAAAGGAACAGAATATAAAACTCAGAAATGAACCAACAGACCTATAAGCCACCTAATACTTGATAATGGAGCCAAAAACACAGGATGGAAGAACGGCAGGCTCTTCAACAAATAGTTCTGGCAGAATTGGCTATCCACATGCAGAAAACTGAAGCTAGATCCTTATATATCACCCTACACCAGAACCAATTCCATTTGGATCAGAGACCTCAATGTAAGGACAGATACCATGCAAATATTACAACCAGGGCTAGGGGAAACACAAGGGCTCCTAGGCACAGGTCAAAACTTCCTAAGTAAACATTCAAAATTACAACAAATCAAAGAAAAACTGGATAAATGGGATTGCATCAAATTAAGAAGTTTCTGCATGGCAAAGGACAAAACTGGCAAGATAAATAGAAAGTCCACAGAATGGGAAATCTTTACTAGCTATGCAGACAAAGGCCTCATATCTAAAATATACTTAGAGCTCAAAAAATTGAGCCCTCACACAAGCAAATCCTCAAGGAAACAACAACCCAATTAATAAATGGGCTAAAGACTTAAACAGAGACTTCTCAGAAGTAAGAATATCCAATAGACCCAAGAAATGCAAATCAAAACAACATAAGATTCCACCTCACCCCAGTTAGAATGGCCATTATCAAGAAAACTAACAGTAACAGATCCATAAGGATATGGAAACAAAGGAACACTGCTACACTGTTGGTGGGAGTGTAAACTTGTTCAACCACTCTGGAAAGCAGTATGGAGGTTCCTCAAGAAGACTCAACATAGAGCTTCCCTATGGCCCAGCAATTCCACTCCTGGGCATTTCTCCAATTGATTAAAAATAAATGCCACACTAAAGCTACCATTTTTTCTCAGCTCTTTTGCTCCTTTTTGGATCCTTGCTCCTAATATCACAGTCTTTAGTATCCCCTTGGCTACAAAGTTGTTCTTTATCTTGAGCTCTATCAATAAAGATGTTTGGGGCTTCAGTAACAGAATATCCCAACAAGCAAGGTTTAAGCAATAGTCTCCATGTAAGAAAACAGAAGAATTGAGTCCCATGTTTGATGCAGTAGCTCAGTGATGTCATAGGATTTTTCCACCTCTCCATTGTGTAGAGATGTCTCCTCCGCATCAGCTACAGTGGTTTCAAACAACATATCTTCACACAACTCCAGTCCAAAGTTAGGGGAAAATAAAACGAAGCAGGCTTTGTCTTCTCCATTTCTCACTTTCTATCAGAAGGAAGAGATTTCTTCAGATCTCCATCAGCCTTCTTCTAGGTCAAGTGGCCGCCCTGGACCAATCATAGAAAATATAAGTATATAAATGGATTACCATGATTGGCTTGGAACAAACTTAATTATCCTCTGATACTGGACCACCTTCTATGGAGATGGAGGAACAGCCATCTGATACCTGAATGAAATCAGATCCTCAGAGGGGAGAGGTTCACTAAGCCTCTCAAGCCTACCACAAAACATGCACAATCCTCCCACTCCCTGTAGGCTTGACTTTGAGACTTCCCTTCTACTTACATGACTGCAACCATCTTCTAGTAGGATTGGAGATAGCACAACTCAGTCCTCCTTATGACCACTGGACTTTTGAAACCTCTCAAATTAGAAACAACACTGATCCTACTCAATCCATCTCTCTCCAATAAAGCAAAACCAAGAGTAAAATTCAATTCCTCATTCATGACAGATTCTGGTTACCAGATCCCCTTACTATTTTTTATATACTTCCCAGGTCCACTGACTTACCCCAGCCCCCAACATGAGCAGCTAGCTCTCCATTACCTTCCCTTAACCCTCTATTTTCCAACTGGGAAAGAAAGTATAGATTTGTACCAAAGGTGTACAACAATGATGTCTCAAAAGAAAAAATAAGTGTCATATTGCCACCTATGTCAATCGGGACATGCTAGGTATAAGTCCTGTTCTATGGAAGCTTTATTTTTTTTTACAAGACAACATAATGCACAAGCCATTGAGGAAAGCTTTACTATTAAGAAAATAATCTCTGTCTTACTAGGCTATTTGGCTTTATAATGCCCATATCAATATATTCTGTCCCCACGGAAGAAAGTAAATTTACTCAAGAAAAATCTGTATCCCAGGCCACAGATTGCACCTTCTGATATGAGCCACCTGTCTCCTCTACCACAAATTATACACACTTCTGATCCCACCACTTGGAAGACTGAAGCAAGAGAATTCAGATTTGGAGGCTAGTCTAGATTACTTAGCAAGACCTTGTCTCAAAAATAAATGAATACATACATAAATACAAAAACCAAAGTTTTACATCAGTACAAAGGAAGAGCCACTGTCTTCACATGTTAATTTTCTGCTTTTAGAACTACCATTTATGTTCCAGAATAAGCACTTTATAACGTTTAATCCATTTACTCTTCCTACTAATCCAATACAATTCAGTACTGAATTGTAAAAACAAATGAGGGGGCTGGGAAGGTGGCTCAGTGGTAGAGTGCTTGCCTTGCATGCATGAGGCCCTGGGTTCGATTCCTCAGCACTACATAAGCAGAAAAAAAAGCCAGAAGTGGCGCTGTGGCTCAAGTAGTAGAGCACTAGCCTTGAGCTGAAGAGCTGAGGGACAGCGCCCAGGCCCAGAGCTCAGGCCCCACAACCGGACCCAAAAAAATAACAAAAACAAATGAGATCTCATTAATTGTAGCACAGCATTCTTCCAGTTAATACCCAAGGCCCCAGAGAATTAAGAAGCTATACTCCTACCCCAATTCACAAAAGGAAAGCCCTAACCTCTCCCACTGCCATTCTATAGACATTGCTTGCCTGGTACCTTCTTCCAGCCCAAATCAGGGCCACTCAATGCTCCTTATGGATCTTGCCTATCAAATAATCAGCCTAGGTTACTGGGCTAACTCCCCTTGCTGACTTCACCCCATCATAATAATAATAAAAGATAAATACTTTCCTAGCCGTGTGTCAGTGGCCCATGCTTGTAATCCTACCTACTCAGCAGGCTGAGATCTGAGGATTGTGGTTCAAAGCTAGCCCAGGCAGGAAACTCCATGAGAATCTTATCTCCAACAAACCATTCACAAAACCAGGAGTGGTGCTATGGCTCATAGAACTTGCCTTAAACTGAAGAGCTGAGAGATAGTGCTTAGGCCCAGAGTTCAAGCCCCATGACAGACAAAAAAAAAAAAAAAAAAAAACTTTGCTAAATCACAATGATTTAGGGCCTGACTGAATCAGGAACAGGAAGTTTCTTGAAAGGGAGCAAAAGCCCACAACCAAACTGTAAAGGCAGGGCAGAATTCAAAGCCAGCTGTTGCATAATTTTATCCAGATGAGTTGTTTAAAAAAGATCTAGGTCAGTGCTTTATTTCCACTGGAGAATGTACTTTCCATGTCAGAACTTTTCACTTTGGTCACCATAATAAAAGGCTTGTTTTTAAAACATGGCCACCTAGCCCGATCCCTGAGCATCACTCTGAATTGAATCTGGAATCCCAAGCTTAAGAAAATCAAGTGTTTCCAAGACTCCTACCAGGGGTTTTGAGCAACCTCCCCCTAAAACAGTCCACAAAATAAGGAGTCAAAATGTAGACAGCTGGGCTGGGAAGGTGGCTCAGTGGTAAAGTGTTTGCCTTGCATACATGAGGCCCTGGGTTCCTTAGTACCACATAAGCAGAAAAAGTCAGAAGTGGCACTATGGCTCAAGTGGTAGAATGCTAGCCTTGAACAAAAGAAGCTCAGGGACAGTGCCCTGAGTTCAAGCCCCAGGACTGGCCAAAAAAAAAAAAAATGTAGACAGCTCTTTTTGAGGGAGCTAAGGCCAGATACACCTGAGGCTTATTCTTGGGTGATCTCAAGGGACAGTGGAGGCTAATACTGACCCACAACTGATAATATAACCAAGAAAGTTGCTGGGGTTTTGGTTTTTGTTTTTTGACAGTACTGGAATTTGAAGTAAGGGCCTTGTACTTGCTTAACAGATGCTCTAACACATGACCCACAAATCTAGGTCATTTTGCTTTAGGTTATTTTTCAGATAGGGTCATTTTTTTTTTTTTTTTTTGGCCAGCCAACCTGAGACCACAACTCTCCTACCTATTCCTCTCGCATAGCTAGGATCATAGGTGTACACCACCATGCCTAGCTTATTTGGTTTGAGGGTTTGATTTTTGGTTTTGGTTTTTTGTTTTTGTCAGTCCTGGGACTTGAACTCAGGGCCTAAGCACTATCCCTGAGCTTTTCTGCTCAAGGCTAGTACTCTACCACTTTCAACCACAGCATCATTTCTAGTTTGCTGGTGGTTCATTAGAGACAAGAGTCTAGCCGACTTTCCTCTCTGTGCTGGCTTCTAACCACAATCCTCAAACTTCAGCCTCCAGGGTAGCTAGATATGAGCCCCCAACCCCCAGCCCTAGCTTATTTGTTGAGATGGGAATCTCACCAAACTTTTGGCCCAGGTTAGCCTCAAACAACTATTCTTGCCATCTCTGCCTCCTGAACAGCTATGATTACAGGTATAAGTGACTGCACCCAGCAGAAGTTTTTTCATAATATATTACTCCACATCCCATATTTCCTCACATCACAAGAAACCCCATATTTATTCTTGTTATTTATTTATTTATTTACTTACTTATTTATTTAGTGCCAATCCTGGGGGTTGACCTCAGGGCCTGGATGCTGTCACTGAGCTTTTTTGCTTAAGGCTAGAGCTCTACCATTTGAGCCACATTTCCATTTCAGGTGTTTTTTGGTACTTAATTGGATATAAGAATCTCACAGACTTTCCTCTCTGGCCTGGCTTTGAACAGCAATCCTCAGATCTTAGCCTCCTGAGTAGCTAGGATTACAGGCATGAGCCATCAGCACCTAGCTCCTCCTCCTCCTCCTCTGCTTCTTCCTTCTTTCTTCTTCTCCTCTACTTCATCTTCTCTTTTTTCCACTCCTCCTTTTCCTCCTTCTCCTTTTTTTTTTTTTTTGGTTGTGGGGCTGAACTCAAGGAGGTACCTGGGCACTGTCTCTGAGCTTTTTTGCTCAAGACTAGCACTCTACAACTTTGAGCCACAGCTCCACTTCCAGTTTTTGAATGGTTAATTGGAGATAAGAGTCTCATGGACTTTCTTTCCCTAGCTGGCTTTGAACCATAATCCTCAGATCTCAGCCTCCTGAGTAGCTAGGATTACAGATGTGAGCCACGAGCACCTGGCTCCTCTTTCTCTTTCTTTTCCTCTTCCTCCTTCTCCTCCTCTTCCTCCTTCTTTTAATTAAATTGTGCTATATATCCTTTCTAATACTAAAACAGTAATAAATGCATCTTAGATGGAAACTTGGAAAATTCTGAAAAGACTCAAAATTATCATTTGATTTGCTGGGTAAACCCATTCTAATTTAAGAGAGTAGATTGCATGCATTTCTTTCTTTTTTTTTCTTTTTTTTGGGGGGGGTCCAGTTGTGGGGCCTGAACTCTGGGCCTGGGCACTGTCCATCAGCTCTTCAACTCAAGGCTAGCACTCTACCACTTGAGCCACAGCGCCACTTCCGGCTTGTTGCTTATGTGGTGCTAAGGAATCAAACCCAGGGTCTCAGGCATGCAAGGCAAGCGCTCTACCGCTGACCCACCTTCCCAGCCCATGCATTTCTTTCTAACATCAAATTCAGTGACATTTATTGGTTGAAACTGGCCATGCTATAAATACTGTCCTCATAGAAATTGGGAAATACTAGTTGGGTACCAATTGTTCATGCCTGTAATCATGACTATACTCAGGAGGTTGAGATCTAAGATCATGGTTCAAACCCAGCCCAGGCAGGAAAGTCCACGAGACCCTTATCTCCAAGAAACTACTCAGAAAAAGCCAGAAATGATGCTGTGGCTCAAATGGTAGAGCACTTGGCATGAGCACAAAGAAGCTCAGAGACAGCACACAGAACCTGAGTTCAAGTCCCAGGACTGACACACAAAAAAAAAAAAGAAATTGGGAAATACTACAATTCAGAGCTTTTTGTTTTCTCAAGAGTTAATTGTTGGGCTGGGAAGGTGGCTCAGTGGTAGAGTACTTGCCTTGCATGCTCGAGGCCCTGGGTTTGATTCCTCAGCACCACATAAGAAAAAAAAAGCTGGAAGTGGCGCTGTGGCTCAAGTGGTAGAGTGCTAGCCTTGAGCTGAAGAGCTGAGGGACAGCGCCCAGGCCCAGAGTTCAGACCCCACGACCGGACCCAAAAAAAAAAAAAAAAAAGAGTTAATTGTTGTCAGGCATCAGTGGCTGATGCTTGTAATCCTAGCTACTCAGGACTCTGATATCTGAGGATTGTGATTCAAAGACAGCCTGGGCAGGAAAGTCCATAAGACTCCAATAAACTACTCAGAAAAAGGCAGAACAGGTGCTATAGCTCAAATGGTAGAGCACTAGCCTTGAACCCAAAGAGGCTCAGGAACCACACGTAGGCCCTGAGTTCAAGTCCCAGGACAGGCAAAACAAAAAGTTGTTAAATATTCTCCCCCAACATCCCTATCACCCCACATTTACTTTCAGATTGTGGATATTCTGAGACATCCTTGAATTTGGACAACTCTGTATCTCCAACTAAAGATCTCACTCTTGGATTTCACAGTAACTCTACCTAACTCCTCTGTCCTCAAAGTAAATTGAGTTTCTCCTTCTTCCATGCAAACAAGCATCAGATCTTATAAGGATGTTCCTCTGTCTGGCCTACGTTGTTAATCATGGCTAGCATGTAGTACAGTGAGGTAGTAAAATGTAGCCATCATCCTTCCTCCCACAGGTCACAGAACTATCTTGTCCTTCAAATACTCACAAGGATGCTACATCTGCAGTCCAACTTGGTACCTTTCAGCTTCTATCTCTTCCTGAAGGAATTTTTTTTTTCCTGAAGGAAAATTTCCTAGTAGGCATTCAATTTTGAACCATTTGATGTGTAGCCTTCTACTTTTCCCATCTGGCCAGCCAGACATAATGTGAACCTTGGGAACAGGCAGGAAAGATTCCAGACTAGAGGGAATAAGACTATTCAGAGATGGCTACTCAGGAAGCTAAGATCTAATCATTTTAATCACCAATTAACCAGCAAAAATCAGGAAGTAGAAGTATGGCTCAAGTGAAAGAACACCAGACTTGAATGAAAAAGCTAATGAATGTGACGCCAAGTTCAAGCTCCAGTACCAGCACATACACACACAGACACATACACACACACATACAAGAAAAGAGTATCCAAAGAACCAAGTAGTGGAGATAAGTATGAGCTCAAAGCAAGCAATGTCAGTTGATGCTATTGTTTTTTGTTTGTCTGTTCTGTCAGTCGTGGGGCCTGAACTCTGGGCCTGGGCATTGTCCCTCAGCAATTCAGTTCAAGGCTAGTGCTCTACCACTTGAGCCACAGTGCCACTTCCTGCTTTTTCTGCTTATGTGGTGCTGAGGAATTGAACCCAGGGCCATATGCATGCAAGGCAAGCGCTCTACCACTGAGCCACCTTCCCAGCTGTGCTTTTTTTTTTAATGGGTTTTTCAAAACAGGTCAGTGCCTCAATTTCTCCATCTGAAATTAAACAGTATCTATTTCAATTTACTGTGGAGAAGAGGAAATAAATTATCATATGTGAACAACAGTTGGCATATATTGAACACTATATAAACAAACTTTTCTGGAGAAGAGAAAGCATGTGTGTTTCAATCTACATCCAGCTGCTGGCTCGCCACCAAAAACTCCTTCATTACAATGCCCTTTGTTAGTCTGGAAGAGCTGGACCAGCCCTCTATTGTCTCTGTGTTATTTTGGATCATTTACACATAAACAGGGTAGAGGGGTCTATAAACCACCTCCCTAGGGGAATAAACATTTCAATCACTCCACTCTTTGCAGTGAAATATTACTTTAACCATAGCAATTCATAGAACTTATCCATTAGAAAAATGTTCCCCAAAGTAACCCACATTAAAAGGTTGATTTGAAAAATAGTGATGATACTAAAAAGAGTATCATTTATAACCAGGCATCAGTGGCTCACGCCTGTAATCCTAACTACTCAAGGGGGCTGAGATCTGAGAATCGATGTTCAAAGCCAGCCCAGGCAGGAAACTCTGTGAGACTCTTATCTCCAATAAACCACTCAGAAAAACAGAAATGGCCCTGTGGCTCAAGTGGTAGAGTGCTTGCCTTGAGCTGAAGAGCTGAGGGATAGTGCTCAAGCCCAGAGTTCAAGCCCCACCAGAGTTCAAGACCAACCAAAAAAAGAAAAAAGGGCGTCGTTTGTGGAGAATGTGCTGGACTAAGCTCCACATGCATCTTAACTCTCTTTACAGTCATCCCTGACTATACCTAAGTTTACCTATTGCAGCTTCACTGTATCCTGGGTTAAAAAAAAAAAGTAGTAAATAGTGATCCCTCCCCTATTGCAGGAGTTATATTCTAGAGTTCCCCCCCACACATCACCTCAACTCCCCACACACACCTTCCCAGAGTTGAAATTCTGTGAAGTAATAAATGTGCCATGATGAAACAAGAGACGACTATCTACTACTGCTACTTCATGGATTCACCTATTGTGGTTGTCTCTGGAACTTACCTCCTGCGATAGGGAAGGGATCACTGTAACCTTATAATTTTATAAGATAGACTACTTTCCCTTTTCACAACCAATGAAACCAAGGCCCCACACTGAAGTTGGATTTGTTGTCCTAAGTCACGCAGTCTCTACTATTTAAGTTGTTTATGGTATTTGACCTGCCCATGCTCTATTCTAATGGAAAGTTGCCAGCCCACATCCTCTGTCGCTAAAGATCCACTTTTGGTATCATGTGATTCTATTGTTTCTCCGTGTAAATTGGACTACATTGGTGTCTCCAAGCCAAAATAATCAAGTATAAAGTTTAACTGTCTGGCTCAGACAGACAGTACAGCTTGTCTGTCTATCCCTTCCTCCATTCTTCCTCCTTCCCTTAACCCTTTGAAATAAACGCCAAAAGAGTTGGCCAGTTGAGCCAGATGCTAGTGGCTTATGACTGCAATCCTGAGGCTGAGATGAGCCAGTCTGGTCAGAAAAATCTATTATGCTTAACCAGCAAAAATCCAGAAGTGGAGGTGTGGCTCAAGTGGTAGAGTGCTATTTTTGAGCTAAAAATTCAAGTGTGAGGCCCAAGTCTTAGTATGGGAACAAATTAAAAAAAAAAAAAAAAAGAGTTGGAATGGGTGGCATTAATTAAGATATCTTCACAAACTGCTTCATTCAATGTCAACTCCTTTGCACCACTACTTAAAGAAAATTTAAAAATAAAAGGGAGATGGAAGAAGATGGTAGCAAAACAATAGGAATCACCTTAACTCTCGAATCAAACAGAGATTTAGGGGTCTCACACACACTTCTCCCCAAGAGGTCGACAACAAAAAGTATATTAACAAGTGGAGAATCACAAGAATGGGGAAAAGACTTGTACACGTAAAGACAGAAAATTGCAGAGAGCCCTCCCCCACCCCACCCCACGCTGGCAGCGTAGCTAAGCCACGAAAGCAGTACTGCGTGGCTGCCTGGGACTCCAAAACTGAGCAGGGAGATTGCAGCATCCAGACGCAGAAAACTCCACAGTGCCAGACTCAGACAGCACAGAGGACAGAGACCAGCGGTGTGGCACCACAACATCCAGACCTGGAGAGCTTCCACAGCACCACCGGCCAACCCACACCAATGCAGCTAAGCTGCGGGAGTGGCTCCGTGGCCACCCGGGACTCTGGGGCCCAAGAGTGAGATTACAGCACCCAGATGCAGAGATCTACCACAGCGCCACCAGCGAGCTCACAACCAATTTCCAGCATCGGTGAGTACCTTGCCAGGACCCGCTCCCCACGCCCCATGGAAGACCAGCGCTGGTGGTGACCCACAGAGCTTGGCTCAGACCCCTGCCTCCCACCAAAGAAGGAGCACCAATACGAGGAGGTAAATGAGGCCAGAGCCCTTCCTCATCCTCAGCCCTCCCACCCTACCTGTTGGGACTCATCCTGGGTGAGCTAGGACCCTGCGTCCTGCACAGGCCTGGCTATCAGTAGGGAAACAAGGTCTATTTGGAAACACAGACAAAATCCCACGCACTGCACCCATGGGAGCCCGCCTTTCCGAAGCCTCGTGCACATCCCAGAGGCCTGAAGTTAGTCTCCCCAGCCCTTCACAGCAGACAGGTCTAAGCGGGCACAGACGCTGGCAGAAAGCGCATCAGTCTGGATCCATGAAGCACGTGCACGTGCACACACAAGCCACCAGCCAAGCGCCAGCCAACAGACGGACACGAACCAACGCAGGGCCAAAGGGTGGGTGAACTCCTGAGCACCAGTGGGAGCCCGTCCTCCCTGCCCAATACACGCCCATCCAGAAAGCCTGAAGTTAACTCTCCCCAACCCACCACAGCAGACAGGTCTAAGCACACAACTGCTGGCAGATTACTCCCAGGCCTGGAACCACAAAGGGCATAAACACGCAGGGACAAGCCAGTGGCCAAGTGCCGGCCACCGGCCACCTGAGGGGCAAGAACCAACCAACAACCAACCAACCAAAGCACAAAGTCCCATGCATCCATGGGAGCCCACAGCTCCCAAAGAATATGCCCATACCAGAGGCCCAAATCTAACCTTTCCAACCTCAGTGGCAGACCAGGACTCAGCTCCTTTCAGCTAGCCCGGGGACATGCGCTCGCACAAGTGTTTGCTGGGCTGCGGACCCAGCCTGGGCTAGTTTACCCGGTGTGAGCTAGACCAGACCAAACAAGGGCTGCCACCTGTTGGATGCCAAAAAGTCAAGCTCAGGCCATGGCCCTGATAATCCCTGAACCCAAAAGAGTAAATCACAATGAAAGATTACAAGATTCATGAACAATCAAGAAACAACCCAAATCCAAAAGCCAACAACAATCCAGGGAAGGACCCCAGTAAGAGTGAAGAAGAGCTGAAGGACAAAAGAACCATTAAAAAAAAAATGATGACAGAAATAGCCAATAGGCCAAAAGAAAGATGTGAAAACAACTTCAAGTGCACAAAGAAGAAACGACAAAGAAAATAGAGGATTACCAAAACGATATGGAGATAAAAATAGAAAACACTATATACCTCATTAAAAATGAAATTAACACTATGAGAACTGATCTTGGAAGCATAAAAAGTGCTTTTTCCAAATGCAAACGACAAAGGAATCCATAGATAACAGAATAAGTGATATGGGAAATAGAATATCAGGAATCAAGGATAAAGCAGAGGAACTAGAACAAAAAGTCAAAGGTATGGAAAGAACACTCAAAACCTTCCAAAGAAATCCAAGAATTGGCAAACACTGCTAAGAAATCAAATTTACACATAGTTAGGATCAACAAGAGGGAAAATTTTAATATTAAAGGCACTGAAACCCTATCAAGTAAAATAATAACAGAGAACTTCCCCAATCTTAAGAGGAAAAAAAAATCTCACCTGCCTAACAAAAGCATATAGAAACCTCTAGTAGACAGGATCCAAGAAGAAACACTTCTAGACCCACCATAGCAAAAACAACTCCTTGAATAGCAAGGAATTGATTTTAAACATTCATAAATCAAAGAAGGAGCTATGTAACAATAGAAAGAAAGAATCACTGCAGACCTCTCCACACAAACCTTCAATTCAAGGAGAGCCTGAAAAGGTATAACCTAAGCCCCAAAGATCAACAACTGCCAACCCAAGCTGGTGTACCTAGAAAAACTATCATTTATATTTGATGGTGAAACTAAAACCTTCCATGACAAACAAAAATTAAAAGAAGTCATGAACACTAAACCAGCATTACAAAGAATACTAAAGGGACAAAGAAGAAAACAACCAAAATCAAGGAAACATATAAGACACAAATTACTAGACCAATTTAGTAAGCACAGGAAGAGGAAAGAAGCAAAATATAGGAAATCAAGAAAATGGCAAGAAACATGGCACATATCTCTATAATAACCCTAAATATTAATAGACTAAATTCTCAATCAAAAGAAAAAGAAAGGGCTGGGAAGGTGGTTCAGTGGTAGAGCACTTGCCTTGCATGCATGAGGCCCTGGGTTCAATTCCTCAGCACCACATAAATAGAAAAAAAAGTCAGACATCTAAACCTCCTTGAAAAACAGCAGCAAGATAAACCCCAATCCAGTAGATGGAAAGAAATAATCAAAATTAAATCAGAATTAAATGAATTAGAATCCAAAAAAACTATAGAAAGTATCAACAAAACAAAGAGTTGGTTCTTCGAAAAACTTAACAAAATTGACAGACCCTTAGCAAACCTTATCAGAAAAAGGAGAGAACACACCCAAATTAATAAACTCAGAGATGAGAACGGAAACATCACCATGGAAACAACCAAGATTCAGAACATTATAAGGGAATACTTCTCAAAACTTTATGCTAATAAGTTTGAGAACTTGACAGAAATGGACCTTTTCCTAGCAAATATTGACATGCCAAAACTAAACCAAGATGAGTTAAACCAGCTTAACAGGCTCATATCAAGCATTGAAATAGAAACAGCAATAAGAGACCTCCCAGCTAAGAAAAGTCCAGGACCAGATGGTTTTACAGCGGAATTTTACAAGGCCTTCAAAGCAGAGCTCACACCAATACTCCTCCAACTCTTCAATGAAATTGAAAGAGAAAGCTCACTACCAAACACATTCTATAAAGCCATCATAACCCTCATCCCAAAACCAGGCAGGGACTCATCAAAGAAAGAGAACTATAGACCCATTTCTTTGATGAACATTGATGCAAAACTTCTCAACAAAATTTTGGCCAATCGACTTCAACAATTCATCCAAAAAATCATACACCATGATCAAACAGGATTCATTTCAGGGATGCAAAGCTGGTTCAATATACGCAAATCAATTAATATTATTCATCACATCAACAGGAGCAAGAATAAGAACCACATGGTTATCTCAATAGATGCAGAAAAAGCATTCGACAAGATCCAACACCCCTTTATGATGAAGGTTTTGGAAAAATTAGGAATCCATGGAACATTCCTCAATACAATAAAGGCTGTATATGACAAACCTACAGCCAGCATTATACTCAATGGTGAAAAACTAAAGCCATTTCCTCTTAACTCAGGAACAAGACAAGGATGCCCACTCTCTCCACTTCTCTTCAATCTAGTATTAGAATGCCTAGCTACAGCAATAAGACAAGATGCAGACATAAAGGGGATCCAAATAGGGAAAGAAGAAATAAAACTCTCCCTCTTTGCAGATGACATGATCTTGTATTTAAAGAATCCCATAGACTCCACTCCCAAATTACTCAAGCTAATTCAAAACTTTGGCAAAGTAGCAGGTTATAAAATTAACCCCCCAAAATCAATGGCTTTTCTGTATGCCAACAATGAGAAAAGTGTGGCTGAAATTAGGAAAGCAACTCCATTTGTAATAGCCCCACAAAAAATAAAATACCTAGGAATTAACTTAACTAAAGAAGTGAAGGACCTCTACGATGAAAACTTTAAAATCTTGAAAGAGGAAATCAACACAGAACTTAAAAAATGGCAAAACCTCCCATGCTCCTGGATTGGCAAGATTAACATCGTGAAAATGGCAATACTTCCCAAGGCTATCTACAAATTCAACGCGATACCTATCAAAATTCCACCCTCATTCTTCAAGGAAATAGAAGAGGCAATCCAAAAATTCATATGGAACAATAAAAGACCCCGAATAGCAAAAACGCTCCTCAATGGAAAGAACACTGCTGGAGGAATATCAATACCAAATTTCAAACTCTACTATAAAGCCATAGTAATCAAAACAGCTTGGTATTGGCATAAGAACAGACCTCAGGACCAATGGAATAGAATTGAAAACCCAGAAATGAACCTACAGACCTATAGCCATCTAATCTTCGATAAGGAAGCTAAAACAATAGAATGGAAGAAAGACAGCCTCTTCAGTAAATGGTGCTGGCAAAATTGGTTAACTACATGTAGAAAACTAAAGCTAGATCCTTATATATCACCCTGCACCAGAATCAACTCCAAATGGATCAAAGACCTTGAACTCAAAGCAGACACTCTGAAAACATTACAGGATGGAATAGGAGAAACCCTAGGTCTCCTTGGCTCAGGCCGAAATTTTCTGAATAGAGACCCGGAAGCACAACAAATCAAAGAAAGGTTGGACAAATGGGATTGCATAAGGTTGCAGAGCTTCTGCAGGGCAAATGACATAGCTAGCAAGATCAATAGAAAGCCCACCGATTGGAAGAAGATCTTTACTAGCCATACAACGGACAAGGGTCTCATATCTAAAATATACTTGGAACTCAAAAAATTAAACCACCCAACAACAAATCCTCAAAGAAACAACTGCCCAATAAATAAGTGGGCGAAAGACTTAAAGAGAAGCTTCTCTGAAGAAGAAAGAAGGATGGCCAATAGACACATGAAGAAATGTTCAACATCCCTAGCCATAAAAGAAATGCAAATCAAAACAACATTGAGATATCACCTCACTCCAGTTAGAACAGCAAAAATCAAGAACTCTAACAACAACAGATGCTGGAGGGGATGTGGACAGAAAGGAACCTTACTTCATTGTTGGTGGGAATGTAAACTTGTTCAACCACTTTGGAAAGCAGTATGGAGGTTCCTCAAAAGACTTCACATAGATCTCCCCTATGATCCAGCAATCCCACTTTTGGGCATTTACCCAAATGTTTACAAACAAGACCACACTAAAGCTACCAGCACAACTATGTTTATTGCAGCATTATTTACCATAGCTAAGATATGGAACCAACCCAGATGCCCCTCAGTAGATGAATGGATCAAGAAAATGTGGTATATATACACAATGGAATTCTATGCCTCCATCAGAAAGAATGACATTTCCCCATTTGTTAGGAAATGGAAAGGTTTGGAAAAAATTATATTAAGTGAAGTAAGCCAGGCCCAAAGAAACATAGGTCCCATGGTTTCCCTTATTTGCAATATCTAGTATATGTATGAGTCAAGCGGAAAAGGTCCGATAATGTGATGTTAGGAAAATGAACCCTTAAATATGTATTTAATGTTTTCGTTTCTTTCATGCATGTGTTTCTAACGCATTTATAAGATTATTTCTTTGTTGCTTTGTATGTCCCTCCCCCACAGTGTAACCCCCGCTTTCACTATATTTGATGTCAGTATAACATGTGGAGGAGATGGGGACAAACAAGTCGTTTAAGGATTCAGGTGGACCTGTTGCAACAATGAGAAGTACAAAATGTCATGTCAAAACCAGCTTTACAATGTCGGTGTGGGGGGAGAGGGGGGGCTGGGAAGGGAGGTGAAGGGTAAACAAAGGAGGAGGCTGCAATGCTTGGTAAGAAATGTATGCATTATCCTGCCCATGTAATTGTAACCCCTCTGTACAGTATGTTCACAAATAAAATAAAATAAAATTTAAAAAAAAAAAAAGAAAAAAAAGTCAGAAGTGGCACTGTGGCTCAAGTGGTAGAGCGCTAGCCTTGAGCTGAAGAGCTGAGGGACAGCATCCAGGCCCAGAATTTAGGCCCACGACCGGACCCCCCGCCACCCAATAAAAAGAAAAAGAACAGTACATTGGATCAAAAAACAAGATCTATCCATTGTTGTCTCCAACAGACCCATCACACAGTCAAAGATAAAAACAAACTCCAAGTGTAAGGATGGAAAAGATCTTCCATGCAAATCCACCCTGAAAAATGGCAGGAGTAGCCGGGTGCCAGTTTCTCACACCTATAATCCTAGCTACTAAGAAGGCTGAGATCTGAGGATCACAGTTCAAAGCCAGGCTGGGCAGGAAAGTCCCTGAGACTCTTAACTGCAATAAACCACCAGAAAACAGGAAGTGGAACTGTGGATCCAAGTGATAGAATGCTAGACTTGAGCTGAAGAGCAATGGGCCAGAGTTCAAGCCCCATGTCTGAAGGGGGGAAAAAGCAGGAGTAGCCATATTGATATCTGATAAAGTAGACTTCTCATTAAAATCAGTACAAAAAGACAAGGAAGGCATTACATATAAATAAAGGGAATGAACCATGAAGAGGAAAACGCAGTGGTCATTACCTATGCACCAAACAATAGAGCACCTAAATATGTTAAACAAATATTCTTGTTCTTACAGAACAAGATAGACCCAAACACAATAATAGTGGGAGACTTAAACACCCCATTCTCACTAAAGGACAGATCAACCAAACAAAAGATAAGTAAAGAAGCCTCTGAACACCATAACCAAAATGGACTTAACAGACATCTACAGAATTTTCCACCCAACAATAACTCAATACACAATCTTCTCAGCAGCCCATGGAACATTCTCCAAAATAGACCATATCATAGTATATACAAAGAACCTAAACAAGATTGGCATAAAACCTAAGCAGATTGGCATAATGCCTTGCATTCTGTCAAACCACAGTGGAATCAAACTAGAATTTTTGTTTGTTTTTTGCCAGTCCTGCCGCTTGAACTTAGGGCCTAGGCTCTGTCCCTAAGCCTCTCTGTGTTCAAGGCTGGCATTCTACCACATGAGCCACAGCACCACTTCTGGTTTTTTCTGAGTATGTGGTACTGAGCAATCAAACCCAAGGCTTCATGCATGTGAGGCAAGCACTCTACCACTAAGCCACATTCCTAGCCCTCAGACTAGTTCTTAACAGCAAAACATACTGTGGAAATGACTCAGATACATGGAGGCTGAACAGTATACTACTGAATAACATCTGGGTCACAGAAGAAATTAAGGTAGAAATTAGAAAGTTCTTACAATTCAATGAAAATGAAAATACATCACAATGGAACCTTTGGGATACAGCAAAAGCAGTGCTGAGGGGAAAGTACAAAGCCCTAAGTACACACATAAAGAAAACAGAAACAGTTCAAGTAAATAACCTCATGATGCAAGTAAAACTGCTAGAAAAGCAAGTAAAAAAAAAAAATCAAATGTAAAGCTACTAGATGGATAGAGATAGCAAAGATTAGGGCAGAAATCCAGAAATAGAAATTTTAAAAAACTATTATATATAAAATCAATGAAACAAAGAGCTGGTTTTTTTTTTTAATTAACAAAATTGACAAAGCACTTGTGAGAATAATGAAAAAAAGAAGAGAAGAAATCCAAATCAACAAGATCAGAGACTCCACAGGAAACATTGTAATAAACATCCAAGAAATCTAAATGAGCTGGGCGCTAGTGGCTCACGCCTGTAATCCTAGCTACTCAGGAGGCTGAGATTTGAGGATCGTGGTTCAAAGCCAGCCCCGGCAGGAAAGACCGTGAGACCCCTATCTCCAATAAACCACCAGAAAACTGGAAGTGGCGCTGTAGCTCAAGTGGTAGAGTACTCGCCTTGAGCTGAAGAGCTGAGGGACAACGCCCAGGCCCAGAGTTCAAGCCCCACGACCAACAAAAAAAAAAAAAAAAAATCTAAATGATTATAAAAAACTATTTTCAAAACCCATACTCACTAAAGAAGGAAAATCTAGCAGAAATGGATGAATTTCTAGAAACATGTGAACTGCCTAAACTGAACCAAGAAGATATAAACCAACTAAACAAACCAATCATATACACCAAGATAGAGGAAGTAATCAGAAAAGACTAAGCCCAGATGGATTCACTGCTGAATTCTATAAGACTTTTAAAGATGGGGCTGGGAAGGTGGCTCAGTGGTAGGGTGCTTGCCTTGCATGCCTGAGACCCTGGGTTCGATTCCTCAGCACCACATAAGCAAAAAGAAAAAAGCCAGAAGTGGCGCTGTGACTCAAGTGATAGAATGCTAGCCTTGAGCTGAAGAGCTGAGAGACAGCGCCCAGGCCCAGTTCAGGCCCCACAACCGGACCCAAAAAAAAAAAAAGACTTTTAAAGATGAACTAATATCATTACTCCTCAAGCTTTTCCGTGAAATAGAAACAGAGGGAGCAATCACATATTCATCCCCAAACCAGTTAAGGATCCAACAAAAAAAAAAAAGAGAACTAAAGACCAATCTCTCTGATGAACACAGATACAAAGCTCCTTAATTAAAAATTAGTCAAAAGAAGCCAGAAACAAATTTTTAAAACAATACATTATAACCAAGTAGGCTTCATCCCACAGATGCAAGGCTGGTTTAACAAATGCACATCAATAAATGTAATTCACCATGTCAACAGAGCCAAGTTCAAGAACCACATGATCATTTCAATAGAGGAAGTAAAAGCCTTTGACAAAATATACACCCATTTATGTTAAAAACTCTGGAGAAACTAGGACTAGAAGGCACATTCCTTAAACAATATAAATCATATATGACAGAACAACAGCCAACATCATACTAAATGGGGAAAAACTAAAACCGTTTTAGATCAGGAATAAGGCAAGTATGCCCACTCTCTCTTCTCCTCTTCAATACAGCTTTGGAATTCCTAGCTACAATCAGGCAAGAAAAGACATTAAAGGGATCCATATAGGGAAAGAAGAAATTAAACTAACCCTATTTGCAGAATACCCAAAAACCTCCACTCCCAAACTCCTAAAGCAAATTGACCACTTTAGCAAAGTAGCAGGATACAAAATTAAACCACAAAAATTAATACCCTTTCCATATGCCAACAATGTAGAAGCAGAAAGGGAAATCATGAAATCAACCCCACTTGCAATAGCCTAAAAAAAAAAAAAAATTAAAAAAAACTAGGAATTAACCTAACCAAAGATGTAATTAATCTTTTTTTTTTTTTTGGCCAGTCATGAGGCCTGAGCTATGGGCCTGGGCGCTGTCTATCAGCATTTCAGGTCAAGGCTAGCACTCTACCACTTGAGCCACAGCACCCCTTTCTGCTTATGTGGTGCTGACGAAAAACCCAGGGTCTCATGCATGCAAGGCAAGTACTCTACCATTGACACCTTCCCAGCTCCTATAAATGATCTTCATAGTGAAAACTATTAAAATCTAAAGAAAGAAATCAAAAAGGATGCCAGGAAATGGAAAGACCTTCCATGTCCATGGATAGGTAGAATCAATATTGTGAAAATGACTATGCTGACAAAAATGATATATAAATTCAGTGCAATCCCCATCAAAATCCCCAATGATGTTCTTTACTGAGATAGAGAAAACAATCCAAAAATTCATATGGAACAACAAACGACCTAAAATAGCCAAAGCAACTCTAGGCAAAAAAACAATGCAAGAAGTATCACAATACCAGATTTCAAGCTCTAATACAGAGCCATAATAACAAAAACAGCTTGGTATGGGCACAAAAATGGACCCAAAGAGAGCCAGGCACCAGTGGCTCATGCCTGTAATCCTAGCTACTCAGGAGGCTGAGAGCTGAAGATCGCAGAAATGTCTGTGAGATTCCTATCTCCAATAAGCCACCAGAAAATCAGAAGTGGTGATGTGGCTCAAGTGTTAGAGCGCTCGCCTTGAGCTGAAGAGCTGAGGGACAGTGCCCAGGCCCAGTGTTCAAGCCCCACGACTGGAAAAAAAAAAAATAGACCTGAAGATCAATGGAATAGATTAGAAGACCCAGAAATAAAACCACATACTTACAGTCATATGATATTTGACAAAGGAGCTAAAGACATACACTAGAAAAAATAACCTCTTCAACTATTGGTGTTCAGAAAACTGGGCAGCCATGTGCAGAAAACTTAAAGTGGATCCCTGCTTGTCACCATGCAGTAACCTCAATTCAAAGTGGATCAAAGACCTCAACCTCAGACTCAAAACTCTGAAACTACTGCAAGAGAGAACAGGAGAGACATTAGAACTTATAGGTACAGACAGAAACTTCCTGAAAATAGTCCCAGGAGCACAACAGATAGGAGAGAGACTTGATAAGTAGGAATACATTAAAACAAAAAGTTTCTGCACAGCTAAGGACATAGTTACTAAACTAGAAAGACAACCAACCAATTGGGAAAAGATCTTTACCAGCAATACATCAGACAAAGGCCTAATATCCAATATAAGGAGCTTAAGAAACTAGCCCCTCCCAAACCTAATAAACCAAATACTAAAGGGGCAAGGGAGCTAAGAAGAGACTTCTCAGAAGAGGTAAGAATAATAAAGAAACTCATGAGGAAATGTTCATCATCCCTGGCCATAAAGGAAATACAATAAAAACAACCCTAAGATACCATCATACCCCAGTTAGACCAATATTCTGAATTTTGACAATAACAAATGCTGGCAAGGATTTGGAGAAAAAGGAACCCTACTGCACTTCAAGTGGGAATGTAAACTAATACAACCATTCTGGAAGACAGCCTGGAGGTACCTCAAAAAAACTAGACATAGGCCTTTGACCCAGCCTTACCACTCCTAGGCATCTACCCTGAGCATCATGAACCATAAAATGACAAGGACACCTTCACATCCATGTTCATTGCTGCACACTATGCACAATAGCCAAGATATGGAAACAACCCAGATGTCCCACAGTAGACAAATGTGTCCAAAAAATGTGGTCCCAATATGCAATAGACTTTTACAGAGCCATTAGAAAGGATATACTAATGTCATTCAAAGAGAAATGGATGGAACTAGTACAAATCATGTTGAGTGAGGTAAGCGAAGATCAGAGAGACAAATGGCACATGTTCTCTCTGATATGCAGAAGTTAGATTTAAAATGCAACGGGATATAAAAAATTATACAGGATTCTATATACTCACATACAGTGAGACCAAAAGAGGATAATCTTAGGAGAAAATCAGCAACTCATAATACCCAAGCACCTCTTCATATGTATATAAAATAATATACATACTGAAACAAACTCCAAAAATAAGGTAACAAAGGACCTTTACTTTTTGTCTTTTTGTTTTCTGATGACTCTGTATTCTTTACCTTACTTACAGGTATACTTGTGCATATCTGAAGGAAGGTGGGAGGAAGGTACAGAACCAATAGAAAATGGCCTTACAGAACCAATAGAAAATGCAGAATCCACTGGTTGTACTGGACATTGATGAAAATGAACTATGCAATTCATGGGCGGAGATGGAAGGGAGGGAATGGGAGAGAATGAAGGAACAGATAATACTCTGCAAAAAGAAGGAAATATACTTATTACCTGACATATGTAAGGGTAACCCCATTGAATATCACCTCTAAAACAATAAACTAATTTTTTATGACAGGATTCAAATTCTGGCAGTCTGACTACAAGTGCTTCTCTCAGTCATTGCACTATACTACCTGTCATAGGAGCCTTACATAAGAGAAAGTTTCTGGGAAAAACATGAAACTCAATTAGGATTGCACTGGAAAAAGTTTCTGCTCCCCTCTGCAGACCACCTGCAGAAGCTATCAATGCATTCGTCCCTGGGACCACCAAGGCACCCAGGCAGAGTAGTCCTCTCTAAAGGGTATCTGCTCATTTGTTGAATGCTTGGTTTTCAAGAAAAGAATCTAAAGTTCCTTTTAAAGAACAGTACAACTGGATGCCAGTGGCTCACACTTGTAATCCTACCTATTCAGAAGGCTAAGATCTGAGGATCCTGATTATGATGCTAACTCCATGCAGGAAAGCCTATAAAACCCATATCCAATTACCCAGCAAAAAACTGGAAGTGGAGGTGTGGTTCAAGTGGTAGATTGCCAGCCTTGAGTGAAAAAGCTCAGGAACAGTGACCACACCTTGAGTTCGGGCCCTAGTTCTGGCACAAATCAAAAAACAAAACAAAACAGAACAAATGGTGTAAAAGGCTTGAAATCTGATTGAAGATTTTGCTGAAAAGGCTCCACATAATTTAGGACTTCTCTTTTTCCTCTTATAGTACTTTACACATTCTCCATTCACCTTTGCTATCCAAATGTTGGTCTTACAAGACTGGAAGTTCCATGGGACAAGACTAGTCTGACAATATTTATTCACTTGTATGTTCCCTAGTACCTTGAATTGTGGTTGGCACATAGTTGACATTTGATTAGCATTGATTAAACTTAAATTCAGGATAAAGACGAGTTTGCAAATTGGACATGGCAATGACTCAGAACAGAACTCACAGAGGCAACCTGATGAAAAAAGAGTGTACTCCTTTCCAAGTTAGGCAAAGAAAAGACTTCTTTGTTAAACAGGGTTATTTTGAGCAACTTAAAAAATGATTTACATGTCAATCAGACAGTAGCTAAAATGGTTCTCATTATGTCCAAAGGGAATTTATATCTTGCTCTTCTTTGCATAGGATTCGAAACCTACGTTATTTAATTGTAGTGATTATTTAGTTCTATTGTATGTCAGGTGCAGTGCTAAGGACTTTCCCTAACAGTCTGTTATTTAGTAGTCACACAATGTCATAAGATAGGCGTCAGATTCTAAGTGCTTCTCTGAGCCATTGTGCTACACTACTTGTCCCATGAGCCTATAAGTAAGGCTGCTACAATGCTTGTGTGTGTGTGTGTGTGTGTGTGTGTGTATGTGTGTGTGTGTGTAGATACAGGATCTTGACCTGTACTCTCAGATTTATCACTCAACGCTGATGCTCTACCACTTGAGACACATCTCTGTCTCTGGCTTTATGCTGGTCAATTGAAAATTAGAGCCTCTCAGATTTGTCTGCTAGAGCTGGCTTTGAGCCATGATTTTACATTTTAGCCTCTTGACCTCCTGAGTAGCTAGGATTATATAGATCAGCCACTAGTGTCTAACCTAAGGTATATTTTATAGATCAAGAAAACAAATGTCAAAAAAAAAGAGTGACTCCCCAAGACACATTACAATAAATGCAGTAACTGAGATTTAAACTTAGATCTAACTCCAATGGTCTTTGTTTTTCTGCTGCCTCAGGCTGGGCCCCTTGACTCCTACAATGGGGGGATAGCTCTACTGTCTCTTTCTCCATGCTAGAATTTTCTCCCCAGGTGCAAGCACTGAAAATTCTAATTCTTTGTTTGAGAACATGTTGGCTAAATTTTTAGTCCCAGTTTGAGTAGATAATACCCCTTCCTTCATCTTCCCACACACTGTACTGAAGAAGCAATTTGTACAAATGTGGAGGCTCACTCAGAAGTAAGTTGGGAGTTTTACTCATCTCCTTCAGCTTCTCTGGTCTGGTCACATTTATAACTGGAAGAATGAATGTGAAGACTGTGGATCTACTACATTGCATATTTAGGGCATCTGTGTGTGTGTGTGTGTGTGTGTGTGTGTGTGTGTGTGTGTGTGTGTGTGTGTGTGTGTGTGTGTTCTGGGACTTGAACTCAGGGCCTCATACTCTTGCTGAACGTTTTTGCTCACAGCTGGTGTTCTACCACCTGAACCAT
Organism: Dipodomys merriami; assembly: GCF_024711535.1. Classification (NCBI taxonomy): domain Eukaryota; kingdom Metazoa; phylum Chordata; class Mammalia; order Rodentia; family Heteromyidae; genus Dipodomys; species Dipodomys merriami. The sequence continues at coordinate 57,401,418 of NW_027203381.1, forward strand.
GCTTCCACTTCCTAGGACATCTTTCAGTAATATTTCTTCTTCTTTTTATTTACGCACATTCACAATGCCAAGAAACATTACAAGTAATCCAAACTAGAGCTTTCCTAAAGGTTCTTAAGCTACTACAGTATCAAATTTAAATGTTTAAATAGGGTTGGGATGTAGCTCAGTAGCAAAATGCTTGCCTAATAAGTGCAATGTCCTGGGTTCAATCCCCAGAACCAAAAAAGAAAAGACAAAAATAAAAGACTTGAAATGTGTTAATAAAGATCCAAACTAATGTATACTATTTGTTGTATCATGTTTTAAGATATTAAGGCCAAAAAAAACTTTGGGGGGCTGGGAAGATGGCTCAGTGGTAGAGCGCTTGCCTTGCATGCCTGAGGCCCTGGGTTCGATTCCTCAGCACCACATAAGCAAAATGAAAAAAGCCGGAAGTGGCGCTGTGACTCAAGTGGTAGAGCGCTAGCCTTGAGCTGAAGAGCTGAGGGACAGCGCCCAGGCCCAGAGTTCAGGCCCCACGACCGGACCCCAAAAAAAAAAAAAAAAACAAAAAAAAAACTTTGGTTCATTCAGGGATCCTTGGATCAAGTGATTGATATCACTTAAAATAGGAAAAGATTTTTATTAACCTATTTACTTGATTGTTTTTTGTTTTTGTTTTCACATCTCATCCAAAGGTGTATTGAAATTCTGTAACATGAAAAATCAAATACACTTGATCACATTTCCTTATGGTGGACAAAGTGTCTCCAGAGTGAAAAGACCACCTGGCTGTTTCAAGATGAGATTGATTGAAAGTCCCCCATCTCCTAAGTCCCCACCCCTTTCTGTCCCTTAGGCTTATCCTTTACACATCTGGTTCACAGCATTAATTCTCATCTTCCACCCAGATGTGACCATCTCTGGGGATTTATTTCTTGGTGAAGCAAGGACAGTGGACATCCAGCACCCTGTGCCAGTGTAAGCTGCAGCATCTCATCCTCAGGGTAATGATGGTGCTATCCTTACCAGGCCAGACCTTTAAAGAGACTTTAAACCTTGTTGTGGGTTTTTTGAGATTTTTTTTTTATTGACAAATCACACACCTACTTCTTTGTGTTTATTTTGTTGAACTACGACTTTGCCTTTTTTTTAATAAGTCAATAGTTTATTCTTTAAAATGTTAGTCCATATTCTTTTTTTTTTGGGGGGGGGGTCCAGTCGTGGGGCCTGAACTCTGGGGCCTGGGTGCTGTCCCTCAGCTCTTCAGCTCAAGGCTAGCGCTCTACCACTTGAGCCACAGCGCCACTTCCGGCTTTATTCTTTTTGCTTATGTGGTGCTGAGGAATCGAACCCAGGGCCTCAGGCATGCAAGGCAAGAGCTCTACCACTGAGCCACCTTGCCAGACCTTCCGGCTTTTTTCTTTTTGCTTATGTGGTGCTGAGGAATCGAACCCAGGGCCTCAAGCATGCAAGGCAAGCACTCTACCACTGAGCCACCTTCCCAGCCCTGTTAGTCTATATTCTAAGCTACTACAGTATTGAATTTAAATTTTGAAAAAGTCATCTGACTTTTTCTAAGGAATTACACTATTTGAGTTCTCCCTTGAATCTACTATATTTCAATTAATACATTTGTAAACACTTGCATACCACCCAACATATTTATTTATAAGTTTATAAGCTAAATATAGCTTCCATATACAAGGGAAATAATGTATCTTTTGTCTCTCTGGGGCTGATTTTGCTTAACATGATTTTTCCAACTCTTTCCAATTTGTTTTACAAATAGTACAATATTATTTTCTAATGGATGAGTAAAATTCCATTGTGTGTGTGTGTGTGTGTGTGTGTGTGTGTGTGTGTGTGTGTGTGTGTGTGTGTACTGCATTTTCTTGATCCATTCACCCATTGAGGGACATCTGGGCTGATTCATACCTTGGCTATGGTGAATAGTGCTACAATGAACATGGTTGTGCTGGTGGCTTTACTATATCCTGGGAAGTCTTATTCTTGATTTCATCTTTCAAGTCTAGATCTTCATCCATTGTTGTTGTTCCAATACTGGGGCCTTACTCAATTAGACTCATATCACAAGGAGAAAGACTGAATGAAGTCTGTCAACATTCCTGGACAACTTATGTCACACACTACTGCTCTTTATTTCAGTTCTGTAGAGAATCCATTGCTCATTCTGTCAGACTTTATACAAGGCCAGTATGTGTTCTCCCTACCGATTGAGCTCTCCTAAAAAAAAGTCACGATTCCTCTCAGATTACCTATTCTACCAGTCCCTGTAGAAAGGTAGCACATAGGTTTCTGAATAGTTTTGGGCTAGTGAGTAATCATACTTGCATGATTTTTCCGCCTCATGGTGACTTTCCCTCCTTACATGTCAATAAACCCATATCCTTTTCTCCTACTTCATTTGCCTTTGTCAGGCGATTTCACTGAACTTTGCAGAGTAAATGGAAATTTCCTACACTTTACCCCTACAACTCCAAATCTAGAAAACCCAGAAAAGTACAAACAATTAAACAGAAAGCATACAAAACTTACCACCCAGAAGTCATCACTTTTAAAGTTTTAATACATTTATATATGCAGCCCAACTTCTTTATACTCAACCTGTGTACTAAATGTCCTACTTGGCCTGCTATCATATCTGGGATGCCTCATGCTTCTCAGTCAGCACAACTGAGTAGAAGTCATGTTCCTTCTCTTAAAACTTCTTCTTTTCCAGTGCTCCCCAGTGACCACTATTATTATTACTTTTTGATGATGAAATAAGGAGACTGGTTCTATGCTTTCCTGAGATAATTGGCCCTTGCTTTCCCCTGTTTCTTTAGATGATTTGTTTTTCTATTAGGTTTAAGTGTCTTCATCTGGCTTGCTTTGCTTATTTATAACGCTCTTGTTAGGTTAAATTCTATACACCTTATGTGGTTTGGGCCTATATAAGCTTTGTGCTAGCTGCATTCAGGGCTGCTGGTCTTTGAGACAAGAGTTTATCAGCAGTCCTCCAGCTCTCCAACAAAGACTCATAATTTGGCCTTTTTAAGTGGTGGCTTCTCTGTTTCCAATGACTGAGTTTCCTTGCAATAATGGTACTAGGATTTGAACTCAGTGCCTTGAATTTGCTAGGCAAGTGTTCTACCATTTGAGCCACACCTCCATTCCCCCACTTTTTCCTTTAATTGTCAGGTCGAATTTTACACTTCTGCTGAGAGCTGAACTCAGACTTGTATATTTCTACCTTCACCTCCTGTTTAGCTCCTACTGATTTGGTGATATATCCTTCACCTTCATCTGTTTGACAACACAGCCCCTGCTGCCAACATATGACACCCGCATCTCTATGATGGATTCTTGACTGGCTTCCTTCTATTTCATCCATGTTAACCCCTACTGATTTCTTCTTTAGATTGGGACAGATGTGTGTGTGTGTGTGTGTGTGTGTGTGTGTGTGTGTGTGTGTGTGTGTTTATGAGATGTGTGTGTATTTATGCTTGAACTCAGGGCCTAGGTTCTGTGCTTTAGGTAAATAATTAGATGTGGGCAATAATTAGAGAAGTAAGGTAGAAACAAAACTTGCCCAAGTTTCTACTTTCAACAACTGGATGGATGTTGCTTTCCTTTACTAAGATGGAACCCATGAAATAGAAAGTTCAAAAAAGAGATGACTGCTCTAGGTCTAGTTAGGTTAAGTGTGAAGTGTATAATAAGATCATTCCAATGGAGAAAAACTGTAGGCAATTAGAAATTGGATTCTCTGCAAAAGTCTGTGGTTTGACTGTCCCTATGAAAACTCATGTTGATACTAAGATATGGGACCATATGGGCTTTGGGGAAAGTAACTGGGTCATGAGGGCTCTGCCCTTATGAATAAGTAGGTTAATCAGTGCTTAGATTAATGGGTTATAGTGGATGAGTTTGTTACAAAATATGCTGTGTCTGTCACTCTTGTTCTGTTGCACTTTGTGATACCTTTACTATCACTTTTGGACTCTGAAGAGCCCTCATCAGTAAGAAGGTTCTTACCATTTGCAGTCCTTTAGTCTGAGACTTCTCAACCTCCAGAACTATAGCAATTAAATTTATTTTCTTTTTTTTAACATCTTATTTCCCGAGTTCGAGAATGATATTAGAGCAACAGGAAATAGTAAGATCCTCCCACATCTTACTTCAACTGCTGATCGCAGCCTGACCTCTCAAAGCTGTTCTCTCTATGAACCAACCAATAAAGACCTTGAACGCCACCTGCTATCTAGACTATTAATAGACTCTTGTTTTAATAAGTGACAACTTTAAAATTTCCCTCCAGAATTCATCCTAAGCAAGAACAGGATGTGGGTATGCCAAAAGATAAATATATATATATATATATATATATATATATATATATATATATATATATTGTGTGTGTGTGTATACACACACACACACACACACACACACACACACACACACATATACTCTAGTCAAGACAATTACTATTCAACTGATAAGTACTTTCTAAAGCTAACTTGATTTTTTTTTTGCAGTGATGGGGTTTAAACTCAAGGCCTTGCAGTTGCTAGGGAGACATTCTCTATCTTGAGCTACCCCTTCAGTTCAATTTTTGTCCTTTATTACACTTCTACTAACCAGGTCAAGGAACTTCAGTTCTTTGTAATATCATCCTATTACTCTTCACAAATCGAATACTACAGATCCAAATCACTTGATTTTTTTATTTTTATTAATTTTTTATTAATTTTTTAACATTTTAAAAATGTTGTACAGAGGGGTTACAGTTACATGAGTAGGGTAATGAGTTCATTTCATAGCGAGCATCATTACCTCGTCCTTTATTTTCCCCTACCATCATTTCCCTCCCCACCTCCCCAGCTCTTACTACCCCTCCCCCAACCCGACATTGTAAAGTTCATTTTCAATAGAGTGTCCTGTACATCTTGTCATCACAATGAGTCAGCCTGCCTCCTCATTTAAGCGTTCTGCAATATCCCTTCCCCTGCCCAAATTACAAATATATATATATATATATATAAGGTGCAGAGCACCAGCATCAAATCCAGTGAAAACAGAGGTTATACCATGGGGGAAGAACATACAATAGAAACAAAAGAATCACATAGTGTATTGTAAGTACATTAAAAACACTAACAAGAAAGAGAAAAATAAATAAATAAATAAATACCTCTTGTATCCCTATCTTGGGGTACATTTTGCTTAACATTATCTCATATGGTCATATGTACATAGTCTTTGACCTACTCTGCTTGTCCTAGACATATACTAGTCAAAAGGGAAAACATGGGACCTATGTTTCTTTGGGCCTGGCTTACTTCACTTAATATGATTTTTTTCAAGTCTTTCCATTTCCTAACAAAAGAGGCAATGTAATTTTTTCTGATGGAGGCATAGAATTCTTGATCCATTCATCTACTAAGCCCACAGACTGGGAAAAGATCTTCACTAGCCATACAACGGACAAGGATCTCATATCTAAAATATACTTAGAACTAAAAAGTAAATCCCCCAACAACAATTCCTCAAAGAAACAACTGCCCAATTAACAAATGGGCTAAAGACTTAAAGAGCGACTTCTCTGAAGAGGAAATAAGAATGACCAATAGATACATGAAGAAATGCTCAACCTCTCTAGCCATAAAAGAAATGCAAATCAATACAATGCTGAGATTACACCTCACCCCAGCTAGAATGGCTATAATCAAGCAATCTAATAACAACAGATGCTGGAGGGGATGTGGACAGAAAGGAACCCTACTGCATTGTTGGTGGGAGTGTAAACTTGTTCCACCACTCTAGAAAGCAGAGGAGGTTCCTCAAAAGACTCCACATAGAGCTCCCCTATGACCCAGCAATCCCACTTTTGGGCACTTACCCAAAGGAGCACAAACAAGGTCATGCCAAAGATACCAGCACAACCATGTTTATTGCAGAATTATTTCCCATAGCTAAAATATGGAACCAAATCACTTGATTTTTTTCCTTCAAAAAATTCTAAAATCCACAGCATGAAATTAAATTTCCTAACATGAGAATGAAAAGTTTAGAATCAGAAAAAATTATAGCTAAAAATGAACCTAATAAGAGATTCTTTTTTATTCGGACATCTCTACATAAATGTCTTTTTGTAATGAATTTGGCCTGTGGTGGAGGCAAATATTTCAATAGAAATATGTGCTCTTCTGCAGTAGGTCAAGTAGCAACTTTGAGGGAGGAGGTGGCAAAATTTCTCAGATGGAAGCTTTTCCCAGGTAAGGGATGCTTTCCAGAGAAAGTAGGAGTCTTGAGCCTTGATAAAACCCTAAATGAGACCACCCCTGGGAAATCTGAGAGAATAGATGAGCCACAGCCCACTCAACCTAGAGGAAGCATATTGATTGAGATTCGATGTTCTCTAGGAACCCTATTCGGACTGCATTAGGGTTGTCTCCTGTCTGCCCCCATAAACCTCTGGGTTTTTCTGTCCCAGTCCTTACAGGAATCATCTGTTCTGGTAAACCCTTCAATTCCCTCTAACACTACTGGTTTCATGTGTAATTGAGGGCAGAAACTATATCTTAGAAATTTATGTTTCTCTGTATCAGGCATAGCTGGAAGTGGTGCTATGGCTCATTGAGTGAAAAAGCTCAGGCATAGCACTCAAGCCCTGAGTTCAAGCCCCATAACTCAGGGGAAGGAGGAGGAAAGATAAATCAAGTAACAAATATCTTAGATACATCTTTCTTGGGCAACTCTATCATCAAAAAGGTATTTGTATACTTATATGGTTATATACTTGTAAACATGCAACTTTATAAAATCTTACTGATTCTTAGCTCCATTATTAACACAAGACCCAGGCTGGAGAAGTCCTTTGTAAGGAGGATTTTTATATGTACTCCAAATAAATGTTCCTTTATCCTGCTCAGCCACTGGATGAAGTTTGCTTTCTCTTCCCTTGTCTACCTTCATAGGACTCCACTGATATAGATATATAACATATATATATATACCTTTAAATAAAAATAATATATTATTTCAATATATATTTAAATATATAAATATGTGTTTATATGTATATTATATTAATGTCGTGTATTCATATTATTAATTATATCAATATTATGTTATTTATTATATAAAATATTAATATAGTAATGAAATAATATATAATTCCATTTAAAGGTACTTTTTGAGTGCATAGTCTTAGAAGTCACTTTAAGAAAGCAGTATTGAAGCTGGGCGCCGGTGGCTCATGCCTGTAATCCTAGCTACTCAGGAGGCTGAGATCTGAGGATCCTGCCCGGGCAGGAAAGTCCATGAAACTCTTATCTCCAATAAACCACTAGAAAACTGGAAGTGGTGCTGTGGCTCAAGCAGTAGAGCTCTCAGTTTGAGCTGAAGAGCTAAGGAACAGCGCCCAGGCCCAGAGTTCAAGCCCCACTACTGACAAAAAAAGAAAAAAGCTGTATCAAGCATTGAACTGGATAGACCCAGATTCAGGTCCTAATTAATCCTATAATCGAATGGCCACAGACACTATTTCATCTATAAAACCTCAGTATCCCTGAGACATCCCTATGGGCCTAATATCCTTTTGTCTTTGAAACTGTAATACGTTTATAAGGCAAGTCCATACCAATTCAGAAACATCTGGAAGAGGTCTGAAAGCAGTCCAAAATTACATAACAAGTCTGCTAACATGTTTCCACTTTTTGTGAGTCACTGAGAATCAATTAGTCCAAAGGGATCCATAACAAGGTAAAGCCAATTTTTTCTTGGTCTGCTTCTATATGGATACCAACATGGGGTCTCCCACCCTAATAGCCATCTCAGGATAGCCAAGAAGGCCAGTGTACTTTCCTATGACATAATTTGTTGATATCTTTCATTTGGCCTGCTTCCTTGCCACCATGTATGATTTTAGCAATGGTGACACCTCTGGGTAGCTACCTAGACAAAGACACTCCTTCCTCCCCAGCAGATGTGGACCCACTTGGGGATGCCCAGTTTAGTGGGAAGATTTTTTGGTGTCCAGTGTGTCCCCTCAGCATAGTCCATGATATTCCCACTGCCAAATCTTTTGTCTCCACTCGGTACAAACACATCAGTGTTTCTCCATTGCAGATGGTTTAAATTAGTATTTACAAATCCAGAAAGCATTTTCTTGGGAAAATACTGAATTATATGGAAATTCTTTCTTAAAATTCTAACAGCAGCCATGGGGAACTCAAAGCATGATTCAAACTCATCAAACTTCTCCCAAGACTGTAGCTTATTTTCTCAAAATATCCCTGTAGCTTGTCAAAACTTATGACTTCATCAAGCTTTAAGCAATTAAGAAATGGGAAATGAGTCTTTGTGGTTTGGGACTAAGGCCCAACCCCACTCTGGATAAAGATCAAGGTTAGTGTTCCAACAACTTGCCTTAGTCCCATCATTAAGGAAATGCAGTGGCCTTACTATCTCTCCGAGCACATTCTCCCAGTCTAACTTTCTATATTAACATAAGCCCTTCTCTATATTCTTTGGATTCAACTACTTTCTAATGCTAATGAACCAATATTTTCTCAGAACATGGACATAAGGAAAATTCATAACTTTAATTTTAACTTTAATGTTTTCTCCATGATAGTACTTAATCAGCCTGATTTGAACTGCTGTCCTGATATAGGGTAGCTCTGCCCCTTTAAGCAAATAGAAGAGTTTGCTAGTCCCAACCTCATGTCCTGTGGAAAGTCCAGGGCTCTCCCTGAGGTTTCTGAAAGTGGTACAGGGCAGGAAGGAATGTGTTCACAACTACTTCAGCACTGACTCTCAGCCTCCCCTGAATTCAGACTTTTGGGAGCCACTGCTTTTTTTTTTTAATACTGGGATTTGAATTCTAGGGCCCTAAGTGTACTAGTCAGGCCCTACTTTTTGCTAGTTACTTTTAAGATAGTGTCACACTTCCTGCCTGTGTGCAAACATAGATTGTGATCCACCTATTTTAGGCTTCCCATATTTGCTCAGATGACAAGTTCATCCCACTGCATCCAGCTTCCCCCCAGTGAGTTGGACTCTTACAGACTCTTATATTTGGATTGGCCTGGAACCAGGCTCTTCCCAGCCTCATTCTCTCACATACCTGGGGATGACAAGTATACACCATTGCACCCAGCTATAGATTGAGAAATGCTCTCAAGAACTTTTCTTCCTGGGATGACCTTCCCATTCACAATCCTAAATAGCTAGGATTACATACGTGAGCTACTGGTGCTTGGCTTGAGGTCAATGCTTTATTTGGCACCAGCTCTTTCACTTATGACCCTAGAAGTCATTAGGCCACTGTAGGGAGAAATTGCAAGGCTGCCCCAAAACAACTAAGACAGTCATAGATAATCTTTTCTCAAAGTTCTTTTGGACCATCCACACCTAACTTGAGACATCTTGGCCTTCTCTTCTCCCTTTTTCTACTCCTCTCCCATCTTTTCAGATACCTCCTCTTCCTTAGAAGCACTATGTAGCATCCCTTCCGGTCACTTAGACCCACCTTCAGACTAAACCTTCAAGGAACTCAATGGAATAACTGGGCCATTTGTTCCATCAGCAGAGGCCTTGATCTCATAGTTGGTCTCTTTAACAACATCCATCCTCCTTGTACATAGATGCTATTTCAAAGAACTTTATTGGGTTTTCTTTTTCTTTTCTGATAAGTGGGCAATGGAAACCAGACAAAGAACAGACCTCTTTCTTCAGCTTGAGTAAACAGTTGAATCCTTTCTCTCCATTTTAATGCAGGTGCCTAGATGATGGCAGTGCATTTGGCTTTACCAAGCTTAGAAAGGTTCACAATTCTGAACTAACAAATGGTTTGGCTGTACTAGTTCACAGTGCTGACTACTTAAGCTTAAAAGCAGAAATGGATCCAAGCAAGCATGAGTTCTGACAGGGCCACCTTTGTGGCATGCTTTATATTGGACAGCCTGACTCTGTAGCACTTGCCAGCTTAGCTCTGCCCACCTTCCTCATGTATCAGGTACAGAAAGGAACTCATTTCTTATATTCTTTGAAAAAAAAAATAAAAGGAACACTCTTTTCTGCATCTACACATATATGTGTATGTATGTGCATATGTATAAATGTTTGTTCAGGGGCTGGGAAGGTGGCTCAGTGGTAGATCACTTGCCTTGCATGCCAGAGGCCCTGGGTTCGATTCCTCAGCACCACTAAGCAAAAAGAAAAAAGCCAGAAGTGGCGCTGTGGCTCAAGTGGTAGAGCGCTAGCCTTGAGCTGAAGAGCTGAGTGAGGGACAGCGCCCAGGCCCAGAGTTCAGGCTCCACGACTGAACCCCCCCCCCAAAAAAAAAGAAATGTTCTCTTTGCAGCTTGATCAGAGAAAAAAAAAGTGTTTGTTCATATTCATCTCTTCCTAGACCTAAGAGCTCATCATAACATTCTCCCCCAAACCATTCTCCCAACAGCACATTAAAAATCACCAGAAGAGCCGGGCGCTGGTGGCTCACGCCTGTAATCCTAGCTACTCAGGAGGCTGAGATCCGAGGATGGCGGTTTGAAGCCAGCCCAGGCAGGAAAGTCCATGAGACTCTTATCTCCAATTAACCTCCAGAAAACAGGAAGTGGTGCTGTGGCCCAAAATGTTAAGAGTGCTAGCCTTGAGAGACAAAGTTTAGGAACACAGTTTAGGCCCTAAGTTCAAGCCCCATAATTGACAAAAAAAAAAAAAAATCACCAGGAGCACTTTTTTTTTCTTTTTTTTAGTGTCAGTCCTGGGGCTTAAATTCAGAGCCTAGACACTGCCCTGAGCTTTTTTGCTCAAAGCTAGCTACAGCTTCACTTCTGGCTTTTTTTGGTATTTAATTGGAGATAAGAGTCTCATGGACCTTTCCTGCCTGGGCTAGCTTCAAACTGGGATCCTGAGATCTCAGCCTTCAGAGTAGCCAGGATTATAGATGTGAACCACCAGTTCCTGGCTCAGAAGAGCTTTCTTAGCAAGACTGATGCTGAGGCTGCTTGGAGGTAGGGCCTTGTCATTTGTATTTTTGTATACATACTTTTTAACTTCCAAGGAGATTCTGAACTACTTAAAGGTCTACTAAGAACTATTCAAAGGTACTCTTAAGTATTCAAGTCTGACCAGAAGTAAGAGCATCATGGAAGATGCAGAGTCTCAGGCCACACTCGGGAACCACTAACTCAAAGTCTGCATCTTAACAAGCTCCCAAATGAAGCATGTGATATTACAAGTTGAGTGTTGATTTAGTCACTCCCTAGTGTTAGGTCTGCTTAGGAGAACAGTCTCTCCCCTCTTTGTGAAAGAAAATGAGTAGCTTTACCAGAAATCATCTGCCTGAAACCAGCAATCACCTGACTTTCAATCACCTGACTGTGAGTCAGCAAAGGACCTGAGACTCTGAGATCACTTCCTCATTTGCTGAGGTCACTTCCTGAACTGCCCCAGTCATGCCTCCTTCAGACAGTGAGAGGTTCCTTAGGCTCTGAGATCACTTCTGCATCCACTTGTGGTCATACTTCCCTGCCTTTCCCTATATAATCCCTCTCAACCACCAGTGTCTTCCCTCTTTTTTTTCTTCTGTCTCTATGTACCTCTGTCCTGTGCAGGCCCACAGTTTGCACTCCCCTGCAATAAACTCTTTTCTGCCTGAACCACGTGGCAGTCTCCTTTCAGAGAACTTTACACCTAGTTGGATGGATAAGGCCCAAAGAGGCTGAGTGACTTCAGAGGTCATGGAACTAGAGCCCACCAACCTCGTTACTGCCAGCCTCTTTTATTTCCATTACATGAGTATTTTTCAGATCTTGACTTTTTTTCAGATTCTTCAAAGTTTTATCATATTTTTCATATTTACAACAATTCTGTGTTTAAAATATTTAAAAAATAGGACTTCCAGATGTTTTATTTTCTGCTGGTAGAGAACAAAATGATCAGATGACATAGCAACACACACACACACACACACACACACACACACACACACACACACACGCACACACACACACACAAAACAACAACAACCTGAGAAAGACAGTGTAAAAATAGCTATGAGAAAAAAAGATTGCGGACATTTGATAAAACAATAGCCACTTAATATGTGGATCAGAAATTACAATAGCCATGGCTGATGTCACGTGACATTTTCACAAGCCATGGCTTGTGATAAACTAGAACTCAGCATGGTGAGATGCCTAACCCTTAAACTGGGACCTGAGCAAGACCATGCAAAATGAGGAGAGAACATTTACAGGCTTGCAAATTTCACAGGTACATTCCTTTGTTTGTTTATTCTGTGTGTCCAATGCTGGGACTTAAAAGTCGGAGGCTAGGAATTGTCCCTTAGCTTTTTCATTCAAAGCTGGCTCTCTAACCACTTGAGCGAATGCTCCACTCCTGGCTTTTGTTGTTGTTGTTGTTGTTTAATTGGAAATAAGAGTCTCATGGGCTTTCCTGCCCGGGCCTCTGTCAAACTACAATCTTCAGGTCTCAGCCTCCTGAATAGCTAAGATTAGTCATGAGCCACTAGACACCTGGCTCATAGGTACATTTCTATGAAGAGAGGCCAGTTTCATTATTACAGATAATGGAACTTTTAAAAAATTCCACAGGGGTGCCGGGCGCTGGTGGCTCACGCCTGTAATCCTAGCTACTCAGGAGGCTGAGATCTGAGGATCGCGGTTCAAAGCCAGCCCGGGCAGGAGAGACCGTGAGACTCCTATCTCCAATAAACCACCAGAAAACCGGAAGTGGCGCTGTAGCTCAAGTGGTAGAGCGCTCGCCTTGAGCTGAAGAGCTGAGGGACAGCGCCCAGGCCCAGAGTTCAAGCCCCACGACCGACAAAAAAAAAAAAAAAAAAAAAAATTCCACAGGGGTATTTATGTCAACATTAGTTCAATCCCATACTTCTATAACTAGGAGACCTTGAAGAGTCCTCTCTAACTGGCTCCAGGCCGGCTCTGGCTGGGCCTTTCATCTGCACACCCTACATAGCTATTTTAGTCTTCACACCCACCCCACAGGGAAAGAAAGCTCCCTCACAAACTTGCTGTTCACAGTCTTTTTCTGAACCAGTCTCTTGGCCCATTTTTTTACACTTTAAACCATGCTGCTTACACTGCTTGTATTGAGGATGATTTTGGTCCTCCACCCTGGCCACGTGGCCTCCCAGTGCTTCAAGCCAGCTGACCTGACTGTGATACTTTCACCCTGGCTCCTTCCTGTGGTAAACTATCTTCAGTCCCCAAAATGGCATCAGGCCACCAGAAGCCCACACCCCCAGCCCTCAAAGCACTCACTGTCCCTGGCTCCCTTGTTCTACCTCCTCCTAACCACAGAACCACTCCTGGCATTATTATATCCCTAAGGCTGCTGACAGAAGCTGAGAAAAAGAGGCTCAGCCTGTGGCCAGAGAAGTGACCAATGGCATAGCACTTATTCAGGCCACTCCTTACCCTAGCGTATGAATACATTTTCCTGGCATATTAATGCAGCTGCTTAAGCTTCTTCATGAACTCTGGGAGTTCATGTCTTTGGTTCTCAGGAGAGGCAGAATGAGTGATATTCTTAGTTTCCTGCCTGGTGAAAGTGATGTGCAGCCAAGGACATTTGTGAGAGGCACTGCTGCTCCAGTTATCGCTGATCATGGTGAGCTCAAATAGGAGAAGCCTCTTCTGCTCTTGGCCAGGTTTCCAGAAAGTGACTCTGCAACTCAAAGAGGCCATACTGTCAGGAAAGTACCCTTCTGCAGAAACCTGCACAAACTACCTCAGGGCCCTTAGGGTGCCTGTTATCATGAAGCCAGCTGGAAGCCCGCCTCAGGCTGGGGCTGCACCAGGAAAGGAGGCAGCAGCTGTTGCACAGTAATTAAAGTCAGGCAAAGGGGCCAGCAGACTGCTGTGAGTCAGTCAGGGTCAGGCAGGACACAGATCAGCACAGGCCTTTAAAATACCTGTAGCTGCCACCAGACAGGAATGCCTCTTCTGAGCACCATCCAAATGGGAGAAGACGTTTTCATATTGCACTACCAGCAGATCACTCTTACTCCAAATGCCTAGAGGCTCCTTTATGTAGGTTGAGGAATCCCTGTTTCTTGTGATCACATGATTTAACCAGCAGAAAACCCTTTTTCCTAGTTTATGACATACTGAATGCATGAATGAGTAAGTGAGTGGAGGCAGAGTATTCTATGAATAAAATCAGTAGAAAAGACCTAGTTTAAGAACAATTTGATTTATCATACTATCTCAGACAATCACACTGACAGTTGAGTTCAGGAATGCACCAACTAGAGATATGATTGTCATGAACTGGTACCAGAATAACTGTAACAGTAATAAACCTAATAGTGATCATTTGTCAGAGAGCGAATACTATATACTAAGCATTATGTTACATGATATATTCATTAGGATTCTTGCTGTTATAAGTAGCAAAATCCAATTCCAATTGACATATGCCTTGACAGAAAGTACAAAGTCCCTGAGATAAGCAAAAGACTGGGACACTCAGGTAAGAATGGCTGCAGCCCAATGAGCATGAGGGGTCAATATGAGCTTAAAAAGGAAGACAGGACCTGGGCCAGTGGCTCAGTCCTGTAATTCTAGCTTCTCAGCAGGCTGAGATTTGAGGAGTACTGTTGGAAGCCAGCCTGGACAGAAAAGTCCATAAGACTTGTATCTCCAATGAACCACAAAAAGCTGGAGGAGGAGCCAGAGGAGGAGAAAGAGGAAGAGGAGGAATAAGAGGAAGAGCAAGGGGAAGAAGAGGAAGGGGGGGGGAGGAGGAGGAGGAAAGAAAAGAAAAGGGAAAATAAAATGTTTGAGCCTGAGGTACATATTGAAGTTATCAGTTAGGGCATAAAATTGCAAACAAAAACAACATATCAAGGAAGCAAAGACAAAGAAGGGAGAATAATTAAGAAAGCCTTAGGGTATTACTTCACTTGGAAGTTGGATAAGATGCTAGTCTTAATGATACATTGGGCAAAGAGATGCCCACAGTTTAATCAGAAAACTACCTTACTCCTTTTCTTCAAGGCTTGTGCATATCATCGTATAGTGGAACTAGTTGTCCTTTGTTCCTTGAATAACATTGAAGGGAATTCTGTGACTTCTCTTGATATTCTTAAGTAATGTAGAGTCATGAGGTCACTACTGATCAGAACACGTCAATATCATTTCAATAAGTACTTTGAATGATCTAGAGTAATAAAAAGGTGCAGATTCATGGGTAGGTGAGGTTCTTCCCCTCCTCCACAGTGAATGTGCTTCAGTCTAGCCCCTCTAGTAGGAATTTTATTTTACCTGAAATGTGAAGCCATCTTTCCCAACCCGAGAGGCTGATTCTGATCACTCTGGGATAAAAGCTGAGTGGGGAATGAGAAAGGTATGGGGAAGGAAAGCCCTCACTATCTTACCTTGTTGTAAACTAATCAGGGGTATCAAATTTGACAGATTAGAGTTTATCCTTTCTCTCATGAGACAATATGATGATTTTTTGAAGCTAGTAAAGAGTAATTTATTAGTAAAGCATAACTCAAGATGTGAGGTAGGTAGTTGAATGAGAGTCAACCACCTAAACAGATATAGCACAAACCCACAGAAGTTGTTGAGACTTGGCATTTTGCCCAATAGGGGAGGGCTTCCCCCTTGGAGATGCTCCCTCAATGATTTAGCCAGTGAGCAAAGGTTACCTTGGTATAGAAAAGCATGCTCCTATACTCTTTCCATTTGATCTCCTGCCCTTCCCATTTGAGCCTCTGTCTTAACTTTATATTGAGAGATCCATAAGAATATAAAATCATTATCTTAATCATTGGTCTTGATGGTTTCTGTACACGCTCCACCATCTTGGGAAATCTTGCAATGGCAACTCTCTTGCTGTATGTAAATGCTAGAGCTAGTCAGGCAGTTTCTCCTTTACCAACTCAGAAACAGAGTATCTCCAGAATTTGCAGTTTGTGTAGGAGTTTTTCTCCAAGCAGTCTTCTTAGGCAGAATCCAAGAGAACTGTATGCCTCCTCTATATTAGCTACATTGGAAGCACACAGACATCATTTGATGAAACAGTGAAAGAGCCCTCAACACAGTAAACACAGTACTGATTCTGTGTGTGTGTGTGTGTGTGTGTGTGTGTGTGTGTGTGTGTGTGTGTGTGTGTGTGTGTGTGTGTGTGTGTGTGTGGTGCTTGGGGATTGAACTCAGGACTCTTGGCTTTTTCACTTAAGGCTGTGCTTTATCACTTGAGCTCCACTGTTGGCTTTTTGGTGGTTAATTGGAGATAGAGTCTCACAGACTTCTTGCTGATGCTGGCAATTTCCTCCCCGATTTCTTACATACCTGATCTCTTTAATCAACTAAAGGAGTTAAACTTCATTCTTGGCTATCTACATTTCAAGCCTGTTTCATTCCTCACTTTGAAATTTGGAAATCATTTGTTCCAATGGTGTTAAGAAAACAAAATTCAGGAAAAATAGGAGGCGCCTTGTTTTAAAATCTTGTGTGAGGCTCCCCTAGAAAACTGAAAGGGAGTAACCAAAAGTCAATTGTAATGTAGGAAGAGCTAAAGGCTGTTCAACTAGGTCACTATGGTGAAAGAGGAACAGGATGAAGATAAAGACATCACTGGACTGAGTGTATCATGCAATTCCATTTCAGTGTAGAGTTGAGAACAAAAGTCAAAGTGAAATGTCAGATGCCTCCCCAGAACCTGTTGTCTTCTTTTCCTTTGCAATCAGAATCTCTACCACAAACTCTAGTGGAAATCTCAATGGATTCAATCCAATCACTCTGACCCACTTTCCTTTGGCAATGATTTAGGAATGGTCATGTGGTATGATTCTGGCCAATGAGATGTGAGGGGAAGTCTGCTGAAGGATTTGGGCAGAGCTGTCTATATTTCTTCAACAGACACAAGGAGAAATCAGCTCTTCTTATTCCATTAGCTAATGAGTGACACTCTCCCCCCTCCCCATGTTCTTGGCACCAGCCTGAGGATAAAACCAAGTCTAAAGCAGAGGATCACAAAGAGAATTGCCACAAAGAAGAGCCAGAGCTCATATCCAGAGTCTGCTCTGCCTGTGGAGTTCTTGTTAGAATTTATCAATCCACATTTTTTGTTACTGGTTGATCCAGAATTTTCTGTTAGTTAATGCAAGGGGCAGGGGAGGGGGAAGGCTCCCTAAAAATAGAGTAAGCTAAGAAAGGTGAAAAATTGGAACCAGAGTATAGGTAACTCCTGAGTTATTTTTCTAGGAAAAGGGGTCATAGGAAAGTTCTGACAGCTGGAGAAAGATGAAGGAATCTAGCAATGGCTTATTTGTTTGTTGTATTTTTTGGTGCCAATACTGGGGCCTGAACTGAAGACCTGCGTGCTTTTTCTGAACTTTTTCACTCAAGGCTTGTGCTCTACCATGGAGTCACACTTGCACTTCAGGATTTTTTTTTTTTTTTGGTCGTTAGTTGGAGATAATAATCTCACACATGGGGCTAGGAAGGTGGCTCAGTGGTAGAGCGCTTGTCTTGCATGCCTGAGGCACTGGGTTCGATTCCTCAGCACCACATAAACAAAAAGAAAAAAGCTGGAAGTGGCGCTGTGGCTCAAGTGGTAGAGCGCTAGCCTTGAGCTGAAGAGTTGAGGGACAGCGTCCAGGCCCAGAGTTCAGGCCCCACAACCAGACCCAAAACAAACAAACAAAAAAAAAAAAACTCACACTTTCCTGCCCTGGCTGGCTTCAAACTGTGGTCCTCAGATCTTAGACTCTTTAGTAGCCAGGATTACAGGCATAAGCCACCAGCACCTGGATCTTGATGCTTTTTAAAAGATGAGAGTAAGATTGGCATTCCTAGGAAGTTAGGAGTATACCCAATAGAAAGCAGAGAGGATGTGGCTTCGGGACAAAGCATCCTTTCCCATTGTAAAGTGCCATCTTCCCCAAGTCTTCCCCACTAAGCTTACTGATGCCCCTACAAGGGACAGCTGCCAGCTCTTAGACTGTTGCTTCCATTGTCTGTTTTCCATTGTCTGCTCATGCTCCAGTGACCCGTTGATAGAGATCCTCCAGAGCTCACTCTGAGGAGAAGAGGAACTGGCTGATCTCTACAGGCCTGTCTCTGTAGGACAACTTTTGATCACTTAGGCAGAGTACCCCTTTTATTCTTACCAAAAGGAACTCATAAAGTGTTACTTCTTAGAGTGGAACACAAACTACCTAAGAAAAAGACTGCAGTTATTGACATCCTCTAAGCTTCATCTATTCCTGTTTTATTTCACTCAGGACTGTAGGTTTGCTCAAATTAAGGAACTTTGTTGTTAACTTAATCTCCCCTTACCATTCTACTTCCCAATTGCACAAAAGAACATACACTCCTACCCATTGTAATAGATGACGGGAAGCCTGGGGAGTCAGCAGTTCTTTCTTTTCTCAGCCACCTGCAGTCACATGCAAACTAACTCAAGGTATAAAATCTTACCCCAAGACAACAGAAATATCCAATCCCTGCTTGACTTGAGCTACCAGAGACAAGGTGTTTACTGAAAAACCAAAAGGGCATTGCTATAAAGCATTTCCAGTAAAAATATAATCATAAAGGACCAAGTCCAGAACAATGTTGATTTGCCTTTCTATTGCTTCCTCCCTAGAGCAATGATCTGTTCCCTATTTCACTTCCCCTCTTCACTTAGCAGAAACACAAGACGATATTTAACCTAGAATGTTTAACACCCATTCTGTATGCTAACCATTATCTACAATCATATAGAAACACCTGATAAAAGCCAGACGACTGAGTTTCATTTCCTTATGAAATTTCAACAATTCGTTAACCAAGACATTACAATAACTGAAATATCTTGAGTATCTAAAACCAGCTCCCACTGTTGTTTAAATTCAAATTGTTTCACCACATTTTCTTATTAATATAATTTTGGCTAAAACCCAGTCTATAAAGGGAAAAAGTAAACAAATCAAACTCTCTCTTAGTAAAATCTCTTCCCTTCTGGAAACACTGAGAATGAGATTTTCCACTTACGATAATAACCCAAACTACTACGCAAAAAGTTTTGGTAAAGCCTGGTACCGGTGGCTCACGCCTATAATCCTAGCTACTCAGGAGGCTGAGATCGGAGGATTGCAGCTCCAGCTCTGGCAGGAAAGTCCATGAGACTCTTATCTTCAATTAACCACCAGAAAAACAAAAGTGTTGCTGTGGCTCAAGTGGTAGAGTGCTTGCCTTGAGCTGAGGAACACAGGGACAATGCGCAGGCCCAGAATTCAAGCCCCATAACCGACAAAAAAATTTTTTTGGTAATTTTGTATTAAAACATTTCAATACAAACTCTGTCTTCTAGAATAGGAAATATGCACCTTAGCATACTTCATATTTTAATACTTCATTCTTTAAATTTAGCCACCTCAAATGTTTTACTTAGAATAAGACTGATATGAATTATTTTGTGATGATCTTCCCTTTGTGAAAATCTTCACAATAAACACCAATATAAAGTTGTAGGAGACTTTCTTGGGGGAGGGGGGTTCTCCTCAAAAATGTCCTTTCCCATGGGAGTAATCGCAATAAGCTTTTTACTTTTTTGTGCCAGTATTGGAGCTTGAATTCATGGCTGGAGCATTGTCTCTGAGCCTTTTCACTCAGACTGGTGCTTTATCACTTTAGCCACACCTCCACTTCCATCCTTTTGCTGGTTAATTGGAGATAAGAATCTTGAAGGGTTTTTTTTTTTTTTTTTTTTTTTTTTTTTTTTTTTTTTGCCCAGGCTGGCGTCAACCAGGATCCTCAGTTCTCAGATTCCTCCTCATTAGCTCGCATCAGAGTCATGAGCTATCAGTGCCAGGCTCACAAACTTGTTCTTACTGATTTCACTCTCTTGACCACATTTGATTGGCCAACCTGAGCCAATCAGATTGTTTCTGGTGAAAATCTGGAACTGGATCCCGTCATTGAAGTCAGGCTTTGAGATGTAAGAGAATGTGTGGGAGGCTCAGTAGATAAAAACAGAAAGGGAAAGGAAAGAATGATATGGTCTCAGAACAGAAATAAGAGCACAAAGAAATAGAGGAGGGACAGGTGGCATGGCTTCTGGCTTCTGATGGTTTTCTAGCACCTGTTTCTAGTGCTTTTATGAGGCTGACTCTAGCCCTTAGGTTCTGTTAAACGCCTTGTATCTGTGTCTTCTCATAAGTAAGTTTGTAAGTTTCTAAGTACTTGCAATCAATTTTCCTTAAGATGACAGCGAGGCCCTCATAGTTTGTTACCATGTAGAGACATCCAGTGGCAACAATAGATTTCCACAGTCTGTGCTGATGAGCTCTTGAGTCTGTTTTGTGTGTGTGTGTGTGTGTGTGTGAGTGAAGCACCTATACAGACTAATAAGTGGTTTTAAAATGTTTCTGACCACAACACCCAGTAAGGAATATGATTTGTATCCTAAGTCAGGACTCATGTATTGCTATGCACAAATATAAATACATAATAAATCAAATACTAGATTTTATTCCAAGGTACAGAATCTGATCTAAAGTAGATGTCCAATAAATATTGTCTGAAATGATTACATAAATAAATGAAAGCTGCATAATTATAAGGGGGAAAAACAAGTCTGTGCACCAGCCACTGGTAGTCCACACCTGTAGCCTAGCTACTCAGGAGGCTGAGATCTGAGGATCATAGTTCAAAGCCACACCAAGTAGGAAAAACTCTTATCTTCAATTAGTCACCTAAAAACTGGGAGTGGTGCTGTGGCTGTAAGTGGTAGGGTGCTAGCCTTGAGCAAAAAAGCTCAAGGACAGTGCCCAGACCCTGAGTTCAAACCCCACAATCCCCTCCCCCTGCAAAAAAAAAGACTGAATGCTTAATAACTTCGGTGGGGAGGGGGGAGGGAAAGAAAATTCAAACACATAAAATTGAGATTACTTCTATTTTTTTTGGGGGGGGGCCCGGTCATGGGGCCTGAACTCTGGGCCTGGGCGCTGTCCCTCAGCTCTTCAGCTAAAGGCTAGCGCTCTACCTCTTGAGCCACAGCGCCACTTCCGGCTTTTTTCTTTTTGCTTATGTGGTGCTGAGGAATCGAACCCAGGGCCTCATGCACGCAAGGCAAGCGTTCTACCACTGAGCCACCTTCCCAGCCCTACTTCTATTTTTTAAAATGAATTTAAAAAGCCAAAATAAGATGCACAATAAAATAGTATATAAAGCACACAAAAAGTCTGAATTTGAAAATCTATAAAAATCATCAGTGTTCTGGAAGCATGACTCAAGTGGAGAAACAACTGCCTGGCAAGCAAAAGGCCTTGAATTCAAATCTCAGTATTGTTAAAGGTGTGGTTAAATGGTAGAGCACCAACCAGGCAAACAAGCTGAGCAAGTATGAGGCTCTGGGAGTTCAAGCCAAAAATAAATCAGTATTTAATTTATTTTTTTTTTTATTTTTTTTGGGGGGAGGGTCTGGTCCTGGGGTCTGAACTCTGAGCCTGGGCGCTGTCCTTCAGCTCTTCAGCTCAAGGCTAGCACTCTACCACCTGAGCCATAGCACCACTTCCGGCTTTTTTTTTTCTGCTTATGTGGTGCTGAGGAATCGAACCCAGGGCCTCAGGCATGCAAGGCAAGCACTGTACCACTGAGCCACCTTCCCAACCCACCTCTAATTTTAAAAAATGTTATTCCTTTACTTATTTTTCCTTCTCCTTATAGTACTCCAATTACAATGACTTCCTATAGTGTGCCCAAATCTGTTTTAGTCTTTTGTTTATTCTCTCTTTTCATTCTACTGTCATGACTGCAGGTTCAGAGGTATTTCTTCTGCACTAGGATACTCTTGATTTAGTCACTTCCGCTTCTCTTATTTTCTTCTCTTTTTGAGCATATGGAAAATATTTAGAAAAGCTGTTTTTAACAAGAAAGGAAGGAAGATAGAGAGAAAAGAAAAGAAAAGAAAAGAAAAGCTGTTTTTCACCTTTGTCTTCTAGTTTCTTCATTTTTGTCATTTTTGGGTCTGTTTCTAATGATCTTTTTTTCTCTTGGCTATGGGTCACATTTTCTAGGTTCTTTGTATACTGGTAAATTTTTATTGGATGCCTGACATTGTTAACTTTATATTATTGGATATTGGATTTTGTTGAATTTTCTCAATCAGTGTTTTTTTTTTCTTGATATTCAGATAAGTACTTAAAATTAATTGTTCCTTTCGAAGCTTCCTTTGAAACCAGAGAAGCCTTTGGTCTAAGACTAATGTATCTCTACTACTAAGCAGATACTTTTCTGAGGGCTCTATTTAATGCCCAGGAAATTCTGAGATCATCCCACACTGGCTGGTGGGACATGAACTGATCCAGGTCTGTACACATTCTAGGAGTTAATCACCCTTCAGTGCTGTGATGAGCTTTTCTATGGCCTCAAGTTCTACCAAATACCAATAGCAGGCTTTAGCTATCCAGATCTCCCTCTGTTCAACAACTTCCTCTTAACTCTGCACCACAAGTTTTACCTGCTTGAACTCCAAAACTTTGATTTATTTTACTCAGAAAGATTGCTGAACTCTGTATTCCTTCTCCTTGCATGTCGCCTGCAATGTTCATCCAGGAACTTTCAGTATTGAAAACTGTACAATATCTGCATAGGCAGATTCTTTTTCTCCTACTTCACTCTTATTCACTTGAGTATTCTATATCTTAAGTTTTTCCTGAAGATTCTCAGACTGCTTTAAAGCCTACTGTTCCTTTCCCACAAACTTCATTTCATTTGTTTCTTTTTGTTTTGAGACAGGATCTTGCAATATAACCCTTTTGTAGCAGGTGGGGGGGGGGGGTCAGATCAGCCACCCTGCAGCTCTCCAGGAAGATGTTAATGGACATCTAGCCCTGGCAGAAGATCCTGGCAAAAGCAGCCATTTCCATGAGGTCTCAATGGATGGTGGAAGTCTTGCTATTGCCTTTGTAGTCAAGGCTGTCTTGGTACCTGGTTCCCATGGTGACGGTGTTCTTAAGAGGATCACAAGGTTTCACTGAGTCTGCAGTAATTTGAAAACCTGGAGTGTGCAGAAGTTCTATGAAGAGAAGGCCATACTTTATTATTTTGCTGCAATGGCCTCACAGACCTTTTCTGCAGTCACCTTGCTGGCAAAGTTGGTCCCTCAGCACACTGATGTTGATACTATCTTCTGGCAGTGGAGGTCAGCAATGAGCTTCAGCACCTTTGGCCCTTGTCAATGTCTTTGACTAGGATTATGCCCAGGACCTTCATGGGTGCCCTGCCTGTATCTTATCACAGATCCTATGAATAAAGTAAGTACCTGTGGTGGGGGAGAAGTGGAAAACATCAGCAAGATGGCATCCTGCCAACCTTACTGAGATTTGGGTTGGCAATCACATTTTCTGGCAGCTTGTATCAAGAAAAATATTTTACAAATATGTGGGTCACTGTTTACAATGTCAGTCAGTTTTCTCTCCTTGATCATTATTTCAAAGACCTACATCTTTGAGAACAACCTCTGCAGTTTCTTGACATTATTACCAACTATTCTTGCAGGTGCTGAACCCCAGTTTCCCAAACCCACAGTGCACACTTTCAGGGGCATCCTTGTCAAGGCCAGACCAGAATGCAACAGTCCATACTGTGTCTCTCAGGCCTAGCCTTATGCAGCTCATGGAGACACCAATATCCACCTGTCTCTCGGCCAGTGGCACCACCTCTTTGCCCACGCCAAAGAACTCTTTTAATTTAAATCATGATCAGGAGAAAAATCAGTCCATTTAAAACAAGCTCAGAAGCTGGTCTTTGGTTGCTCATGCCTGTTATCCTAGCTACTCAGAAGGCTGAGATCTGAGGATCGCAGTTCAAAGCTAGTCCATGCAAGAAAATCCATGAGACTCTTATCTCCAGTAAACTACTCAGAAAAAGCCAGAAGTATTAGTAGCTCAAGTTGTAGAGTGCTAGCCTTGAACAAAAGAAACTCAGGAACAATACCAAAGCCATGAGTTCAACCCTCAGGACCTGCACACAACACCAAAAAAAAAAATCAGAAATGTCAGAGATGATGAAATTGGAGGAAAAAGGAGTTAAAATAGCTTTGTTCAAACATGTAATAGAAAAGTGAACGCAATGTAGAGAAAACTACAAGATAAACACAAGAACCAGCAAGGTGCCTATGGCTCCTTCTTGTATCTACACTATTCAGAAGGCTGAGATTTGAGGACAGTTCCAAGCCAGCCCAAGCAGACAAATCCAAGAGACTCTTATCTCTAATTAACCAGAAGAAAAAGCCAGCTTTGGGTGAAAAGCTAGGATAACAAAGCCCTGAATTCAAGCCCTAATACTGACACAAAACAAACAAATAGCACATGGAAATTCTATAGATGAAAAAAATACAATGTCTGAAATAAAAAATTTTACTTAAAGGAATAGACAACTAGTTGCTCAATACAGAAGAAAATATCAGGGGATGTAGAGAAATGTAATAGAACCTATCCAGAAAGGGAAACACATCTACAGAAACTCAAGACCTATAGGATAATAGCAAGTGGACTATCCCATATGCAATGGGAGTACAGATGAATAAATAGGAGAATGACAGAAAAAGTTAAATAGAAAATACCAAATTTAATAAAAGCGATAAATCCATAGACCCAAAATAATCCCAACAAACCTCCAGACACACACACACACACACACACACACACACACACACACAAAGAGAGTACATAAAATCCCATTTCTGGAGGAAAAGCAGTAAGAGGAAACCCACACATTACATGAAGAGAAAAAAACTAAATGACCACTGATGTCTTTTCAGAAACAGTGTTAACCATCTTTAAAGTGGTACAAGTACAACAAAACCAAACTAAAACAACCTAGAATTTATTATTCAGTAAAAATATGCCTAAAAGTGAGGTAATACTTTATTAGGCAAACAAAAACTGAGAGAATTTGTCACTAGTGAAACTATAATATAACTCAGTTTTTTTGGCAAAAAAAGATTTATCAGGGGCTGGGAAGGTGGCTCAGTGGTAGAGTGCTTGCCTTGCATGCCCGAGGCCCTGGGTTCTATTCCTCAGCACCACATAAGCAGAAAAAGCCGGAAGTGGCGCTGTGGCTCAAGTGGTAGAGCACTAGCCTTGAGCTGAAGAGCTGATGGACAGTGCCCAGGCCCAGAGTTCAGGCCCCATGACTGGACCCAAAAAAAAAAAAAAAGTTTAAAAAAAAAAAGATTTATCAGGCAAACAGAAAATTATAATAATTTATTATTATAAGTTTGCAAAATAAGTGAAATATACCAAAAATGATAAGTATGTGAGAAGATATGAAAAACATATTTCATTACCTTTCTATAAAAGGTAGTTAAGGCAAATGTAATAAGTATAATAGTGCATATAATATACATAGAAGTAGAATATATAACAATAATAAATAGCACAAATGACAGAAAGGGCAAATTTTGAGAATACAAATGTGCCATATAATGACATTTTAGTAAAAAAAAAAAAGACATACATGACAGTAACCATATAGGATTTTAAGAGCTGAAAATTTTCTATCACCTAGGAATTTTAGTATGTGTGTATATGTATGTGCACACACTAGTACTGGGGCTTGAACGAAAGACAAAGATAAAGACACTCTCAGTTGCCTTTTTCTCCTTGAAGCTGGTGCTCTACCATTTGGGCTGTATCACCACCTCTGGCTTTTTGATGGTTAATTGAAAGTAACAATCTCACAGACTATTCCTTTTTTCTTTTTTCTTTTTTTTGCTCGGTTGTGGGTCTTGAAACTCCAGGCTTGGGCACTGTCCCTGCACTCTTCAGCTCCACAAGAGTGTTCTACCACTTGAGACACAGCACCACTTCTTGTTTTCTGGTGGTTAATTGAAGATTAGAGTTTCACAGACTTTCCTGACCGGGCTGGCTTTGAACCATGATCCTCAAATCTCAGCCTCCTGAGGATTAGGATTAGCTAGGGTTACAGGCGTGAGCCACTAGTGCCCCGCTCACCTAGGAATTCTTGTCACATGATACTGTGATAAGTCTTATGATTAAGCAAGTCCAGGGAACTTTGGAAGTACAGTCCTGCCTACAATCATCTTAGTGCTGTAATGTAATGCATTACTCACATGTTTATGTGATATCGATATCCACACACCTTCTTCGCTGGTAGTCATAGAAAAATACAACACATACAATTACAGTATACTCTAAGATGTTTACACAATGACAAAAATCCCCTAACAAAATATTTCTCAGAATGTATCCCTGTTGTTAAAGAACACACAACCACACTGTAAGAAGTTGCTTTTATTTTACACAAAGAAACAGATTATTTGAAAATAGGCTAAAAAATTAATATTGAAATCTTAGCAGCCACTAAAAATAAGGCAAAAAGTCACAAATTATATGTCAATTTTTCAGATAAAATACTCAATTAAAAAAAAAGTCAAGTCAGGCACCCGTCACTCACAATGTAATCCTAGCTACTGAGGAGGCTAAGATCTGAGGATCAAGGTTTGAAGCTAAATGGACAGGAAAGTCCATGAGACTCTTATCTCCAATTAACCACCAGAAAACTAGAAGTGAAGCTGTAGCTCAAGCAGTAGAGTACCAGCTTTGAGAACAAAAGCTTGGGGAAAGCACCCAAGTATTTCAAGTGCCAGGACCTGCGCGCGCACACACACACACACACACACACAAAGAAATCAAGAGAGCTAGTGCCAGTGGCTCATGCCTACAATTCTAGCTACTCAAGAAGTTGAGATCTAAAGAGCAAGGTTCAAAGCCAGCCAAGGAAAGAAATTAGTCCATGAGACGCTTTTCTCCAGTTAACCACCAAAAAAGCAGAAGTGGAACTGTGCCAGCATTGAATAAAAAAAGCTCAGAGACAGCATCCAAGCCCTGAGTTCAAGTCCCAGTATTAGCATACAAACACACACACATACACCTTTCATATAAAAGACTCAACTATATTCTATGTACAATAAACTCATTTTATCTAGAAAGTTATGGAAAGATTATAAGTAACAATGTTTATAATAAACATAATTATACAAATTAAAAATAAAATAATAAAGTTAATAAAATAATTTTAGTAAATAGCAAAAAACATTATACTATACAAACACCAAGAGAAAACTAGACAATCCAATGTTCTAAAATTAGCTTGTTGTAATAATTACAAAATATAATATACTTTAAAACATTGAATTATGTCTTTAATTTGGTCAATTGTTTGGTACATAAACTCTTATTTCAATAAGATCATTTCATGAAAAGGAATGCTGAAATGGCAATAATACTAAACTGAAGATTAGATTCTAAAACCTCAGAAAAGAATAAAGGAAAGCATGTGATCAGTTGATGAAAGATTACAATCATTGATATACAATTCAAGAATTATATTTGGGATCTTTTTTTTTTTTTTTGTCGGTCATGGGGCTTGAACTCTGGGCCTGGGCGTTGTCCCTCAGCTCTTCAGCTCAAGGCGAGCGCTCTACCACTTGAGCTACAGCGCCACTTACAGGAATTATATTTGGAACTATAAACACTATTCACTAAAAATTGACCAAAAAAAAGGTTACAGAAAATCAGTAGGGATATCAAAGATTTGAACAATGCTATTAATCAATTTGCCTAATTGACAATTATGGAACACATCACTCAATAGAAGACAACTTTTCAAGTGTACATGAAATAACACATACACATGTTGGACCATCAAATAAGAATGGAATCACTATTTTAAATTCTTTTCTAAAGTTTTGGTTGTTTCACATTTTGTTTTGTTTTGTTTAAGATCAAGCATTTTAATTAGAAATTGAGGAAGGATGCTAGTAGTTCATGCCTATAATCCTAGCTACTCAGGAGGATGAGATCTGAAGGATTGCAGTTCAAAGCCAAGTTAGGCAGAAAAGTTAGATAGTCAGCGATGGAAAGTGGAGCTATGGCTCAAAGTGGTAGAGCACAGCCTTGAGCAAAAAGAGCTGAAAGACAGCAATCAGGCCATGAGTTCAAGCCCCATCACCGACCAAAAAAAAAAATAAAGAAAAGAAAAGAAAGAAAAAAGGAAAAGGAGGGCTAGTGAACTGAAACCCCTTTGTACAACTACTTAGAAATTAACAAACAAAAAGAACAAAGAAGCCTGGAGGTATGGCCAGTCTAGTGAGTATAAAGTCCTAAGTTCAAATCCCAGTAGACATACACCAAAAAAAGAAAGAAATTGAGTTTCAGTCCCCACTCAGTTTCTATGACATTGGTTCCTATACTCTTTTTTTGGGGGGGGGGTCCGGTTGTGGGGCCTGAACTCTGGGCCTGGGCACTGTCCCTCAGCTCTTCAGCCCAAGGCTAGCGCTCTACCACTTGAGTCACAGCGCCACTTCCAGGTTTTTTCTTTTTTGCTTATGTGGTGCTGAGGAACGAACCCAGGGCCTCAGGCATGCAAGGCAAGTGCTCTACCACTGAGCCACCTTCCCAGCCCTTATACTCTATGACCAAGTTTTTCCATAAGCCAGACTCAAGCTCTAAAGTCCAGTCTCTATACAGTATTTCCTCCTAAAGTCCTCAACATTGAATCCCAAGACTTCCTGGCTGCTGACTATTGTTAGAACTTACTCCCTTTGCCTTTCTTATCCTCATGAGTCTCTAGGTTCCAGCTACCCAATGCCTGGCTTACTCCATCTACAAATGTCTACTGAGTACCCACTATCAGCAGGTACTGAACTTATTTCCAGGTGCTGGAAGTAAGTCATCAGTAGCGAGGACATGCATGGTCCCTTTGCCCAAGTAATACTGCCTAGTGGGGGACACAGATAGGTGGCTAGACAATTACTAAGTCCTAGTAGTGAGCAAGTTGAAAGGTCTTTGAAATCACAGAGGATGAGGCTGGGGATGTGTAGAGTGAAGGCCCTAGGTTCAAACTCAGGAACTGCAAAAAAAAAAAAAAAAAAGAATAAGGAAGGGAGGAAAGCAGGGGAGAGAGAGTGAAGAAGGAAGGCAGGAAGGAAGGAAGGAAGGAAGGGAGGGAGGGAGGGAGGGTGGGCGGGCGGGCAGGCACAGAGCATAAAAGATGCTTAAGAAAGACTTTCTGCAGGAAACAAAATCAGAATTTAGACCTGAAGGGATAAGCAGAAATTAGACAGAAGAAGAGGAAGAGTAAAATAAGTGGTAGAGGGACTATATAACAAGCTCAAGGATCTGAGTAGTGCCCTAGTATTACAAAAAAATTGATAAATTAATAGTTCATTAATTATTTTAAATTTAAACATTCTAAACCAATAGTTTTCAAAATGTGATACTAGAGCCAGGCACCAGTGGCTCATGCCTATCTACTCAAGAGGCTGAGATCTGAGGGTCTTGGTTCAAGTCAGCCCAGGTAGATATATCTGAGAAATCTTTATCTCCAATTAACCACTAAAACACCAGAAGTAGAGATATGGTTCATTTGGTAGAGCACTGGCTTTGAGTAAAAAAGGCTAAGTAAGAGCATGAGGCCCTGGGTTCAAGCCCTAATACAAACACACAACACACACACACACACACACACACACACACACACACACACACACACACACACACACACACACACACACACACCACTATAGTTCTAGACCAACAGTACCAACATCATACAGAAATAATTAGAAATGCAAATTCTCAGACCTTTCCCCAGACCTACAGAGTCAGATATTCTAAGTGTGTGCTGAACAATATCTGTATTAACAAATCCTCCAGGTGATTCATATATGTGGCAAAGTTGAGAATTACTACTCTAGGCTGAATAATAGCATGAACTAAGACCTGGAAAGAATATGGCACACTTCCTCCCCAAATCATATGCCAATAATGAGAATAGTGATTCTAGTCCCTCATCTTATATGGCAACACGAGGCCAGTTCAGTCCCTGTATAGCAGGAAAACAGAACAGGAGACCATTTGTCAAGCACATTCACACTGATTCTCTTTTCTAATCCTCATTATATAACCTATTATACCCATTTCACAGATATGAAAATTGAGGTTAGAAAACTCACTCAGCTAGTAATATCAGTACAGAGATTTGAACATAGTTTTCTCTCTCAAGAACCCAATGAGTTTTCTACATAAAACCCTTTGGTTCCAGGACAAAGATCAAGATTAAGAAAATAAAGCTGAAAATAGTGGTACATGACTGTAATCCCAACACTCAGGAGACTGAAGTAGGAAGACTGAGAAGGGATTACAACATATACTCATTAAGGTTCCTGGGAATGGAGTAAGCAATGTTTGGTAGCTTTTATTAAATTTTTGTGCTGATCCTGGGGCTTGAACTCAGGTCCAGGTACTGTCCCTGAGCTTTTTGCTCAAGGCTAATGATCTACCACTTGAGCCACAGCGCCACTTCTGGCTTTTTTTGGTGCTTAATTGGAGATGAGTTTCACAGACTTTCCTACCTGGGCTGGCTTCAAACCACTATCCTCAAATCTCTGACTGACCTAGGACTACAGTTGTGAGCCAACAGCGCCAGCAGTTTCGTGGATTTAAAAAAAAAACACAACTGTATTATTATGCCTTTGGAGTTAAAGTCTGAAATGAGCCAGTCTCACTGTCAGATGACAATTCTGGTTGTACAGAAGAGGAGCACCCGTGGGCTGACTAGGCCTTCAAGCACAGCAGATTCAGCTCTATTTGCTTACCAGAGGAAGTGTCCTTGTGTTATTATCCCTGGAGAAAGCATCAGATGTAAAGGCTTTTGTACCAAGTTGCCTTCACAAGATCATGATATATAATATTGTTAGTCTTGGAATGAAGAGGAGAAAAAAGAATTCCAAGTTTAGAGCTTAGAAGAAGAAAGAAATACTTGAGAGACTATTAAACTTTTGTCCATGGACCCTACTGCATTCTTCGTGGGAGTGTAAACTTGTTCAACCTCTTTGGAAAGCAGTATGGAGGTTTCTCAAAAGACTCCACATAAAGCTCCCCTATGACCCAGCAATCCCACTTTTTGGCATTTACCCAAATGAGCACAAACAAGACCATACTAAAGCTACCAGCACAACTATGTTTATTGCAGTATTATTTACCATAGCTAAGATATAGAACGAACCCAGAATCCGCTCAATAGATGAATGGATCAAGAAAATGTTATATGTATATGCACACACACACACACACACACACACACACACACACACACACACACACACACACACACACACAATGGAATTCTATGCTTCCATCAGAAAGAATGGCATTGCCCCATTTGTTAAGAAATGGAAAGACTTGGAAAAAAATTATATTAAGTGAAATAAGCCAGGCCCAAAGAAACATAATTATGTCCCATGGTTTCCCTTATTTGCAATGACTAATATAGGTCTTGGACAAGCAGAAAAGGTCAAAAGCTATGTATGTATGACCAGATAAAATGATGTTAAGTGAAATGAGTCCCTTTCTTCCTAAACAAAGTCAGATTTATTGCTCCATACATGCAGCCTTAACAGACATCATGCCTCTAATTCTTCCAATTCTGCATTTTGGCCTTCATCAAGACCCTGGCAGAAAGGTCCAAAGTAGCCAAAGCTGTGGTCAAACAACCAGTGTAGAGCATTTCTTTTCTTGTTCCCTGCTTGAAAGTACAAATTTCCAACAAACGCAGCAGTGGTACTCACTAGACACTATGTTTAAAATGAAATATACAACTTGTGGGTGGGGATAGGAAGGAAAAACTAGGAGATTAGCAGGAGGGAAGGGATGACATTGTCCAAAAAATGTACTCTTTACTTGACTTATGTAACTGTAACCCCTCTGTACATCACCTTTATAATAACAATAAAATATTTTTAAGAACACATTTCCTAGCGGTTCAGACAATGTTGGTGACATTTTTTAGAAATTGGATGATCTAAGTCGTTCCAAGGAAGGAGTATGTGTTTCCAATAAAGAATTTTGGGAAGGCAGAGTAAAGCACAACACTCTAGAGGACCCTGAAGAAATTGCTGAGCCTGGAGATTATGGGATGTAGCAGCTTTCTTATTTTGTGATAAAAATCCTTTCCACAGCCACTCAGTGAGATGGTTATTTGAGACCATCATCACTGAATCAATGATAACAAGAATAAAAATGATGTCAATGTAAAAACAATGAGACTTGCAATTTTTTTAAAAAAAATTGCCAATCTGATATGTATTGGGCAGTCGCAGACTGGGTGGTTCTGCTTATGACAATCACCTAGGGCCTGCAAGACCTTGGGAGCTGGATCTGGACCATGAGGCCTCTGAATATAATTATGTTCAAACACAGGGTACAAAGGTTCCCTGGAGTGTTTGTCAGACTTGAAGCCAGAGCAGCGTGTTCAGGATTCCATGGATTCTTGGCTATGCCTACTATCACAGCAGCTTTGGTAGAAAACTAAAGCAAGCTGATAACATCATTATACTCCCTGGAAACACTAAGGGAATAAAGGCAGAAGATAGTGAGAAAATAAGCAATGTGGGAATTTTGAGCTCTTCTATGCTACACAGAATCCTTAAAGAGTCAAATTCAGAATTGTGTCCTGAAAAAAACAAATCATGCCTAACAAGAAACTGGTACATCTGCCAATGGCCAGAAGATCCAAGTCTCATTCCAAACCATAGCAGGTCAAGTTTTCAGATGATATCATTGACAATGGAAACTATGACTACGTAAACACTGGACCACCCCAATGTAGTCCCAGCTTGCTTGGGAAAGGATCACTTAAGTCCAGGAGCTCAAGACCATTGTAGGAACATAGGGAAATAGCCTTCTCAAGTTTTTCTTTCTTTAGAAAAGTTTGTTTAGAAGCACTTTTTCCTGGAAACGAGAATTCAACTGTCATTTACAGTGACAGGTAAATATATGAAAGGTATGAATTCTCTAGTTCGTTCTCCTAGAATGGTGTCTATTGACTAATATAGACAGACAGATAGATAGACAGACAGATATTTACAGATCAGACTGACTCAAGTCTGGATTAGTTTGTCTTGCTGTGAGATATGCAGGTAGTCACTGACCTAACTAAATTTTCAGCCTTCATTAGCCAAGTAAACATTGAATTGCATTAGCTCTAACTAGACTGAAAAAAAGCAGTCCTAATATTGTACAGTATTTCATATAGCTAGTGTATTCCTAATTTCATGCTACAAATGAGGTACATACTAGATAGTTCAGATTTTAAAGCTGATATGTTATATTCCAGAATCACAAGGACATTGTTAGATTGTAATACTGTTGTTACTTGATACGCTGGAGAACCAGCATATCGTTGCTTGTGTTTTTGTTAGATAAATTTAAATGGTCAGGTTTATATTACATAGTGATGAAAATTTTAAGTATTTTTATCTTTCAATATTAAAATCTGTATATGCATTGTAGAGCTATGTAGGGATTCTTTGAAATGAATATATTGCTTTTAAAAGTGTCACTCATACAATTGCCAAGCAATGTAAATTGTATAAATGTAAAAACAACAAAATCCACAAATAACATCTGAGATACATGATAAAGACAATTTGAATTTAGGTGAAATTATCCCTTTGGGAGTGGTCAGTTCCACTCTAGCAAGGTAGTAATTATCTCATGGGGGGAGGCCAGCGCTGTAAGATGCTGCTTGTGTGGCAGAGGACTTCATACATTTATTTATTACTTGAAGAGAAGGTAATTTTTTTTTCCGGTCTTGGGGCCTGAACTCTGGGCCTGGGCACTGTCCCTCAGCTCTTCAGCTCAAGGCTAGCACTCTACCACTCCAGCCACAGAGCCACTTCTGGCTTTTTCTGCTTATGTGGTGCTGAGGAATCGAACCCAGGGCCTCATGCATGCAAGGCAAGCACTCTACCACCGAGCCACCTTCCCAGCCCAAGAGAGGGTAATTCTTTGTAAGTCTCCTTTATGACTAACTTGACGGCTTTTAACTACAATTTGAAAATGTAGTCTTCTGATTTATGTGTTTTTAAAGTACATAGAGGACAGTGCACCACTGAAGATTGTATGTTAATATGAGGTTCTGGTTCAAGGGGAAATTATGTTGGATTTGAACTATCTAATATCATGATACATGTTTTGGCTGCCTGTGTCTCTGTTCTAAGAGTCCTAGAATCTTGCAAAACCCTTAGGAAAGTATTTAATATATACTATATTTGATATATAGAGAGAGATTAGCAAACATACAAACAAAACTAAGATGATGAGAACATGAACTTAACTCTTAGACACACAGTACCAGCTGCAGGGGTTGGGGAGGGAGGGAGGAAGAAAATTTCAGTTTCTGATGATCTCTTTTCTACTTATCACAAAAAAATTAGTCAACAGGGCTGGGAATATGGCTTAGTGGTAGAATGCTTGCCTAGCATGTATGAATCCCTGAGTTCCATTCCTCAGAACCATATAAACAGAACAAGCAGAAAGTGGCACTGTGGCTCAAGTGATAGAGTACTAGCCTTGAGCAAAAGATGCTCAGGAACAGCGCCCAGGCCCTGAGTTCAAGCTCCAGAACTGGCAACAAAAACAAAAAAGAAAATAGTCAACAGTCTCTAGAGCAAGAGTATACACAGTCTGCTTTGATTGAATGGGAATGAGGAACCAAGGCCAGAGTTTCTCATTTGTAGAAGTTCTTTTCCTTTCTGTTTGAGTGTGTGTGTGTGTGTGTGTGTGTGTGTGTGTGTGTGTGTGTATTTTTGGTGGGTTTTTTTTTGTGCCAGTCCTGGGACTCGAATTCAGGGTCTTAGCACTGTCCCTGAGGTTTTTTGAGGTGTTTTTTTGGGGGTTGTTGTTGTTGTGGTTGTTGTTTTTGTTCAAGGATAGCACTATACCACTTGAGCCATAGCTCCAGTTCCAGCTTTTTGGTGGCTAATTGAAGATAAGAATCACATGGACTTTCCTGCTCCGGTTGTCAGCAGAGCTCAGCATTCTGAGTGAGCAGGATTACAGAGTGGTTACCATTTTTTAAGCCAGGTAATGACTACATTTCCAAATACTTGTCTGGTAAGTGTACCATTTATTTCCACAGTCTAACTTAGGCCTTGATTGGACATTAAAAAGGATTTAATGGAGCTGAGGCCCAGGTTCAGAGTTCACGCCCTCAATACAGTTTTACACACACACACACACACACACAGGCACACACACACCACACAAAGTGGCTTAAGGCCAAGGCTTGGTAGCTCATGCCTGTAATCCCAGCTACTCAGGAGGCTGAAATCTGAGGATAACACTTCAAAGCCAGCCCAGGCAGCAAAGTCTGTGAGACTCCTATCTCCAATTAACCACCAGAAAGCCAATAGTGGCACTGTGGCTCAAGTGGTAGAAAGCTAGCCTTGAGCTGAAGAACTAAGGGACAGTGCCCAGGCCCAGAGTTCAAGAACCATGACCGACAAAAAAAAAAAAATTATACGTACATTGTGATTCCAACCATGTTTACAATAGTTTAAAGGAATGGAAGTGTTAAGATAGTGTCTTCCTCATCTAATACCATAACCCTGTTATAACACTTTGCCCATTCCACAAACGAACAGAGTGATTGCTTCTGGACAATGGGTATATGGACAACTTCAGTTCTTCATACTGTGTTCTATACTTTTTATAATCCCACTCTTTGGTTCTGACCCAGAAAGTAGGAGGGAAAAAGATATATATGTGCATATATATTTATATACATTATATAAATATTCAAAAACTTGTATTTTATATTTTTTTATATTTTATTTTATTTTATTTGAGAACATACTGTACAGAGGGGTTACAATTACATGGGCGGGATAATGCATACATTTCTTACCAAGCATTGCAGCCTCCTCCTTTGTTTACCCTTCACCTCCCTGTATTTTATATTTTTAAAATATAAATAGTTTATTCAAGGCTGATGCTCTACCACTTGAGCCACAGCATCACTTCTGACTTTTTGATGATTAGTTGGAAATAAAAGTCTCAATGAACTTTCCTGCTCAGCTATCTTTGAACAGTGATCCTCAGTTCTCAGTCTCCTGAGTAGCTAGGATTACAACTGTGAGCTACCAGTGTCCGGCTAAAGAGGGAAAATCTTTTTTGTTTATTTATTTATTTTATTGTTGTTATAAGGATGATGTAAAGAA
The DNA here is from genome assembly GCF_024711535.1 of Dipodomys merriami. Classification (NCBI taxonomy): domain Eukaryota; kingdom Metazoa; phylum Chordata; class Mammalia; order Rodentia; family Heteromyidae; genus Dipodomys; species Dipodomys merriami. The sequence continues at coordinate 57,437,496 of NW_027203381.1, forward strand.
AGGTTACAGTTATATAAGTCAGGCAAAGAATATATTTCCTTTTGGACAATATCACCCTTTCCTTTTCTTTCTCCCACTTTGTCCCTCATGTCCCCACCCATAACTTGTATAGTGTGTTTTCAACATAGTACCGAGTGAGTACCACTGTTGTATTTGTTCATCCTTTCTTTTTTTTGGGGGGGGGGGGCCTGGGCGCTATCCCTCAGCTCTTCAGCTCAAGGCTAACACTCTACCACTTGAGCCACAGCGCCACTTCCGGCTTTTTTTTTTGCTTATGTGGTGCTGGGGAATCGAACCCAGGGCCTCAGGTATGTAAGGCAAGCACTCTACCACTTAACCACCTTCCCAGCCCCTTGTTCACCCTTTCTCCCTTGATTTTGTGCCCCCTCTTACCCTCCCAAAGACAGATAAAGAAACAAGACAAAAAGAAAACAAAGACAACAGCAAAGAAAAAAAAACTCTTGTTTCTATTTCCTGGAGTTTATTTCAATAAGTATTATCTTGTATGATCAGAAGCACATAGGCATTCACCTTTGCATTCCTCTCCTTTGGTCTCACTGTATGTGAATGCCTACAGTCCCATATAATTACGAGGGAAAAATCATCGATCACTAAACAGGCCAAGGAAAGACTTCTCAGGAAAAGAGGTAAGAATAGCAAAGAAACACGTGAGAAAACACTCATTATTCCTGGCCATTAAGGATATTAAGCAAACCAACTCTGAGATTCCATCTCACCCAGTTAGATTGGCCAACATCATGAATTCAAACAACGAATGTTGGCAGGGATGTGAGGAAGAAGGAACCCCATTGCACTGTTGATGTGAATGTAAACTAATATAACCACTCTGGTCAGCAATCTGGAGGATCCTCAAAAAACAAAAACTAGATCTTTCCTATGACCCAGCCATACCACTTCTGGGCATCTACCCAGAACATCACAAGCCAGAATACTATAAAGACACTTGCACATCCATGTTTATTGCTGCACTATTCACAATAGCCAAGCTGTGAAAACAGCCCAGATGCCCTACAATAGATGAGTGGATCCAGAAAAAGTGTTATCTATACACAATGGAATTTTACACAGCCGTTAGAAAGAATATGTCATTTGCAGGGAAATGGATGGACATAGAACAAATCATGTTAAGTGAAGTAAGCCAAACTCAGAGAGACAAACGACACGTTTTTCTCTCATAAGCAGAAGCTAGACCTAAAATACACTGGAACATGGTAAATTATACAAGCTTCTAGGCATTCACACACAGTGGAGAGGAACAAAAAGGCATAATGCCTATGTGAATCTGATTATACAAAATAATACTTATCAAAATGAACTTCATGAAATGGACACAAGAGATTTTTTTCTTTGTTGCTGTTTCTGTTTTCTTTTCTTTTTGTCATGTTTGTCTGTATGTCTTTGGGAGGGAAAGGGGAAGCACAGAAATGGAGGGACAAAGGGTGAACAAATGCAGCACTGGTACTCACTGGACACTGTTGAAAATGAACTATACAACCTGTGGGTGGCAGGGGAAGGAAAAACTGGGAGAGAGCAAGGGAAGGGATAGCATTATACAAAAGGAAATATACTCCTTGCCTGACTTATTTAACTGTAACTCCTCTGTTTTTAGCATTTTAAGAAAGAGAAAAAAATCTTTAAAAGAAAATCCAAAGATGTTCTCTTGAGGCTCAAAATGGACAGAAGTGCTATCCTGCATGAGCCCTCTGGAGATGAGAGAAAGGAGAAGAGAAATGAGATTCCCTGAGAAGCATGAAAGATCCACCCTATGGGTACCACTACCTAAAAATTTAATTATTAAAAAAATAAGTCATAGCTAGGCACCAGTGACTCACACCTGTAATCCTAGCTACTCAGGAGGCTGAGATCTGAGGATCACACTTCAAAGACAGCCTGGGCAGGAAAGTCCATAAGACTCTTATCTCCAATTAACCACCAGAAAACCGGAAGTGGTGCTGTGGCTCAAGGGGGAGAGGGACAATGCCCAGGCCCAGAGTTCAAGCCCCACGACCGACAGAAAAAAAAAAAAGTGATACCTTTGTGGTCCTGCACTAGGCATCTTGATTTCTTCTCTAGGAAATTTGGAGCTTTTCTGGTACTATCTCAGATACCTGCCTTATCCACCTTTCTAATTTAGGATCTGTTTATAAACCAGTCTGACTTCCATCTGTGCTTACTGAGTTGATATATCTTTATATCCATGACTCACCTGGCTTCTGTCTGAGCCCATTAATGACCTAGCCCTTGGCTTCCACCAGCCACCTGACTCATTGGTCCCTGTCTTTGCTGGTCATGAGCAGTCAACCTTCAGACTGACGTCTTGCCAGCCAGCATTTTGCCCCAGCTGTCAATCCTGTTCTCAGCAAGCACGCAGCACAACTTTTGTTGGTAAAGGTAACTATCCAGATGAGATAGTCAGCTTTTATTTCTAGTGGTAGCATCAGCAGCAGTTTGAATTGATCCCCTCTACTGTTAATAGCCTGACACTAGCTCAGACAGTTCCAGGGCTTTCTATTTTTTTGTTGTTTCTGACTATGCTTGCTTCCTCCTCTTATGCCAGGCTTTGCTGTTACTATTAAATTTTGTCTCAAATGGAAACTCTGGTTCAGCATTGAGTCACATCTGTCAACTATACCTGAAGTGTCCTAGCTTTGTTCTAAAACAAAGATTTTGCACTGTGACAAAACCAGTGGGAAATGTCTCCAGTAGCACCATCAACCTCCCCCCTCCACCACCACCACCACCACCCTCTGCCTGCAAGGCTTTAAACTTTACCTCCAAGCTACAAATTGAGCCTAACCTTATGTTGTACAACAAATTTCATTCCTAAGCAATTTGAAGTAGCTAGATCAATAATTCAGGTTTCTGCATCCCTAGTTTTGTGACCATTTCTACTCTAAACTGTATAATAAGAAGAGAAATAAGAAGAGAATAGTCTGTAATCAATCCCCTGACTCAAAACCCCAGGTAAGGCGAGAAGGTAGCTCAGCTGTAGAGTGCTTGCCTTGCCTTGCATGCATGAGGCATGGGTTTGATTCCTTAGTCCCACATAAGCAGAAAAAGCCAGAAGTGGTGCTGTGGTTCAAGTGGTAGAGTGCTAGCCTTAAGCTGAAGTGCTGAGGGACAGCATCCAGGCCCAGAGTTCAGGCCCCACAACTGGAAAAAAAAAAACAGGTAATCTTGATCCCATGCTTGGGTTCCCAATGCCAGGCCAGCCTGACACTGCAGAATATAAAGGTGCCAGGCCAGCCTGACACTGCAGAATAAAGGTAGTTATCCTGCCAGAGGACCAGCGAGTCCTCTGTCACTAACATAGGGGCTTAGAGAAACTGTAAAGCTCCTTGACAGGAGCTGGCTCTTATTGTTTTGACTCCTTAAAGATTCTTCCCCCTTTTAATTTTCTTTTTTCTTGATTTTTGTACTTTACCCTTTCTAAATTTTTCTACAACTGGTATATAATTTTAGAAATGAATGAAAACTTTATTTTAAAAACTATTATTTCTGCCAGGCCTCCATGACTGTAATCATAGCTACTCAGGAGGCTGAGATCTGAGGGTCTCAGATCAAAGCCAGCCTAGGCAGGCAAATCCAAGAGGTTCTTATCTCCAGTTAACCACCAAAAAGCTGGATGTAAAGTGGCTCAAATGGCATAGCACCAGCCTTGAGCAGAAAAGCTAAGCAAGAGTGCAAGGCTTTGAATTCTAGCTTCTATAATGGCAAAAAATAAATAAATGTTTAAAAAAAATTGTAATCGAGGGGCTGGGAAGGTGGCTCAGTGGTAGAACGCTTGCCTTACATGCATAAGGCCCTGGATTTGATTCCTCAGCACCACATAAGCAAAAAGAAAAAAGCCGGAAGTGGCGCTGTGGCTCAAGTGGTAGAGCACTAGCCTTGAGCTGAAGAGCCGAGGGATAGTGCCCAGGCCGAGTTTAGGCCCCACGACTGGAGCCCCCCAAAAAATTGTAATCAATTACTTTTTCCATTTAAATTACTAACAATTAATAAAAACATAATAGGGGATACATATTCAAGTCAGTAATGTCATAAATAACAGTGCTTGTAATTGTTTACTCCAACGAGCCCCTTAGTTGGAAGCTAAAAATAGAAAGATCTAGGGTCAAACTGGGAGAGACAAAGCATCCCACAACAGTGCTAAGAGCAAGGCACATTTCAGGTTAAGTACAGGAAGAGATACTTGAAGGCAGGGAAAGTTGGCTGTGGCATTCCCTTTAAAGAGGGTCTACAGGGGGGAAAGGTGCTCACTTAGACACCTAGCATGGAAAGCCTTTGGGGATGATGTTACTTAAGAGTGGGAAAAGCTCAGCTTCTCAGGAGGCTGAGATCTGAGGATCATGGTTTTCCAGCCCAAGCAGGAAAGTCCCTGAGACTCTGATCTCCAATAAGCTACTAAGAAAAAGCTGGAAGTGGCACTGTGGCTCAAGTGGTAGAATGCCAGCCTTGAACAAAAATCAGGGACAGCACCCAGGCTAAGAGTTCAAGCCCCAGGACTGGCAAAAAAAAAAAAAAAAAAAAGTGGGAGAGTTGTAGGGCAAATAAAGGGCTGAAAGGATAGCAAATGAATTCAGTTTAACCCCAGAGTAAACAACTATGTCCTCTCAAATCTCATTAGCCTATAAAGCTGGCTTTTCTTTCACTCTCAGAGTGAAATCTGATTACAAGTTATTTGAAGCCAGCTATGTCCCCACAATTTTTTTCCAAAGAATTTTATGTGCCCCCAGGAATGTTCTACTTTGGGTGCATCTTGAGTCAAAAAAAAATAGTTTTCCATCAAAGTCCTTTTAATTAGAAATACACAGCTGTATGAGTGAGAATGTAGCTCAATAATAGAGCACTTACCTAATCTGCTTAATGACCTGAGTTTTTTGTCCACAGCATCGCAAAACAAAAAAATATATATAGAAGTACACAGTACTTCTAAAACTATAGATAGGTCTTTGGAAATAGTTTGGCCAAATATCTTCATGGGCACAGACATAGGGCTCCTGTTAGAGGTGGAGAAACTGAGATCAAGGTGATTTGTCCAGGATGACTAAATTATGGCAAGTCTCTCCCAAGAACCTCTCTTTTGTGTGTTTTTATAATTACTTCCCTGTTAAAGAATATTCTTTTACTAGGAAAGGTAAATGTCTCTCTTTATACCTAGACAGAAATAATACCACTATATTTTGGCTGAATAGTACCATTTACCATTTACATCTCTTTATAAACTGTCACTTAATAATAACAAGATATTAATAGAAAGCTTCTAACTACTCAAGAGGCTGAAATCTGAGGATCTCCGTTCTATGCCAGCCCAGGCAGGAAAGTCTGTGAGTCTGTGAGAATCTTAATCTCCAATTAAACACACACACACACACACACACACACACACACACACACACACACACACACACACACACACACACACACACACACACACACACACACACACACACACACACACACACACACACACACACACACACACACACACACACAGCTGGAAGTTAAGCTGTGGCTCAAGTGGTAGAGCACTACCCTTGAACAAAAATGCTCAAGGACAAAGCCCAGCAGGCTCAGTGGTAGAGCGCTTGCCTTGCATGCCTGAAGCCCTGAATTCCTCAGCACCACATAAGCAAAAAGAAAAAAGCAGGAAGTAGCGCTGTAGCTCAAGTGGTAGAGCTTGAGCTGAAGAGCTCAGGGACAGCGCTCAAGCCCAGAGTTCAGGCCCCATGACTGAACCAAAAAAAAAAAAGAAAGAAAAAAGTCTTAAATTCTGTTTTCAGATAAAGAAGCTGAGGACCAAAGAGTAATATAAAATAAACTACCTAAGGTCTCCTAGGTAATGGTAGCACAGAAAGGATTTGAATTCAATCAATCTGATTCCAAAACTACATTCCTGACTCACCACTAATATTTGTTGATGGGACTAGCCTTGACAGGAGCTGGCTGTTCATTGGTTCGAATTACTTAAAGATTCCCTCTGCCTTTTTTTTAGAATAAAAAATTCATCTTCATTGCTCTAGCTACATTACAAGTGCTCAGAAGACATGTGCCTGGTCACACCTGAATCATCTCCTTTTTTATTTCCTGTATTCTTGGTTTTTGTTTGTTTGTTTTTAGAGTCTCATTATATACTACAGGCTGGCCTTGAGCTCACAATCCTCCACCCTCTTCCTCCCAGATATAAGTCATCTTTAACTTTTCAAGGTCTTGTGAAGTTAGTTACAAAAAAAAAAGTTCACACTGGTTTGTTTTTGTTTCACTTGAGTTAAACTCCATGTTAATTTTTACTAAGAACCCTGAAGGAAAAAAATCTTAGACATTGCTTGTTTTCTTTTCCATTATAGTAACCACTAAAAGTTTTCCACTACAAAGTATCAACAATGTTTTTCATCCTAGTAAATTTTAAAAGCAAGGTGCCCTCCAACTCCTTACTAGTCTTTAGGACAAAGATCACTCAGAGTTCATCCTGAAAAGCATCTAAATTTAGAGATTTGCTGCTGGGGCAAAACTTCCATGTACCAGTAATAGAACCAAACAGGCTTTCCAAAATATGCCAGGTATGTGCTTGCGATGCTGTCACAAGTAGGGTCAAGAGGCTCTGGCTCTGGCCCTGTGTGCTGGTGACCTGGGAGGGTGTGCTCTTTTCTAGGCCAATTACAGAATCATCTGGAGCTGGAAGAAAATAGGCAAGGATCTTTCAAAACATTTAAAATAGATACTTAGAGGCTGGGGAAGTAGAGCTCCTGCTTGTTATACATGATGTCCTGGGTTCAATCCTCTAACTCGCATTTACAATATTACTCTTATTTACTTATTTATAATAAGTAAATAAATACTTCAATATTTTGCATATGCATATAGTAGGGTTTGTTGTTTGTCTCTTCTTTAATGTCAAAAGGTTACTGAAAGAAACACAGTTCTGATCAGCCCCTAATTCTTTGTCCCTTGGTCTATTAACTTTGTTCAGTTAATCATGGTTTTTTTAGCTCAATTAGATGACACTGAAATGTGAATATTTTAAGAGTAGAGGCAAACTGCTCTCCTACCTAGTTGGTCAACCTTTGTGGAGAATAGTTAGTGGTTGGGTGCTCAAAAGGACTGATATTTATTTTTAGGGTTTTTTGTCTTGTTTTTTGTTTTGATTTTTTGTTTTGTTTTGTCAATCGTGGGGCTGGAACTCTGGGCATAGGCGCTGTCCCTCAGCTCTTCAGCTCAAGGCTAGCACTCTAACGCTTGAGCCATAGCGCCACTTCCGGTTTTCTGGTGGTTTATTGGAGATAAGAATCTCAAGGACTTTCCTGCACAGGCTGGCTTTGAACTGCAATCCTCAGATTTCAGCCTCCTGAGTAGCTAGGACTGCAGGCATGAGCCACCGGTGCCTGGTTATGATTTCTAGGTTTTTAAATCACATCATTTTATTAGGATTGTTTTTCAAATCTGTATATAGATGACAGATAGACAGATAAATATAGAGATATAGACAGTACTTGGGTTTGAACTCAGGGCTTTGCCTTAGGGACAGCTTGCTTTCTCAGCTGGTACTCTACAATTTGAACCATGCCTCCAGTCCTGCTTTTTGCTAGTTATTTTGGAGATGGAGTCTTGAGGGTTTTTCTACTCAGGCTAACTTTAAACTATGATCTTTTGGATCTTAGTCTCCTGAGCACCTAGGACTACAAGTGTGAGCCACTGGTACCCGAGTATAGTCTTATACTCTTCATTTATTTTCCTTCTTTACTTCACCAGTTCTTCAAGAAAAAAAAAGGATAGAGAATATAGTTAGAATTGGTAGAGAGAGAGCTAAAAGTAACAATTTGGCTGCTATTCAACACTTAGTATTTTATACTCTTATCTAAACCAGATAATTCTGTATGGTAAAATTGGAAGAGAAACTGTGGTTTACACTCAGGCCTTGCACTTGCTAGGCAAATATTCTACCATTTAAGCAATACCACTCACCCCCTATCCCCAGAAAGGGGGGTTTTACAGATGAGAAAATAAATGTTGAAAAAATACATTTTGTACTAGTACTGGGGCTTGAATTCAAGACCTGGGCACTGTCTCTTAGCTTTTTTGCTCAAGGCTAGCATTTACCACTTGATCCATTGCTCTAGTTTTGGTTTGTTTTCTGTTTTGGGGATTTTACTGGTGGGTAATTGGAAACGAGTTTCATAAGCCGGGCGCCAGTGGTTCACGCCTGTAATACTAGCTACTCAGGAGGCTGAGATCTGAGGATCGTGGTTCAAAGCCAGCTGGGGCAGGAAAGTCTGTGAGACTCTTATCTCCAATAAATCACTAGAAAACCAGAAGTGGCACTGTGGCTCAGCGGTAGAGCGATCGCCTAGAGCTGCAGAGCACAGGGACAGCGCCCAAGCCCAGAGTTCAAGCCCCACGACCAATCAAAAAAAAAAAAAAAGTTTAACAGATGCTCCTGCATGGGCTGGCTTCAAACTGTAATCCTCAGATCTCAGCCTCCTCAGTAGCTAGGATTACAGGTGTGAGCCACCAGTGCCCAGCAAGTCTAATAAATATAACCTCAGGGATATATGGTTACTACAAAGCCAACTTTGTACTTAGGCTCTTCAACTCTAGAAGCCTTACTGGAAGCATTGAGATCTGAAGTCTTTGTAAGGAGCCAGAGGATATATAATAGTTGAGCTTATGTAAGGAGATAAAAATGATGAAGAAACAAAGTGAGAGTGGTCCCAGGCTTTCAGTTTGTGGAAACCCCTCTGCTATCTACATTAGAACTTCAGAAGGTGACATTTTTTGTAATGGAAAACCAGGAAAGGCCATCAAAGAACACTGCATCAGATAAACAACTAAATTGAGAATTGAAGCAATTATCTCAGGGCTTTAACTGACATCATTTCTTAAGAAGTCAGATGGCATCTTTCCAGAACAGGAAGGCAGGGCTGTTACACATAGTTCTTGGACAGATCCCGGCAGGATAACTGGGAAGACTATTTGGTGAGCTCCAAAGGGGGATCACAGGTGGACAGGACACACTCTCAAAAGAGGCAGGCATTTGGAAGAGGAACACTGCCAGGAACAGCAGATAACGCTGGAGTCAGTACATGCCTCTTAAATGTCATGGGGCAGCCAGCCCTGGAGGCGAGAAATTCAAGGTGAAGGCAAAGCTGCTGGGCCAGCAGTAGGAACTCCATATGGACTCCAACACCCACAGAACAGACTTCTAAGCAGAGCCCCAGAGTGGAAATGTGGTATTGCTAGGACTGGCTAAGTTTCTGCCCAGAAGCCACAAGCAGAGGTATTCATACCTTCAAGGGTATCTCAGCAAGTCAAGTGAAAGGTGCTAGGAGCTATCACTTGGGGAAATCTGACCTGCCTGGAAAAGTCAGGGAAGGAATCAATTATAATAAATTTTTCCTCAAAATCCAGCTTTTTCTGGATTTTTCTGGAGGCTAGAGGAGCCACCTGATGGCCTGCTAGTGAGGACAGGATGAAGGAAGAAGAGAGGAAAGTGAAATAAACTGCCCTTGGAGCTGGAACTTGTGCCACAATGAGAAAGGATACTAGTGTGCCTCAGCACTCCTAAACTCAGAACCCGGGGTACATGCTGATGACCACCCACCATGATTTGCATTTAGTGTGACAAGTTTGGTTAACAACAAAATCCCGAGGTCATTAAGTGCCCAAGTACATCATCTATGTCAACCTGTAAAGGGCAGTTTCAAGAACAAGTCTGCCATCCCACCCACCCACCCACTCCAAAGAATGCAATGACCATGTCCTGCTTCAGTTATAGGAAGAACACAGTGAGACAGATGGAATGACTTAGGAAAAGAAAAAGAAAGATTAGTGACAGACTGGGTCAATCTCACCTTCCATGTGGCTGACAGCCCCTTTCCCCAAACCTTAAAATAGAAATATTTCCAGCTAGATCTTTCCCTGTTGAAGTTCAATGCTACAAAGTCTGATCTGAAACATTGCCTGGCCTAGTAGGGCCTGTGATTCGCTGAGTTAGAGTGTGTATAAGCCCAAGAAGCAAGTTAATCTCTTTTTGGAGAGTACAAGTCAGTGACAGAGCTTGCTTGGTATACCCAAAGCTCTGACTTCCATCCCCAGTCCTACAACAAATAAACCTTTCCTGATAACTATACAGGCAAGGAGAGCCAGACCTCTGCCTATAAATGGCTTTAAGTGCTATTCACATTTAAAATCACCAGCGAAGGAGGGAAAGGTAGCTCTCAAGACTGGAGAGGCTCAAGTGCCATGCGTGAGTAAATACAGTGCTGTATTTGCTCCTTTTTCAGTTAATACTCTCAGTGGGTATTATGTAACCAACCTGCTAAGGCACTAAAAAAAACTCTAGAGGAAAACAGAATTGGGTGGGATGGACAGAGTAAAACTTTTATTTATGATATCCTCTGTCTTCTGAAGAGTGAAACTCTTCTTGTTGTAAAGGTTATAAGTGTAAAAAATGCAAATTACAGAAAATGCACATAACAAAGAAGAAAGAATATCTTAGAGGAAGGTGACAGAGATCACAGCAAGGAAAAGATTCAAAGGCTTCTACAGGGAAAGGCCCAGAATATAAGAGGAGCTGAGATGAGAGAGCTGATTGGTACAGAATTTTGCAGTGTGATATGTCATATTGTTCTCTCTTAGTCAAACCTCCAGTGAAAGCTCACCAATGCTTTTAAACTGGGATATCTTGTGGAAAAATAGCTCAAAGTCTTGAATTTCATCAAAGGACTTAGCCACATTCAGGGACTGGGTGTGAACACACTGTGTCATATTCCTTTTTTAATTTTTATTATTGTTAAGTAGTTATGCATAGTTGTGCATGCCAGTTTGTAAGCACAATGCATCTTGATCAATGTTACTTCTTTCATCATTCTCCCCAATTCCACTCATCCCATCCCCTCAACTTATCTAGTACCTTTCTCTCTCTCACGCTCTCTGTCTCTGTCTCTCTTTCTTGCTCTCTCTCTCTCTCTCTCTCTCTCTCTCTCTCTCTCTCTCTCTCTCTCTCTCTCTCTCTCTCTCACACACACACACACACACACACACACACACACAACTCTTGTTTCCATATCTTGGAGTTCATTTTGATTAGCATCGTTTTATAGCTATTGAGCTATTGCATTTCTTTGCTAGAACTATCCTAGGCATATGCTAATTATTATAAATGAGGGAAACCATGGAGCCTATATTTATTTGGGTCTAGCTTACTTCACTTAATATGATTTCCTTATGAATGGGGCGATGTTGATGTCATTCTTTCTGATGGAAGCACAGAATTCGCACACACTTATGACCATCACATTCTAAAGGATTGGAAAGCACGTCTTCACAGATGGGAAATAGAGAGGAGAGAGCATCAGTGAAGGCTCTTCAGAAGAGGCACCATCAAAGATGGGCCGTAAAGTTAGCTAGGCACTGGTAGCTCATGCCTCTAATCCTAACTACTCAAGAGGCTGAGATATGAATATTGAGGTTCAAAGCCAGGTGGGGTAGGAAAGTCTGTGTGACTTTTACCTCCAATTAACTAGCAAAAAGCCATAAGTAGAGGTATGGCTCAAGTGGTAGAGTGCCAGACTGGTAGAGCAGAAAAATCTGAACGTTAGTATGAAGCCCTGAATTCAAGCCCAGTGATATTCCCCTCTCCCCCCCAAAAAAGTTTCCAAAGTTTCTGCTACATTGAGAACAGGGAAGACTCCAAGTTCTAAAGCCTAAGAGTGGGGCAGGGATATCTGAAAGCATTTGGAATGTCTAGAAAGTGGTTCTAATGATGAGCAGGGAGAGAAGAGCAAGCTGCTCCACCTATGGATGCCTGGCCACCTTTCAATTTTTTACAGTTGTAGTGGATGCAATGGAGGAAAAAAAGCTGAAAAGCAAAGCCTGTTGTGGGATTTGCAAGAAGATAGGCTAAGAAGACAGGCTATGGCACAACATACTATATCTCTGAAAGGATAATATGCCTGAAAACCCTCCAGCTCACTCACTCCAATTGGCTGCATCCTTCACATGACCAGACCGATCACATATCCACAGAGGCCTCTACCTGTATACCAGGGCAGCTAAGGATACCTGTTAGGTCTGCCTGGGAAAACAGCCCTTCCCTCTACTTCAATAAAGAGTAGGCATTTTCACTTTTAGTAAGATTAATGTGACTGAAAACAGGCCTAAAAGGCATACTTAAAAGGTCAAGATCTACATCTTCTATTTTATTTCCATTTCTGGTCATTGGAACACATCCTTTTATTTCATAGAGGTATGACCATAAAGTGTACAAGAGAGGTGTTATAACTTGATAAAAGAAAGTTGGTGCAAAAGCAAGTGGTAGATTCATCCTTGAAAAAAAAAAACATGTTCTTCTATCTTGGAAAATAAAGGTTTGTGATAACTTTTTGGACTTGAATGAACAGTTAAAATTTAAAAAATGCATAATATGGGATTTTTGGTACCAGTGACATTAACAGGTTAACAAAGAAAGTCAATTGCCTTGGCACCTTCAGGTGACCGGGGTTCTAGTTCATTCCACCCCTCAGACTTTCAAGATCTCCCAGTTGAAATAATATTTATCGGAAGTGGCGCTGTAGTTCAGGTGGTAGAGTGCTCACCTTGAGCTGAAGAGCTGAGGGACAGCGCCCAAGCCCAGAGTTCAAGCCCCATGACCGACAAAAAATATATATATATATTGAAATAATATTTATTGAAATGAACTCCAGGAAATGGAAAACGAGTTTTATTTCTTTGTTGCTGTTTTTTTTGTTTTCTTTTGTTTACCTGTCTGGGAGGGTGGGGGAGCACAAAAATGGAGGGACAACGAATGAACAAATACAGCAGTGATACTGACACTATTTTGAAAATGAACTATACCAGAGATGGGAAGGAAAATCTGGGAGAGAGCGAGGGAAGGGTTGACATAGTGCAAAAAGAAATGTACTCACTACCTGACATGTTAACTGCAACCCCTCTGTATATCACCTTTATAATAATTTTTTTAAAGATCTCTCAGCTGTATTTCCAAGGGTAAAATTAAAAGACTTCCAAGCCTCGTTCCAAGGTTCCCGGTCCTGAGAATTCCTGGCCGTGTGCTTTTTGCCTCGGGACATGGAAGGGGTTTTGAGGGCAATAAACACTAAATTCTGGTTTCTTGCTAGGATCCTTGCACAAGACTAATTCCCTTAATCCTGCACTACATAAAAGTAAAGTATTTCGTCTGTAGCTCCGTAATTGTGTCGCGTCACCCTCCACACCCCGCCCTGTGTAGCGGGAAACGCAGGTGGCCCCTACGAGCTCCTGGTCATGGGAACTACATCTCCCATGGTCCCCGGGAGGAGGACGCCCACCTGATTGGCTAAGGGCCCATGACGCTCAGTGTTTTGGCCGGGACGGTCACATGTTTCCTTTGTTGTGAGCTGCTGCGGTGACTGGAGGCCGGGGGAGACGCTGGCGCCGGAGAGTGCGCTGCGCTGCTGGCCCCGCCGCTGCTGGCCTCGCTGCTGCTGACCGCTCTCAGCCTGCGCCGAGAGGTACCCGGGAATGACAGCCTCAGGACCGGCCCAAAGGCGAGACACTGGCCTGAGCCTGGGACCTCGGGGGCGGAGGGTTAGCCGAGGTCCTGACTGCCCGGTGCCTGCGGGAGGGAAGCCAGCGGCGGCCGCCAGCCTCTCGGAGCCAGCGGCAGGATCTCGGGAAGGACTTCGGCTGGGCCTAACGGGCTTTTTTTTTTTTTTTTTTTCCTGAGGCGCAGGGCCACCAGCGTTACCGGAGGCCACCCGACGGGCGTCGGTAGCGGGCTTGGTGGAGGGGTGGGGGGTTAGAAACATCCCCGCCTCCGGCAGTCCGGTCCCGGAACTGCTGCGCAGGCCGCGGGGAAGGGGGCAGTGGGGAGGCCGCGGGTCCCCGCGGCAGGTGCTGTTGCGCCGCCGCCTCGGGGCCAGGTGGGGGCACGCGAGGAGAGGTCCGCGCGAGCCGGGGTACGGGTCTGCATTTTAAGATGGGCTTCGAATGGCACCGATTTTTATTATTTTTTAATCTCCAGAAGTGCTGAGAGTGCTACGGCCTCAAATCCTGCCTTGTGGTTGGGGCGACTCCTGGTCCAAAGTAGGGGTCTCCAGTGCTGCGGACTAGAAAAGCCCCGTTAAAGCGATTGCGAAATGTGCTTGGCACTGTCACCTGACCGTTACCCCCGCCCCCGCCGTCCTGCAGCCTTTGTTTACCGAGACTGCCGACCGGGCCTGCTCGGGGAGCCCAGCCTCGGCGTCCGTCCCCCGGGAGCCAGCGGGCGGGGGGGGGGGGGGGGGGAAACGGGCGTTCCGCCGGCGCAGACCCCGCCTAACCTCTCCACCTTCCCACCACTCCGGCGCTCTGCGTCTGAATTTACTTCCCAGTGTCCCCGCCTTCTAAGTCCTGACGCGGCCGCTAGGACTGCTAGCCCAGCGGGGATTGGGCGCCTACGGAGCTTGTGGCGGGACCGGCAGGAGTTCGTCCCGCCCCCGTGAAGGTGATCTGGAGGACGCGCGGGAGCGCGCTCGGGCCGCGGGTGCCGAGTGGAGCGGCGGAGAGGCGGGGGGGGGGGGGGGGGGGGGCAGGGCAGGAGGAGGGGTGCCTACCCATGTCCCCCCCCAGCCCTTTCTCCCCTTCCTCCCACCTCCCCCCCCCCCCGCGCCTCCAGGGCCGCGGCGGCGGGGCCCGAGCGAATGGGCAGTTCTGGGCACGCCGGGCCCCGCCGCCGCGGCCCGACCCCGAGCACCGGAACATTTGCGCCCCATAATTGCTGTCGCGATATCTGCGGCGGTGGTGCGAAGGAAGTCGTCCGTCGGCGAGTGTGTAAACAGGCTGAGCTGGCGAAATATAAACCACGAAACTACGTTTATGAAGGGCCTCGGGTCACGCCGCGGGCAGTGACTATTAACTTGATTTTAGTAGATTTTAATGCTTCATTGCTGGCTTTTTATAGACACACTGCCTTAGTCTTTGCAACTGCGGACCACTTAAGTCCATCACTGATTGGTTAAAAAAAAACCTGGAGGTTAACTTTGTTTGCTAAACAGATTTAAAAATCTTTCTGTTGTATCTTTGAAGAGAGATTATTAATCGGGCATCGGTGGCTCTCGCCTGTAATCCTAGCTGCCCAAGAGACTAACATCTGAATATCATGGTTCGAAGCCAGCCCAGGCAGGAAAGTCAGTTGAGACTCTTATCATAATCCTTTTAACCACCAAAATGCCAGAAGTGGGCTGTAGTACAAGTACTAGGGCGCTATCCTTGAGCAAAAAAGCTCAGGGACCGTGCCCAAGATTGAGTTAAAGACCCAGGACTGGCAGACAAATTGTTACAGATCCTAAAAGATCTTATATGCCCTGGCTTGAGTTGTTTTCCTTGTTTGGGAAATTCTAGTTCTAGCTCACACTTTGTGTGTGTGTGTGTGTGTGTGTGTGTGTGTGTGTGTGTGTGTGTGTGTGTGTGTGTGTGTGTGTGTGTGTGTGTGTGTGTGTGTGTGTGTGTGTGTGTGTGTGCGCGCGCGCGCGTGTGGCGCGCACGCGTGCCATCCTGGGGTGAACTCAGCTGAGCTTCTTTTGCTCAAGGCTAGCACTCTACCACTTGAGCCACAGGGCCATTTCTGGCTTTTTCTATGTGGTGCTGAGGAATTGAACCCAAGGCTTTATGCATGCTAGACAAGCACTCTACAACTAAGCCATATTCCCAGCCCCCTACCTCACACATTTTAATATATTAATCAGCATGGTAATTAAGAGTTTTAAAGAAGTGAATTGCAAATGGATTCTTTGATAGGGGAAAATGACAATCATCTGGAAGGTCAGTCATTTTTAGCTAATGTAGTGACAGTGGGTTTTTTTACTCTTTTTGAGCTAAGGGGACACTAGGGGTTTTCCCCAATTTCTTTTCCTGTAAATCTGTAGACATTCATTGAAGATAATACAGTTTTTAGGAGCTCTCCTGGCTGGGGAAGGAATTGATTGATACAGTCTTACTGATACAGGCTTTTTTTTTTTTCTTCCCCCTTTGGTCGTGGGGCTTGAACTCAAGGCCTGGGTGCTGTCTCTGAACTCTTCCGCTCAAGGCTAGCACTCTACCACTTTGAGCCACAGCTTCACTTCTGGTTTTGTGGTGGTTAATTGAAGGAGAATCTTAGGGACTTTTCCTGCCTGGGCTGGCTTCCAGCCTGGATCCTCAGATCTCAGCCTCCTGAGTAGCTAAGATTACAGAACAAATTACCAGCATCCAGCCTAGTTTACAGCTTAATAGATATTTGAAATTCAAGCAGAGATAGCTACACTAGAACAAACAGCTGATAGATTCATTGAGAATACATACAAATGTAATTGTTTAACCTTGTAAAAAAATAAATAAAAAAGCCAGAAGTGGCGCTGTGGCTCAAGTGGTAGAGCGCTAGTCTTGAGCTGAAGAGCTGAGGGACAGCGCCCAGGCCCTGAGTTCAGGCCCCACGACCGGACCCAAAAAAAATTTAAAAAAAAATAAAAATAAATCAAGTCAGCTCCAGTGGTTCATACATACCTCTAATCCTAACTAGTCAGGAGGCTGAGATCTTAGGATTGTGGTTCAAAGCCAGCTCAGGCAAGAAAGTCTGTGAGACTCTTACCCAATAAACTACTCAAAAATCTGTAAGTAGAGTTGTGGCTCAGGTGGTAGAGTGCTACCCTTGAGCACAAAGAGGCTCAGGGACAGATTCCAGGCCCTGAGTGCAAGCCCAGGACCAGCAAGAAAAAAAAAAAAAGTCAGCACAATGGTGGCTCATACATGTAAGTCTCGCTATTCAAGAGGCTGAGATCGGAGGACCACAGTTCTAAGCCAGCTGAGACAGGAAATTCCATGAGACTTATCTCCAGTGAACCACCAAAAAGCTTAGAAGTGGTAGAGCACTGGCCTTGAGTGTGCACACACGTCTACATACACACACACACACACCATTTGATAAAATCTGTTCTAACAAAGCATATGACTTAATCTCTAAACAGGAAGAAGAAATACTATTCTGAGTTAAGGCTGGCTATCAGCTTTATCTTAAACTTTCCTGGCTTTTGTCCAAGTTGTTTAAAACTTTAATGCTTTTGCAAGACACTTTTTTTTTTTTACTTCCTTGTTTTTCTGCCATTTCATTAAAAGCCAAAGGTCAAGCCTTTGAAAAATAAATACCAGTACACATCAAGTAAGCAGCTGCATTTATTCTTGTTTGCTCTAAGGTAGAACTATGGGATATCTCTTTTCAATAAATATTTAGATATAGGCTATATAATGAGATTCGAATAACATATTCCCTCTAGTACATGAATGCAAAGCACATATTACTGTATGTGGTTTTATTTCTGTTGTGGCTAGAACAATGAAAGAGAGACTGTGTGGCAACTTGTAAACTTTGTAAACACTCAGTTTTCTGCTATGTAACATAAGCTCAGCATAGTGGCTTCTACTTGTAGTTCCAGCTACTCCCAAGACTGAGGCAGAGAACCACTGTGGCCAGGCTAGGTTACATAGCAAGATTGGTTTAAGAGAGGTTGGAGGCATGACTGAGGTGGTGGAGTATCAGTTTGAGTTCAGGTCTCCAATAGAAATAAAGAGGTGGAGGGAGGGGCTAAACTAACTTTAATTGAAAATTTGTCTTTGTCTAAATTTATTGTCCAGAGCATCTGGGGTGGGGGGTGTGCGTGCACGTGTGCATGCACATACATGTGTACCTCTGCATTACTAGCATTTAAACTCAGGGACTCTCAGGACTCTACCTCTTGAGCTACAGCCCTTTTTTTACTATAGTTATTTGGAATAGGCTGTCGAGTTTTTGCTTGCCTCAGACTGTGTACCTCTTACCTACATCTCCCTGGTAGTTGAGATTGTGGATGTGTAGCACCCATGCTTTTGTTCATATGGTTTTATCTAAATTTTGGTCTGGGTTGGCCTTTGCAGAAAGCCTCTTGATCTCTACCTCCAGAGTAGGTGGGATTACAGGTGGGACACAAAACCTGGCCAGCATTTGGCACTTATTAAAGGAAACCAAAATCAATGATTAAATAAACTAAGCATGGTAGCATGCACTCATCATTTCAGTATTAAGGATCCTAACTTTGAGGCCAGCCCTGTCTACTTGTCAGGACCTTGTCTCAAAATGAAATGAGTTTTTGTTTTTTTTTCAAAAATGATCAGTTGTTGTTCTTTACTGAGATTCTTTTTTCTTCTGTTTTGTCTGAGACAGGGACTTGATATCTGATGTTTTCCCTCACTGGCTGGCACTCAACCACCTGAGCCATACCTCTAACCCCATCTTTACTGAGATTTCTTTTTTTTTCTCTTTTTTTTTTGGGGGGGGGGTCCGGTAGTGGGCCTGAATTCTGGGCCTGGGTGCTGTCCCTCAGCTCTTCAGCTCAAGGCTAGCGCTCTACCACTTGAGCCACAGCGCCACTTCCGGCTTTTTTCTTTTGCTTATGTGGTGCTGAGGAATTGAACCCAGGGCCTCATGCATGCAAGGCAAGCGCTCTACCACTGAGCCACCTTCCCAGCCCCTTTACTGAGATTCTAAAAGTTATTTCTGTAGATTCTGAATTTACATGTATTTTTATACATTTAGAGTGGTACTTCTCAAATTAAGTCAGATGACATAGTGGTGTACTTACAGATTTAACTTATTGGAACAAAAGAAAAAAAGAAAAACAGCCAGGGCACTGGTGGTTCCTCCTATAATCCTAGGTACAGAGGAGGCAGAGATCTGAGGACCACTGTTCAAAGCCAGCCTGGGAAAGAAAGGCTATGGGGCCCTTATCTCCTGTTAATCACCTAAAAACTGGAAGTGGAGCTGTGTGGCTCAAAGTGGGAGAGAGCTAGCCTTGAGCAAAAAAAAATATCAGGGACAGCGCCCAGTGAGCTCAAACTCTACAACTGACAAAAAAAAAAAAAAATTCTGCTAACCAGAAACAGAATTTTGTCATGTGTCTATAGATCTTTTAATAAAATAGTGCATTAAAAGAAACCTGGGAACTGGTGGCTTAGGCCTATAATCGTCAGGCAGTCAGGGCAGATAAATCTAAGACTCTTATCTTCAATTAACTCATTTATTGGAGATAAGAGTCTCCCAGACTTTCCTTCCCAGGCTGGCTTGGAACCACAATCCTCAGATCTCAGCCTCCTGATTAGCTAAGATTACAGGTGTGAGCCACTGACACCTGGCTAAATTTGTAATTTTTAAAAGTGGTCCCCAAGGGTTGAGGTCATAGTTCAGTGCTTATTAACCTGTAGAACATCCTGGGTTCGATTGTGAGCACCAAAAGAAGAAAGGAAAGGTGGCCATCAAAAAAATTTTTAATGAGTTTTTGATACAATCAAGTGAAAATATCTAAAATTTTGTAATATCTAGTATATGTATGAGTCAAGCGGAAAAGGTCAGATAATGTGATGTCAGGAAAATGAACCCTTAGATGTGTATTTTAATGTTTTTTTCTTTCATGCATGTGTTTCTAACGCATTTATAAGATTATCTCTTTGTTGCTTTGTATGTCCCTCCCCCACAGTATAACCCCTGCTTTCACTATATTTGATGTCAGTATAACTTGTGGAGGAGATAGGGAAAAACCAGTTGTTTAAGGATACAGGTGGACCTGTTGCAACAATGAGAAGTACAAGTTGTCATGTCCAAAACGAGCTTTACAACGTCGGTGGGGGGGGGGGGGGAAGAGGGGGGAAGGAGAAGGATTGGGATTGGGGGGGAGGGGGGAGGCTGGGAAGGGATGTGAAGGGTAAACAAAGGAGGAGGCTGCAATGCTTGGTAAGAAATGTACGCATTATCCTGCCCATGTAATTGTAACTCCTCTGTACAGTATGTTCACAAATAAAATAAAATTAAATTTTTAAAAAAAAATTTTTTTTAAAGTTGGTCTGAGCGCTGGTTGCTCACACCTATAATCCTAGCTACTCAGGAGGAGGTCTAAGGATCAGGGTTCAAAACCAGCTTAGGCAGATGAGTCCATACGATGCCTATCTCCAGTTAACCACCAGAAAACCAAAATGGAGCTGTGGCTCAAAGTGGTAGAGTGCTAGTCTTGAAGGAACGAGCTCACAGACAGTGCCCAGTTCAAGCCCCATAGCCACAAAACAAAAATGTGGTTCAGTTGGGGCTGGAGGTGTGGCTCAGATAGTAGAATGCCAGCCAGTAAGCAAAAGTGTCAGATAATGAGTTTGTGCTCCTGGTCTCAGACAAAAACCAAACCAACACACAGTTTTGCATAGTACTTAGTTAAAAATAAATTAATGATTATTCAAACATAAAGATTAGTGGGACACCAGTGACTCACTCCAGTAATCCTAGCTACTCTGGAGGATCTGAGGATCATGGTTTGAAACCAGACTGGGAAGGAGAGACTCCAATTAACCACTGGGAACCTGAAAGTGGCACTGTGACTCAAATCGTAAAGTGCTAGCTATGAGCACAAAGAGGCTCAGAGATAGTGCTCAGGTCATGAGTTCAAGCCTCAAGACCTGCAAATAAATAAAGCCTCTACTGTGTTGCAATTATTTGCTAGTTTTACATTTCAGTTATTGTGTTATTTTTGTCACTGTCTCTTAGCTTTTTCCCTTCTAGGCTGCACCAGCCTGAGCACAGCTCCACTTCCCAATTTTTGCTAGTTAATTGGAGATAGTCTAATAGAGTTTCCTGCTCAATCTATTGGCTTTGGTCTAATCCTCAGATCTCAACCTCTGGGTAGCTAGGTTTACAGGCTGAGCTACCCTGTGATACCCAGCTCCAATTACCATGTATCTTTAAAGATAAACTTCTTCTTCCTTGGCCCTTCTTGTTACTGCCCTGTTCTTTATCCATGGTTAAATTTGAGAAAATGGAGTAAAATAGAGCATTATAGTATGTGGCAATGCATTACCACAAGTTGAAAAGGCCATGCTAAATCAGGATCTT
The DNA here is from genome assembly GCF_024711535.1 of Dipodomys merriami. Classification (NCBI taxonomy): domain Eukaryota; kingdom Metazoa; phylum Chordata; class Mammalia; order Rodentia; family Heteromyidae; genus Dipodomys; species Dipodomys merriami. Next base: position 57,458,431 of record NW_027203381.1, read on the forward strand.
GTTCATTTCTTGTGTTTTGTACTATTTAGTCTTCAGAAGGCCCTTAGTAATTCACATCATCCTTGAGGCTGATCCTTTGTGTAGTATTTCTTTATTCTAAATAGGGCAAAGAAACTTGTTGCTTGATAGCTACTCTGTAGATCAGTTCTGACATAATTCATCTTCTACTTTGTACCTTAACATCCCCTGTCTCTTGCCCTATTAGCTTGATAAGTGTTACCTAAAGTCCTGAAGAAAATGCCTAGTTGAATGGCCTTACCCTTTCAATTCTGTAGGTATAATTCTAGATTGAATCATGAGAAGCTCTCTTCCAATTTGTACTTGGTTTTCCTCAAGAGAAATGCTAAGAATTGAAATACATTTTAGTATCAGTCTTGGAGTTGGTTGTAGTCTTAGACCTAAAGAGTCTAAAATTGGATCTGAATCCAATATTTGCTATCTCAGTGCCAGACACAGACTATAAATGTTTCTTGAATTGACTTGAATCCTTTCATTGGCTCAGGATCTCATTGGGAAAGAATGCTTAGCTAGGACTACCCATCTCTTAATTTAACCAAATTACAATGTTCCATTACCACAACTACATCAGGTTATACCTACTTCTGAAAGGAAGGAAAGATAAAGATTCATTCATCTTATAATCATAGTTTTGCTGTAGATATGTTTATATATAAATATATATAGTTGTAGTTTTTATTTGGTGTTGGTTTCAACTTTTGGATTTGCCTAAACTTGCTAAGAATTTACAGGTTCTACTGATAAATAGAAAAGGAGGGAGGAATTATTCTGAATTGTTTCATTTGTATAGAGATTAAGTCAATAAGGTTCAACAAAACAGAAGAAATAATACATTTATATATTAAAAGGAGATATAAGTATGTCATAAACTTAGAAATTTGCTATCGAAATTTAGATAACTAGGGCTGGGAAGGTGGCTCAGTGGTAGAGCGCTTGCTTTGCATGCCTGAGGCCCTGGGTTCGATTTCTCAGCACCACATAAGCAAAAAAGAAAAAAGCCGGAAGTGGTACTGTGGCTCAAGTGGTAGAGCGCTAGCCTTGAGCTGAAGAGCTGAGGGACAGCGCCCAGGCCCAGAGTTCAGACCCCACGACCGGACCGAAAAAAAAATAAAAAATAAAAAGAAATTTAGATAACTGAGGATTTTAAAACTAGGAGTTTTAGCCAGATGCCAGTGGCTCACACTTGTAATCCTAGCTACTCAGGAGGCTGAGATCTGAGGATCATGCCTCTAAGCCAGCCCAGGCAGGAAAGTCCATGAGACTCTTATCACCAACCAGAAACCAGAAGTGTCATTATGACTCAAAGTGGTAGAGCACTAGCCTTGAACTGAAGAGCTGAGGGACAGCACCCAGGCCCAGAGTTCAAGCCCCACGACTGACCAAAACAAACAAAAACTGGGAATTTCTCTGTATTCTTGATACTACTATGTACTTCATAGTAACTATGTTGTATACTTTGGATGAGATTGATAGAATTATTAGAATTGATACAACTATTATAGATGGATAAAATTATTAGAATTATTAAAAATTAGTGGTACCAGATTTGAATAAAACATAAATTTCAAAACATTCTACAAGCTGGACACTGGTGGCTCATGTCTGTAATCCTAGTTACTCAGGAAGCTAAGAGCTAAGAATTTTAGCCCAAGCAGGAAAGTCATGAGATTTTCCAATTAATTACCAGCAAAACAGAAGTTGTGCTATGGCTCAGAATGGTAAAGCAGTATAAAAAAAACTCAGGGACAGTGCCCGGGACCTGAGTTCAAGCCCATGACCAAAAAAAAAAAAAGATTCTTCAGATAGCCAAAGTGGAGTGATCCCAGTGCCACAGTTTGTTGTCATGGATATGTTTCATCATCTTTCACTTAAATCTTAATGTAGGACAATTTTCAAGTGAAGAAGCTGATATGTAAGATTAATATGTAGAAGAACATAAAGTTATTAGTTTGCTTCAAGAAAATGTTATCCTTAATAATTTTCTATACAAAAATGGACTTTCATTCATAATTGGACTTTACTAAGAAAATGTTTTGAGATAAATACTGTCAACTCTACATGAACTGATGAGGATCTGATTTATATGTTGCTGTTCTCTCTTTTAGGTGTGGAAATTAAAAAAAAAAGGACAACTATTTTGAATGAAGTTTTGACCAAGCAAATGCTGGCAAGGTATACCTGTACTATTTATAAACTAAACATTGTTATCCAGTGATTTAAGCCATTTTTCTTTTTTTAACCAGGGATCACTTAATCACCAGTCAGAATAACAAGGAACCATTGTGTCCTTCAAATAAATGTCACAATCATTTGTTACTAAATATTTACCCACTATTTTTTATTCCTTTCTGAGAACTTCAATTCCTTTTCTTCAGAACATCAAAATAGGTTTTCTCCACTCATTATTCTGGGACATAGGCCAAGGGCATGTAATTTAAAAATTAGAAAGTAGGTCTACAATACTTATGATTCTGTTGTGAGAAATAAATCCTAGAATATCTTTAACCAGAAGACTTTTTTTTATTGTGAGAATACGTACAGAGGAGTTACAATTACATGATCAAGATAACGAGTACATTTCTTATCAATCATTGTTGCCTCCTCTTTGTTTCCCCTTCCCATCCCTTCCCATACTCCCCTCCCTCCTCCCATCTGATCCTCCCCCCACCCCCCACCAAAGTTGTAAAGTTTGTTTTTCCACATAACAACTTGTACATCTCATTGTTGCAATGGGTCCACCTGTATCCCTAGTTAAAAGATTTGTTTTTTCCCTTCCCCTCCACAAATTATACCAACATCAAATACAGTGAAAGCATGGGTTATACTGTGGGGGAGGGACATACAAAGCAACAAAGAAATCATCTTATAAATATGTTAGAAACAATTGCATGAAAGGAAAAAAAACCAAAAAAACATTTGAATACTTATCTTGGGGTTCATTCCCCCAACATCAACTTATCTGACCTTTTCTGCTTCACTCAGACATATACTAGTTATTGCAAATAAGGGAAATCATGGGACCTATGTTTGTTTGGGCCTGGCTTACTTCACTTAATATAATTTTTTCCAAGTCTTTCCATTTATTAACAAATGGGGCAATGTCATTCTTTCTGATGGAGGCATAGAATTGTGTATATATACCACATTTTCTTGATCCATTCATCTACTTAGGGGCATCTGGGTTGGCTCTATATCTTAGCTATGATAAATAATGCTGCAATAAACATAGTTGTGCTGGTAGCTTTAGTGTGGTCTTGTTTGTGATCATTTGGGTAAATGCCCAAAAGTGGGATTGCTGGGTCATAGGGGAGCTCTATGTGGAGTCTTTTGAGGAACTTCCAAACTGCTTTCCAAAGTGGTTGAACAAGTTTACACTCCCACCAACAATGCAGTAAGGTTCCCTTCTGTTCACATCTTCTCCAGCATCTGTTGTTATTAGAGTTCTTGATTATAGCCATTCTTAACTGTGGTGAGGTGGTATCTCAATGCTGTTTTGATTTGCGAACTGTTCAACCTCTCTAGCCATAAAAGAAATGCAAATCAAAACAACATTTAGATACCACCTCACCCCAGAAGACTCTCTTAAAGTACCATTGCTTTCAAGTAAGAGAATAGCTCCAGAAATAAAGCACCTGTAAAAATGAAGGAGAAAAAGAGAATATGTAGGCTATTTTTTCCATATAAATCAGTTGTGACATGACAGTCTGATCGCACTTAACCTAAATACATCTTTCAATCTTTATTTATCTTTGTTGGAATACACATTTTCCTACATGTATTGTACAAAGAGGTTTTTCATTGCTTAACTTTTTCCTAATGATAATAATTATGCTCTTAAATTTGCAAAAATTTTAAGAGAATTCAATCTGTAGTGTTTCCTGTTTGTTCTGTCATGTTAAGTTCATTTAAGATAAACCTTTAACCTATATTACATATTTGAGATATGGTTAAGGTTTTGTTTACATTTTTAACCATGGGTGGTTAAAATATTTATATAAAATAGAAAGGCAGGGGGTGAGCTTGTGGCTTTTAGGTAGAGTGCTTGCCTAGCATGCATGAAGCACCACTGGTTTCAATTCCTCAGTACCACATAAACAGAAAAAGCAGTAAGTGGTGCTATGGTTCCAGTGGTAGAGAGCTTGCCTTGAGCACCAAGAGACTCAAAGGTCAGTGCCTTCACCCTGAGTTCAAGCCCCAAGACCAGCAAAAAAAAAAAAAAGAAGAAGAAGAAGAAGAAGAAAGAAGGGCAAAGTCTAGTAAATTATTATATCTGGAAGCCCAAAAGTCAGATTCCAAATTCATATCACATTTCTTTTTGTTGGTGGTGGTGGTGTAGTGGTCCAGGGCTTGAACTCTGGGCCCTGCTTCAGCTCAAGGCTGAAGCATTTGAGCCACAGCACCACTTCTGGTTTTCTGGTGGTTAATTGGAGATAAAAGTCTCAGACTTTCCTGTCCAGGCTAGTTTTGAACCATGATCTTCAGATCTCAGCCTCCTGAGAAGCTAAGATTACGGATGTAAGCCACCAGCACCTGGCTTCACATCACATTTCTAAGATGCCTCTGTTCAAATCATTGACCCTGTTAAAAACAGAAAGATCTTATATCTCTCTTATGGAGACTAGTTCATGTAGAGTTCTTAGAAAGTCTAGAAAAAGCAAAAATGCTCAAAAGCCGGGTTGCCAGCCACACCTGCTTGGAGAAGAATCTGTGAGATGGCTTCCTTATGAATGAAGCAGTAAATGAGTTTCTTGTTGCTGTTGGATTCTCTATCATACCATGTGGTTTTATGTGTTCTAATCCAGATTTTTCTGTTTTCTCTTGGGTACAATCAGTGGAGAACATGTTATCTGTTAACAAACTGAAGAAGCAATTATGATAAAAGGGGTGTAAAATAACAGAAAAAAGCAAACCCATAGCTTTTATCAATACTTATTGCAACCCCTAAGTTTATTTATTACTGAATACACTAAGATCATTAGATATAAAAGTAAAGTATCTTGGGCTGGGAAGGTGGCTCAGTGGTAGAGCGCTTGCCTTGCATGCCTGAGGCCCTGGGTTCCATTCCTCAGCACCACATAAGCAAAAAGAAAAAAACCGGAAGTGGTGCTGTGGCTCAAGTGGTAGAGCACTAACCTTGAACTGAAAAGATGAGGAACAACGCCCAGGCCCAGAGCTCAGGCCCCACAACAGGACCCAAAAACAAATAAAAATAAAAAAATAAAAAATAAATAAAAGCAAAGTATCTTTTTGTGTATGTTTCCCTACTGGGAAATAGAAGGAAAATTTTTTTTAGTTCTTCTAACATGCTACTTGTTTGCATTTCATTTAAGCATTATGAGAAGGACAGTGGATGGAGGCACAAAGACCAAGATATTTATTGTGAATACTACTAATATCATTACCCAAAGTCTACAAAAGCTAGTGTGAATTTTTTGAACCTGAAATACAAAGAAGCTGATATAAAGAATAAATTCCTGATTTGGGAAGCTGACAAACGCCTATTTTAATAATAAGTTGAATCTAGATTAAGAAAGCATTCAGAATGAAGCATTTCAGAATAAAATATGTCACCAATATGTCATCAGTCTATGTTTATATAATTGTAGTATTCTCTTTTTTATCACTTGTGATATTATATACTTAAGTTTTAACAACAACAAGAAATTGCCATTCAGATGCAGTGAGATCTTTCTTACTTATGGGGAATAGATGTCTCTGTGTAGAAGTATTTCTGAGATAGCTTCAAATTTAAAATCTGTTCAATATATGTGATACTGCCTCCATATGAAAACATGAATTTTGAAGTGATTCTGTGCAATATAAATATAGATTTTAAAATTTTATCTGTGTATACTCATGCATGTGAGAATGTGGGCACACATACATGGACAGCCATACCCAAGAAATTAGATGCCCTACAATGAGACAAATATGCACTCTTTACATAAATAGTAATAGTAAATTTAAAAACTAATCATATAAGCCAGGTGCCAGCACCTCTTTCCAGTAATCCTAGCTATTCAGGAAGCTGAGATCTGAGGATCTAGGTCTGAAGCCAGCCCAAGGAAGGAAGTGCATGAAAGTCTTATTCCAATCAACCACCAAAAAGTTGATGGAGCTTTGGGCTTAAGTGGTAGAGCACAAGCCTTGAGCAATAAACTTACGGACAGTGCCCAGGCCCAGAGTTCAAGACTGACACCAAAAGAAGATTGTAATAATAGAGCAGTTGGCTAGAGAATTTAAATTTGGCAAGAATGAAAGAAGGGCCATCTGAGGTTGTCTGTGACATATGCTACATATAAGACCTCTTGTCTATGCTACCTTAAATTATTATTTTGGTATTGTGCTTTGTTGCAATTATAATAAAAGAACTGCAACAGCATTATCTTACGCTCTAAACTCTAGGCCTAGAAGAGTCCTTTAATAATAGTATACTGTTGCTGCTGATGGAAGCAACAAAAATAAGTAAATTCAGTGGGAGTTTCTAATGTTGGAAACAACTAGTGAATCTTGACACTAGAGTATCAGAGTGATTGAGAAGAGCACAAAGATAACATGAAAAAGAGAGTATGTAATAAAGTGAGTTGATTTTATTGTATATTTTATTTCCCTTTGTGTCACTTAAATTTTTTAAAATGGAGAATGATTTAATATGTGACAGGGTTCAGGAAATACAGTGTTAAATTAAGATTATTAACTCTCAAAGCTCAGCCTTGTTATGTAGGATGGCATCTCATGTTTTGAATTATCCATATCCTTTTGCTACCTTCTTATTGCTGCCATAATGAGTATTTAAAACCAGTTATTAATACACTTTGGATCATATATCACCTGTAGATGTAAAAATAAAGTAAGTAAAAGAACTCCCTTTAAATTGGTATAAAAGAGAGTTGATCTCCATAGCCAAGTGCTTAAGTCCATTGGCTACTTATTTGCAGCCATGGAAGGAAAGAGGATGGGTGAAAGGAAGCTGGGCTTAAGACTTTTTTTTAATTTTTAATTTTTAATTTTTTTTTGGGTCCGGTCATGGGGCCTGAACTCTGGGCCTGGGTGCTGTCCCTCAGCTCTTCAGCTCAAGGCTAGCGCTCTACCACTTGAGCCACAGCGCCACTTCCGGCTTTTTTCTTTTTGCTTATGTGGTGCTGAAGAATTGAACCCAGGGCCTCAGGCATGCAAGGCAAGTGCTAAGACTTTAAAAAAAAAAAAAAACAAAGTACTACCACATAATGGAAATACTAGGGAATATGAGGGAAAAACAGAAGATAAATGAACCATTTGATTTGTGGTTGTGTTCCTGGTTTTTTATCCCCATATGCATTAGTGTATAATCTTTTTTGTTAGAATGTACTTAAGATATGCTTTTCTACTTACTATCTGACTGATATACTTCCCACGTCATTAGTCTGCATACCTTTTTTGGCATGGGGTAGGGGCTGGGGTGATACCAGGGCTTGAATTCAGGACCTGGGTGCTGTCCTTCAGTGTTTTTTTGTTTGTTGGTTGGTTTGTTTGTTGCTCTACTATTTGAGCCACAGCTCCACTTCTGGCTTTTTGGTAGTTAACTAGAGATAAGAGTCACAATCTTTTCTGGCAGGGCTAGCATCAACCATGATCCTTAGATTTCAGCCTCCTGAGTAGATAGGGTTACAAGCATGAGCCACCAGTACTCAGCTGTACATACTTTTTAATGGTTGCTTGACTGTTCCATCCTGAAGACAGAGTGTAGATTAACTCATTCCCTGTTGTGGGACTTTAGGTTTTAAGTATCCTCTGTTAATACACATTAAACATCTTATGTAGATAAATCTTTCCACATATTCTTGATGATTTCCTTAGGAAAAATTGCTTTTAAAAAAAGAAAAGACACTAGCCAAACAATATATAAGTTCTTAACGTTTGTTGATATATAAGTAAATTTCTGTCTTACAATGTTAAGATAATAACTTTATATTGGGATTGTGATTATACTGTAATGGTGTCTTACACCATTCTGACTTACCTTTGCAGTCAGCTCAGTTAAGTAGAATAAAACCCAGCTGTGTGAAAAGGGAGATGGAAAGTTTTAGTAATTTGAAAAGTACATAGTGTCCTTTCAGCTGAGAGTTTCAAGAAAACAATTGAAAATGTTTCCTAATGTTCTAATTATGAAAATGTAAGCATTTATCAGTTTTTCTTGAAATGAGATAGTGTGTGAAATATATTTGTCATGTGACATCTTTTTGAATTTTTTACAGATTAAAATGTTTTCGTTTCTTTCCTTTTAGCAACTTAAAGAAGATCTCTACCAGTCTTTTCTCAACAATTATATAGTCAACTGATGTAACAATGGTACTAATATTGGGACGCAGACTAAACAGAGAGGATCTTGGGGTTCGTGATTCCCCAGCAACTAAGCGTAAAGTTTTTGAAATGGACCCCAAATCTCTGACAGGTCGTGAGTTTTTTGACTTCTCTTCAGGATCATCCCATGCTGAAAACATACTCCAGATATTCAATGAATTCCGAGACAGCCGCTTATTCACTGATGTAATCATTTGTGTGGAAGGAAAAGAGTTTCCTTGCCATAGAGCTGTCCTCTCAGCCTGTAGTAGCTACTTCAGAGCTATGTTTTGTAATGACCACAGGGAAAGCCGAGAAATGTTGGTTGAAATCAATGGCATTTTAGCTGAAGCTATGGAATGTTTTCTACAGTATGTTTATACTGGAAAGGTGAAGATCACCACAGAGAATGTCCAGTATCTCTTTGAAACATCAAGCCTCTTTCAGATTAGTGTGCTCCGTGATGCATGTGCCAAGTTCTTGGAGGAACAGCTTGATCCTTGTAATTGCTTAGGAATCCAACGCTTTGCTGACACCCATTCACTCAAAACACTCTTCACAAAATGCAAAACCTTTGCATTACAGACTTTTGAGGATGTGTCCCAACATGAAGAATTTCTTGAGCTTGACAAAGATGAACTCATTGATTATATTTGTAGCGATGAACTTGTGATTGGTAAAGAAGAGATGGTTTTTGAAGCTGTCATGCGTTGGGTCTACCGTGCTGTTGATCTAAGAAGACCATTGTTACATGAGCTCCTGACACATGTGAGACTCCCTCTGTTGCATCCCAACTACTTTGTTCAAACAGTTGAGGTGGACCAATTGATCCAGAATTCTCCTGAGTGTTACCAGTTGTTACATGAAGCAAGACGGTACCACATACTTGGTAATGAAATGATGTCCCCAAGGACTAGGCCACGCAGGTGAGAAAACTGTTTACAGATATAATTAACATATAATTATTCCTGCAGCACACTATAGATTTTAAGTCATAAACTATAGAAAAATAGTTTCCTGACTATAACGGTGGAAGAAATACTTTTTTTCACTTTATTGTAAGTAAACTAGAAATTTTTACTATGAGAATGATTTTAATATTTTTCTGACATTGCTATTGGAGTTTTGTATTGTGGCAGAAAGCACCTAACAAAATTTACCGTCTTTTTATGTTTACTTGTACAGTTCAATGTTGAAATTGGTTGTGAAACCAATTTCACCATAACAGTCCCATTTTTTTCTATAAATTTACTATAGCATAAGTAAATGACATTTTTAGCTCTGATTTTGAGTGTCATTGTTCTGGAATGAAGTTCATTTCCTCATAAAAAATGATAATAGTGTATTTCATAGAGTTTGCAATTGAAACTTAAATACAGTATTCCTGAAGTAATCAATATATATTAAAAGTGCCTACTTAGTCATGGTGGTTTGTTTATACACCTATAAATTACAGATAGGAAGGCTGAGGCAGGAAGATCAAAGATGGGAAACTAGACTGGGCAATATGGAACAGCGCCTGTCTCAAAATGTGAAGAAAATGGGGAAGGGCAAAGAGATATCTTGATGGTAAAGCATAAATGCCTAATATTTACTTTTACTCTATATATGTATATATATATATATATGTGTGTGTGTATATATATATATATATATATATATATATATAGTGTAATATAAGTCTGATCTACTTTCAGAAAACCATTTCAGTACTTTACAATTATAATAAATTAGATACAATGTTGATTTTTTATTTTGTTTTGTTTTTTGCTGGTCCTGGGGCTCAAACTCTGAGCCTGGTGCTGTCCCTGAGTTCCTTTTTGCTCAAGGCTAGTGCTCTGCTATTTGAGCCACAGTGCCATTTTCGGCTTTGGATTAATTGGAGATAAGAAGTTCATGGACTTTTCCTGCCCAGGCTGGCTTCAAACCACAACCCTCAGATCTCAGCCTCCGGAGTAGCTAGGATTACAGGTATAAGTCACCAGCACCTGACCTTGAGTAATTATTACTATAAAAGTTTAACAAATTCTGTTATATTAATACGTGTTTTTCTTCAAAGTTGTTAACTGATTTTAGTTAAAAGTAATTGAACCCAGGTGCCAGCAGCTCTCATGCCTATAAATCCTGAGATCTGAGAATTACAGTTTAGAGTCAGCCCAGTCAAAGAACTCTGTGAGATTCTTATCTCCAATTAATCACCAAAAGTCTGGAAGTGGAACTGGAGCTGTGACTCCACATGGAGAGCTCTAGCCTTGAGCAAAATTGCTCAGGAACAGCACCCAGGCCCTGAGTTCCCCACAAACAACACAAAAAACAAAAGACCAAAGCTTATGACTATTAATTTAAAAAGCAAAAGCCAGGCCTTATGGTGAATACCTGTAATCCGAGTATTCAAGAAGCTGAGGCAGGAAGATCTTAAGATCCAAACCAGTCTGGATTATATAGCAAATCCAGGCCAAACAGGAAATCCTATCTCATTGTGCCCCATACAGTAAATAAGGCTAACAGTCTTGAGGTTTTGTGATTATTAGTTCTTCAAGGAGTTTTCTGGATACATAGACTATCTTGCCAAAGGGAAAATCACTTCTTTTTATAAATGGAATCCCCATGGAGTAGGCAGAAAAGGTTGTAGCCAGATGGAGCTAATTCTTACCCATTGTACATATCTTATAAAGTAGGGACAAAATATTATTAATGTTATAAACATATGTCCTAAATAAAATCCCTTAGCATCCCATCATTACTCTTCTTTTTTCTATTTGTGCCAATAGTGGGCCTTGGAATCAGGGGCTTGTGTTCTCTCTCAGGTTCTAGCATTTTGCTGATTACGTGGATTTAAGAGTCTCTCTAACTTTTCTGCCTAGGCTGGCTTCAAATCGTGGTCCTCAAATCTCAGCCTCCTGAGTCACCACTGGCACCTGGCCCCCATCATTCTTTTAAAGGGGATGACTTAACTATTTGATTTCTAAAGTATATTTTACGTCTTTTTTTGACAGTACTCAGGTTTGAACTCAAGGCCTTTAGCTTGTCGTCTGGAACTCTGCCACTTGAGCCATGCCTCCAACCCAGCTTTTGCTGGTTGCTTTACAAATGGAGTTTCATGGGGCTGGGAAGGTGGCTCAGTGGGAAGGTGGCTTGCCTTGCATGCCTGAGGCCCTGGGTTCGATTCCTCAGCACCACATAAGCAAAAAGAAAAAAGCTGGAAGTGGCGCTGTGGCTCAAGTGGTAGAGTGCTGGCCTTGAGCTGAAGAGCTGAGGGACAGCGCCCAGGCCCAGAGTTCAGGCCCCACAACTGGACCCCCAAAAACTAAAAGAAATGGAGTCTCAATCTTTTCTGTCCAGACTGGCTTTTGACTGTATTCCTCAGATCTCAGCCTCTTGAGTGTCTAGAAATTAATCATGATCCTCCATGCCCTACTTAACACCCAATTTTTAAAGGGACCAATTCATTTCATAGAGCAAAACACATCTATATAAATAAGATTGAAACATCACTTTAATTTAAAAGACCATTAAGGAAAAAACATATGTAATACATTAAATTTGCAGAGTATTTAAAATTAATGGCAGATATTTATTTTACATGGCTATTACATGGGGAATATAAAGAGAAATCCTTTATTTTACAAGTCAGCCATCACCTTCTGTCACACATATTTGTTACTCATATTAGCCTTAATTGCCAGAAGTTTTTTTTAATCTGAACTCTGTGTATTATTTGTGCAGGTTTTCATTTTTCAAACTTCTTTGAACAAGTTGTGATGTCTTCACTTCTTCAACCACAGTTCCCTCCTCTGACTTCTGCTCCAGTCACTACTGAAACTTCTCTTAATCAAGTCATCACTGACCTTCTTCTGTGTTAATTTGCTCGTCTCTTTTCAGTCCTGATCCACTTTGATCTCTCTTCAGAATCTGACGTTAATTGCCTTATCCATCTTGAAACTTACTCTCCTATTGGCATCTGGAATATCCTTCTCCTCATGATGGTCCTGTTTCTCCAGATCCTCTTTTTCAATTTAGTAGTTCTTCTGTATCTAATCTTTGGAGTGTTATCTAATTGGTTCACATCTCTTAGACTTGCCTTACATCTCATCTACATTCATGTTTTTAATTACTCTGTGTACCCTTGTCTACCAAGACTTTTTCATTTGCCATTCATATTTTTTTCTAGTTTACTTACATTTATTACTTGATTGTGCATCCTTTAAAAATAACAGACAAAATATTTTACATTAAAATTAATAACAATTCATATCCCAATAATCCTCTATCAAAATGCTTTCTAAACTGTCTTTTAGTAAACTTAGATGTAATTTAGGAGCACTCATTACATCTGATTATTTCCAACAAGTTTCATTTATTCCAAAATAGTTCTTTTTTTATGATTCTGACTTGATGGAAAAGTTGTCCAGAAAAATACTATACATTCTAGATTAGTCTTGCTGCTTCTGTATGGTATTCTCTAACTATGCCTCCTAGAAATTGCAACTTAAGTCTAGACATATGGCTCACTCTAGGAATCCTAGGTACTGGGTTCAAAGGGATTATGGTTCAAGTGCAGCCTGGTAAAATGTTAGCAAAACCCTATCTCAAAGAAACATCTGAGTGTGGTGGTATGTTTCTATAATCCTAGCTGCACAAGAGGCTGTGGTACAAGGATCAAGTCAGCCCAGACTCCAAAACAACCTACGTAAGATTTTATCTGAGGGGCTGGGAAGGTGGCTCAGTGGTAGAGTGCTTGCCTTGCATGCCTGAGGCCCTGGGTTCGATACCTCAGAACCACATAAGCAAAAAGGAAAAAGCCGGAAGTGGCACTGTGGCTCAAGTGGTAGAACTCTAGCCTTGAGCTGAAGAGCTGAGGGACAGCACCCAGGCCCAGAGTTCAGGCCCCATGACTGGACCAAAAAAAAAAAAAAAAGATTTTATCTGAAAAATAGCAAAAGGGCTCAGGCTATGATTCAAGTGGTAGAATGTTTACTTAGCATGCTTCACATTTCATACTTTAGTACTGACAAAAAATGACATATAAACTTGTTTCATTGAAATTAATTAATTATTTGTGACTAGAATCCACCATATATAATATATACATTATGTTGATCACATGAGGAAACACAACATGTCTAGTGTCCCATCTTCAGTGATGCAAAGATGAACTCAAAGTATAGAGGGGTGGTCTAGCATGTACAAGGCCCTGGGTCAGTCTCCATTACTGCAAAAATAATAATAGAAAAAACATTTGGGTGCCAGGAAGTATTCTGCATACTATTCCATGTATTAACTCACTTAATGCTCAGAATAGACCTGAGAATTGATACTTTTGTTTTACCTGTTGCTTTGTTTTATTTTGTTGGTCATGGGGTTTGAACCCTGAGCTCTTCAGCTCAAGGCTAGCGCTCTGCCACTTGAGCCACAGTGACACTTCCAGTTTTCTGGTGGTTAGAGATAAGAGTCTCACGGACTTTCCTGCTGGGGCTGGCTTTGAAGTGGGATCCTCAGATCTCAGCCTCCTGAGTACCTAGGGTTACAGGCGTAAGCCACTGGCGCCCCACTTGTTTGCCTGCTGTATAGATGCATAAGCTGAGGCTTGGAAAAATAGTGTGTTCAAGATCACATAGTTTAGTAAATGGCAGACTGAAGATTCAAAATGTGTTCTTGCTCCAGAGTTGATGCTCCTAACTGGTACACATACTGACTCTTTTTAGTATGTTTTTAATATTATAAATTCTGCAAAATAAAACCAGATAGTTTTCTTTTTTTTTTTTTTTTTTTTTTTTGGTCGGTTGGCCTGGGCACTGTCCCTCAGTTCAAGGCCCAAGGCTAAGTGTTCTAGCACTTGAACCACAGCGCCACTTCTGGATTTTTCTGCTTACGTGGTGCTGAGGAATCGAACCCAGGGCCTCATGCATGCAAGGCAAGCACTCTACCATTGAGCCACCTTCCCAGCCCCAGATAGTATTCTTTATGTGACTTTTTAAAATACTCTACTTTTTTCAGTGCCCTTAGCATACCTAGTTACCTATTTTCTTGCTCTCTTTCTTTGAACTTATACCTGAGTCCCTAACACACAGTGGAAATTTGTTTCTAGACTGAAAATTTCATATGGAAAATGTTGCAGCAGGGGGTTGGTACCCATCTTGGGGCTTGAACTCATGGCGTGGGCACTATCCCTGAGCATGTTTGCTCTAGGCTGATGCTCTATCACTGAGCCACAGCTCCATTTCCGGCTTTTTCCTTTCCTCAGATCTCAATGTCCTGAATAGCTAGGATTACAGGCATGAGCCACCAGCACCAGTGGCAGTTCATTTTTTTGGGGGGGGGGGGAGGCAGTGTTCATATTTTTTAAAGGGTCTCATTGATCAGGAAGCATTGTATTTATAAACTGCTTTGTTAGATAGCAACTTGTACGACTACTTAAAGGTAATTTTTTTTTTAATGTTAATATACAGCTGGGACTCGGGAATAGTTTTGAACTTGAAGGAGAATCATATAGTAACCAACCTAAACTGAGCTTACGTTTTGTCTAATAAATATTTAAGTTGCCTGGCCATCTCTGAATGTTAACTGCTAAGCTCCCAAAGTGACCATTTCATATGGAGAAAAGTGATTTCACAGCCTGTGATGGGACTTTGCTCTAGCCTCGTTCCAGTTTGTGAATCTTACCTGGTATTTATTCTGCTGTCCCTGACTAATGTGTCATGCTACTGACCATATTGATAGTTAGATTTGACCTCCAATGTACCTCACTTTTGTTTGCTGCTCAACACCAAGAACTGAATTCTATAGTTAACCATTCCATTCTGAATGCCATATTTTTTAATTCCTGATTGCTTAATAGTTTGGTTTTGATTCTGTATCATGTGCCGATCCAAATTGTCCTTACTATAATGATTCTTACTGCAGCCAGTAATTTTTCAGTTTGTTAAAACTAGACTGGCTATAAAATGAACTTCTCAAGTAGAACATATATTATGTTAAACTGAATAAGTGTCTTTCAATATAATGATCATTTGTGTCAAGTTGTTCCTACCTGTAGAAAAACTTGATGCCCTTTGCCACACTTCTTTGAGAAATAGTGATAGCTAAGAGTTAATAAAAAGCCCATCACTTCAAGGTTGGAATCAGCCCTTGTTTCTTCCAATAGTCTCCTTTCTCTCCATCATCAGGTCAAGGTTCAAGTTCTTGTTGCACTTGATCAAGGAGTAAGGGAGTTAGAATTACATTTATTCTTAAGAATATTTTATGACTATATAACAAATCCATCAACTCTCATAAGTGATAAAACTGAAGCCCTTACTCTAGTTTCAGAATTAGTTAGAAGCAGAGCCAGAACTAGAATAGTATTCTGAACACCTAGTCCCTCTGAAGAGGGATATTCTATATAATATGATGTCGTTGTACACTCTTGCTTAGCTTTTTTGATAACACTCTACCACTTGAGCCTCTACTCTCAAATTATCATTATTTTGAACTCAGATTGTTGTAATGAAGAACCTTTAGTGTTCCTCTCTCACAGAATCTCTTTACAGTATTTTAACCTTTATAAATATTCTTTGTGTAGATGTATGTATGTGTGCCATGTATGTTTATACACATACTTCCCTCCTTTTTTATACAGATAAGATACTAACCACATCCACAGTTCTGTGGATTTTACCATTTTAAAGTATGTTGGAAGCTGTGTGCCAGTGGCTCGTAATCCTAGCTACTAAAGAGGCTAAGATCTGAGGATCATGGATCAGAGCTAGCCGGCAGGAAAGTCTGTGAGACTCTTATCTCCAATAAACTACTAGAAAACTGGAAGTGGCACTGTGGCTCAAGCACTAGCCATGAACAGAACTGCTCAGGGACAGTGCCCAGGCCCCAGAGTTCAACCCCCATGACTGGAAAAAAAAAAAAAAAAGTATGTTGAAGTGGAGTTCTCACTTATGATCCTAGCTACTCAAGATGCTGAGATCTGCCGGGCGCCAGTGGCTCATGCCTATAATCCTAGCTACTAAGCAGGCTGAGATCTGAGGATTTCCGTTCAAAGCCAGCCAGGGCAGGAAAGTCCATGAGACTTTTTTTTTTTTGGGGTCCGGTCATGGGGCCTGAACTCTGGGCCTGGGCGCTGTCCCTCAGCTCTTCAGCTCAAGGCTAGCGCTCTACCACTTGAGCCACAGCGCCACTTCTGGCTTTTTTCTTTTTGCTTATGTGGTGCTGAGGAATCGAACCCAGGGCCTCATACATGCAATGCAAGTGCTTTACCATTGAGCCACCTTCCCAGCCCCCCATGAGACTCATCTCCAATTAACCACCAGAAAACCGGAAGTGGTGCTATGGCTCAAGTGGTAAAGCACTAGCCTTGAGCTGAAGAGCCCAGGTCTAGAGTTCAAACCCCATGATCGACCCAAAAAAAAAAAAAAAAAGATGATGAGATCTGTTGATTGCAGCTCAAAGCCAGCCCGATAGGAGAGTCCATGAAACTGTAATCTCCAATTAACCACCAAAAAGCCAAAAGTGGAGCTGTGGCTCAAGTGGTAGAGCAGTAGCCTTGAGCAAAAAGTTCGGAGACAGTGCCCAAGCCCTAAATTTGAGCCCAAGGACACTATTCATACACATATACACACACAAGTATTTTGGTAAAATCTTTTGCTATCTTCTGCCTGGGGGAAAGAAATGTGTCCTTTTTTTTTTTTTTTTTTCTACTTCTACCTTTATCCTGTAATGTCAAAATAAACCCTTGCCAAAACTTAAAAAATGGGGATTGGGAGAGCGTATCTTAGAAATTGTTTTGTATCGCATATATAGCTCCTTCTCCCTTTTGTTAGTATTACTGAATTTTCAGATTTTGATCTTTAAGAGCTGTACAATAATCCATTTATGAACAGGCCATAATTTAACCCATCTCTAATTGGCGGATATTTAGATTGTGTCTAGGTTGCCTTTTTTGCCATTGCAAACAATGTTCAGTGAATATGTATCTGAATACATACAGCATTCATTTATAACCTAAATTATCAGAAGTAGAATTGCTCAGTCATGAGATATGTACAGTATTAGTTTTATAAATTAGTTTATAGGGGCTGGGAAGGTGGCTCAGTGGTAGAGCGCTTGCCTTGAATGCATGAGGCCCTGGGTTTGATTCCCCAGCACCACATAAGCAAAAAGAAAAGCCAGAAGTGGCGCTGTGGCTCAAGTGGTAGAGCGCTAGCCTTGAGCTGAAGAGCTGAGGGTCAGTGCCCAGACCCAGAGTTCAGGCCCCACGACCGGACCCAAAAAATAAAAAATAAAAATAAATAAATAAAATTAGTTTATAAATTAGTTTTTAAAATTCTGTTAAAGTTGCCTTCCAAGTTTCATACTTCAGCCCAGAAATACAAAATTGCCTATTTCTCTACTCTGCCAACTCAACTTGTAAAGCTTTGCTACTATGTAGAGGACAAATGGTACCTCACAATTTTTGTTTTCTTTTTCAAAGTGGAAGATTGAGAATCTTTTACTGAATTTGAAAGCCATTGTGGGTTTTTCTATAATCCTTTGAATCCATTCAGAATTCTGATTACAAATAACAAAAACTGTTTCATCAGTTCAAACATAAAAGAAAAAAATGTGTTCAAAGGATAATTGGAGTCAGTAGCTTGTAACCTCAGGGCAAAAATTCAACAGGACCTCAAAGAAAACCAACAGGCTACTGAAAAACCTTGAAACCAAGCTGTGCTTTCTCTCTACTTTTTTTTCTTCAGTTTATTTTGCATGCCTGTATCAATTGCTCTCATTAGTCTGGCTGACCATAGCCAATCATGGCTTTGCATTTATATTTCTCAACTTCAGTCACTCAGACTAAATCTCTTGGGAAGATACAATCTCACATTTAACCACACAACCCTCTCTGTACATTTGCCTATGGCCATGGGAGCAGAATCACAGAATAGAAATTGAGTATCTAAAAACTCTAAAAACCCTAGATTGAACAGACACCCAGCATTATGTGTACATCTTAGAGGTGTAGATTTCTCCTCTTTGTTCTTTGCTCTTTCTTAAAGTGGGCAGAGTGGGAATGGAATACTTTGTTAATTGGACAATATTTAAGGGATGGTGTGTGGCTCAGTTTGTAGAGTGCTACACAGTAAGCAAAAGCATCAGGTACCGAGTTCAAATCTTGGTCTTGGATGCAAAAAAATAGACAAAATTTACAGGGGAGGATAAGCAAAGTATACTGTCCATATTATCAAAAAACCTTTAAGAGATAACACTCTTTTTTTTTTTTTTTTGTCATGGGGCCTGAACTCTTCAGCTCAAGGCTAGTGGTCTATCACTTGAGCCACAGCACCACTTCTGGCTTTTTCTGCTCATATGGTACTAAGGAATCTGAACCCAGGGCCTCATGCATGCAAGGCAAACACTCTACCAATGAGCCACCTTCCCAGCCCCAAGATAACACTCGTGTGTGTGTGTGTGTGTGTGTGTGTGTGTGTGCGCACGCGTGTGCACGTGTGCACTCATGCATGTGTACACATGTGTACACACACATGCACACCAGTACTGGGGCTTCAACTCAGAGCCACAAGCTCTTTCTAGGTTTCATGGCTGCTGCTCTACTGTTTCTGTCATGCCTCTACTTCTAGCTTTTTCCTTATTAATTACAGAGAAGAGTCTCTCAGGTTTGTGTACCTGAGCTGATTTCAAACCACAATTCTCAGATCTTAGCCTCCTGAGTAGCTTTATAGGACTATAGACACGAGCCACCAGTGTCTACTTTGCTTACACTGTTTTTGAGATAGCACTTCAGGTTTCGCCTAGGCTGACCTGGACTACAATTCTCCTATTTTATGATTCTCACAATAGCACAAGTGTATACCACCAAGCCTAGCTATTTTCTGTTGAGATTGCAATCTCATGAATATCTTTGCCTGGGCTGGCCTGTAACTTTGATCTGCCTGATCTCAACCTCTTGAATAACCGGGATAACAGCCATGCAAGAGTATCATTGCTCCGAATTGTTGTTTTTTTCTTTTTTTTTTTTTTTTTTCATGTATTTCTGGGACTTCCTGGAACCCAATCTATGTTAGGCTGGTGTTCTATTACTGAGTTCCATTTTATTTCCCTGTTCCCTCTCATCAATTTATTATTTCACTTGCATAATTGTAAGCATTTTCACATTCTGTTTCTACCAATATGTCATAAACATGTTTGCATGACATGAAGCCTGGTACATGATTTTATATACCACCACTCCCATGCACATTTAAGCTATTTTGGATTTTTAAAAATTCTGATGAACATCTTTGTGTCTCAATATTTTAAGCACACCTATAATTAGTTACTGATGATAAACTCTTAGATAATTGCTAATTTTGAAAAATAAAAAAAAATTATCAATAGCAGCTATTTCCCTAAAGAAGCCATTCTGCATGTTGCAGAATAATAGCCTGGCCACCCAAAGTGATACTGTGTCTTCAAGTGGTTTAGAAAGTAAAAGTAGATCAAACTATTGAGGGCATATTGAACAAGAACTATGAGAATAATTAATTCATTTATCTTCTGGTCTATAAATAACTATTTGCAATACAAAAATGTCATGTTAAACAGACTAAATATTTTGTGGCAATCTGCTACATCTTCTCTTATTATATGCAAAGCACTAAAACATTCACAATTATTTGACAGACATGGAATCCAAACAAAGGGAGTTTGTAGATCTTTACAACTAATCCCCTCTGCTGAGGAAGTCTCCAGTCAACAAAAATTATTCTTGTCAAAGAATCAAAAATGTTCAAGTCTGCTTAGCTGTGGTGATCTCTCCCTTAGACACTAACTTGAATGTATATAGCAGATCCTTGCCTCTGTGCCTAGTATTCATACTTTGATTCATTTGCATATTTTCTTATTGCTTCTAAGACTGACTAACCCCCCTCTTCTGATCTCTAATTTCTTTAGATAACATATTAAATTTGGAAGTATCCTTTATGAAAGTCTCATTCCACTGATTTAATGCATTTTTATTTAATCATGTGGCCTTTAGTTTTGAGTTTCTGAATGAGGAATAGGCTATTTTACTTCTTTCTTTTAATGTTGAACATTAGTTGAGGAGTCTTTCAACATTAGTTGAGGAGTCTTCCTAGTTTTCAAATTTTGTGTTGCATTTGTGTGAACAAACTTCTTTTCTGTAACACGTATTTCTGATCTTATAGTGGGAAAAGTATGCCTGACATGGAATAAGAAAATGATTCAGTTGAAATAGTTCGAATACAGAGACATACCAGTATTGCTTATATTGTTTATTTTTTAGCTTCACACTGACCAAAACTTCTAAGTCAAAAAAAGTCAAAAAAAATTTTTAATGGTAAGAGTCTTTTAACTACATGAATAAAATATCTTGGAGAAACATTTGTTTTTTCCAATCTCTTATCGTTTTGCAGGGATGGGAAGACAGTACCCATCATAGGGTGTGAGCTCAGGACCTGGGGCACTGTCCCTGAGCTTTTTTGTTTAAGGCTGGTACTCTAGCACTTGAGCCACACTTTCACTTCTGGCTTTTGGTGGTTATTGGAGATAAGAGTCACACGGATTTTCCTGCTCAGTCTGGCTTTAAACCACAATCCTCGGCTCTGAGCCTTCAAGGAAACTAAGATTATAGATATCAGCTACTGGTGCTGGGCTTCTTACTCTCTTTATTTTTTTTAATTTTTCAGAATCTTTAATAGGTTACACATTACTGCAAGCTTCCAATTTATGTTCCTCCCTTGTGTATTTTTTAATTGCGAAAAAAGTTCATATACTCCTTTAAAGGATACTTAGGTTATACTATATGAATTCTTTTTTTAGAACCAGCAATTTAATGAAAATAACAGTATTTTCTACAGTTAGGAAAAGTAGACTGGGAGCTGTGCCCAGTGACAGAGTGGTTGCTTAGTATGCATGGGTCCCTGTCTTTAATCCCCTGCACCTTAGAAAGTTGTTCTCGGCTGCCCCAATTTGCAGAGGATATAGCCCAATGGTAGAGCCCTTACCTACAGATTTGAAGCCCTGGGTTGTATGGCCAGCACTGGAGAAAAAAGGAAAATGTTTGCCAAGCATAAAGGTACAGGCCTCCCCAACACTTGGGAAACTGAAGCAGAAACATTGAGGGTTCAGGTCCAGACTGGGCTATATTAGAAGACTCTGCCTAGGAGATGGTGAAGACATTATCATACCTTAACTTTGAAATAGATATACACCCAGATATATTCAAATATATTTAGATAAATAGACAGACAGACAGACAGATAGATAGATAGATAGATAGATAGATAGATAGATAGATAGATAGATAGATAGATAGATAAGAATCATTGTAAAATGGCATTTGAAGGGCATCCTTAATAGTAATTCCAAGGTTTCAGTTAAGTTAGACTGTGTATTTGGACTTTTTTTTACATCTTTAAAGTCAAAACCCATAGTTTCACTGTGCATGTGGGTACATGGCTGTAATTCCAGTTGAGGCAAGAGGATTGTGAGTTTGAGGCCAGCCTGATTTTAATGGAGACACTCTCAAAAAAAAGAAACAAAAAGCCATAAAACTCCTACACACTTTATGTGGAATAATAGTGCTACTGACTTCCTGTATGTGGCCTCAAAAGCAATTGCCAGCCTGTACTTTCTGACTGTGGAGCACAAACATGTTCAGAGAATGAATTTAACTATATGGTTTGTTTTTAGAGTTTTGAGCAATCTTGAGTATGCTATAATTTATTATTTGTGTATTCTCACAATAATTATTTTAGGTCCACTGGCTATTCGGAGGTGATAGTTGTTGTTGGTGGCTGTGAACGAGTTGGAGGATTTAATCTCCCATATACTGAGTGCTATGATCCTGTCACAGGAGAATGGAAGTCTTTGGCTAAGCTTCCGGAATTTACTAAATCAGAGTACGCTGTCTGTGCACTAAGGAATGACATTCTTGTTTCAGGTAAATAATTATTACAACAGCTACTATTTCTGATTCTTATGCATCCTGGATGTTTTCAACAATAGTGTCTTAAAAGAAAATGAGGGATGAGTACATAGCTCAAGTGGTAGATTGCTTTTCTAGCATGTACAAGGTTCTGGGCTCTATTCTCAGTACCACCAAAAGAAAGAAAACAAAGAGAAGAGAAAAAAATAAAATGTATGTATGATCATTTTAGGTGACTCAGTTTATATATAACATGGTTTAGAATGATTGACAAGGGATCTGTTAGAAAAGTCTTTTTTTTTTTTTTTTTTTTTTTTTTTTTGTCGGTCGTGGGGCTTGAACTCTGGGCCTGGGCGTTGTCCCTTAGCTCTTCAGCTCAAGGCAAGCGCTCTACCACTTGAGCTACAGCGCCACTTCCGGTTTTCTGGTGGTTTTATTGGAGATAGGAGTCTCACGGTCTCTCCTGCCCGGGCTGGCTTTGAACCGCGATCCTCAGATCTCAGCCTCCTGAGTAGCTAGGATTACAGGCGTGAGCCACCAGCGCCCGGCTAGAAAAGTCTTTAGTCATATCATATTTTAAATGCTCTCAAATGTATGTAGAATATGATTTTTAAAATTATCTTTTGAGTCACTATAAAACATGCAGACTTAAAAATATTACTTACCTCTAATTTACTCATGTTTTCTGAAAAATTTTCCCAAAGTTTATGAAATAGAATTTTCTGTAAGATTCTTAATTTAATCTTAAATCATATTTTCTGTAAAATTCTATCATATGTAGATATGTTTGGAAATTTGTTAATTGACAAGCTAGGTTTACTGGTTTTACAGATGATTATATTACTATCAGCAGAATGAAATACTAACACACAGCTCATTTATTACTTCATATGGTTTGTAGAGCATCTTTAGAATAGACCTATTGATGGTCTTCTGACACCTTACTCATAAGCTAACAGGCTTATGTTCATTTGTAAACTCCTATTTTATTATTTGGAGCCTTATTGTCATTACTTCTCTTTTTAAAAAATAATTGGATTGTTATTATTATTAAGGTACTATACAGAGGGGATACCATTTCATAAGCCAGGTAGAGTACATTTCTTTCTTTTTGGACAGTATTATCCCTTAACTTTCTCCCAGTTTAGTTGTTACTTCTTAAGATAACAGTTGGCAAACTTAGAATCTGCTGTGTAAACTATTTCTGTTAAGCTGTAAAAGGATCCTCCTTTCATTAAATTGGATGAATAAATCCCATGTTTTTATTACCAACGCCTAGGTGGCATAGATCCCTTGTTGGTAGAGCATAGTGACATATTATTGCATATGCATTGTTTTGCATTTAAAGGTGGAAGAATCAACAGCCGTGATGTGTGGATTTATAACTCACAGTTAAATATTTGGATCAGAGTTGCCTCTCTAAATAAAGGCAGATGGCGTCACAAAATGACTGTTCTACTTGGTAAAGTAAGAGAAACCACTTTTTATTGCTATTGCTAGTACAATTCAAAATAAATAACACAGTTAAGTTCTGTATTTCACTTTCCCTCTGGGTATTTTGGATTCAAAATTTCTAATCACAGTATAACACTGTATTTTTGAATGCGTGTGTTGTTGTCACAGTTTGAAATTCATGGCAGTACACTTGCCAAAATATTTTGAAGAAAATGTACGCTTGACCTCAGCTAATGAATATTATTAAAATACATAAAATTTGGGTTTACAACCCAAAGGCTGTCCTTATTAATCTAAGAATCATGAACTAGCAGTTTCACACCTTTCTGAAGTACTGCATCCTCTTTTTAAAAGTTAAATCTAATATCAAACCCAACATATTAAACATATAAGTATACCTCACTTGTACCAAACGGTATCTCAGAGTTGTTGGCCTCTTCCTGCCACCACCTCCATCACATCCTCCAAGCTACTTCATAACAAGTTAATGTGAAAGCAGTATACTATTATACATATATCTTCAGTTGCTCCCCTAGTGCAGCTTTCTAAAAGGATGCCTCTTAAGCCCTACTGTGAAACCCAGAACCACCAATAAAACCCCAGAACCTCTCTAGTTGAATCAGAGATGGTTGCCTGGAATCCTTCCCACTCAGTCCCTGATCAGTCTTCCTCAACCTAGGTTCCCCCACAAAGGCTTCTTAAAACTTTTATATGAAGAAATACTCAAGCTCCTCCCAAATAGTTTAAAAGCTATTGAATTCCTAAAGATCCTGATAGAGTTTGCTGTAGTTATTGACAAGGCTAGTGACACAATGACCTTGAGATAAATATACTGGAAACAAAATATTTTTCTAAAACTAGTGGTATATCTCTTCCTATTACATTATATATAGTTTTGGTATTTAAGATTCAAAATTGACAAGGTCAACTGGATATTCACTAGGGACATGCAAAAAAAAATCTGTCTTTATAATTTTTGCCATTTTATTTTGTGTGTATTTGTGCCTGAAGTGGGGCTTGCACTCAGGACCTGGGTGCTGTCCCCTTAGCTTTTTGCTTAAAGTTGGTGCTCTACCACTTGAGCTACAACTACACTTGTAGCTTTTTGGTAGTTAGTTAGTGAAGAAGTCTTACAGACTTTCCTGCCCAGACTGACTTCAAATCTTGATCTTCAGATTTCAGTCTTTTAAGTAGCTAGGATTACAACTGTGAGCCTGCAATGCCTGCTTTACATGGCCTTTTGTAAGTTGAATTACATGACATCGAGGGCACAGATTCACCAATAGATAATTTGTAAAAAGTGTGTGAGAAATGTGTAATAGAAGTGGCATTGTCTACTGTGGAAAATTAGAGGAGCACAGAAAGGTAAATTGTATGCATATGTGAATAGTAAGTTGAAGTTTGACTTGGATCCTTAGGCATCGATAGAAAGATTCATCTCTGGTTTAGAAAACACAAGTGGAGGCTATTTGAGAAGAAGTGATGTGGGCCTGAGGTAGAGTGGTGGCATGGCAAAAAGAAATACAAGTGAGATGCTGTAGAAGATTCAGTAGGTCTCCATAGTTATTAGAAAACCAGATCAGATCTAAAACAATATACATAATCATAGACTTACACCTACATAGCCATATATATGTATACAGAGAGAGACAGAGAACATGATTGTAATTGGCACTGTCTGTGAGAGGAAAAGAATGATGGAAAGTAAATAATAACTAAACACAATGCATAAAGATGGCATAAGGAAACTTACTGAAAGCTGTTGAACAATAGGGGATAAGTTTAGGAAAGAATTAATCTTATTAAAATATAATATATGTATGTGTGAAATACTACCAAACCTTTTGATATAGTTAGTATACACTAAAAAAAAGAATGACAGGAGAGTAAAATAGGTTCTCTGGACAGTAGGTTCCAGCAGATAGAGAAAAGTGAATTTGGACAGGGTGAATAAGGGAAATATGGTTGAAGTATTTTATATATGCATTATGAAAATAGAGCAGTGAAAGGTATAAAATATAAGAAAGGAGGGGAGAGCAAGAGAAAGGTGGTAAATTTGATAGGGGAACATTGTATGCATACATGCAAGTGTCATAATGAAACCCTATTGTCAAATAATATATACTAATAAAAATGCTAAAGAGCTGGATGCAGGTGGCTCACACCTGTAATCCTGACTATTCAAGAGGCTGAAATCTGAGAACCAAGGTTCAAAACCAGCCAAGGCAGGATAGTCTGTGAAACTCTTATCTCCAATTAATCACCAAAAGGCCAGAAGTGGGGCTGTGGCTCAAATGGTAGGTCACTATCCTTAAGCAAAAGAATTCTGGGACTGTGCCCAGGCTCTGAGTTCAAGCCCCAGGATGGGCTTTTGCCAGCTCTGGAAAAATTAGCAAGACCTTATCTCAAAAGCAAAATACAAAAAAAAAAAAAGGAATTGTGACATGACTCAAATGGTAGAGGGTTTGCTTGGTATGTCAAGACCCTTAATTCAATCCCAAGTATAAGAGAGAAAAGAGGAGGGAAGATAAGGGAAAATTAGATATGGTGGGAAGAGTTGATGATAAACTGTTCACTAAAATTAATGTGTTAACCTGGTGAACTTTGTTAAGTAAAAAAGTTCTAATATGTCCCTTAAATGCTTATTCCTCTTGTAAGCCACTTAATAATTGTCTTTTTAAATTGTCTGACCTATCATATAAAGACACTAATTTTTATTAAAAATGTTGTGAAAGCTCTTTGAGATATATATATATATATATATATATATTATAAAATTAGTTATGTCACATACTTTTCTAGGTACTATGAGAGACTATAAAGATAAATCCTACCTTCAAAGATTTCACAATTTAGTCATGTACCAGTGGCTCATGTCTGTAATCCTAGCTACTCAGGAGGGTGAGATGTGAGGATCGTGGCTGAAAGCCAGCTAGGCAGTAAAGCCTGTGAGACTCTTATCTTCTATTAACCACCAGAAATTTGGAAGTGTCTCAAAGTGGTAGGACATTATCCTTGAGCGGATAACACTCAGGCCCATGACGAAAGAAAGGAAGGAAGAACGGAAGGAAGGAAGAAAGGAAAGAAAAGGAAGGAAGGAAGGAAGGAAGGAAAAAGAAATGAATTAAAGGAAAGAAAGGAAGAAGAAAGAAAGAGAAAGGGAAGGAAGGAAAGAAAGAAAGTAAAGAAAGAGGAGAGAGAGAAAGAAGGAAGGAAGGAAAAAAGGAAAAAAATCTCACAATTTGATAATCCTTCAAATATTTCATCATCCTTGACATGCAATTCTCAACAGACAATAGCACTTCCACAGGTAGGGTGAAGATTTGTTCTTAGGTAGGAATGAAAACAATTAGTCTTTACCTCAGTAAGGTAAATAAATATACAGTATGTTTGTGGTATTATAATTTTATTGAAAGGCAGCTATTTGGTAAAATACCAAATAGGGGATTTGATCTTTTAAAAGCTCAGGAATTTTGAGCTAAATATGTTGTAGTTACCAAGAGCTTTTAAAGGGGGTAGATCCTTTAATTTTTTAATTAGGTCAAAATTTAGACTTTTGGTAATTTTCATTTATTATAATTGTCAAGGGCTTTTAAAATATAAATCTTCTTAATTCTTTAAACAAGTTCAGACTTGTTTAAAGATAATTAAGTTTTTTTTCCATGTATTTTATATGTAGGTATATGTTGTTGGAGGCTATGATGGGCAAAACAGACTTAGCAGCGTAGAGTGTTATGACTCCTTTTCTAATCGATGGACTGAAGTTGCTCCCCTTAAGGAAGCAGTGAGCTCTCCTGCAGTGACAAGCTGTATAGGCAAATTGTTTGTGATTGGTGGAGGACCTGATGATAATACTTGTTCTGATAAGGTAAGTCACGTTCTCTTGAAGAAATTTCCAGTAGTATGTACAGAAAGAGAAAGACAATTGGTTTATCAAGTAGGTGGCAAGTCACTTAGTATGAGGGATCATTTAAATGTTATCTGGTGCCCTTTTCCTATAGGGAAAAACAATGATTTTTCAGTTGCTAAACTCAAACTCTAATGTAGTTTTTAATAATTTCCTGTAACAAGTATGACAACCTTTTTAAAATGAGTTTCATTTTCAAATTTTTTACTGCTGTTATCTGTAGAATCTAAAAGTTATTCATACTCAAACTGGTTGGCAAATGAATTAACAAAGAAAAAAGCACAGTATTCAATTTTACTGCTTCCAACTGAGCCATTTTCTGCATACTTTCAAAATAGTTTTAGAACAAAGAAGGAAAAAAAGCCCTTGTGTAAACAGAGGATGGCTCAAAGTAGCTGTAGTCCATTGAATTCCTGAAATCTCAGGAAACATGTTTATTCTGGCAAAAAGGTGTCCAGTGTCTAATAAATGATTTTGAATTTTGTCTATTCTTTTTCTAAGTCAAACGTTATTGCAATGTCATCAAAAGTTATTTATTTACAGTTCTTTAGTTCAGAATTTGTAATCATTCAGATTATATTAAATTTAGGATTTACTAATCTTCTGAAGAAAAGATCTCCTAAAAGTGTTATGAAATTATATTCAGATTGAAACAGTTATCCTACGTAAAACAACTTTAAAAAAGTTTAGACTGTTAATTTTATTGGAAATACATATGGCAAACTGATGGCCATTCACCCTGGAAACAATTTGTATGTATTTTATTTACTCTCCCCTGCTTGATTGCAATAAATCTGCAT
Organism: Dipodomys merriami; assembly: GCF_024711535.1. NCBI lineage: Eukaryota > Metazoa > Chordata > Mammalia > Rodentia > Heteromyidae > Dipodomys > Dipodomys merriami. The sequence goes on from NW_027203381.1 coordinate 57,486,845, forward strand.
TTTTTTGAGAATTTTTATAAATTATTCATTTTTCTTCCTTTAATTCTCAAAGTTAATGAGATTTTATTTAATCATATTTCTATGTCTTTGTAGACTATTAAGTAAGTTTACATTTATATTTAGACATTTAACCAAACATTTTTATTATTAGGTTCAATCTTATGACCCAGAAACCAATTCTTGGCTACTTCGTGCAGCTATTCCAATTGCCAAGAGATGTATAACTGCTGTCTCCTTAAACAACCTGATCTATGTTGCTGGTGGACTGACCAAAGCAATATATTGCTATGATCCAGTTGAAGATTACTGGATGCATGTACAGAATACATTCAGCCGACAGGTAATAGCCTAAAATCGTCCAGAAGAATAATTCATCTAAGAGGGATCAAGTGCACAATCATTATTAATACACTGGAATTTCACCCTTAAATACTTCATGTGTACTTGAATTATTTTACAATTTTAAAAGTTCGACATAAAGCATTCATTACAATATACCTCTTTTAAACTCCTTCCAAGGAACCAGCATTAATTTATTTTTATTTTGTGTTAGAGATCAGATCCAGGGCCTTGTACATAATTGGCATGTGTTCTGCCACTCAACTACAAGGAACTGCTTTAGGGAAATCACTTCCTTTATACCATCCCATAGTGAGGTACTCATCACACTTGGGATGTTGATTTTTCCCCTTTTAACCTTTTTCAGGGTCCTACTCTAGTCTTTATCCCTTTTCTCTTTCATAGTTTAAAAGAGAAGACACGTTTGTTTCTGTAGTTAGAGTCTAGGTAATTTGATGGTTTTGTTACAAAGACATGATGGTGCTAAGGTCTCGTTTGTCCATACTTCACCTACAGCAACACTTCTCTTACCCCTGTCATTCCCCCGACACCTAGCTATGATGTTACATTCTTACTGGTTACTACTGGTCTTTTTATTTTTATTTTGCCAATCCTGGGGCTTGAACTCAGGGCTTACGCACTGTCCCTGAGCTTCTTTTGCTCAAGGCTAAGGTTCTACCACTTGAGCTTTTTCTGTTTATGTGGTACTGAGGACTTGAAGCCAGGGCTTCATGAATGCTAAGCAAGCACTCTATCACTAAGCCACTACTGTTCTTTATAGTCTCTTTCTTAGTTTCTTTATTTTTCCTACTCAATCCAATTTATTCCTGAATGTTTTCAACTGCTACTTATTACTGAAGACTCACAGCAGATCTCCTTGCAGTGTATCTCCATCAGAGTCTTTCTCCTGTGGAACTCCAGTTTCCACCTCCCTACTTAATATGGGTGTTGAAGATTTTAGACTTAACAGCCAGTGCTGGCATTTCACTAGCTACCTAGGAGGCTGAGATCTGAATATCACAGTTCTGAAGCCAGCCCAGACAGAAAAGTCTGTGAGAATCTCCACTAACCTACCAAAAAAGATGGAAGTAGAGCCGGGCGCTGGTGGCTCACGCCTGTAATCCTAGCTACTCAGGAGGCTGAGATCTGAGGATCTTGGTTCAAAGCCAGCCTGGGCAGGAAAGTCCGTGCAACTCTTATCTCCAATAAACACTCAGGAAACCGGAAGTGGCACTGTAGCGCAAGTGATAGAGTGCTTGCCTTGACCTGAAGAGCTGAGGGACAGTGCTCAGGCCCAGAGTTCACGCCCATAACCGACAAAAAAAAAAAAAAAAAAGATGGGAGTGGAGCTGTAACTCAAGTGGTAGAGCACAGCACCCAGGCCCTGAGTTCAAGCCCCAGTTATACTTAAATAGAATTTACCTTTTTTTTTTTTTTTTTTGGGTCCAGTCGTGGGGCCTGAACTCTAGGCCTGGGCACTGTCCCTCAGCTCTTCAGCTCAAGGATAGTGCTCTACCACTTGAGCCATAGCAACACTTGTGGCTTTTTTTCTGTTTATGTGGTGCTGAGGAATCGAACCCAGGGCCTCATGCATGCAAGGCAAGCACTCTACCACTGAGCCACTTTCCCAGCCCCTAGAATTTACCTTTTCAACCCTTACTTTTTCCCCTCTCCAAACCTAGAATCTTTATTAGATTTTTTTCATATTTGCTTGAATTGAATCAGTCTAGCATATCAATTCTGTGTCCAGTTTTATATTTTCCCATTTCTACTCTTCTTGCTTTTGTATAAATTCTTACCTAAACAAAAACAATAATATTGTAATAAATATTCCATGTTCTAATATCTTGCTTTGCTAAGTCATTTTGCTACCAGTTATTTTCCAACAAGTTGACTTATGTTTCTCCTTTGATTGAAAACCTACTGGACCAAATCTAAAAGTTTTACCACATCATTGTAATTTTTGGCTTCAGGCAGGTGTTGTTTGGTAATACTGACATTTGAACTTAGAGCCTTGCATTTGCTAAACAAGCACTCTACCACTTGTACCATGAATCCAGCTTTCATTCTAGACCTTCTGTTATCTGACCTTTGCTTTGTCTTTTCAGCTTTCTAGAACTAACTTTATCCTGATTACATTAATTATGTCCTTATTTTCTTAACAAGTCACACATGTTCTTGTCTTGGTTCGTGCTGTGTTTCACCCTTAATGCATTTTTTTTTTTTTTTGAGATCGATCGATCGGCTGACTATATTGACAAGATACTGATTGGTTACATGTTGAAGAAAACATACAATACAAAATACAGAAAAAGTTGGTTCCATCCCTTCCCTCTTCCCCTTAATGCATTTTTTGCCTTCTCTCTTTGTAATTCTACTCATATTCCAAGGACCACTTCACCATTACAACAAAATGAAGTTACATTGGTCAGAACTGATCTTTATTTTCCATACTGAAATTCAGGCTTCTTACAGATACTGTTTGTTCTAACACTTCTATTATGTATCTTTCATTTATTCATGCTCAGAAAATACTTACTGAATAAGTAAAGCAGGTACTTCACTAAGTACCTGAGAGACCTAATTTTAAACTAATCTTATTTACAAGAAATATGGTTAGCCCTAGCCCGGGGCTGGTGGCTCACCCCTGTAATCCTAGCTACTCAGAAGGCTGAGATCTTAGGATCATGGTTCAAAGCCAGCCTGGGCAGGAATGTCCGTGAGACTCTTATCTCCAATAAACCACTCAGAAAACCAGAAGTGGACTGTGGCTCAAGTGGTAGAGCGTTAGCCTTGAGCTGAAATACTGAGGGACAGCGCCCAAGCCCAGAGTTCAAGCCCCATGACCAACAAAAGAAAAGAAAAGAAGTATGGTTACAATAGTGACCATGTTATTACATTCTAGTATTGCACCATTTTTTTTCAAAAGTATTGACCCTGAGATATTTAGCAATAATTAGTAATATATTCAGAATAGCATCTCAACTCATGGAATGGACATAATATGATCTTCAGTTTCGGTGTGGAGTAAAATCTTTTATCCTTCCCATATTACATTTGAGGAAAACAGTTTGGGGTGGATGGGTTTTTGATGCTGCAAAGGTTTGAATTCTGGACCTTGCACTTACTAAGCAAGAATGAACCACTTGAGCCACATCCCCAGCCAAAAAATAAAATCAGTTTTAATCTAAGCTGCCTTTTACTTTTAGGGGTGAATATTTAAAGAATAATTCATTTTAAAGCCAGGCACTGGTGACTCTCACCTCTAATCCTAGCTGCTCAGGAAGCTGAGATCTGATGATCACAGTTCAAAGCCAGCCCTGGCAGGAAAGTCTGAGACTCTTATCTCGTTACCCACAAAAAGCTGGAAGTATTGCTGTGGCTCAAAGTGATAGAGTGCTAGCCTTGAGCAGAAGAGCTCAGGGACAGCCCAGGCCCTGAGCTCAAGCCCCACAACAAGCAGCAATAATAGCAAAATAATAAATTTTAGCTCAGAATTACTGTTTATTTGGAACTGTATATGATAAAAGAGCTTAGGAAAATAAGCTAGCATCCTGCATAATGTAGGGCATGCAATGAAAATATTTTTTCTAGGTTGAGATAAAACTAGAAAACAGTAACATCAGGATACATATGGTCCATTTTCTCCAATTAAATAACAGTTAGGGCTGGGAATGTGGTTTAGAGATAGAGTGCTTGCCTAGCATGCATGAAATCCTAGGTTTGAATCCTCAGTACTACATAAACAGAAAAGGCTGGAAGTGCTGCTGTGGCTCAAGTGGTAGAGTGCTAGCCTTGAGTACAGAGAGGCTCAGAACAGTACCCAGGCCCTGAGTTCAAGCCCCAGGACAGGCAAAAAAAAAAAAAAAAAAAAAAGGATAATATTGACATCAGAAGTTAATGTATTCATTATTTATAGCTAATATTGGAATCGTTTATAAAAGATTACCTACATTTTTGCTCTTTTGGAGTGGGGGGGAAGTCCTGGGGCTTGAAGTCAAGGCCTGGCCACTGTCACTGAGATTTTTTTCTAGCTCAAGGCTAGCACTCTACCACTTGAGCCACAACTCCACTTCTGCCTTTTTGATGGTTAATTGGAGGTAAGAATCTCTGAATTTTCTGCCCAGATTGACTTCAAACCTCAGTCATTTGATTTTAGCTTTTTGAGTAGCTAGGGTTACAGGCATGAGCCACCAGTGCTATCTGCCTGCACTTTTAATGCCATGAGGTGCATAGTAGGAAAGAGCTTATAGTTAAATATTAAAGATGTCTTGTTGATATTTATGTTTTATTTAGAATTGTATTTAGAATTTTGAGAATTTGTAGAAGGTGATTATAGTACATTAGATGAAATCTTACAGTTTAGCCCATAATTGGTACAATTTATGAGTCATAGTCTGGATAAAAATGTCACTCACTTACAATAATGAACCATGTTATTCTGGATATTATATAAACTTTTTTTTGAGAGGGTCCGGTCGTGGGGCCTGAACTCTGGGCCTGGGCGCTGTCCCTCAGCTCTTCAGCTCAAGGCTAGCGCTCTACCACTTGAGCCACAGCACCACTTCTGGCTTTTTTCTTTTTTGCTTATAGGGTACTGAGGAATCGAACCCAGGGCCTCAGGCATGCGAGGCAAGCACTAGACTACTGAGCCACCTTCCCAGCCCCTATGAACTCTTAATGTAGGCATTTTATGTACCCATTAATTCTTTTGAGACTTTTGTATTTCCTTTGCTGGTACTGGGCTTGAACTCAGATCTTGGGCACTTCAATTTTTTTGCTCCAAACTTAAATTAAGCACACATCTCCACTTGAACCACATCTCCACTTCTAGCTTTTTGGTGGTTAATTAGAGATAAGAGTCTTACACTTTCTAGCCTAATCTGATTTCAAACCTTTCAGATCTCAGCCTCCAAAGTAGCTAGGATTACATACATGAGCCACCAGTATCTAGCTCATTCTTTTAGATCTTAAGATAGTATCCTTCTATAATATAAGTCCACTAAGATTGAATTTCTTCTACCAGAGTTAAAGGTATATATAGCAAATCTGATCATGTTGAACTGTTCACCAATTTTTGGATAGACCTGTTTCATTGTCAGTTTTGTGAAGCCAGGACAGTAAATAAAATAACTTTCTGAAATAAAGTGAAATGTAAATGCAAGAGTATCTGATTTACAGCATCACCAGATCTATGTAATATAAAAATTTTGGTGAAATTTCTTTCTTTGAAGAATCACTCCCATCTTTGCAAGGATATTTATTTTTTATAGTAATTGTTATTGGCCCCAAGACTAAAATTTAGCTCAGAACTCTGTTGTATGGGATATTAACTGTAAAATGTTATACTTGGAGCATAACAACAGCGTTTTTTTCATTTCATTGCATATCCTCTCATTCATTCATTCATTCAACTTGAGATTAATTCTCTAATGTGAATAATGTTCCTGTTCCTTGGCCATGTAACAACTATTGTAGTAGGAGAAGCTAGTCATGTCCTTCAAAGATGTTTTCATTTAATTTCCTTTAAGTGGACTGGAAGTATAACTCAAGTGATAGTGCCTTGCCTGGTGAACTGGAAGGCCTGGCTTCAATCCTCAGTATTGAGGGGTATGAGAGATGTGTTATCATTAAGTTGAATCATTCTTACCAGTCCATTATACCCGTCATACTCCCACATTTACTAACATATCTATCTTAATACTCATTTCATCCATGCAGACTAATCATTGAACAAGAGTTGGACAAAAAGGAGCTTGCCCAACTTATGTTTTAGCATGTATATTATGTCTCACCTTTTTTTTTGTTAACTCTGGGTATATTTTTACTTTTAAGTTTGTTACCAAGTTCTTTATCTTAAACCATTAATTTCTTCTTTGTGTATTTGGTTAAACAGGAAAACTGTGGTATGTCTGTGTGCAATGGTAAAATATATATCCTGGGTGGAAGACGGGAAAATGGAGAAGCCACAGACACTATCCTCTGTTATGATCCTGCAACAAGTATCATCACAGGGGTAGCTGCAATGCCCAGGCCAGTGTCCTACCATGGCTGTGTGACTATTCATAGATACAATGAGAAATGCTTTAAGCTCTAAAGCCAGAATACCTCACCAAGAAGCCACACTGATCCAAGACAAGAGCATTTAAAAACTTCCAGTTGGGAACTTGACTTATCTCCTTTGTGCCATATGTAAAAAAATAATCCCCGTGCCTTTCTCCCCCAAATATCAATTCTTCAGACTATAATAAAGCCTTTCCAATAACTGAAAGAATATTGTTGTTGTTAAGGATAATGGTGGCTGTTGCTTGGCCTTGGGAGTGTATGTTTATATTTTTAAGAAGCCTATATGGACTAAGAAATAATGTCTGCATATTTTTTAGGAATTTGTCAATGATTTCTTCAGTTATGTATGTTTATCTGTGTAAGACTGCATATTTTTGTTATTGTTGTCTCATATGGAGAGAAAACTGCATGACTGAGAGGCTTTATTTACGTTAATCACCTCATGCTAAAAATGCTTAGAGAGCATTCCTGAGAGGAAAATCAGTTTTAAAATATCTTTATCACGATACTGCATATCTGAACTGGCAAATTATATTGAAGGTTTTTTTTTTATTCTGAAACTGATAAAAAAAATATCAAGCAGCAGTTCAAGTATCACAAAATACTGATTTATTATAACTTCATTCTTAGAAGGGCTGTCTTATACATGTTTTGTGAGGAGTTATGCAGAGATTTTTTAAAAAATAGTGTGCATGAAAGTGGGATCAGAATTACAGACTTAATTCCTAAGAAAAATTAAGTAATTATTGGAAGAAAAAAATGTAACCCACTGTGGCTTTTAAAGTATTTATGTATCATCTATAAATCCTCTTAAGAAGCTTCTTCCTTAAACTTGACCAAGAAGTTAAAATCTATTTTACAATATTGTTCTGTGGTAAACAAGGACAGGCTTGCTCCCCAACCTAGTAGGATTCAGCCTTGTTAGTTTGGTGCTTTGATTTAGAACTTCTTCCCTGGTTATGCTGCCTTCAGTGAAATCTCTGCCTTTAACAGGCTAAAGCAGGGACCACTTATCTCAGTGGGTCCATTTTTCTTTTAAATTTTGCTGAGAAAAGCTAACAGCAGTAGTTCTAGTCTCCTAAGAGAAATAGTTCATTTATTATACCCATTTTGCAAAATATTGCTCAATATTTACAAAGTTCTATAAAATAAACTGCTTTTGTCTGGATTTTTCAACTCCAGTGGAAGAAACTTACAAGTTTCCAGAGAGCAATGTAAACTTTTTTCCTTAGGCAAATTAATGGAAACTGCAGAAACTGCAACATAAGTAACTATTGTAATTTCTTGATAGACAGATAAAATTGACAACATTTAGAGCATGTATCAGGTAGCCTGTTGTATTTTGATTTCCCAGTCACCATCATCCCTCACATTATAATTGTGTACTTGTCATAGTAAGGATGATACAAATACTGTATAATTATAGTGTCACCAGATTTGTATTAAAACCAAGGTACTCATCAGAAATGTGATGTGAATGATACAGACGTTTCAGATAGAGAAACTTTAATGTTTCGTTCGAACCTAAATTCTAAGTGAAAAATTCTCTTAGAGAATTTCTACTGTACACGCCATAATTTATATGATAAATAACTTTATGAGAACTCTCAAAGCAATTGAGAAAAGTTACTATTTTGGTTGGAAGACAGTTGTAAGTACAATTGAGAAACTTGTACCTTTATAGGAAACATCTGAATGATGCTTTTATAGCAAATGTTGTATTCTCAGTTCAGATTCTGTGTAGTAAATGAGGTAATGCATTAAGTGTTCAGTAAATGCTTAGGATTCTACACATGATGGTTGTTATTTTCATGTGTATTTGTATGATCATATCCACCCATAAATGGAGACTTCATATAAAAAGACTTGTCAAGATGACTTTGGATTCTAGTATTTTTGTCTGTTTTAAAAGCATTAACTTGTATTTCGTGTGTATTTTAATAGCCATGTGTTTATGTAGCAAATTTTAATGAAACCCCCAAATCCAGAATGTTTAAACACAGACCTCATACCAATACTGTTTTGTTCTTTACATAATTTAAACCACATAAAATTGACTAGGTAGAATTTATGTTGAAGGTCAACAAGAATTTCACTTGAAGCCTAGAAAGACTGAAGTAGCTATTTTTAAAGTTGCCCAACTGATATTTTAGCTTTATTTATCTTCCCTTACTAATTAGTTCTTGATTAATAGTTGCATTAGCCTTGATAAAAAAAATTAGGGTATAATTTTAGGGTTTATCAAAAGGGACATATCGGCCAAGTTGGGGTCAGATTATATTTATTCTGTTATCCCACAGCTGACAGACTTTATTAATAGGTGATACTCATAGGAGCCTCTGAGTTAGTATGTACATGTGTATATATGTAGATAAGACAGTAAGGTTGTGTACACTTATATATACAAACACTGAGAAGTTTTGCAGTTTGTGATTATCAGAAAAAAAGCACATAAAGCAAAAAAATTTGATCATTTTTATTCAATTCCAGAAGAGGTTTCATTGGAGGCATGTCTAGAGTTCTTTTTCCATTGGAAATACAAAATGAATATTAGTAATGATGACTTGTATACTGTCAAAATCTTTATAACATACCAGAATCTATAGTAATGATGACTTGTTTCTGTCAGAAAACAGAATAGTGGTAGAGATGAGTTTGTATAACCCAACTGTAATACCTCAGTTGGAAAGAGAATTTGAAGGTATGTTTTGCGAATCAATAGAAAAGTATGTTTTTGAGTGTGCGTTTTCATGGATTTTAATCCTTTTCCATGTTTTCCTTTATGCAAATTGCAAAAGTGACCTAACTTCCTCCTTTTCTGCTGTAAAATTCCTACTTACTTCACTGAACATATAAAAAAATGAGATCTTCAGTAAACTTTTTTCCTAGATGATTGAAATAGAAGTGTCTACTTCATTTTAAAACCAGGTTTTTTGAAAGATGGTATAAATACTCAGGGAGAGTATTACCTTGTCACTTTTGATTATTTGGAGTGTTTAAAGTGCCATAACTATAAACAGCTTTGATTTGATGATTTAGAGTAAATTTACTTGTTTAAAGGAGTTTCACACATGTCAGTGGTTGGACATTCATTATCTTTAGAAAGATGAAAATGCTCTGTGAACCGATATATTTTCTCTTAGTGAATATGAATTGTGTATGAATACACTGTCAAATACCCTTTTTGAAACTCAGGAAAGACAAAGGTTCAATTATGCTACTTTTGTCGACATGCAAACCAGGTGTGTGCTTCTTTTTCCTCTTCTCTGGATATGACAATAGATTTTTTAAATTACTGTGAGAACCCATCCATGCAAGAGCGGGGCTGAATTGTTTGTGTGTGCCTTTTATGTCTTGAGATTTATATGTGGAAAAGACATCTACTCCAGACTGTATTTTCAAAAAGGAGAGATTGCTGTTTGTGTGATATAAGGAATAAGATAATGTCTCTTAAGGCTTCCTATGGATTGCCTTCAGTTTAGTAAACTCAAGACACTAGTTAACCTCAACTGAATTTTGGCCTTATTAGAACTGATAGTGCATTATGTTAAAAGCCCAGGTTGACATCACCTCACCCCATTATTATTTGTAGGTGAACAGTCACTGTACCAAGTAACCAAAATGGGGCAGTTTGGTTGATCTGTAAGGCAAAATGGGTTTGACTAGCTAGCTATATTTGTCATATCTAATGCTAGGCACCAGAAACCACTTGAGCCAGGATGTGAACTGATAATTCCAGAGACATTTTCAACATACTTTTGACATTTTTTAATGTTTTTATGCAAGTTTTACATTTGTGTGATTGCTTTAGATATTAAACTTATGTAGTGCTAAAAATGATCATCATAAGTAATTTTTAAGAAACAGCAAGTCATAACTTATTTGTTATTCCAAAGAATTTCTGTTTTAATGTTTTCAAAATAACTGCATCTGGATTTATGTACCTTAGTTCTCGAGTATGACTCCAATTTTTTTTTCAATCTAAATCTTGCCTTAGGCAAATTTCATGTTTCCTATGGAGTAAATTTCTCCTTAATGAGCACCCAGTGTGTGGTTTGGCAGAATGAGAATGTTAAGGAAGGTTGGATGCTTGGAGTTTTATTGTATTTTCATTTTTACTTTTTGATATATAGGTGCTTTTTAAGACATTCAGGTAAACAGCTGTCATAATTATTAAACTCTCATAAACATCATTTGCAATATTTACATCTTACCTTATTTTGTTCCATCCTTATATACTATTTTTCATCTGTAAGCTTTTTCTTTACTCGGAAAAGCACCTAGTCTTCCCTTCCTCAACACACATCCCTGTAGTAAATTTCTGTTGAATTTCCAGAGCTAAGACAATATACTTTTTAGAGTTGAACAAAGTGTAACCTGCTATACTGTAAAACTAGTACAGACCTGTGGTGACCAGATGTCATTTGCTTTCAAAGAGTCTTCACAGTGAAAAAAATGCTTTGTATTTCATTGTTATCAATTTACTTGTAGCACATTAATACTTATATGTTTTGTTTAGATATACTTCTTGCATAGCTTAAATTTTTTAAAGTTGTATCTAATAAAATGCCTTTTAACCATTATTACTACTTGACTGTATGGTATTAAATTTTGTTTACCAAAAATAATGTGGTGGTCTGTTATAAATGTCTATGTTTCCCCAAGTAGTTGCGCAGAAGAAGGAACAAAGGGAAATACATATTTATATCTGTGGGTGTTCACTAGTATGATCTTGCAATAACTGGAAGGATAATAAACTAAAATCAGTGTCATAAGGAAAGAAATGATGTTTGAGGACTGGTACTGCTAAGGTTGGTCCCCAGTGTTTACTATGCTGTGACTTTGGTCACAACTCTGTTGAGGTGTGAGGGTGGAACTTTCAAGACATAGAATCTACTAGAAAGCCTGTAAGTCATGAGCCCTGCCCTTAGAGGGCATTTACACTGGCCTCACTGTGTGGGTTGGTTTCACCAGACTGGCTGGCTGCAAGGCAGGTTTAGTTGTTTCAGCTCCATTTCCAGCTTCTAGTCTTGCCATGTGGTCTCTCCCCTCCCATGTACTCTTTAAAAAAAAAAATGTTACAGTGATGTACAGCAGGGCACCGGTTGCTCCCACCTGTAATCCTAGTTACTGAGATCTAAGGATCATGGTTCTAAGCCACGCCAGGCAGGCAGGAAAGGCCGTGAGACCCTTCTCTCCAATTAACCACCAGAAGACCAGAAGTGGCACTGTGGCTCAAGTGGTAGAGTGCTAGCCTTGAGCTGAGGAGCTCAAAGACAGTGCCCAAGCCCAGAGTTCATGACCCATGACCAAAAAAATAAGGTGATGTACAGAGGGGGTTGCAGTTAATGTAAGTCAGATAAAGAGTACATTTCATTTTGGACAATGTCACCTTTTCCCTTGCTCTCTTCCAGTTTTTCCCTCCAGTCCTCACCCACAAGTTGTATAGTTCGTTTTCCATATATTGGCTAATGAGTATCACTGCTGCATTTGTTTACCCTTTGCCCCTCCACTTCTGTGCCCCCTCACATGCACTCTATTTTTTTTTTGGAGGGGGGGTTGTGGTGTGTGTATGTTCACGCACCAGTCCTGGGGCTTGAACTCAAGGGCCTGGGCGCTGTCCCTGAACCTCTTTGTGGTCAAGGCTAGCATTCTACCACTTCAGCCATAGCTCCTCTTCCAGCTCTTCTGAGTTATTTATTGGAGGTAAGAGTCTCGCAGCCTTTTCTGCTCCAGCTGGCTTCAAACCATGATCCTTATATCTCAGCCTTTTGTTTTGTTCTAGTTTTGGTTTTTTGGAGTTTTTTTTTCCTCTGTCGGTCATGGGGCTTGAACTCTGGGCCTGGGCGATGTCCCTCAGCTCTTCAGCTCAAGGCTAACACTCTACCATTTGAGCCACAGCACCACTTCTGGCTTTTTCTATGTGGCACTGAGGAATGGAACCCAGTGCTTCATGCAGGCCAGGCAAGCACTCTACAACTAAGCCACATCCCCAGCTCCAGAGCTACTCTCTTAAGTGTTGGGATTATAGATATGCACTACCACTTTCAGTTCTTGAAAGTACCTGTGTAGTAAACTAAAGAGTTAAAGGACGAGCTAGTTGAAAGTGGCTCATGCCTTATAAACCTCACTACTCAAGGCTGAGATCTGAGGATTGTAGTTCAAAGTTAGCCAGGACAGACAAATCTGAGAAACTCTCTCCAGTTACCTAGCAAAAAGCCAGAACAGGAGGTGTTGCTCAAGTGGTAGAACACCAGCTGTAAGGTGATAAACTAAGTGAGGTAAGGATATGAATTGATTTCAAATTTGAAAGAAAAGAAGCATAATATTTAATGGCAAAGAAGCCCGGCGCTGGTGGCTCACGCCTGTAATCCTAGCTACTCAGGAGGCTGAGATCTGAGGATCGCGGTTCAAAGCCAGCCCGGGCAGGAGAGACCGTGAGACTCCTATCTCCAATAAACCACCAGAAAACCGGAAGTGGTGCTGTAGCTCAAGTGGTAGAGCGCTCGCCTTGAGCTGAAGAGCTGAGGGACAGCGCCCAGGCCCAGAGTTCAAGCCCCACGGCCGACAAAAAAAAAAAAAAACAAAAAAAAAAAACAAAAATATTTAATGGCAAAGATAAGGGTGTAGGCTTATTTTCTGGAGAATAAAGGTTTGAATTTGGATAAGTAAACATTGAAAAACAGAAAAATATATAGGCATATATTTTGCTTAGCTTTATATGCTTAGCTTTAGAATTGTACCATCAAAATAAAATGACAATAAAATGAGCGTCCCTGAGCTTTTTTGCTCAAGGCTAGTGCTATGTCACTTGGGCCACACCTTGGTGGTTAATTGGATGCTTTATGGTGATTAATTGGAGGTGAGACTTTCCTACCCAGTCTGGCTTTGAAATGCGATCCTCAGCTCTCAGCCTCTTGAATAGCTAGAATTTTAGCCAAAGGAGACCAGTGAAAGTGCTTTTATTTATTTTTTTTTTATTGGTTGTAGGGCTTGAACTCTGGGCCTCAGCTCTTCAGCTCAAGGCTAGCGCACAGTGCCACTTCCAGTTTTCTGAGTGATTTATTAAAGATAAGAGTCTCATAGACTTTCCTGCCCCGAGTGGCTTTGAACCGTGTTCCTCAGATCCCAGCCTCCTGAGTAGCTAGGATTACAGGTATGAGCCACTGGTTTCCAGCTAGAGTAAACATTCAGGTGTTTTTGTTTGACTTAGTCTTGGTTAGTGCAGACTGATGAGATCTGAGCAAGCTAGTGCCCTTCTTAACAGTACCTGAGTCTTAACTTCATTGTTCTGAGAAATGCAGTCATTAAATACTTGCCAGCTTCTTCAAGGGACTTGAGATAATGCATCAAGTGTCCAAGCAAAAACAGCTCTGACACAGAAGAGGAGTATATAATTACTAGTTCCTTCTCCGTGAGGCTGGTTCAAAACAAAAAAACAACAAACAAAAAAACAACAAAACAAAAAAAAGCAGGAAAGGAATTGAAAAAATTCAAAGTAATAATTACCTTATAGTTAGAAAACCATAGTAGTAGGTAAATACAACTTTTTGTAATTTAGATTTTTTTTTTAAATACAAAGAAAGGAAGGAGGGCATACCTTCAGCTTCTCTAGGGTTTATTAACTGGTAATGGAAATATAATAAGAAGGAATGGTTTTCTTCTCATTACATTGGGGTTTTGAAAACTAAACGATCTTTTTGCTTTTTTACTTTTGGAAGTGGAGGTGTGAGTCAAGTGGTAGAGCTCCAGCCTTGACTGAGAAAGCCAAGCAAGAACATGAGACCCTGAGTTCAAGCTCCAGTACACACACACACACACACACACACACACACACACACACACACACACACACACACACGAAAAAACAAATTGCTTTCTATATTTTATGATGTTTTGACATGTGTAAGGGGCTTTGCTGACTGAGGAGTGATCACTCTTCCCAGGCCTAGCTAGTTCTTATGCAGTAATGCAGTAATCAACTTGTCAGTAAGCCTGTGATTATATACAGACCACAGATTGCAAGCTCATACTTCCAACTACTTCCATTATTACACACAAGACAATATTTATCCTACCCTAATTCATTCCACAGCAGCCCCCTTCCCTCCTCTCTTTCCCTTTCCCTCCCACCTCCCTCCTGCTAACTTCTGGGTACAAGTGATCCTCCTGCCTTAAATCAGAGTAATGGGAACTACCAATACATACCACCACACCTGGATAACATTAAATTTTTCTTTCAGTAGCATTGATCTTTCCATGCCTATAAATTATGACTCAGGACAAATCATTTCTTTTTGTTCGACTCTGGGGCTCACCATGTAACCCAGGCTAGTCTCAAACTCACAATATTTTTAAACTTGTAGTGAATGCTTTAGTAAATAAAGTGCCAATTCTGAGTTATGTCAGAGCTATTTTAGTGTACACACACACACACACACACACACACACACACACACACACACACACACACACACACACACACACACACAGAGTCCTTGCTAGGCTACTCAGGAGACTGAGATCTGAAGATCAAGATCTGAAGCCAGCCCATGCAGTCCATGGGACTTTTATCTCCAATAAGCTACCAAAAAAGCCAGAAATGGAGCTGTAACTCACATGGTAGATCAATAGCCTTTAGCATGAAAGCTCAAGGACAGCTACCAATCCCTGAGTTCAAGCCTCAGGACAGCACAAAAATAAATAAAAATTTAAAACAAGACTTTTGTCAGGTACTGGTGGATCATGCCTATAATTCTTCCTATGTCAGGAGGCTGAGATCTTAGAATTGAAGTTCAAAGACAGCTTAGACAACCCTCAAGACTCTTCAATTAACACTAAAATGCCAGAGCTGGAGGTGTGGCTCAAGCAAAGCACCATCCATGTGCAAAAAAGCCTCTTGAGAACATGAGGCCCAGTGCTCAAACCCAAGTATTGGCAAATTTACACACACACACACACACACACACACACACACACACACACACACACACACACACACACACACACACACACACACACTCAAAAAAGCAGGACTTAGCCAGGTGCCCGTAGCTCATGCCTGTAATCCTAGCTACTCTGGTGGCTGCAAAGGTGGCTCAGTGGTAGCTTGCTTGCCTTGCATGCTTGAGGCCCTGGATTCGATTCCTCAACACCACATAAGCAGAAAAAGCTGGAAGTGGTGCTGTAGCGGTAGAGCGCTAGCCTTGAGCTGAAGAGCTGAGGGACAGCACCCAGACCCAGAGTTCAGGCCCCACAACCAACAACAACAAAAAAAATTCCTAGCTACTCCGGAGACTGAGATCTGAGGATCACAGTTCAAAGCCAGCCCAGGCAGGAAAGTCCATGGGACTCTTATCTCCAATAAACCACTCAGAAGAACAGAAGTGGTGCTGTGGCTCAAGTGCTAGAGCACTAGGCTTGAGCTATTGCTCAAGGGAGAGCATACAGGTCCAGAGTTCAAGTCCCACAACCATCAACAAAAAGCAGGATTTTTGAATCATAATTTGATAAGCATAGTAGTCCAAATTGTTGTAGTGGATTTGGTAGGAACATGTCTTTGAGCACTCATATACAGCATTTTTATTTTGAAGAAATAAAAATCTTCAAATGGAAGGAAGAAAGAGGATAGAGATGGGTGGATGGATGGATGGATGGATTTTGCAGTTCTGGGAAGGCCTCAAGCCTCTCCTACAATAGGCAGGTACTCCACCTCTGAGCTATATTCCTATCCCTATTAGACTTTTCTTAATTTGGGGGCTTTTTGTTTGTTATGTTGTTTTGACACAAAGTCTTGTTATGTTGCTCAAGATCCTTAACATTCAAGATCTTTCTACTTTAGCCTCCCAAGTATTGGGATTACAAGTATATTCTACCATGCCCAGCTTAGACTGTGCAATGGTTCCTGGAGCACAGATCTTTGGCTTAACTCTCCTGTGTAAGATATCACTCTGTCAAGCAATGGTGTCCTAGGAACTGTGCTCTTCCTCTTTAGTAAGCAAGCTATTCAAGGTGGAAAAACACTGTGGTGTCAGCTAATCAGGAGGCAGATAGGAGGGAGGATTTTATGTTTGAAGCCAGTCTGAGCTACATTGCAATATCTTATGTCTTTAAAAAAGTAAAGAAACTGAGTGCTCTGGCTCATGCCTGTAATCCTTGCTCAGGTGGTTGAGATCCAGAGGATCATGCTATTAAGCCAGCCAGGCAGACAAGCTCAAAAGATTCCTCATCTCCAGAATAACCAGCAAAAACCTGGGCTGGAGGTTGGACTCATGTGGTAGAGTGCCAGCCTAGCAAACATGAGACTGTAAGTTCAAACATGGTATCCAGTTCAGGAGCAAGCTGCAGGTACAGGGCTGGCTCTGCACTAATGCCCTGCAGCCCCATGCTCAGTCCTGCCCTCGTAGCGTCCAGCTGAGTCCAGGGAGTCCAGCTTCTCAGGAATGTGGCTGGGAGGGTAGAGCAGGCCAAAGATTATATTTTGTTGTTTAACACGCTATATTATGCTGAGATTTTGGTAATACGATACCAAAGACAGGCCTTATAAGAATTTAATATCTGTAGTTGGGTAAATAGCAAAGGCAAAACAACCAGGAACAACCAGCCCTTCTCCAAATCGCTTTATAGCATGGTGTGGCAGCCATGAAAGCTTGGTTGACTTCCAACCACACTGCGTAAATGACCCACATGTCCAGCTGCTGGTTTTGGAATCCATCTGTGTTTGCACCGGAGGCCACATCCCACCAGCCACTGAGCTATAGTGAGGAAACGAAGGCAGGCACACTTGTTCACAGGAAACACAGGCCTCTTCCAGTGATGGATTTTAGCACCACAGCTCTCTGCTCTTCCCAAACTTCATTAGACTACATGGCAATGTAGACTACTTCTGTTCAAGTTTCTCTTTTTTCATTTACTTTGGGGATCTAATGGCTCTCCCAGCCTTCTCTGGTTCCTTTTCCCCTTGTAAAGCACCTCCTTGATTCTTTTACTAAAATCCTTACTGGTTTAATTCTAGATAGTATAGGCTTCTTTTTTATTGTATTTTTATTATATTTATTTGTACTAAGGGGTTACCATTCAACAACTCAATTTGTAAATACAATGCATCTTGATCTATGTTACCCTTCCATCATTCTCCCCTTCCCACTCAGGCCCTCCCCGATTTTCTTAATTTCATAGCATTAATATAGGCTTCTTATGTGGCAACCTATAAACAAGTCCCATGGAAATTATAGTTGTAATAAAGTTAGTAATGAGCTGGTTTGATAGTTCACCCCTGTAATCTTAGTTACTCTGGAGGCTGAGATCTGAGGATTGTGATTTAAAACCAGGCTAAGCAGAAAAGACTGTGAGATTCATTCCCAATTAACCATCAAAAAGCTGGAGGTGTGGCTTGAGTGGTAATGTGCTTCTCTAGCAAGCCAAAGGCCTTGAGTTCAAACCCAATACTACCCAGATAAATTAATAAAGGGGCTTGTATTTTACATAAAAAATTTTAAAATATAAAGAGAAAATTTTAAGAAGTAGAAAAAGGGAGTGGGTAAAGAGAAAAAAAGAAGAAGTAAAGCTTCTTAATCCTGTATTGTGTATAAAGAAATATTTTATGTAAAATAGTTGTCAGCATTGTACAAGTAAGGCTAAAAATATGAGCTTTCTAGCTGGGCACTGGTGTCTCACACCTGTAATCCTAGCTACTCAGGAGGCTGAGATCTGAGGATTGCAGTTCAAAGCCAGCCCAGGCAGGAGAGTCCACGAGACGCTTATCTCCAATTAATCACCAGAAAACTGGAAGTGGAGCTGTGGCTCAAGTAGTAGAACACTCGCTTTGAGCTGAAGAGTTCAAGCCCCACTACCATGAAAAAAAGATCTTTCTCAGCTAGCAGTTCTCTTTTTCTTTGGTGGGGGGGGGGTCCGGTCATGGGGCCTGAACTCTGGGCCTGGGCGCTGTCCCTCAGCTCTTCAGCTCAAGGTTAGCACTCTATCACTTGAGCCACAGCACCACTTCCGGCTTTTTTCTTTTTGCTAATGTGGTGCTGAGGAATAGAACCCAGGGCCTCAGGCATGCAAGGCAAGCGCTCTACCACTGAGCCACCTTCCCAGCCCCCTCAGCTAGCAGTTCTGCAGTTCTCTCTGTTACACATACTCTCTCTCTCTCTCTCTCTCTCTCTCTCTCTCTCTCTCTCTCTCTCTCTCTCTCTCTATATATATATATATATATATATATATATATATACTTTCTATATATTCAGCTACAGAGAGAGAGATGGGTATCTACAGAGGTGGGGGGGGGGAGAAAGAGAGGGTGTGTGCCAGCCATGAACTCAGGGATTGGGCACTGCACTGTCACTAAGCTTCTTTTGCTCAAGGCTAACTACCACTTGAGTCTCAGCTCCACTTCCAACTTTTTTGGTGGTTTACTGGAGACAAGAGTCTCATGGACTTTCCTGCCTGAGCTGCTTTGAACTTCAATCCTCAGATCTCAGCCTTCTGAGTAGCTAGGATTAAGGCATGAGCCACCAGCTCCTGACAGTTTATAATATTTTTAGTTTATTGTCTTTGCTACAGTATAATACCATGAACTAGGAAATTTATAAAGATGCTTATTTCTTATAGTTTTGGGAGCTGGAAAGACCAAGAGCATGGCACAGGCATCTGCTGAGGGTCTTTTGCTGCATTATAAGATGTCAGAACTCCTCCACCACCACCACCTCCTCCTCCTCCTCCTCCTCCTCCTCCTCCCTCCTCCTCCCTCCTCATCTTTCTTCTTCTCTTTTTGGTCAGTAATGGGATTTGAACTCAGGGCTTAGGCACTGTCCCTGAGCTCAAGGCCAATACTCTACCACTTTGAGCCACAGCTCTACTTCCAGACTTTACTTCCTCACAGACTTTACTGCCCAGACTGGCTTCAAACTCGGATCCTCAGATCTCAGCCTCCTGAGTAACTAGGATTATTATCATGGATCCTAGCAGAAATAATAGTTTTAAAATAAAGTTCTCTTTCATATCTAAAATTATATACCAAGCATGAGCCACCAGTACAGGGTTTTCTTTCTCTTCTTATAAAACTATGAAGTTGGGACTGGGAATGTGGCTTAGTGATAGAGTGCTTGCCTAGCATGCATGAAGCCTCAGTATCATGTAAGCAGAAAAAGCAGGAAATGGCAATATGGCTCAAGTGGTTGAGCACTAGTCTTGAGCATAAGAAGCTCAGGGACAGTGCCCAGGCCCTGAGTTCAAGCTCCAAGGCTGGCAGAAAACAAAAACAACAACTAAGAAGTTATCATGAGAATCCACACAAATAGCCTCATCTAAACAAGGTCCCAAAGCCTCATCTTCAAATACCACTGTTACCAGAATGTGTTTCAATTAGGCCTCAGATTCTTGGTCTCTTGAACAAATGAACAAACCAAAGAACAATGAGAGCTGCACAGGTTTATTGAAGTGAAACTAAAGGGAGAGTAAAGTGGGAGTACACTCAGACATGGGAGCCAGTGGAACAGGAGAGCTCCAAGGCTCTGAGGAATGATGTTGGGGACAATTTAAAGCTGATTTAGGCTGACAGGAGAGGTCCTTCATGATAGACAATTTGACGTGACCAGTGATGGTTATATAATAGTTTTTAGTTGCAGTGCTGGGGCTTGAACTTAGGACCTCATATTCTTGCTTAGCTTTTCTGTTCAAGATTGGTGCTCTACTTTAACTGTACATGTCCATTTCCATAAGGCATTCTGTTATAATGGCATTAATGATATGCAGTACATAAACATGAAGCCTTAATTAGGAGTTTCTTCAGAAAGATCATTTAAGGACAGTCCTGCACAGCACTCTCTCTACATGTGCCCTTAAGGAGAATTCTATTTTGCTAAGCAAGAGTCCTTGTTATTGCCCTGGGGGATAATTAGAAGCACTTTTTTTTGGTGCCAGTATTCCATTAACCAGCAGTGCCTGGCTTCTCATTATTTTTTGATAGTTATCAGGCAAGGAATTAGGAAGGGTTTTCCTGGGATCCTATTGGTGGTTATAACAACCAAAAAAAATGTTGTTTTAGCTTGCTTTACCATGAATACATGCATTTAAAGATAAAATTTCTAATCTTTCTGGGATGGGGAGTGAAACCACAGCACTTCAAATCAATATTATGACTTTTCCTGTAAAGTAGACTGCCTATATTTGCAGCCATCCAGACCAATTTTTTTTCTTTTTCTTTGTTTTGTGCCAGTCCTGGGGCTTGAACTTAGGGCCTGGGTGCTGTCCCTGAGCTTTTTTGCCCAATGCTAGCACTCTACCATTTGAGTCACAGCTCCACTTCTGGGTTTTGGAGGGGGCGGATGTCGGTGATTAATTGGGGATAACCAGTCTCAGAGACTGTCCTGCCCAGCTGGCTTCCAACCTTGATCCTTATATGTCAGCCTCTTCCATAGCTAGTACTAGAAGTGTGAGTCACAGGTACCTGCCTAGCCCCAAACCCATCCTTATACAAACTCAAGTTCTCTATTTGGTCTTATCTATGGTAAAAAGTATACAAAGCAACAGGAACCATTCCCTGGCGGTTTCCTGGGCTTTGGTCTTTTTATTATGAAAATAATTTTTTCCTAGGCACATTTATAACTGTTTTGACACCATCTGGTGATCAACTAGAAGTACTGAATCTGAATGTTTACTCTGAACTTATGAATAAAGTACTTTATAATCAAAGGACAGATAATGTCCAAAACAAAACAAGCTTTTAGAGATGCTAGGATAAGAAAAAAGAAGTTATCAAAATAAAATACTTTCCTGCCAAAGTTAAGTTCATAAGAGTGGTCTTCCCATTTAAAATCTCACTAACTTGCCTAGAAGAACTATGAGATCTGATTATGAGGCAATGTCTATAAACCTGTAATTGAATAGCCTATTATGTAGGCAGGATAAGACTATAACAGCAAGCTAGATGGTGGTGTATGCATTTAGTCCTGGCTACTCAGGAGGCTGAGTCAGAATAATCACTTAAGGACTGGGTAGGTGGCTTAGTGGTAGAGTGTTTGCCTTGCATGCATTAGGCCCTGAGTTTGATTCCTCAGCACCACATAAACGGAAAAAGCCGGAATTGGCGCTGTGGCTCAGAGCTGAGGGACGGTACCCAGAGTTCAGGCCCCACGACTGACCAAAAAAGAAAAAATCATTTAAGCTGGAAGATTGGGAACAACATGGATGATATAGAGACCTCACCATAAACTTTTCTTTTCTTACATAAGACTTCTAACAATACCACAGGTCTTAAAACCTGACATGCAACATTATTTGTTCTAGAACTGCTTAATCTAGACAGCAGTGACTTCTTACTATATTTGGGAATGAGGGCTAGTTACAATCAGAACTGAAAGTTCATTGGATTGCAAAAAGGAGTAGACTTGCTAGGTACTAGTGGCTCACATCTGAAATCCTAGCTACTCAGAAGCCTGAGGTCTGAGGATTGCGATTTGAGGCCAGCCTGGACAGACAAATCCTGGAGACTCTTCAGTTAATCAACAAAAATCCGAAATGGAGGTGTGGCTCAGCATGATAGAATTTCAGCCAAGAGGGAGAGGGAATTCAAGTGAGATCACCTGGCCTTGACCAGCACAAAAATAAATTAATTAAATAAAAAAAAAAACTTTTAAAGGGATGGGAAGGGAAGGGATGAGAAGGGGAAACAAAGGAGGCTACAATGCTTGATAAGAAATGTACTCATTATCTTGACCATGTAATTGTAACCCCTTGTACAGTATTTTTACAATAAAAAATAAATAAAAATTAAAAAAAAAACTTTTAATGAACTCCAGGAGGTTTTTCTTCATTTCTGTTTTTGTTTTCTTTTCCTTTATCTCTTAGTAAGAGGGAGGCACAGAAATGGAGGAACAAAAGGTGAGCAAATGCAACAGTGGTACTCCCTAGACACTATGTTGAAAATTAACTATACAACTTGTGGGTGAGAATGGGAGGGAGGACTGGAAGAGTGTAAGGAATGGAGTGGCATTGTCCAAAAAGAAATTTACACATTACTTGACTTATGTAACTGTAACCCTTTTGTACATCACCTTTATAATAACCATTTAAAAATGAATAATTTTTTTTAAAGTCTTTACAAACTTGGCCCAGGTTCTGGGTATGTTTCATCAATGTGTGCAAGGTCCAGGTACAATCCTAGGAAAACACAGATGCACATATGCACATGCACACGCATACACACACATACATACACACATACACACACACGCACACACACACACACACACACACACACACACACACACACACACACACACACACACACACAGCACCTATGTATATTCATTCCCCTACCAGAATTGCCTATTCAGTGAGGCACAGGTTTTTGCTAGTTTTGGGTGGATATATGCTTTCATTTCTCTTGAGTATTTACCTAGAAATCAAATACTGGGTTCTATGTTTAACATTTTGAGGAATTGCCAAATTGTCTGCCAAAACAGCTTTTACATTCCCTATCCAGAATGAATGACTGTTCCAATTTCTCCACATCTGAAGGCTTTGTTTATATATAAAATAAATACAGAGAAAATAACCATTTCTAGCTATACAAAATGTCATTTGTGGGTGACTATACATTTTCTTTTTCATAAATGAAAACATGTGGCACCATCTCTGTCTCCAAATTTTGTAGGGTATCATGGTCCAGTTTAGGAAGGTTCACTACAGGGAAAGAACACTAAAACAGACACCTTCGCCTAGTCAAGGCCTAGGAGACGTACCAGAGTCCTGTCTCTTCCCTAGTACCTCCCACAGCCTGTCCTCTCTGGGGTAATTAATAGTCAGTTTGCTGTTAGGGCTTATCCCTAGGGGCAGAAAAACTCCCAGCCAGATTTAAGGGAGGTCAGTTCTAACTCAGGGCCAGTTTGAATCAGTTCCAAACTAAGGTACCTGCACAGTGTAACCCCCTTGAGTTATTAGCCTGATCTTCGTGCAACAAACCCATTCCTAAGATTCATATTTATCTGCCTGGACTGGCTTTGAGCCTGGATTCTCAGATCTCAGCTTCTTCTGTAGCTAGGATTACAGGCCTAGCTACCTGCACTGGATTCTGTCAAACTCTCTGCTTTGCCAATTTACTGTGTGTGCCTTCATTCAGTTCTTTGTTGGAGATGCCAAGATCTGGAATCTTTACCTCTGAGACCACCCACAAGTAACACATTTAGACAATGTTGTGGTTTGAATATACAATGATCCCTTGTGAGAAAAAGCAGCTTTTTTACTGTCAAACTAAGGTGTCTCTTTCCTGTATATTGATATTTTTTGGTATTGATATTTCCTGGAATTATTAGCTGTTTTGACTTCGATTGTACCTATTATTATCTGTACTGTTTGGGACCAACAGCCATGTGAGGAACATGAATCTTGGGCTGAAGGAGTTAAAAGAATAAATTGTAATTACTAAATGTGCTGCTTGAGACCAGCTAGCCAAGTCAAAAAGATAAATCTGTATCAAAGGAGCTAAAAGAATCAAACTATAGGGGCTAGGAACATGGCTCTAGTGGTAGAGCACTAGCTTTGAGCACAGAAAGGCTCAGGGACAGTGTTCAGGCCCCAAGTCCAAGCCCCAGGACTGACAAAAAAAAAAGAAAAAGAATCAAACTATAACTCCCAAGTGTGCTGCTTATTAGAAAGAGAAATCTTTGTCCGTTGTTGGTTTGTTTATTTCTTTTTGGCCAGTTGTGGAGCCTGAACTCTGGGCTTGGGCACCCTCAGCTCTTCAGCTCAAGCTTAGTGCTCTACTACTTGAGCCACAGCACCACTTCCGGCTTTGTTCTATTTATGTGGTGCTGAGGAATTGAACCCAGGGCCTCATGCATGCAAGGCAAGCACTCTACCACTGAGCCACCTTTCCAGCTCTCTTTATCAATTTTTATTGTTGTTTTTTTTTGGGGGGGGGGGTTCAGGTCGTGGGGCCTGAACTCTGGGCCTGGGCGCTGTCCCTCAGCTCTTCAGCTCAAGGCTAGCGCTCTACCACTTGATCCACAGCGCCACTTCTGGCTTTTTTCATTTTGCTTATGTGGTGCTGAGGAATCAAACCCAGGGCCTCATGGGCATGCAAGGCAAGCACTCTAGCACTGAGCCACCTTTCCAGCTCTCTTTATCCATTTTTTAAAGGAATAAAACCCCCTTTAGAGTGGGACCGTTCCACTGACCTCATCAACCTCCTCCAACTGTCTCTGCCAGCCACCCATCCCCAACCACATTCCTAACCAGCTGTGATGGGGAAAAAAAGGAAAAACAAATTAAAGAATAGCCCTGTTTCTAATCTTGGCAATCAATTATACTTAGAATATAAGCCTAACTCCTTGACAAGGAGGAGGGACAGTTTGAACTAGAATCAAAACCTAACTGCCCTGCCCAGTGTGCCTGCCTAGCTCTGAGTAGAGTAATAGTATTGTACCTTTTTGCACAAAAATAAATTGCCTTGATGAAATTGCCTATATATCTTCCATGTATTCTGTTCATTTTAGGACACCAAAGAGTCAGTGTGCACTTCTAACACCCCTAAGACTCATCATCTATTAAAGCTAGGCACCAGTAGTTCACACTTGTAATCCTACCTTATTCAGGTAGGATCCTAAGCTCTCAGGATCTAAGTTCAAAACCAGCCCAGGCAGATGAATCTGGGACATATTTTCAATAAACTTGCAAAACGCCAGAAGCACAGGTATGGCTCAAGTGATATTGAGCCAGCCTGAGCAGAAATACACCTAAGCCCTGAGGTCAAGCCCTAGTAACAGCACACAAACACATACCAAAACCCCTCACGTACTGAGACTGGGTCCTCAATCAAGCAGTTTCCAAAGATGTGGCTTTAAGAGGTGATTGATCATAAGACTTTCTTTAACAATACCAATTAAGAGGGCTAGTAGGACTAGTAGGAGGAAGTAGGTCTGGAGGAGAATGACCTTGGAGGGACATAATTTGGCCCTGCTGTGTCTCTGTGAGGGACTAACAAAAAATGGGAAGAGGAAGTGGAGCTGTGGCTCAAAGTCGTAGAGCTTTATCCCTGGGCAGAAAAGCTCAGGGACAGCGCCTAGGCCCTGAGTTCAATCTCCAAGACTGACAAAAAAAAGAGGCAGGGGTGGGGTGGGGGGGTTGGGGAGAAATGGGGCTTGGGCTAGGATGTAGCTTAGTGACAATGCATTTGCCTAGCAAGTACCAAAAATGAAATGAATATATATATATATATATATATATATATATAGAGAGAGAGAGAGAGAGAGAGAGAGAGAGAGAGAGACAAAGAGAGAGACATACACACACACACTATATATGTATATTACATACACTTACGCACATGTACACACACAGTTTTAAAAAAAGGGAAGACTAGGCATACAAGGAAACAGAGACAGTGGCCTGGCAGAGACTAAACCTTTTCCTCTTCCTCAAAACCCTGGAAAAACGAGACTGAGACCCGGTGGTGACAACGCCCCTAAAGCCCTCGGAAACTGGGATAATGACTCCAATGAAAGCAAAGCCCCTGACAACACTGGAGCAGACCCTTGCCCTTCCCCTTGACGTGAGATGGTCAGTGACCCAACAAGATGCCAGAACAGCTGTGACTGGACCAAAAGCTATAAAAGAGGGACCCCCCTGAGCCTAACAATGGAATCTCAATTTCTGGATCCCACTTCATCTCTGATACCAAGAAGTCTGTAATTTCCTACTTCTCTTCCCCTGGGAAGCAGGTGAACAAGACCTCATATGGCATATGGTGGCCTTCCCAGGCAGGAGTACAGTTTGGGAACTTATACTAACCTACCAACAGCTAAGAGGATTTCCTCAGTTTCCCTGGTACCTTCTATTTACTTTCAAATAAACTTTGTATGTGCTTACTTTTCCTGCCTTGTACTTCTTCATTAGGTGGAGAAAAGAAAAGGACACAAGATCCTTAAATGATACCATCAGTCTCTTTCTTTGCCTTCCATCCTCCTCTCCCTGTCTGTCTCTTCCTCCTCCCTGCCCTCTGCCCCCATAACATTCTGCCTTGCCTCAGGCCTGAAGCAATGGATCCAGCTGAAATCTTGAGGCAGAATAAACCTTTCCCCATTTCAGTTGCTTTTCTCAGGTATTTTGTCACAGTGACAAAAAAAATAGCACAAGTTACTAGAGCAGAATGCCATAGATTCAATGGTTTATATGCAACATAAATTTCTCATTGGGCTAGGGGCTGGGAAATCCAAGGTCAAGGTGCTGGTTATTTTCTATGATGAGGTCTCCTTTTTCCTGCCTCAAAGATAGCCATCTTTGTGTTACTCCTACATGGCAGAAGTGCTGTCATTTGAGGGTGAATATCCATTGTTTTTCATAAATGAAAACATGTCTGGCAGGTTTCCTGGTATGCCAGTGCCTCTTAATTTTTTTCTGTCAGCTCTGAAGCTTGAGCTAATAGCCTTGAGCTCTTTTCTTCAAGGTTAGTGCTCTACCAGTTGAGCCATAGCTCCACTTTTTGTGGTTAATTGGAGATAAGAGGCTCTCAGACTTTTCTTGCCCAGGCTGGCTTCAAACCGCAATCCTTAGCCTCCTGAGTAGCCTGTAATTCTGGGCTCTAATCCTAGGGCCTCTTTAAGGGGCACTAATCTCTTACATTAGGTCATCCCCTGACGACCTAATCATCACCTAAAGGCCCCATTTCAAATATTGTCATATTAGGAAATGGATTTTAATGTATAAATTTAGGAGAGACAGAAATATTTAGCCTAGGAAGATTACAGTATGATTCTTTTGGGTTGTGATAGGGTCCAGTAAGATCTACAAGGGTGAGATACATTTTTTTTTCTTTTTTGTCAGTCCTGGGGCTTGAACTCTGGACCTGAATTCTCTCCCTCAGATCTTCAGCTCAAGGCTAGTACTTTACCACTTGAGCCACAGTGCCACTTCTGGTTTTCTAGTGGTTTATTGGAGATAAGAGTTCCACAGACTTTCTTACACCGGTTGACTTTGAAGTGCGATCCTTAGATCTCAGCCTCCTGAGTAGCTACGATTACAGTATGAGCCACTGGTGCTGGGCATAGTAGGATATAATTTTACCAAAATCCAAGTAGGCCTATTAGACATTTGGTTTCTATTTAGACCTGCTTGAGGATATCATTTACTCTTATTTACTTATTCATTTCCATAAATATTATTTTATATGATCAGAGGCACATAGACATTGTACCTTTGTGTTCTTCACCTAAGGGTGTCCTCTTTTGGCTTTTAATTGCCTGAGTTTAATTCCTAGGCACTAAGTTAATCATTTTCTTGGGCTTAGGAAGTGCAGTTCTCTCTACTTTGAGAGAACTTATTGAACTCAAGCTCTTGTTTTGTTTTCCCTGCCCCCATGGGCTAGTGTTCTACTGCTTGTGCCACAGTTCCACTACCTGCTTTTTCTGGTTAATTGGAGATAACTGTCTCAGATTTGTCTTCTAAAGAGTGCATATAACCAGCTTCATCAGACTTAGCCTCTTCAATAATTAGGATTACTGGTGTGAGCCTCCAGTACCTGGCAGAACTTTCTCTGTCTCTCTGTCTTTCTCTCTGTCTCCGTCTCTGTCTCTCTCTCTCTCTCTGTCTCTCTGTCTCTCTCTGTTTCTCTCTGTGTGTCTGTGTCTGTGTCTCTGTCTGTCTGTCTGTCTGTCTGTCTGTCTGTCTCTCTCTCTCTCTCTCTCTCTCTCTCTCTCTTATTAAAGTCTAATTAGTATCTGTATTCAGATCGGGAAACCTAAGGCTGGGAATGTGGCTTAGTGGTAGAGCGCTTGCCTAGCATGCATGAAGCCCTGGGTTTGATTTGAGCCACAATGGTAGAATGCTAGCCTTGAGCAAAAAGAAGCTCAGGGACAGTGCCCAGGCCCTGTGTTCAAGCCTTAGGACTGGCAGAAAAAAAATGCCCACAAAAAACAGATTGGGAAACCTGTTTCCTTTATGGGTTTTAGGAGCCCTATTCCTGTTAAGGAAGGTGATTGGTCTTCCCAGGAAGGAGACTAGCATCTTGGGCCTGAGTGTCTGGATGGCCACTTAACAACAACTTTGTATCTGAGCAAGTTTTCTCTCATTTCCTTGATTCCTGCTTTCAGGTTGCCCTCCTAATCCAACTTTAACTCTTGGGAACCATCTGATAGTGTAAAGACCCCTGCTACTGGGCTCCTTTGCAGCCTCAATATCAGCTTTCCTGGAGCCTATATTTGTGTGTGTGTGTGTGTGTGTGTGTGTGTGTGTGTGTGTGTGTGTGTGTGTGTGTGTGTGTGTGTGTGTGTGTGTGTGTGTGTGTGTGTGTACCTGTCCTGGGACTTGAACTCGGCCTGGGCACTGGTCTTGAGCTTTTTTATTCAAGGCTCATACTCTACCACTTGAGTCACACAGCTCCACTTGAAGTTTTTTTGGTAGTTAATTGAAGATAAGAGCATCACAGATGGGGCTGGGAAGGTGGCTCAGTGGTAGAGCGCTTGCCTTGCATGCCTGAGGCCCTGGGTTCGATTCTTCAGCACCACATAAGCAAAAAGAAAAAAGCCAGAAGTGGTGCTGTGGCTCAAGTGGTAGAGCGCTAGCCTTGAGCTGAGGGACAGCGCCCAGGCCCAGAGTTCAGGCCCCATGACCGGATCCCCCCCAAAAAGAGTATCACAGACTTTTTTGGGGTGGCTGGCTGTGAACACTGATCTGTAGATTTCAACCTCCTGAGTAGCTAGAATTATAGGCATGAGTTACTGAAGCTCAACCAAGGGATTTCCACACACACCTCCTCCCCCCCTAGTATTGAGCCTTGAACTCAGGGTCCCAAGTTTTCTCTTGACTTTTTCTGATCAAAGCTGGTATCACTTGAGCCACACTGCCACTTCCTAGTTTTTGTTGATTAAGTCTCACAGACTTTTCTGCACAGGCTGGCTTTGAACGGAAATCTCAGTCTCCTGAGTAGCTAGGATAACAAGGGTAAACCCACTGGTGCCTGGTTTATCTGTTATTAAAATACACGATGTAGGCAGCTGTGTAAAAAATATATCAGATCTTTCTTTAGATGATGCAAACTTACTCATGGGCTCTTATTCCTATTGCAGAAGAGGCCAAACTTCAACTTGCTAGTGAAAGTTACCTGAGTCTCTCCTGGTCTAAAACTTCCATTGGATAAAAGACTGGGTAGCAATTCAAGGTTGCAGTTCTATTAGATCCCTTCCCCCCTTTCCCACTTTGACTTCTGCCACCTATGGGTGGCAGTGGCAAGTTGGGCATGTATGTGTGTGTGCGTGGGAGGGGGGTATTATGGACTGTTACATCTGTAGGCAGGGTTGTGAGCTGCAATTTAGGTTTTCACTGGCCTCTGTTGGTATATGCTTGCTCTCTCCTGATCATCACTGCCTTCATCTGTGGATGGTTGGCTGTTCAGGATGTGTTGCTTGAATGATGTCTAAGAGTCTGAAGTTTCCTCTCTTATGCTCTTTTCTATCCCTGCTCCTCTTACCAACTTATTTAAGAGCACTTCAGCTCTGCAGGCATCCTCAGATCAGCCAGCATCCTCAGCTGTGCTTATCTTGATGTTTTAACCATATTTCTATCCCTTCCCTGCCTATCAGTCCACATTATGTAGTCTCTCTGCTTTAGGATCAATTGGACCTGATACAGTGTCCATTGGCCCATCTATGGGTCTCGATCATGCTTCCTGTATGTCTGGCAGGAGAGTGAAGAGCAATCTGGATTTCCAGCATACTATCTGCCAGTGGTGGAAACCAGTAACATTATCTCAGACTCATTTCATATACCACTGTCTGCTTAGTGTAGGGCATCTCTCAGAATGGAGAGGCCTTCCAAACCAGGCCAGGAAAGTTTTACTTGTAGCTTCCTGGGCAGTTAGACATATTCCTACGTCCTTGCCTCAGAGTTAGATCCCAAGAGTGAAGAAACACAACGCACTCATCCTAACCTCTTACCTAATCGCATTTCACAGCTCTGACTGGCCTTCCAGTGATCCTCCCTTTAGCCTACCAGGTAGCTAGGACTACAGGCCTGCACCACTACATCTGTAAAACGTACCCCTATCAGCACAGAGGTATGCACAGATGGCACACATGCACAAATCATACTTACTATTGTTATTACTGTGGAAGCTCATGTACAACGGGAAAATGAATAGTCTTCCACACTGAGTTGGAAGTGGAATTCAAATCTTTTTTAATTTTTAATTTTTATTGTTATAATAAAGGTGATTTACAGAGGGGTTACAGTTACGTAAGTTATGTAGTGAGTACAATTCTTTTTGGACAATTGGAATTCAAATCTTTTTTTTCCTCTTGCCAGTCTTGGGGCTTGAACTCAGGGCCTGGCACTGTCCCTGAGCTTCTTTTGCTCAAGGCTAGCACTCTACCACTTGAACCACAGTGCCACTTCCAGCTTTTTCTGTTTATATGGTACTGAGGAATCGAACCCAGGGCTTCATGCATGATAGGCAAACACTACAACTAAGCCACATTTCTAGCCCTCAAACCTTTTTTTTTTTTAACTCAAGGCTTAACTGCTATTTTTTTTGGGGGGGGGGGGTCTGGTCGTGGGGCCTGAACTCTGGGCCTGGGCGCTGTCCCTCAGCTCTTCAGCTAAAGGCTAGTGCGCTACCACTTGAGCCATAGTACCACTTCCGGCTTTTTTTCTTCTGCTTATGTGGTGCTGAGGAATCGAACCCAGGGCCTCATGCATGCAAGGCAAGCACTCTACCACTGAGCCACCTTCCCAGCCCTTAACTTTTTGATCAAGATAAGTAACAGGGATTAGATTTATCATCTTCCAGAGATAATACACAGTCAAGATTCTTAAAACAAGACTACATAGATGAGGAACAAAAGATGGTGATCCCTGAACAAAATGAGAAACAAAAGTGAGCCCTAGGATTGCCTCAGCTAGCTACCCTGAGGGTACCTTCAGGCTACATTGTGGAAGGTTTGGGGCAGGGCAGGCTGAGCCCAGGAACCCTCAACTTCCTAAGTTGAGGAAATACAACTAGAAGTGTATGAAAAACAAGGCAAACAGGACACCCAATACAAAGAAGGGGCCTACAGGCTGCCTCCAGTTTTCATGAGAATACTTAAAGCATATAGGTTGAGGGGAATTCTCTAAAGAATCATAATTACTCAACACTTATGTAACACCAGAGCAATATATTCTCACAAGCCAGCAGAAAATTTTGTAACACATGGAACACCCATTCTTCACCATGTCTTGCCTCAATAATGGAGTGAATTAACCGAGGCAATATGCTTCTCAAGTCCTAAAAAATTCTGAATTGAAAGCCCTGAAGAAATACAGCTGTTTACACATAACTCAAGCATCTCAGAACAAAGATCATGAATATTTATAGAAGCAATGTATAATTCACAAGTCCTAGCATACCATCAAATAAGGCACCCAATAGCAAAGAGACTAGAACCAAAGAAATTTAAACCTATATGTCATTCATGTATATAGATCCAAATCTTACTGAAACAAGAATATTTATAGATGTGGATCACATTAATGGCACAATATACCAAGTCATGTGGGTTTTGTTTTTTTGTTGTTGTTGTTGTTTGTTTTGTTGGTCATGGGACTTGAACTCTGGGTCTGGGCACTATCTCTGAGCTCTTCAGCTCAAGGCGAGCACTCTACCACTAGAGCCACCGCGCCATTTCTGCCACTTCTGTTTATGTGGTGCTGAGGAATCGAACCCAGGGCTTCATGCATGTGAGGCAAGCGCTCTACCACTGAGCCATCTTCCCAGCCTGGTTGTTTGTTTGTTTGTTTGTTTTTAACAATAGGATCTAATAATGGTTCAGAGTTTGGTCATTATTCAAAAAAAATCTTAAACTATTTTCTTTTATTTTTATTAGCATGCTTTGAACTCAATTTCCTACTGTGGCTCTATACTCACTTCTCTACTGTCCTGCTCTAACCATTTACAGCTACTTACTTCAGTTACTTTGTTTTTTTGTGGGTCCTGGGGCCTGAACTCTGCGCCTGGGCGCTGTTCCTCAGCTCAAAGTTAACGCCCTACCACTTGAGCCACAGCGCCACTTCTGGCTTTATCTGGTTATGTGGTAATGAGGAATCAAACCCAGGGCTTCATGCATGCCAGGCAAGGATTCTACCAGAGCCACCTTTCCAGCCTCACTTCAGTTAATTTAAGAGAGTGTGACTGAAGAAGTCACAAGAGCTCCCCAGTGTGAAAGCCAGTAAGGGGAAAAAATTACTCTTTAAGGATCCAAAGCCTATCAATATGGACCTTGGTTTTATAGGCGGTGTTGGGAATAGAACCCAGAGCATCGTACCTATTGGGCAAGCACACTCCAACTGAGCTACATCCCCATCCCTGTGAAACAAAATGAAATGATATAAACTACAAATGTGGAAATTCAAATCTTATAGGCAAGAAAACAAGAGGTGACAAACAGATTACTCTGGAGTAGCTAGGGCCAGGGCCGTGACCACGCCCACCGACCCGCCCTCGCCACGCCCCCACCAGGAGAGCCCCGCCTCCGGCTGCGCGCGCCCCTGTGGCTATAGCTCCCGCCCCCGCTGCTGACGTGCGGGGCGGAGCGGGTCGAGCGGGTTCCGTCGCGCCGTGCGCTTCCGCGGCTGCAGGGTCGTCGAGTCCTCGTGGTGGGGCGTCTCTGCGGGCTTGGCGCGCTCCCTCCTCCACCGGGACCCTCTCTCAGCACCTGGCGGGATCGCGGTGCAGCCGGAGAGTGGAGGGAGGTGAGTGTCGCCGGGAGCAGGCAGGACCGGGCGGGTACGCGCCCCGCTCTCCCGGGCTTTGTCTGCGCGGGGGCGGCGCGGGCACGTGCGCGCCCCTCCCCCATTGCGGGCCGCGCGGAGCGAGCGGGGGGGGGGGAGGGGAGGGAGGAGCGGGCCGGGGGCGGGAGCGGGCCGCGGCGGGGACTGAGTGCGGAAGGGTCGCGGGCCTCGGAGGACCGGAGGCGGGATCCGTCTGCGCGGGTGGGGGGCCCTTTGCGGAGGGTTCCCGCAGCCATAGCGGCCGAGCTTCGGGTCGCTCGCCGGGGTGGCCTGCGGAGGGGGTTGGAGAGCAACCCGCAAGTTGGGTGTTTACTCAGAGAAGTCTGCGGTGTGATGAAGGGTGGGTGGGGTGGACAGCGGTCGGCTCCCCCCCAGGGGTGAGGGGTTCTCAGGCTGGCTCCACGCAGGGATGCCCCAGCGGGTGGAAGGCACCTTGCTGGACACTGGAGAAGCGCTTATGAACACTCTCCCAGGATGCACTGATTGATGCTAAAAAATAGAAGAGGAGAAGTATTACCGGTATCCTACAGCCTTGACACGTTGCTCCAAAAATTTAGGCATTTTTCTTGGGGGGAGGGAGGGGGGAGAGGGCCAGCACGGGAGCTTTAAGGCCAGAATTCACTTTCTTAACTTTAGCTCAGGCTGGCCTCCCACCACTTGAGCCACTGCTCCACTTTGGCTTTTTGGTGTTTAATTGGAGATACATTTTTTTGTGAACTTTCCTGGCTGGCTAGCTTTGAACTGCGATCCCCACATCTCAGCCACCTAGGAAACTGAGTTCATTGGCACGAGCCACCAGAACTGAGCACTTGAACCACACCTCCAGCCCAGTAATTTGTTTATTTACTTTTGTTTTTTTTTGGGTCCGGTCGTGGGACCTGAACTCTGAGCCTAGGTGCTGTCCCTCAGCTCTTCAGCTCAGGGCTAGCACTCTACCACTTGAGCCACATTGCCACTTCCAGCTTTTTTCTGCTTATGTGTTGCAGGGCCTCATGCATGGGAAGCAAGCACTCTACCACTGAGCCAACTTCCCAACCCTGCATGGATGGAATTTTATTTATTTACTTACTTATTTTGTCAGTCATGGGGCTTGGACTCTGGGCCTGAGCACTGCCCCTCAGCTCTTCAGCTCAAGGCAAGCACTCTACCACTTGAGCCACATTGTCACTTCCTGCATTTTCTTTATGGCTAAGAATATTGAATCTTTCATTTCTTTCTTAATCTTTTTTTTTGGGGGGGGTCCGGTCGTGGGGCCTGAACTCTGGGCCTGGGCACTGCTGTCCCTGAGCTCTTCAGCTCAAGGCTAGCGCTCTACCACTTGAGCCACAGTGCCACTTCGGCTTTTTTCTTTTTGCTTATGTGGTGCTGAGGAATTGAACCCAGGGCCTCATGCATGCAAGGCAAGCACTCTACCACTGAGCCACCTTCCCAGCCCTTGTTTATTTACTTTTATGCATTTTGTGCCTGTTAGTGGGCTTGAACTCAGGACCTGGGTGCTTTACCTGAGCTTTTTTGCTCAATGCTAGTGGTCAGCCACTTGAGCCACCTCTCCACTTATGCATGAATAATGGAGATAAGAATCTCTTTCCTGTCTTGGCTGGCTGGTCCCTGGATCCTCAGATCTCAGCCTCCTAAGTAGCTAGGATTACAGGTTTGACGAGTTGCTGTCACCTAGCAAGAATTTATTTTTTTATGGGAAGTCTTTGAAAGTTTTAGTAGTGTAATTGAACTGCCAAATAAAGGAAAATTCTTGATGGAGCTGAGGAATCACAGAACACTGTTTTCTGTTGCTTTGGATTGGCTCATGGCAGTAGAAATGTGAAAGTAAAAGGGTGAAAAAATGTTTTGGAAGTCGAATTAACAAAATGGATTGGTGAGGGAAAAAGGAATGAAGTGAGGAATCCTTGCTTTTTTGACTTTGGAACAATTAAGAAGGTAAATGGTGAGGCTATTTACTGAGATGAAAATAGAAGAGAAAAATTGGAGGTGGAAAGAATTCCGAGTTTTATGTAGGATAAATTGAACTTGATATGCGTATTAGTTATGAAATTGGTATGTTGAAAAAGCAGTTGGAACTTTGGGCTCAAGATAGCAATTTGAGAGTAAACCATTCGCTCCTGCCTGTAATCCTAGCTACTCAGAAGACATATTTGAGGAACAAGGTTCAAAGCTAGCTGGAGCAGATAAATCGAGAGGTTTTATCTCCAGTTAACCAGCAAAAGGCTAGAAGTGAAGGTGTTGCTTAAGCGGTAGAATGTTAGTCTTGAGCTAAAAGGCCAAGCAAGAGGTCAAGACCCTGAGTTCAAGCCCCAGTACCAGTACAACAAAAACAAGCTGGGGGAGGGGGGTGGGAAGGTAACTCAGTGGTAGAGTGCTTGCCTTGCATGCATGAGGCCCTGGGTTCAGTTCCTCAGCATCACATAAACAAAATTCTGGAAGTGGTGCCGTGGCTCAAGTGGTAGAGCGCTAGCCTTGAGCTGAAGACCTGAGAGACAGTGCCCAGACTCAGAGTTCAAGCCCTACGACTGCCAAAAACAAAAACAAAAAAAAACAATCTGGGAGATGATCATATAGATGTATGAGAAGAGGTGAAGTCACTTAGGGAGGAAGTGTAGGGAGAAAGTGTCTCAGTGGCTCAAAGTGTTAGTGCACTAGTGAAAAAGTGTAGGGAGAGAAGCAAATGGGGCTCAGGTCTCATATTTGAAGGTTTAAAGAGGAAAAATATTGAGCAAAGATGCCAGGGCCTGGTGGCTTATGGTATACTAGCTACTCAAGAGACTTGAGACCTGGAGAACTGTAGTTCAAAGCCATCCTGCATAGAAAAGTCCTCAAGCTTCCATCTCTAAAATAACCAGCAAAAATCTGGCAGGAGGTGTGGCTTCAGTGTAGTAGATCACTAACCCAGCAAGCATGAAGCTTGAATTCAAAACCTAGTACCATGGCTGGGATGTAGCTCAATGGCAAAATTGCAAGTGCAATGTACAAAAAAAAAAGACTGAAAGAAAAAGACCAAAAAAAAAAAAAATACAGTCAAAACCTAGTACCAGCAAAGGAAAAGCAAATCAGACCAGGAGGTCTATGGAGAAATAAGAAACTGGTTTCTCTTGAAGACTAAAAATGCTTCTGTAATGTTTGATAAGATTGGCAGTCGCACTTGGCAGATTGTTGGTTTTATTATGAGGTCTGCTGTCTACAATTTCAGAAGTGGGAGGTGGGAAACAGATTAGTTGAATGGGATATAAGGAAGTGAAGACATAGGAATTAGAAAAAAATACTCTTTTTGGGGGCAGGAGGGCTTGGTTCTGGGGCTTGTCCTTGAGCTGCTCTGCTCAAAACTAGTACCCTGCCACTTGAGCCACAGCACCATGTCTGGCTTTTTCTGTTTATGTGGTGCTGACTAATCGAACCTAGGACTTCATGCATACTAGGCAAACACTCCACCACTAAGCCACCTTCCAAGCCCTGGACAAAAATAAATTTGTGAGATCCCATCTCAACAGAAAAATTTGGCCAGACACTCTGGCTTGTACCTCTAATTCTATCTACTCAGGAGGCTGAGCTCGGGGATCAAGGTTTGAAGCTAGCCTGGATAAACAAATCTGAGCAACTTCTTTTATCTTCAGTTAACCAACAAAAGCCAGAACTGAAGATATGGCTCAAGTTGTAGAGTGTCAGCCTTGAGTGAAAAAAATCAAGCAAAAGCATGGAAGCCCTAAGTTCAAATCTAGTACCTGCAAAAATAAGCAATAAAAAAAGAGAGGAAAAGAAAAAACCATGTGGTGATACACACCCATCAGCCCAAGTTTTGGTATGAAGCATACAGTAGGAAGATCACTGCAAGTACAGCCTGGGTAAAAAATGAGATCCTAAAAATAACCAATGTACCCAGGCTCTGGGGGCTCATGTCTATAATCCTAGCTACTCAAGAGGCTGAGATCTGAGGATTGCGCTTCAAAGCCTGCCTGGGCAGCAAAGTCCATGAGACTCTTTATCTCCAATAAACCAGCAGAAAACCAGAAGTGGTGCTGTGGCTCAAGTGGTAGAGTGCTAGCCTTGAGCTGAAGAACTGAGGGACAGCACCCAGGCCCAGAGTTCAAACCCCACAACTGACAAAAATAACCAGTGTAAAAAGGGGCTGGAGATGAGGCTTAGTGATAGAGCACCTGCCTAACCATCAAATACCCTGAGTTCAAACTCCAGTCTGGGGAGGGCAGTGGGAAGAAATGCTTGTTTCTTCATTGAACCATAGTTTTTTATGAATCTTTGTTGTCTCTTCTTTAAATTGGCCAGTCTCAAGTCTTTATACCTGCCCCTCTTTCAGTATATTTTCTACACAACTGCACATTAGTGCACTCTTTTTTTTTTCTTTCAGAAAACATGACATTTTCATATCATCTGCTCTAAAGGAGTATGAAAAAGAAGTGAGGTGCAGTTCAATGGTAGAGCCCTTGCCTAATCTTGAGCAAGGCTCTGAATTAGTTCCCCAGCATTGCTAAAAAGAATAATGGAGTATTAGAAGGTTAAAATTCACCTCATGTATAAGTTGGAATTTAATTTGTCTTTTGAAAAATGATAAGTGCTTTGGTAAGTAGAGATGGTTGAGGTGAAATCTGAATGCATTGGAAGGTGATTGAGATGTTCAAGCATGTGAACTTTGGTGATTACAAAGCTGCAGAGGTAGGAGAACTTGTTTTTCTAGATAGGGTGGTTTATTCTGCTCATGGAAGAGTGAGCTGTGGAGGGGAATCATTACTTGGCCTAAAGAAAGGTGATGGGGAAGAGGGTGGTATTCATTCACAGTTGTAAGTACATTGGGGATATTTTTGCCTTTTGTTTTTTTTTTTTCTTGGCAGGTCCTTCAGCTTAAACTCAAGGACTGGAGGCTGTCCCTGAACTTTTCTGCTCAAAGCCAGTACTCTACCACTTAGCCACAACTCCACTTCTGGCTTTTGGCTTGTTGAAAGGCAGAAAAGTCCACAAGACTTTTATTTCCAAGGTGGCTTCAAATCTGTGATCCTCAGATCTCAGCCTCCTGAGTAGCCAGGATTATGAACATAAGCCATTGACGCCTACCTTACCTAACTTGTGAGGTGTGTTAATTCAGGTATTTTTAGTAATAGTCACAAAGTTGTTCAGCCATCACTATGTCAAATTCTATGACATTTCTTATCCTCCAAAAGAAACCCCTTATCTATGAGTGGTCAGTCCCAATTCTCTTAACCTCTTAGCAGCTGCTTTCTGTGGACTTCTCTATTTGTAGAAATTTTATACAAATAGAAATATACTACAGATGGCTTCTTTGACATTGCTGTTTTCAGGGCTCATCCATATCATAGCATGTATTAGCGCTTCGTTTCTTCTTATTTATCTAAGTTTTTGTTATTATTTGGGATGTGTATGTGTGTTCATGGGCATTCTAGGGATCAAGCTCAGTCTTGCATATGTACCACTGGGTTACAAGCATTTCTTCTTCTTTTTGATCAGTTGTAGGGCTTGAACTCTGGGCCTGGGTACTGTTCCTGAGCTCTTCAGCTCAAGGCTAGTGCTCTCTCTACCACTTGAGCCACAGAGCCACTTCTGGTTTTCTGGTAGTTAATTGGAGACAAGAGTTTCACAGACTTTCCTGCTCAGGCTGGTTTTGAACTGCAATCTTCAAATCTCAGCCTCCTGAGTAGCTAGGATTACAGGTGTGAGCCACTGGCGTCCAGCTAGCATTTCTTCTTATTGCATAGTACATTTGCAAGAATATCCCATGCTTTGTTTTGCCATTCATCCATTGATGGACATTTGGGTTGTTTTCTACTTTTCCATTATAAATAATGCTGTTATGTTTATTCACTGTTAGCTCTTCTTTGCTTTGACAAGACACATGAAATAATATGTAAGAAGGAAAGATTTATTTTGGCTTAATGGTTTCAGAGATTTCGTTATTTGGCTCTAGTTTTTGAGCCTGTGGCAGAGGAAAGCTGTCATCATATGGCATCAGGAATTAAAAAGAGGATGGTGCTGGGTTCCAGTATGAAATAACATAACTTGCTTCCACTTGGTCTTACCTCCAAAAAGTTACACTACCTCCCAACATCCCATCAGCCTTCAGCTCCATTCAAACACCATAAGCAGGTACAAGTTGTTAAAAAAGGTTTAAGACCAAAACCATAAGAAAACCTTTTAATGTCTTATACTTTGGTTAAACTCCAAGATAAAAATAATCTTTCAAACTGTATAATTACCAGGCACTGGTGGCTCTCAGCTGTAATCCTAGTACACACACACACACACACACACACACACACACACACACACACACACACACACACACACACACACACACACACACACACACACACACACACACACACACACACACACACACACACGGCTGTAATCCTAGTACACACACACACACACACACACGGCTGTAATCCTAGTACACACACACACACAGCTGTAATCCTAGTACACACACACACACACACACACACACACACAGTGTAGAGTCACAGGAAATTCTTATTAAAAGGCCAGAATTCACTGAGTAGTAAGGGATCATGTCTGTAATACTAGCCACACACACACACTTTCTCTCTCTCTCTGTGTAGAGTCACAGGAAATTCTTACTAAAAGGCCAGAATTCACTGGGTAGTAGGGGGTCATGTCTGTAATACTAGCTATACACACACACACACACACACACAGTGTAGAGTCACAGGAAATTCTTACTAAAAGGCCAGAATTCACTGGGTAGTAGGGGGTTATGTCTGTAATACTAGCTAAACACATACACACACACAGTGTAGAGTCACAGGAAATTCTTATTAAAAGGCCAGAATTCACTGGGTAGTAAGGGGTCATGTCTGTAATACTAGCTATTCAGCCAGAAGTGGAACTGTGGCTCAAGTAGTAGAGCATTATCCTGGAGCAAAAAAGCTCAGGGACAGTGCCCAGGCCTGGAGTTCAAGCCCCAGGTCCAGCA
This sequence comes from Dipodomys merriami, assembly GCF_024711535.1. NCBI lineage: Eukaryota > Metazoa > Chordata > Mammalia > Rodentia > Heteromyidae > Dipodomys > Dipodomys merriami. The sequence goes on from NW_027203381.1 coordinate 57,526,983, forward strand.
CACGCATGTGAGCACACACAGACATACACACAAACACAAATCCGTGTATCTCACTGTGTGTAAAGTATTACTTAATTTAGAAACAGACAATAAAGGACTGGGCACAGGGACAAACACTATAATCCCAGCTACTTCAGCGGTAAAGATAGGGAAGATTAAGGCTCAAGGTTGGTCAGTGAGACCCTCATTCTCAGCCAGGTGTAGTGGTGTACTTGTGGTTACAGCTACTTGGGATGCCATAGGAGGCTGGAGGTATGGGGCTAGCCTCGGATAAAACCATGAGAAACTACCTGAAAACTAAAGCAAAGAAAAGGACTGAGGGGCATGGTTCAAGTGGTAGAGCACTCACTCAGCAGGGTATACACTTTTCTGTATTCACCAAGTGTGTCTTGCAGATGAAACCATGCAAAGTCAAATTTGAAATGTACATTATGCTCAGGTAGTTCCCAAATATATGTTGCTTAGAAATCCATTTTCTTACAGCAAAATTGATTATTATTGTATGTTATATATAAGTATAGTTGGTAATATCTCAGTATATCACAATAAAGCAGTTTAAAAATATATACACAGGTGAGCATGGTGCTATTCACTTACAAATCTAGCGCTTGGTAAGTTGAGGACCATGAGTTTGAGGCAAGACCTGTCTCAAAACAACCAACCAGGGTCTGGGAAGGTGGCTCAGTAGTAGAGTGCTTGCCTTGCATGCATGAAGCCCTGGGTTCGATTCCTCAGCACCACAGAAGCAGAAAAAGCCGGAAGTGATGCTATGGCTCAAGTGGTAGAGCACTAGCCTTGAGCTGAAGAGCTGAGGGACAGTGCCCAGGCCCAGAGTTCAGGCCCCATGACTGACAACAAAACAAAACAAAAAACCACCCACATATACACTACTGCCAAATAATCTGGCCAAATGTATGTCAAGAATATGTAATAAGAGCGGGGTGCCAGTGGCTTACGCCTATAATTCTAGCTACTCAGGAGGCTGAGATCTGAGGATCACAGTTCAAAACCAGCTTGGACAAGGAAAGTCCATGGGACTCTTACCTCCAATTAGCCACCAGAAAACCAGAAGGGACGTTGTGGCTCAAAGTGGTAGAGAACTAACATTGAGCTAAAAAGAGTTTAGCAACAGCACCCAGGCTCTGAGTTCAAGCCCCACGACCAACAACAAAAGAAAGAATACACAATGGGAGCCAGTATTGGTGGCTCATACATTTAATTCTAGCTACTTAGAAGGCTGAGATCTGAGGATCATGGTTTGAAAGTTAGTGAGACCTTTTTTTTTTCCAAATTTATTTATTTATTTTTTTTGCCAGTACTAGGGCTTGAACTCTGCCTAGGCACTGTCCCTGAGCTTCTTTTGCTCAAGGCTAGCACTCTACCACTTGATCCACAGTGCTGCTTTCAGCTTTTTCTGAGTAGAGATAATAGTTTCACAAGCTTTTCTGACTTGGCTGGCTTTGAACTGCAAGCCTCGGATCTCAGCCTCCTGAGTAGCTAGGATTATGAGACACCAGTGCTAACTCTTTATCTCCAACTAAGTACCACAAAAAGTGGAAGTGTATGCTCAAAAAGCTAAGCAATGGCTCAAGCACACTAACCTTGAGCCAAAAAAAAAACAAAACCCCTCAAGGACAGCACCTAGTTCAAGTTCCAGGATCCCCTTCCTCATCCACAGAATACATAACATTGTAAGAATATAAAATGGTACAGCTGTTGTGAAACGTTTGGCAACTTCTCAAAAAGTTAAACACAGAATTACCATTTGATCTTGCAATCCCACCCTAAAATATGTACCCAAGAGAAATGAAAACATGTCCATGCAAAAATACCATGGTGCATGTTATGATTTGGCTCTTTTTGTTTGGGGGGGGGCAAGGGGGTAGTACAGGGCTGTGCTCTTGTTCATCTTTCTTGCTCATTGCTGACACTCTATTACTTGAGCCATGCTTTCAGCCCAGCTCTCTGCTGGTTAATTGGAGATGGCTCTCAAAGATTTTTTTTGTTTTCTGCCCAACCTAGCTTGAATCCTTAGGCCTCAGCCTTTTGAATAGCTGGGATTACAGGTGTGAGCCATCAGTGCTCAGTTCATGTTGTGAGTGAATGTAATTCAAAGTATAAAACATTAAAAGCTTTTCTAAGGTTTTGGTCTTAAGCCTTTCTTAACAACTTGTACCTGCTTATGGAGTTTGAATGGGGCTGGTACATTTACTTAAAAGCTTTCATTTTCTGGGCTGGGAAAGTCACTCAGTGGTAGAGCGCTTGCCTTGCATGCATGAGGCCCTGGGTTCGATTCCTCAGCACCACATAAGCAAAAGGAAAAAAGCTGGAAGTGGCGCTGTGGCTCAAGTGGTAGAGCACTAGCCTTGAGCTGAAGAGCTGAGGGACAGCGCCCAGGCCCAGAGTTCAAGCCCCACGACCGGATCCCTCCCCCAATAAACTTTCATTTTCATGTGTTGGCTGTGGGAAAAAAGCATTTTCTGTGCTGAATAGACAATATTTGAGTTTTATAATAGGCTGTTTTGATGAGGTAGAAATTTTAAGTTGGAGGAATAGATACAGTAATAGTCTTAGCCCTGGAAAATTGTTTATTTGATTTCCATCCAGGTATTTGGTTTTGGTCCAGTAATATAGAGAAAATCTGTTCTCACAAATTGTGAGAGTAACAGATTAAAAAAAAAATAGTTCACATCACCATCACAAGTTCAAAACCTGAAGAGTATTAGGACATTTTGTTTCAAAGTTGAATTGACAATTTCCAACAGCTGCTCACATTTCCTTTTCATAAATCTAAAAGCCAGGCAAGAAGAATCCTGAATGTAATTTAATCCTGGGTCATTTGTGAGAGCCTGCCTCAGCAGATGTATCTGGCTTTAGCTAGAATTTACTTAAATGTGGCATGTGTATAGTTTAGTATTTATTGTTTTTGCTAGATAGCAGCAAACCTGGTTTATTTAAGAATGTTCAGAGCAGAATCTTCCTTAAGCGTTTTTTTTTGTTGTTTTGTTTTGTTTTTGTTTTTTTGCAGACCTGGGGCTTGAACTCTGGGCCTGGGCACTGTCTCTGAGCTTCTTTTGCTCAGGGCTAGCACTCTACCACTTGAGCCACAGTACCATTTCCAGCTTTTTCTGTTAATGTGGTACTGAGCAATTGAACCTTGGGCTTTATGCATGCTAGGTAAGCACTCTACCATTAAGCCATATTCCCAGCTCCAACACATCATGAGTTTTATAGATGAGTAAATGAGGATGATGTTTGACTTGGTGGCCTCTGCTTTACAGATAATCTTATAAAATCCCATACGTTCTGTAAGACTTTTGGCCACTGAGGAAGCACTTTGGTGAATTGTCTGACCTCTGTTTTGAGATTTATTTGTGAGTAGAAGGTAGAGGATTTTGGTTTGGTTTTTTTTTTTTTTTTTTTTTTTTTTTGCGTTGGTCGTGGGGCTTGAACTCTGGGCTTGGGTGCTGTCCCTGCGCTCTTCAGCTCAAGGTGAGTGCTCTACTGCTTGAGCCACAGCACCACATCCAGGTTTCTAGTGGTTTATTGGAGATAAGAGTCTCACAGACTTTCCTGCCCAGGCTGGCTTTGAACCTCAATCCTCAGATCTCAGCCTCCTGAGTAGCTAGGATTACAGGCATGAGCCACCAGCGTCCTGTCTGCACTCAGGAAAAGGAGTAAGGCTTATATAACTACCAAAGTTTTTCTCTGTTTAATTACAGAACAAAGAAGAAACAAGACTGCCTTTTTTTTTTTAATTAACTTTACAAAGATAGTAATTAGATTTTAGGGTGCTCCAAAAATACTTATTTTCCAAATTATAGCAATTGACTCATGATTATCAACTAACATTTAATAAATTGCTAGGATATTTACAAATGCATGAAGCATAGTGATGTTACACAATACAACAGAAAAAAAAATGTTCTCTTGGATCTAGGCTTTACATAGCTACCATTCCATAATGAATCACCCCACCCATATCAAGTGCTCATATATATCTCTAAGATGGACTAACACAGTTGTCTGTGTTTTGTTTGTTGGGTTGTTTCTGTTTTGGTGGTACTGGAAATTGAACTCAGCCCCAAACTTGCTAGGCAGGTGCTCTTACCACCTAGTAGAACTGGTGATTTTCAAGGTAAGATTTCACTCATGCTCTTGCTTTCCCAGGCTGTGATCCCTTTATTTATGCTTCTCCTATTGCTGGGATGACAGACTCATACCATTCCCCTAGCCATTGTCTTGCCCACAGCTAGGATATCAAGTGTTCTGTCACTGCCCCCAGATATTGGTTGAGATAGTCTCAAGAACTTGTTTTTTGCCTGAGCTGGTCTTGAACATTATTCTCCCAAGTAGCTAGGATTATAGGCTTGAGTCGCTATACTCAGCCATTTTTCTTTATTTAGCAACTTTCCTTTTTGTGTATGTGTGTGCCAGTAGTGAAACTTGAACTCAGGGCTTTGCTCCCTTGCTTAGCTTTTTTTGTGTGTGTGTTAGTTGTAGGGCTTGAACTCTAGGCCTGGGTGCTGTCCCTGAGCTCTTCAGTTCAAAGCTAGCATTCTACCACTTGAGCCACAGCACCACTTCTGGTTTTCTGGTGGTTAATTGGAGACAAGAGTCTCACTGACTTTCCTGCCTGGGCTGGCTTTTGAACCATAATCCTCAAATCTTAGCCTCCTGAGTAGCTAGGTGGTGTGAGCCACCTGTGCCTGGCTCTTGCTTAGCTTTTTTTCTCAAGGCTGATGCTCTACTACTTGAACTATATCTTTACTTCTGGCTTCTTGCTTTTTAGTTGGGGATAAGAGTCTAATGAATTTTTCTGCTTAGGTTGACTTAGAACCTGGATTCTCAGATCTCAGCCTTATTATAAGCATGAGCCACCAGCAACTGGCTACATCAACTTTTATGTATTATATAGCATTTATCTATGTGCATAATGTTACTTATTTGTTAACTTACTGTTTTACAGTGAAGAACTGAATATCACCATGTCTGGAATCAAGAGAACAATTAAAGAAACTGACCCTGATTATGAAGATATAGCTGTGGCCCTTCCAAATAAGCGACAAAAAGCAATTGAGAATTCAGGTAGAAATTGACTAACCCAAAATACATGGTATAAAAAATGAACTATGAAAAAAAAATGCACTATTTTGGGGGGGTAGAAAGGGATGGGAAGAGGAAACAAAGGAGGAGGCAACAGTGTTTGATAAGAAATATACTCATTATCTTGCCCATGTAATTGTAACCCCTCTGTATGGTATTTTCACAATTAAAAAAAAAAGAACTATGTCACTTGAAGGGGGAGAATGAAGGAAGGGATGACATAGATCAAGAAGCATTGTCCTCATTGTCCCTTAGTACAACTACTTACTAGTAAAAAAAATTGACTTGCCTTAGGAAATTATTTCTTAGTTTACATTTACCTTCACTCTTAAGAAATGAAATTAATTTCCATATCTGTGTATATAATTCAGAGGAGGTTATAAGAGGGAGTTGTTAAGTATTTCGTGTAATAGTACATAATGCCAGGAGCTTGTGGCTCATGCCTTAATCCTAGCTACTCAGGAGGCTGAGATCTGAGGATGGAGGTTCAAATCTAACCTGGGCAGGAAAGGCCATGAGACTCGTATCTCCAATTAACCATCAAAAAACCGGAAGTGGCACTGTAGCTCAAGTGGTAAAGTGCTAGCCTTGAGCTGAAGAGCTGAGGGACAGCGCCCAGGCCCAGAGCTCAAGCCCCATAAGTGACCCCCCCAAAAAAAAAGTACATAATGGTGGTATAAAAGGCAGATCTGGGGGGCTGAGAAGGTGGCTCAGTGGTAGAGCACTTGCCTTGCATGCATGAGGCCCTGGATTCGATTCCTCAGCACCACATAAGCAAAAAGAAAAAAACCGGAAGTGGTGCTATGGCTCAAGTGGTAGCGTGCTAGCCTTGAGCTGAAGAGCTAAGGGACAGCGCTCAGGCCCTGAGTTCAGGCCCCACGACCGGACCCCCCCCAAGGAAAAAAAAAAAGGCAGATCTGGTTCTGAGGGTTACAGTTCAAAGCAGCCTGGGCAGGAAAGTTGTGAGACTCTTATCTCCAGTAAACCACTAGAAAACTGGAAGTGGCGCTGTGGCTCAAGCGGTAGAGCACTCCCTTTGAGCTGAAGAGCGCAGGGACAGCACCCAAACCCAGAGTTCAAGCTCCACGACTGACCAAAAAAAAAAAAAAAAAAAGGCAGATCTGGTAGAAACACATCAAGTAGAGTGTGAAAGTGGTAGTAATGAAACAGACTAAGTTTTAGCTATTTTTGCATGTTCTTATAGTCTTTTAAGATATTTGGACTATAAAGTATAATCATGTGAGGTGATTATGGGTGATACATATATAAAGGCTATTTTAATGATTGCGTTATTTTAATGTGCATAGACATAGTTTCATCAGACTTGTTTTGTGACTTACTATATTAAAATAAATTATTAACTAATTTTTAAAGACTAAATTTTAGCCGGGTGCTGGTGGCTCACGCCTGTAATCCTAGCTACTCAGGAGGCTGAGATCTGAGGATCTCGGTTCAAAGCCAGCCTGGGCAGGAATGACCGTGAGACTCCTATCTCCAATAAACCACCAGAAAACCGGAAGTGGCGCTGTAGCTCAAGTGGTAGAGCGCTCGCCTTGAGCTAAAGAGCTGAGGGACAGCGCCCAGGCCCAGAGTTCAAGCCCCACGACCGACAAAAAAATAAAATAAAATAAAGACTAAATTTTAAATTGAATTAAAGTTTTACATGTGTGTTAGCCAGTCTTCTATCACTGATGAAATGCCTGAGAAGTCAATGAAAGAAGGAAATATTTGTTTATTTATTTATTTATTTAGCCCAGTCCTAGTTCTTGAACACAGGGGCCTGGGTGCTGTATTGTAACTTCTCAGGTTCAAGACAAGTGCTCTACTGCTTGAACCACAGTACTGCTTCTAGATTTTTGTGAGTAGTTTATTGGAGATAAGTGGCTTACACTGGTAATCTTAGCTATGCAGGAGGCTGAGATCTGAGGATTGCGATTTGAAGCCAGCACGTGCTAGAAAGTCTGTGAGATTCATCTCGAGTTAAATCAGAGAAAATACCAGAAGTGGCATTGTGGCTTAAGTTGTAGTGTACTAGCCTTTAGCAAAAGAAGCTCCAGGATAGTACCCAGGCCCCAAATTCAAGCCTCAGGACCAGCAAAAGAAAAAAATCTTACCAACTTTCCTGCCCAGGCTGGCTTTGAACTGTGATCCTCAGATCTCAGCCTCTTGAGTAGGAGTACAATTGGGAGCCACCAGCACCTGGATTTACTTAGATTCATAGTTTCAGTCCAAGCCATGTCTCCCTTACTTTGATCCTCAGATTGGTAGAATGTCTGATAGTATAATAGAGGAGGCTGCTCACTAAATGGCAGCCAGGAACCAGAGCTTGGAGAGTCAGCAGGCCAGCCATATAGCTAAGGGAAAAATGTTCCTTTCATACCCAGTGAGCTACTTCCTTCAAGTAGGCCACTTCTGGAGTTTCCACTACCTCAATTGCTTCATCAGCTGAGGACCAGACTTTTAGCACATGGCATTTAGGGGACATTTAAGATCTATACTAGATTTATTTGGGAAAAAAGTTAGACATATCTTTTTTCTTTCGTTTTTTAATGCTGGTCCTAGAGCTTGAACTCAGGGCCTGGACACTGTCCCTGAGCTTTTTTGCTCAAAGCTAGTGCTCTACCACTTGAGTCACAGCTCTATTTCTGGTTAGGTTTTTTTATTTATTTATCTTTTTGGTGTTTATTTGGCAGATGAGTTTCTTGGACTTTCCTACTTGTGCTGACTTTGAACTGTGATCCTTAGATCTTATCTTCTTGAGTAGCTAGGATTACAGGCATGAGCCATCAGCACCCATCTTAGACATATTACTTCAGAGCATTCTTTTATATAACCACAGTACAGTGATCAAAACTAACTTTTTTTGCCAGTCCTGAGGCTTGAACTCAGGGTCTGGGCATTGTCCCTGAGCTTCTTTTGCTCAAGGCTAGCACTCTACCCCTTGTGCCACAGCACCACTTCTGGCTTTTTCTGTTTATGTGGTATTGAGGAATTGAACCTAGGCCTTCATGAGTGCTAGGCAAGCACTCTACTACTAATGCATGTTCCCATCCCCCAAACCAAGACATTTTAACATTATTATATTATGTGACAAGTTGTCCCAGGCATGTATTTTACAACCAGATTTTTCTCCTTCAGAATTTATTGAGGTCACACTGAGAATTTATTTGTCATATCTCTTCAGTTTCTTTTCAGTTTCCTCAAACTCTTTATCTTTTTTGTCTTGACTAATTGAATGATACAGGCCAATTATTTCTGTAGAATGTCGTTCGGTTTGGTTTTGTCTGATGTTTCATTGTGATTAGATCCAGCATTTTTACAGGAATGTCACACAGTGATACAATAGTCCTCTCAGTGCTTTGTTCTTGTTTCTGTTGCTGTTGACCAAATCAAGACAACTATTGAATTGGGCTTGGACGTACTTTATATTTCTTATGTAGCTCGAGATGCTGCTGTCCAGAAGATTGAGACTATTATCAAGGAACAATTTGCTCTTGAAATGAAAAATAAAGAACATGAAATTGAAGTCATTGACCAGGTATAAATGATAATACATTGAAAAAAGACATTTAAATCTGTGGGGGAAAAGTATATGGTGATTGTTGTATGTTATTTTTTTGTGTGTGTATATGTATATGCTGGTCCTGTGGCTTAAACTTGGGGCATGGTTGGTGTGTGTGCGTGTGTGTGTGTGTGCGTGTGTGTGCGCGCGCGCGTGCGTGCGTGCGTGCGTGTGTGTGTGTGTGTGTTATGGGGCCTGAACTCGGCCTGGGCATTGTCCCTCAGCTCTTGAGCTCAAGGCTAGTGCTCTACCACTTGAGCCATAGCATCACTTCCGGTTTTTTCTGTGTATGTGGTACTGAACCCAGGGCCTCATGCATGCAAGGCAAGTACTCTACCACTGAGCCACTTTCCCAGCCCATGTGTGAATTTTTTGCTCAAGGCTAGCACTGTACCACTTGAGCCAGAGCTCTGCTTCTGGCTTTTTTTTGCCAGTCCTGAGGCTTAAACTCAGTCAGGGCATGGGCATTGTCTCTGCATTTCCTTTGCTTAAGGCTAGCACTCTACCATTTGAGCTACAGCACAACTTCCAGCCTTTTCTGTTTATGTGGTACTAAGGAATTGAACCCAGGGCTTCATGCATGCTAAGCAAGCACTCTACCACTAAGCCACATTCCCAGCTTATGCTTCTGGCTTTTTAGTGGTTTGTTGGAAATAAGAGTCTCAGGGTCTTTCCTGCCTAGGCTGGCTTTGAACCTCAATTCTCAGATCTCAACCTCCTGAATAGAATTACAGATGTGAGCCACCAGCACCCAGCAATCCTAATCTCAAGAGCCTCATAAGTAGCTATGATTACAGGTATGACCCACTAGCACCAGCCTTTTGTTTCTATTTATTTATTTATGTATTTTATTTATTTATTTTTTTTTGGGGTCCAGTCGTGGGGCCTGAACTCTGGGCCTGGGCGCTGTCCCTCAGCTCTTCAGCTCAAGGCGAGTGCTCTACCACTTGAGCCACAGTGCCGCTTCCGGCACTGAGGAATCGAACCCAGGGCCTCATGTATGCAAGGCAAGCGCTCTACCTCTGAGCCACCTTCCCAGCCCCAGCCTTTTGTTTTTAAAATGACAATATCTCACAGTGTAGTTGACCATGCTGGTCACAAAGTCCTGATTCTTCTGCCTTAGCCTAGATAGGAAAGTCTGTGAGAAGTAGTTTCACAGACTTATCTCACTGGAAGTAAGAATCTCTAGTTAACCACCAAAAGCCAGGAATGGAGCTGGATCAAGTGGCAGCCTTAAATCTTTGCCAATCTCTTGGTAAGAAATGCTTTGTTTTTCTTTGATTATTTGTGCTCTTATTCATGTCTTGTTTTGTGAGTTGTATGTCACTTGGGTTTGCTGTTTTCTAAAGTAACATGTAAACACTTGTTTTTAGCGATTGATTGAAGCAAGAAGGATGATGGATAAACTTCGTGCCTGTATTGTAGCAAACTACTATGCTTCTGCAGGTCTTCTAAAAGTTTCTGAGGTAATAATTTCTTAAGTCACTTGCCAACCACATTTGTTGGTTAGGCAAGGGTAAGTTATGTCAGCATGTAATGCCTGGCTTTCATTTTGGTGCCAGTGATTAAACTTGGGGTCTCCTACACACATTTTATCATTCAGCAACTTTCACAGTCCCTACTCCTGTTTCTGAAAAATCACATTTACAAATTCTGGGTACATACGAATTTTTGGTGTGATTGGGGTAAACTATTCAATATAAGCCAGATTCTTTTGTTTTTCTTTTTTTTTTGGTCAGTCATTGGCCTGAACTCTTAAGTCTGGGTACTATCCCTCAGCTCAAGGCTAGTGCTCTACCTACTTCACAGAGCTGCTTCTGGGTTTTTTTGCTTATGTGGTGCTGAGGAATCAAACCCAGGGCCTCATGCATGAAAGGCAAGCCCCTAAGCCAGATTCTTTTTAAAAAATTTTTTATTGTGAAAATACCGTACAGAGGGGTTACAATTACATGGGCAAGGTAATGAGTACATTTCTTATCAAGCATTGTTGCCTCCTCCTTTGTTTCCCCTCCCATCCCTTCCCATCTCCTCCCCCCCCCCCACACACACCTCCCCAGCCAGATTCTTATCTAATCTCTTATATAGCTCCATATTAGGTTTAACATAATGGAAATCATGAGGTAACATCTTCATGATGGAGTATTTGAAGCAGCTATTTCTGTTTAAAAAACATACTCATTTAGTCTTTTGTTTTGCCAATAGCAGTTCTGATCAGTGGTATTTAATGGTCTAGAAGTACATAGATTTTTATCTTGTTATGCTGATTAGGATTTATCAAGGTTATTGAAGCATGCTTTTGTCTATTATCTGACATCTAATTATTTTTACTTATAAAAATTTCTTATTTAATTTCATTTACTTAAAATAATTAGTCTAAGAATCCCTTATTAGACATTACCACATTTATAGTTCTGAGAAACTTTTATTATTGACCTTTATCTGCTTTGAGGCTTTGATTCTGAAAGAGTAGTGATTCCTTTTCACCAAAACAAATATTTTTAGAAACAATGTTTTAAAGTAAATAATACAGTTCTAAAAAGGGCATCCTAGGAACGTAACTACATTGCATGACATAATGAGATGCAGTATATTTTTTGTTTGTTTTTTGAAGCGAATAAAGAATAATTTACTAGAAAAGTAAACTTGTACCTTGAGGAGTGAGATAGACAGTTGGGTAAGGAGTAAGGTTGCTGTGAAGAAGCTATTAGAATTTAGAGTTTATTGTCCTGTAGGATGGGATACTGCTTGGAACAAACTCAGGGCCTTTACCAAAATGGTTTGTCCACTGAGAGGCTTCCTGTGGTATTTTGTTTGTTTGGTTTTGTTTAGTTTTCATACACGGTTGCATTATATTTCGAAATTACTCTCCTTTAATTTTTCTTTAGTCCTTTCCCTTTCTCATCACACTGGGCGTTGTCCCTTAGCTCTTCAGGTCCAAGCTAGCACTCTGCCACTGAGCCACATCGCCACTTCCAGTTTTCTGGTGGTTTACTGGAGATAAGAGTCTTACAGACTATTCTGTCCCAGTTGGCTTTGAACCGTGATCCTCAGATCTCAGCCTCCTGAGTAGCTAGGATTACAGGCATGAGCTACCAACGCCCTGCTACACTATGTTTTTTATACAAGTAACTAAGATACAAAAAAGTGTCTTGTGATCTGTACTAGTGTGAGGGAGAACTTTATACATATAAGTATTAATGATTTTTAAAGCATTTTATGTTACATGTTGCTGCTATAGGGGTACCATTATACTGTGTACTATTTTTTATTTTTACAGTTCTTATAAGGATACTTTATTTGGAGATGCTAATATATTTAAGTAAAATGACGTGATATTTAATGTTTTAAAGTCAAATCTTTCTGAAAGCCTTACATCTTACAGCTTTTTGTGTTTTTTTTATGTGGTCTCATTAGGTATTCCAGGCTGGCCTCAAACTCATGATCCTCCTTTGTGCATTGTATATGCTAGCTTATCTTTGGCTTTTACTTAATTGTTACTAGTTTTTTTTTTTCTCCCAGTGGATTTTAGTCCTCATTTTTACAGATATAGGAAACTTTTAGGGATTTTAAACAAGATCTTAAAGATGCAGATTTTTAGATACCAATTTTTTGTCTAATTCTGGTGACTATTAAAAGTTTGCTTACTTTAATTTTTTTCTCTAGGGATCAAAGACATGTGACACAATGGTTTTTAATCATCCTGCTATTAAGAAATTTTTGGAATCACCATCGAGGTCATCCTCTCCTACCAATCAGAGATCAGAAACACCATCAGCTAATCATTCAGAAAGTGATTCTTTATCTCAACACAATGACTTCTTATCTGACAAAGATAATAACAGCAATGTGGATTTGGAGGAAAGACTCTCAAACAACACGGAGCAGAGACCAAGCCGAAATACTGGAAGGGTATAGAGTTGGATGGAGGGGAGGGAATCAAAGAAGAGAGCTAGCATTTATTAAGTATGCATGAGTTTTTCATTGAACTTTCAAAGGAGTCCTAGGAAATAGCCTGTTTTCCTTTAGAGTGAGAAACTCGGTCTTAATAAAGTTAATTATATTTTCCTAAAAGGGTTAGAACTGAGAAGCCCATATTTTTCTAATTTTAGGGCTCAGGGCTCCAATGTATAAGCACAACTCCTTGATGTTTTTATGTAGATATCACAAAAACTTTTAGGTGTTGGCATTTCAATGACTGCTAGAATTCTTTTCACTCTGTCAAGTTTATTCTCTGAAGTGACTCTTAAATACTTTACTCTGTGAGGCTATTTTAAGGATACAGTAGTAGCCAGAGAAAATTGGACAAATAATAAATAGAATTGAAAGATGTATTAGTATATGATCCTGTTAGCTTATGAGTTTCTAGTTCAAACGTATATGATCCTGTTAGCTTATGAGTTTCTAGTTCAAACGTGGTATTTGGCTATAGAGTGTTTATTAGAGTCAACCATTGGTTTTCCCACATGTTTGTAATATAGGAAATTTCTGAGTTGCTTTCCATATATGCATACATCAAGTGCTCAGTTTTTTAAAATAAAATAAACTTATTTTTCTAATTACAAATTCATGTCATCATTAGTAAAAATTTAAAAATAAGAGCAAAAACAAACCCCCTAAAGTCACTCATAATGGTGCCATACAAAAAACAGAACTTTAGTGTTGAGTTACTTGTATCTTCCTCCTGCATTCTGAACAAATATTATTAATATTTTAAGAATAGTTTAGGTCAAACTAGTCATAGGATTTAGAAATTCAATGTCTTTTATACACTGGGTGATAATTGTGTGTGTATTTAATAGAATCAACATTTAGTATGTCCCAGGCACTTTCTTAAGAACTACAAGTAATCATAAAGTAGGTGCTATTAACAAAAATCTTTTGAGGAAATTGTAGCAGAGAGTAACTACCCAAGACTCTGTATTAGTACATAGAAGGAGCAGGATTGGAACCTTGACAGTCTGTTACTATAATCTTTAAAAAAAATAACCATTTTTTACTTTTTCTTGCAAAATCTAAGTATTGCAGAAGTTTGAAATTTTTTTTTTTTGTTGGTTGTGGATCTTGAACTCTGGGCCTGGGTGCTGTCCCTTAGCTCTTCGGCTTAAGACCAGTGCTCTACTACTTGAGCCACAGCACCACTTCCGGCCTTTTCTGTTTATGTGGTGCTGAGGAATCGAACCCAGGGCCTCATGCATGCAAGGCAAGCACTTTATCACTGAGCCACCTTCCCAGCCCTGAAAAGCTAAATTTTATTGAATCCTTCATTCGCATTCCCACTTTCCAGAGATAACCAATGTATTTGTTTTTCTCCTGTATCCTTTTACACCTTATTTGCATATGTAAAGCAGATATGTGAATAAGCAGACCATTAAGAATACATGGAACTACAGCATACACTTTCATTTATTTTTATTTTATTTTATTGTAAAGATGCTGTACAGAGGGGTTACAGTTACATGAGTGAGGAGCATCGTTACCCCCTCCCTCATTGTTCTCCCACTATCCCTTCTCTTCCCCATTCCCTCAAGCACACAGACTTAAATAAATTATTTGAATATTTACAGTAAATGTTTTTCATGTTTTAAGTACTATAAAGTTTATGTAATAAAACTGAAATTTCTTTCATAACTTTTATAATAGTGTAGTTTCTGTCTGCATTGTATAAAATAGAAGTGAATAGCAATTGTTGGGTTTTTGTTTGTTTTTTTAGGATACTTCCAATGTTACTGGCTCCCATAAAACAGAACAACGGAATACTGATCTCACAGGAGATGAGACCTCACGCCTTTTTGTAAAGAAAACAATAGTTGTTGGTAATGTGTCCAAGTGAGTACAGTTGGATTGACCCATTTTCAGTCTCATTTATAGTAATACTTTGACATTATTATTTCTTTACTGTGGTATTGCAGTAGGACAGTCTCAGGAATTCTTTTTCTAAGCGTTCAGTTGTTTCAAAAGTAAATGATGAAGCCAAGGGCTAGTGTGGCTCATACCTATAATTCTAACTGCTCAGGAGTCTTGAGATTTGAGGGTCAAGGTTCAAAGCCAGCCCAGGAAGGAAAGTCAGACTCATCTCTAATTAAGCACCCAAGTAGTCAGAAGCTGTAGAATGCTAGCCTTGAGCAGAAAACTCAGGGACAGCACCTAGGCTCTGAGTTCAAGTTCCAGGACCAGTACATATATATATACATACACATAAAAGTAAATGATGGTCCAAAGATTTACTTAGTGTAATCTTAGTAAACAGAATTCGAATTAGGATTTAGAGGCCTCCTCCTTATTGTATCTTCTATTTTATGCTATATTCACAAATATCCATAGGTAGAAAGAATTGAGGTGTTTACTCTAAAATGTTGCTGGAACCAGACCTTGAATTTCCAACATTTTGTACCTTCTTCCCACCATGACAATCTGGCTTTATCACAGAATTAAAATTAATTAAAATTTTAAAAAAATTGCTGGAAAGGCACTATAATAATAATAATAATCTCTTGGGGCTTTTTATTTTTATTTATTTATTTTTGTTCTTTGTTTTTTGTTGGTCATGGGGCTTGAACTCAGGGCCTGGGCGCTGTCCCTAAGCTCTTTTGCTCAAGGCTAGTGTTCTACCACTTTGAGCCACAGTGCCATTTCTGGTTTTTTTGGTGGTTACTTGTAGGGGAAATAAGAGTCTCACAAGGACTTTCAGCACAGGCTGGCTTTGAACCATGATCCTCAGATCTTAGCCTCCTGAATAGCTAGGATTATAGGTATGAGCCAATGGTGCCCAGCTCTCATTTGGTTTTTGAAAGCTCTCTGAGTGATAAATTCTCAATGTACTGCTTCTCTAGCTTTGAAATCTACAGTTTTTTTTTTCTTCCATGTGTACAATCAATCTCAGTATCAGCCATTTATTTGTGGTTGGCACTATCAAAGCTGAAATAAAATTCTTTGGGGGAACTTTTATTTTCTGATGAAAATGGAAGAATTTAAGTGTGAAGCTTGTTTGATTTTTTTTTTAAAGGAAAAAAAACCGTCTCGGGCTAGGAATGTGGCTTAGTGGTAGAGTACTTGTCTAGCATGCATGAAGCTCTGGGTTTGATTCCTCAGTACCACATACACAGAAAAAGCAGGAAGTGGCTCTGTGGCTCTAGTGGTAGAGTGCTAGCATTGAGCAGAAGCAGCTCAGGGACAGTGCCAGGTCCTGTGTTGAAGCCTCAGGACTGGCACAAACAAAAACCCTCTTACTTCTATTTCCTGGATCTTTGATGTTTTATTTTTCTTCAAAACCTAATTTTAGGTCCATTTTAGTGATTCTATAAGGCAAATCAAAGAGGTTTGAATCTTATAAGTTATCGGGACACGAGAACAAAGTAGATAAGATCTCATTTGTAGCTCTCTTGGTTGTTTCAAAAGTAAACTGAGGTCTAGCTTCCTTTAGATCCTTCCTTAATGTGTTTGCCAGCCTTTTTATTAGAAGAAAAAGTACTTAGAACTGAATGTTGGTGGTTCTTGCCTATGATCCCATATACTCAGGCTAAAATCTGAGGATCATGGTTCCTTGCCAGCCTAAGCAGGAAGTCCAGGAAAGAGACTCATCTCAGATTAACCAGCAAAAAGCCAGAAGTGGCTCAAGTGGTAGAGATGTAGCCTTGAGCAAAAGGCTAAGGCCCTGAGTTCAAGCCCCAGTATTAGCATTAAAAAAAAGGTAATAGGGTGAATTTAATCAATATACATTGTATAAAAGTAAATTATTTCTTTATATATATACTTACAAAATAAGATTATTTATTTATTGTGACATTCCTGGAGTTTGAACTCAGCCTATGCACTGTCCCTGAGCTTTCTTTATTCAGGACCAGAGTTCTACCATTTGAGCCACTTCTGGCTTTTAATTAGAAATAAGAGTCTCATGGGCTTTCCTGCCCAGGCTTGTGTCAAACCATCTCAGTCTTCCAAGTAGCTAGGATTGCAGGTATGGGCTACCAGCACCTCCCTGAAAAATAATTTCAAAGGTATATTATTAGAACTGGAGGTGTGGCTCAAGTGGTTGTAGTCCTTCAGCTGTGAGTGAAAAAGCTATAGCAAGCACAAGGCTTGGAGTTCAAGCTCCAATATTAGCACAAAAAATATAAAGTAAACCTTTACTTTAGCAGCAAAAATATACTTGGTAAGTCAAGCAGAAACTCAGTTGGAGACATAAGAAAGAACTGAAAAATTATAGCAGTATGCCAGATATATGCATGAGGAGATTGGATATTGTTAATGTGCCGTTTTCCTCAAATTGGTCTGTGGATATTCTCAGGAAAATCCCAACAAGGTTTATAAAATTCATAGACTAGTTCTTTTATTTTTATTTTTATTTATTTATTTATTTATTTATTTTAATTTTGTTTTTGGGTCCGGTCGTGGGGCCTGAACTCGGGGCCTGGGCACTGTCCCTCAGCTCTTCAGCTCAAGGCTAGCGCTCTATGACTTGAGCCACAGCGCCACTTCCGGCTTTTTTCTTTTTGCTGAGGAATCGAACCCAGGGCCTCAGGCATGCAAGGCAAGTGCTCTACCACTGAGCCACCTTCCTAGCCCCTAGACTAGTTCTTTTATAGGAAAGAGCAAAGTGCCACAACTGGACAAGAATGCCACTGAAGAACTGCCTTACTAAGAACAGTCATAGGCATAGTTGAACAAAAAAAGGCCAGGTCCATGTTTTCCTCCAGAACTTCAGTAAGAGGCCTCAGACATTGAAGTAAGCACAGAGCTCTTAAAGAATTTAACATGCCAGTTTTTTTGTGGTAAGGAGTAGAAATGGCTTGTTTGGGCTTTTGTGGCATGGAAGAACCAAGTGCAGTCTTTTGGTAGCAGTAGTTTGGTGCCAGAAGGTCCGAGTTCTGGCTCCCTAAAGCCTGAAAGAGCTCCTAAAAGCCCAAACTAGAGGCTCTTTAACCCAGGAATAAAAATATAAAAACAAGTTTTTGTTTTTAAAATTTCAGACCAGTAGCCAAAAATTAAAACAGACCTTAAGGGAATACTCCTTAGAACAACAACAACAAAAAGTTTCAGGAATTAAAAATACAATGATTAGCTACAAAGACTCATTTTTCTCATTATGTGATATCTAATCTTCTTTTAAGTAGGACTTGTTTTGTTACAGTTTTGAAGGAAAAGAATTCACGGTTCTTCTTTTTTACCTCAGGTATATACCTCCAGATAAGAGGGAAGAAAATGACCAGTCAACCCATAAGTGGATGGTGTATGTCCGAGGGTCCCGTAGAGAACCCAGCATTAACCATTTTGTCAAGAAAGTTTGGTTCTTCCTTCATCCTAGCTATAAGCCAAATGACCTTGTGGAAGTTAGGTAAGCACATGAATTTTTTATTTTTTTTTTTTTGGGGGGGGGAGTGTCCGGTCGTGGGGCCTGAACTCTGGGCCTGGGCACTGTCCCTCAGCTCTTCAGCTCAAGGCTAGCGCTCTACCACTTGAGCCACAGCGCCACTTCCAGCTTTTTTCTTTTTGTTTATGTGGTGCTGAGGAATCGAACCCAGGGCCTCATGCATGCAAGGCAAGCGCTCTACCACTGAGCCACCTTCCCAGCCCGGTGTCATTCTTTTTGATGGAAGCGTAGAATTCACATTTTCTTGATCCATTCATGTACTGAGGGGCATCCCATAGCTTAGCTAAGGAGCATAATACTTTAACAAAGATATTTTAGTGAACTTAAGAATTACAAGTTTTTAAAGTATATTTTTTAAAAAAAATAGTAGAGCATATTTTTCAATGCCCAAATCAACAAGAAATTTTTTTACATGACAAAAATTTAATTCATCGATGCAGGTAAATATTTAATATGAATAATGTCAATTGGTTAATGTGTTGTGTTTTGATGATAAACTTCTATTTTTATTTTATTTTATTTTTTGTTGGTCGTGGGGCCTGAACTCTGGGCCTGGGCACTGTCCCTCAGCTCTTCAACTCAAGGCTAGCACTCTACCACTTGAGCCACAGCACCACATCTGGTTTTTTCTGCTTATGTGGTACTGAGGAATCGAACCCAGGGTCTTATGTATGCAAGGCAAGCAGTCTACCACTGACCCACCTTCCTAGCCCATAAAATTCTATTTTTACAAAAAAGAGGATTTGAAATTTTTTATATAAAACCTTTAATGATGCAAACCAGATTTTGTATTCTTTCTTCATTATCACAGCAGGAATTGGAATTTGTATTACACTTTTGATTTCTTTGAAGTTGCAATAAAAAATCATGTTGTAATGTATGAGGTTGTACTTACTGAGAAATCTTTGCTGATCTGTGGGAAAGGTACAGCAAATTGCTTAGCTTGTTACATTACTACAATCTGAGGAAGCCAAACCCTTTTACATTCCTCTTATACACTTGAAGTATCTCTTAATAATAGTAAATGAACTTTGTTTTTTGACATGTATGACACTTTAGCATTTTTGTTTTCTTTTTCTTTTTTTGGGTCAGTTGTAGGGGCTGAACTCTGGGCCTGGACACTGTCCCTCAGCTTTTCAGCTCAAGGCTAGCGTTCTACCATTTGAGCCATAGTGCCACTTCCAGCTTTTTTCTGCTTATGTGGTGCTGAGGAATCGAACCCAGGGCCTCATCCATGCAAGTCAAGCACTCTACCACTGAGCCAACTTCCCAGCCCCCATTTTAACATTTTTGAAATAGCTGTTAGGAGTTGTACTTGTTCACCTGGTCCGTGTCACTCTGATAGTAAGGTATAAAAGAGTCACTGGGACATGATTAACCAGTTAATTTTCACAGTCTTATTGAATCATACTATCACCATATTACCTACCACATGTCTTTTCCTAAGGAAGTCATACTTTATTAACAAGAAGTTTATGGCTTATTGCTTTCAAATATACATATATACATTTTTTTTAAAGAAATTCTTAGCCAGGTGCCAGGAACTTATGCCTGGTGGGAGCATTGGCAGCTGCCTTGAAATTTAGGATTATTCTTTTGTATCAAATCACAAATATAAACTGGATACCTATGGCTAACGCCTATGTTCCTAATTTCTTGGAAGCTAGTGATTGGGTAGAGTGTGGTTTGAGGCCAGCCTGGACATAAACTTGAGACCACATCTCAATCAGTAGCTGGACTCTGGGTGGCATGCATCTGTCATCCTAGCTACAAGGGGAAGTATAAGTTGGCATACATGAGAGACCCTAAAGTAGTCAAAAACAGCTGGGAATGTGGTTAAGAGTAGAATGTCCACCAAGCAAGCACAAGTTCAGCCCTCAGAAGCACCAAAAACCAAAATGCACAAATGTGTCTATAATGTACTTTGAATCTCATCACACATTTTCTGATGAAAAACATAGTTAGATTGCATTCCTATAGAATTTTGCGTAGTTGTCATGACCATAATTAGCCAACTTTCTAAAAGCTGTGATTGTAAACTTTGCTTTTAAGCACAAGGAGATCCATGAATGTGTTCTCAATTCAGGGTTTGGAGTACAGTTGCAAAGGTGAAGAATATATGTTCCCTGCCCTTGGGAAGTTCAATGGAGTATGTAGGACTAGAATGGCTCTGCCCCTGGAGAATATCCTAGTGAGGCTTTTCAAAACATCTGTCTCTTTCATTTAGTTTGAATATAGGAACTCTAGAGCAGCACTGTCCAATAGAAGTATATTATGAGCCGAAGGTGCAATTTAAATTTTAAAACCATCCATCTGTTGGTGCCTCATGCCTGAATTCCTAACTACTCAGGTGGCTGAGATCTAAGAATCACAGTTCCAAGCCACCCCAGGCAGGAAAGTCTGAGACTCCAATTTTAACTGCCCAAATAATAGAGTGTTAGCCATGAGAAAAAAAAAATAGCTTAGGGACAGTGCCCAGGCCCTGAGTCAAGTCTCAAGACCAGCACAAAAACAAATAATTAAAAGCCAGAGGATGAAAATAAGTTACTTGTTGGCAGGATAATGCAGTTTTAGGCTGCAAGTCAAGAAAATACTCTGTGTTGTACAAGTTCCATAGTAATGAGCTCAGTACTACTGTGCATCGACAACAGACAATCTGGGTAGGGAAGATATCTGCCACCTTGGAACATAGACTAGCACAGTGGTAAATCATGGCTCCTGCAGCCTGTTGCTTAACCTTCAATCCTGGTTGCACAGTTTACTTTGTGTGTGCAACCATGGCAAGTTAGCTGTAACCTCTCTGAGGTTGGTTTCTAGTGTAATTATATAATTACGTTCCTAGGTAAGTTAATAGATAAAAAGGGTTTACAACAGTGTTTGAGTCAATAAGTCTTTAACAGTATTTGCTATTTTGAGGGGCAGAAATTCATCCTGGAAAGATTTAGGAGAATTGATTTAGTTTTGTTGAAGATCTTCCATGTGGAAGTGGGCAGTAACAGCTATTTAGAAATGGAAAATGTTTGTTTTTGAGACAGGGCCTTGCTATGTAGATCATGAATTGCATGTTGGTGATCCTCTTGCCTCTGCCTCTTGACTGCTGGCATGGTAGCATTACAGAGAGATACCACTCTCAAGGCTGAGACTTCTAAGAAGTGGTAAATTCTAGGTTACTAGGAGTAATCCTGAGTCTGGCTGGTCACTGCTTAATAGTATTTTTTACCTCTGAGGAATTTTGTTCTGGAGAAGCACTGTTTTATATGGTAAAATAATGTCTTTTGAGGTATGGCATTTCCATACCCAATGTCTCTCCTTTGGTAGGTTTTACATTCCTTTTTTGTTTCCAGAAGTACAGATACAGAGGAATTTCCTGTTAAAAATATTATTCCTGGGCTGGGAAGGTGGCTCAGTGGTAGAGCGCTTGCCTTGCATGCTCGAGGCCCTGGATTCGATTCCTCAGCACCACATAAGCAAAAAAAAAAGCTGGAAGTGGCGCTCTGGCTCAAGTGGTAGAGCACTAGCCTTGAGCTGAAGAGCTGAGGGACAGCACCCAGGCCCAGAGTTCAGTCCCCACGACCAGAACCCCCCCCTCCAAAAAAAAAAAATTATTCCTTTTGGGGCTGGAAAGATGGCTCAGCAGTAGAGTGCTTGCCTCGCATACATGAGGCCCTGGGTTCAATTCCTTAGCACCATATAAACAGAAAAGGCTGGAAGTGGCACTGTGGCTCAAGTGATAGAGCACTAGCCTTGAACTGAAGAGCTGAGGGACAGCACCCAGGCCTAGAGTTCAAGCCCCACGACTGACCTCCCCCCCCCAAAAAAAAAAATTGTTCCTTTTTCCTGACTTTGTACTTTTGCCTGTGTCTCTCTTGGCCACAGTCATTCTGTCTAGTCTCTGAAGATTAGTCTGTATAAATTAGGAACATAATGTATTTTATCCTTTGTAAGAGTTTAGCATATAGACAGTATAATTGAGGCATTTTGCAAGTGAGTTTAGATGGTCATTTTTGCTGGAATTTAAACAATCAAGATTGCTGTCCATAGAATTTATGTTAATTAAAAAATTTACTTCATCCCATGCCTCTTGGAGCCACTGTATATTTGGCCTTGGGTCCTGTTTCAAGTTATCTTAAGTTGACCAAAAGCCCAAATCTACTGTCATCATGGCTACTTCTCTTACCTCAGCTGGTGCTCAACTAGCTTGTTCTATCCAAGGCATACTAACTTTCGTTGGTTTCTAACATGAATGTTGCTTTCTCTACTTCTTAAGTTCCTATTGTCTTAGGACATGTCCTGTTATGTGCTTTTTTGAAAGCTTGTAGCTCTGTGCTTGTTAATTCAAATCTGTTAGACCCATCTGGTTTTGGTCTTAAGCTCTGCCCCTAATAAATTGTATGTTGGAATAGTTTCCTTTTTTTTTTTTTTTTTTGTGGGTCGTGGGGCTTGAACTTTGGGCCTAGGCAGTGTCCCTCACTCTTAGCTCAAGGTTAAGTGCTCTACGACTTGAGCCACAGTGCTGCTTCCTGTTTTCTGGTGGTTTATTGGAGATAAGAGTCTCATGGACTTTCCTGCCTGGGCTGGCTTTGAACTACAATCCTCAGATGTCAGCCTCCTGACTAGCTAGGATTACAGGCATGAGCCACCAGCGCCTGGCTCTTGTTAGATTTCTAAAAGTGCAGCTGATCAAAAGTACTTTTTCAGTTGTTTCCACATCAGGGATTCATAAACATTTAAATTTAAAGGCTTTTTCCCCCCATTTTTTCCATTAACTGAGTTATATTGCTTTTTTTTTTTTTTTTTGGTCGGTCGTGGGGCTTGAACTCTGGGCCTGGGCGCTGTCCCTCAGCTCTTCAGCTCAAGGTGAGTGCTCTACCACTTGAGCTACAGCGCCACTTCCGGTTTTCTGGTGGTTTATTGGAGATAGGAGTCTCACGGTCTCTCCTGCCAGGGCTGGCTTTGAACCACGATCCTCAGATCTCAGCCTCCTGAGTAGCTAGGATTACAGGCGTGAGCCACCAGCGCCCGGCTATATTGCTTTTTTTTTTTTTTTGGGGTCCGGTTGTGGGGCTTGAACTCTGGGCCTGGGCACTGTCCCTCAGCTCTTCAGCTCAAGGCTAGCACTCTACCACTTGCGCCACAGCGCCACTTCCAGCTTTTTTCTTATGTGGTGCTGAGGAATCGAACCCAGGGCCTTGAGCATGCAAGGCAAGTGCTCTACCACTGAGCCACCTTCCCAGCCCTATATTGCTTTTTATAAAGAACTCTCAGTTAAATTTCTAAATCTGAGCCGGAGCCAGTGGCTCATGTCTGTAATTCTGGTTACTCAGGAAGCTGAGATCTAAGGATTATAGTTTAGCAAATTCAAAAGACTTTTATTTCCATTTAGCCAGCAAAAAGCTAGAAATGGAGCTGTGGCTCAAGTGGTAGCATGCCAGCCTGGAGTGAAGAAAGCTAAAGCAAAGGTGCCAGGCCCTTAGTTTTAGCCCCAGTTACTAACTCATGGTTTGCCAGAGTTATTGGGTTCAATCCCCAGTACCCACAAACAAGTACAGAAAAGTAAATAGATTTTTTAAAAAATTAAGATTTCAGGGGGCTGGGAAGGTGGCTCAGTGGTACAGTGCTTGTCTTGTAAGCATGAGGCCTTGGGTTCGATTCCTCAGCACCACATAAGCAGGAAAAAACGGAAGTAACGCTGTGGCTCAAAAGGTAGAGCGCTAGCCTTGAGCTAAAGAGCTGAGGGACAGTGCCTGGGCGCAGAGTTCAGGCCCACGACTGACAAAAAAAGAAAATTAAGATTTCAGTAAATTATTCTCAATACATTAATTGTGAAGTTTGGTTTAAAAAAATTCAACCTTCTGGTTTAAGAATGAGTATACATTGTACTGTACAGCAAATGCCTCTCCAACCTTCGAAAATTGGAGGAGTGGAAGCACTGCTGAGGAAAATTAGTTTAAATTTGACAAGTATTCATTGAATCCCTTCTCCAGTCAATGAGCAAAAACCTTTCTCAGCAACAAATTACATGTGTCTGGATTCTTCAGCCAGTTAGTATTCACAAATGTTGTCCTTTACCTCCTAAAAATCACAATCACTACTTAGGGTAGGTCATATTGTCAAGAGTGTATGATACTTCTTTTCAGTCTTCTTATAAGAGGTAAGACAATCTAATTACTACTCTCAGACTGAGCATTTTCATGTTTTACTTTTATTTTGCCTCTGAGGGTTTGGGACATACTTTTCACAGCTAGTGAATCCAATTGGATTTGACTGCACTATGACACTATGACATTCTTCAATCTCCTTAGTTGCTTCATATATGAAACTGATTTTTTTTTTTTTTTTTTGGTCTGGGCCTGGGTGCTGTCCCTCAGCTCTTTTACCTCCGGGCTAGCACTCTACCACTTGAGCCACAGAGCCACTTCTGACTTTTTCTGCTTATGTGGTGCTGAGGAATCGAACCCAGGGCCTCATGCATACAAGGCAAGCACTCTACCACTGAGCCAACTTCCCAGCCCGATGAAACTGATTTTAACTCCAAGCATTCAGTCATTGAAAGTTTCATGTAGCTTTAACTTGAATATTTTTTTATTTTAACATTTTTAATGGGGTGCAGCATGTTGATTTAGCTTTACATGAGGAACCCTAAGAGATTCTAAAAGGACATGAATTTCTGATTCATGATAAAAGAACCTTTTCTCTGTAGAATGAAAGTGTGAACACAGGTGAATGTGTAAATAAGTATCTTCTTTTCCCTAGAGAACCTCCTTTCCACTTGACCAGAAGAGGATGGGGTGAGTTTCCTGTCAGAGTTCAAGTTCACTTTAAGGACAGCCAGAACAAGCGGATAGATATCATACATAATCTGAAGGTATTGTAACAAAGCATTGCTCCAAAAAAAGTGAAGCATCTTCCTTCACCAGCTGTTTACTAAAAAAAGGTAGTGTAGGTTTGCAGAGGGAATTGGCCAAGAAGAGTAGCAAGATAATGTTTTGAACATGTTTTGCTCAGTGTTACACTTCTCTAATATTGGAAGGTTGGAGAGGCAGTTGTTGTACAATGTATATTCATTCTTAAATCAGAAGATTGAATTTTTTTAAAACCAAACCTCACAATTAATGTATTACTTGAGAATAAGTTACTGAAATCTTTATTTTTTTTTAAATCTGTTTACTTTTCTGTAAAATAAGTCAAATATTTTGGTGAGGACTTAGATTCAATTCTCAACACTGCAAAATAAATAAACAACCAGCCATACAATTACCCCCCCCCCAAACACACACACAGTGAAGTAAATCATAAGCTTTGCCTGTAATCCAAACTATTTCACAAATCCTACATTTTATTCCGTTGCTGTAGATCATTTTGTAAGGTGTTTTTCAGTATGTGGGGAAGACCCACTAGAGTATATGAAAAGCAGAGCTTAAGCCATATGTGTATAGGACTAAGGGGATAGCTCAGTGGTGGAATGCTTACTTAGCATATGCAAGGTTCTGGATTCTATCACCAGTGCTGCAAAAAACATAGGACTGGGGTTTGGCACGGGGTAGAGCACTTACCTAGCACGTAGAATTGGTTATCATGTAATATTGAATGTTTAGCACTGCTAAATTAACAAAAACAAAAGTACTGAAGTAATGATCTTATACACAATTTCCTCACAAGGAAAAAAGCCATATTTTTTGTTTGATGCTTTTGCACAATAAATATATGTAATCTTTATAGTTAGAAGACGTGTGTGTGTGTGTGTGTGTGTGTGTGCGTGTGTGCGTGCGTGCGTGCGTGCGTGCGCGCGCGTGTGCGTGTGTGCGTGTGTGTTTCGAACTCGGCCTGGTTGTTCAGAAGTTCTTTTCTTTTAGGCTAGCCCTCTACTTGAGCCAGAGCTCCACTTCCAGCTTTTTGGGGAAATAATAGTCTCTAGCTTTCCTGCTCAGCCTGGCTTTGAATCTCACATCTCAGCCCTCTAATTAGCTAGGATTACAGGTATGAGCCACCTGGGCTCAGCTAAGATTATTTTTTAAAACATTCTTCTAGGGCTGGGAAGGTGGCTCAGTGGTAGAACACTTGCCTTGCATGCTCGAGGCCCTGGGTTCGATTCCTCAGTACCACATAAGAAAAAAGCCGGAAGTGGCGCTGTGGCGTAAATGGTAGAGTGCTAGCCTTGAGCTGATGAGCTGAGGGACAGCGCCCAGGCCCAGAGTTCAGGCCCCACGACTGGACCCCCCCCAAAAAAAAAACAAAAACAAAAACAAAACAACATTCTTCTAGTCAGTCTTCCTAGTATAGGGGTAAGGAACCAAAGGGCCATTTGGATTTTTTCCCCCCTGGTTCTAAGACTTGAATTAAGGTCTTGCTCACTTGATTGGTGCTTTACCACTTGAGCCATGCTTTCTTTTTGCTGCCTACTGAGAGTCTTGAGGACTTTTCTGCCCAGGCTTCAGATCTTAATTTCAGATAGCAGCTTCCTAATTAGCTAGGATTATAAGCATAAGCCAGCAGTGCCCGTTTCCTTTTGGATAATCTTATGACTTTGATTCTTGGGTTGTACAAATTATCAATCATACAGAAAAATATCATCAGCTTCATAGGCTGTCCAAGGTTCATCTGAGAGAGCCTATGAAACTTGATGAGAAACATATGATTCTGTCCCTACCATGTGCCAAATGATTTCTCAGGCCTTGTTGTTTATCATGTTCTCATTAATGGCTCCCAAAATAGAACTACATAAAGTTGAATACATCTATAGAATTTCTTTTTCTTTGTTTTATAAATATACCTACAAATATACCTCTCTACAAATAAAACCCTGGCACATTCTGAAATGTTTCCTCCATGCAGTTTACATGATCACTGCCTGTACCTTGTGTCACACTGAATCCAGTCCTTGCTTCTAAAATAAAGGGAATCATTTGAAGTTCTTACATATTATAGTTCCCAGATGGAATTTGAAAGTATATGGAATTTGAGACAGGAGGACTGGGAGTTTAAGGTCAGCCCTTGCAGAATTAGTGAGACCCATATCTCAAAACCAGAAGAACTGTAAGCATTGCTCAAGTGAGTTAAATCCCTAATGCTGAAAAAGAAAGAAAGAGAGAGGTGAAGAGGGGGGAAGAGGAATCATTTATTATTTCATTTTGTAGTGACTTTTAAACACCTGTATGTTGGCCCTATTTTTGTTTTTACTGAAGTGTCATCACTTTCCCTGTCATATCTGTGTTCTCAGAGCCATCTTTGTTTCTTCTCTCTTCTAAACATTTGTGTAGTTGAAGACCATTATTTTTTCCTAATCTTTCCTATGGGCCCATCATTGCTAGTCTGCTATCCATTCTTCAGACCACCCTTGCATCAGTCGACCTAAAATAGCAGAATTATTATTCTATTCCTCTCTTGGAAAACTGAATTGAATTTCTGCTACTCATGTTTCAGCTTCCCTTCCCAGTTTAGGGATCTTCCTGGTTTGACTCAATATACTTTACCTATATCATCTTGCACTAATCGCCTGCATGAGCATTCTGCTCCAGCCTTGGCATTCCAAGTGCCTTGGACCTTCTTCCCTTGTCTTATTCATACTTTTTCCTCCACCCCAGTGCTTGTTAGAATTTTTTCCATTCTTCAGGTTCTTATATACTTTTCTTGGCTATTAAAGCCCATAGTGATCTCTGTACTCTGAAATTCTGCAGTGAATAGCAATGTAATTTAATACTGTAAATATGTAAATACATTAGCTATTAAATATTCTTTTTTTGGGGGGGAGGAGTCCAGTCGTGGGGCCTGAACTCTGGGCCTGGGTGCTGTCCCTCAGCTCTTCAGCTCAAGGCTAGCGCTCTACCACTTGAGCCACAGCACCACTTCTGGCTTTTTTCTTTTTGTTTATGTGGTGCTGAGGAATCGAACCCAGGGCCTCAAGCATGCAAGGCAAACGCTCTACCACTGAGCTACCTTCCCAGCTCCCAGCTATTAAATATTCTTATGTTTTAGTATTATATGAAATTTAATTCTCAGAATGTATGAAATTCCCATATCCAGCATCCCTGACAGTTATTTGACCTCACCTGAGGTTACCTGAGCTGTTACCACAGAGACAGTACTTCCCAAGGCCCAGTTAGTAAATAAGTTTTTAGAAAGTTCTTTAATAAAAGTTCTTTAATAAAGTGACTGATACCTGTAATACTGGATAGCTGCCTAAGAGGCAGAGATTTGGAAAATCGCAGTTTAAAGCCAGCCTGGACGGAAAAGTCTGGGAGACTTCCATCTCCAAAATAATTAGCAAAAAGCCAGACTCGAAATGTGGCTCAAGTATTGAACCAGCTGAAACAATCTAAGCAAGAGAGAACTCAGGACGGGGTGGGTGGGGGGAACTTTGATCTTTTTCAGTTTGACCCTGAAATAATATAGAACAATATTGTTTTATAAGAACCTAAAATTTATTTTTTATTTTTATTACTATTTTTCTTGCTGATACCAGACTTGAATTCAGCACCTTGAGCTCTTGCTCAGCGTTTTTGTTTTGTTCTGTACCAGTCTTGGGGCTTGAACTGAGGACTTGGGTACTGAGCTTTTTTTTTTTTTTTTTTTTTTGTCGGTCGTGGGGCTTGAACTCTGGGCCTGGGCGCTGTCCCTCAGCTCTTCAGCTCAAGGCGAGCGCTCTACCACTTGAGCTACAGCACCACTTCTGGTTTTCTGGTGGTTTATTGGAGATAGGAGTCTCACGGTCTCTCCTGCCCGGGCTGGCTTTGAACCGCGATCCTCAGATCTCAGCCTCCTGAGTAGCTAGGATTACAGGCGTGAGCCACCAGCGCCCGGCTTGGTACTGAGCTTTTTTGTGTGCACAGCTAGCACTCCTTATCAGTTAAGCCACTGCTGTACTTCAAATTTTCTGTTTGGTTAATTGGAGATACTGAGTCTATTGGACTTCCTTATCTGGCCTGCTTTGAACTGTTCTCTTTAGATCTCAGCCTCTTGAGTAGCCAGGATTATAGGTGTGAGCCACTAATGGCTGGCTTGCTCAGCTTTTTTACTCCCAGCTAGCACTCTACCACTTAGGTCAAACCTCCGCTTCCAGCTTTTTGCTTATTAAATGGAGATAAAGAAGTCTTGGATTTGTCTGGTCATGTTAGTTTTGAACCTAGATAATTAGATCTCAGCCTCTGAACCTCTGAGAGTAGCTAGGATTATATATGTATAAGCCATCAGCATTTGCTAGAAACCAAAAATTTGGTGATAGCCTTCATAGAAATTTCTCCTCCAGGTAAAACTGGTTTTTACAACATTTTTTGTTCTTCTCCCTCCTCTACCTCCCTTCCACCTAGGTGCCATTACTGGGACTTAAACTTAGGGCCTGAGTGCTCTTCCTTAGATTTTTTTTCTTCTTCTTCCTTAGATTTTTCAGTCAAGGCTAGTACTTTGTCTTTTGATCCATAGCTCCACTTCCAGGTTTTGGTGGTTAGTTGGAGATATGAGTCTCATGGACTTTCCTACCCTGGTTGCCTTCTAACTGCAGTCCTCAGATTTCAACTTTATGTGAAGCTGGAATTATGGCATGTTCCCAGCACCTGGCTCTGTCATTACTTGTATGCCTTTTTTTCTAATTTCTCTTCTTTCTGGTAACTGTTTTATTTTGTCAGAATCCCTCTTAAAATTTGGTTTTAAGAATGAAACATATAGCCTGGCACCAGTGGCTCACACCTGTAATCCTAGCTACTCAGGAGGCTGAGATCCAAGGATCACAGTTCAAAGCCAGCCCAAGTCAGCCCAGGCAGGAAAGTCCATGAGACTTTTATTTTTATCTCCAGTAAACCACTCAGAAAACCAGAAGTGGTGCTGTGGCTCAGGTGGTAGAACACTAGGCTTGAGCTGAAGAGCTAAGGGACAGCATCCAGGCCCAGCGTTCAAGCCCCACAACCGACCAAAAAAAAAAAAAGAATGAAGCATATGCTATTATAGATGAAAGAAAGACCATTATTTCTTGATTCTGGAAATTAGGAAAATGAATGTAGCCTAAAATTATCCATGGCTTTTTAGCAATACTACTTTTACCTACAGTTTAAGTACTAAACTCCAGATCTGTTCAGTAGAGCTATTAATCCACCTTATATTGCTTTTACTTCCTGAACACTAAAATCTCAGGACTGGTGGAATTGCCCTCCCTATGTTGACATCTCCCTCCTAAAAGCCTTTAAAATCTTGTTTTTATTAACCTACCTTTGGCTTCATTTTTCTCTTTTCTTTTCTGCCCAACTTAGTCATATTCCTGTTGTCTTACTGTGCAATGATTATACCAAAAAGCTGTCAATTTTGGGGAGAGGGGGTCAGTCATGGGGCTTGAACTCTGGGCCTGGGTGCTCTCCTTGAGCTCTTCAACTCAAGGCAAGCACTATACCACATGATCTCAGCCTCCTGAGTAGCTAGGATTACAGGCATGAGCCACCAGTCACAATTTTTTAATGGTAGGATATAAATCGAAATGCGTGGAGTTCACTTCCAGGTAATTGTAAACTCTTTTATTTGTATTAACTTCCAAAGGACTCGTGAGGTGGCTTAAGTGGTGTAGAGCTTTTGCCTAACAAACTCAAGTCGATTTCAATCCCTAGTACTGCCTAAATAAATAAATCAGACCTCCCTATGCCATTAGGATTTGGAAATTTGACTCAAGTGCTAGAGCTGAACCCTGAACCAGAAAGCCAAGTGAAAGCACAAGGCCCTGAGTTCTAGCCCCAATACCGGTACAAACAAAACAAAAACACTTTACGTTACACTAATTTTCCTTAAGTTTATGCTCTATTCCTCAAATATTTTATTTTTTTCATGATGCTAATCTATTTGAGTTAATAAGGATTGCTTATACTGCCTAATTTTACTTCTCCTTTACAATATAGTGTTTGGTAACTAAATCTCAGTGTGTTAATTGCATTACCATATTACATGTGTATTTCTATTTTCTTTTTTTTGCAACAAATTAAAAAACTACTTTCTCCTATTTCTGGAATTCATTTCTACATGTATATTTCTGTAATGTGGCATTTAAAATATTTTTGCAGTTTTTGTAAACACATCGTAGTATCTTAATAATGCTTCACAGATTGATTGTCCATGATTTATTTAAGCATTACTCTTTACTGAACATTTATGTTGGTTTTAGTTTGTAATATAAATAATGCTGAACCAATAAACATCTTTTGTGTAAAACTTTATTTAGATTGCCCTTGGGATAGTTTTTTTTGAGTGTATAATTAAAGATATAGTAACTATATGTCTCCAGTTGATTTTTATTTTATTCAGATTTTTATTGAAGCTGGTAGTTTGCATTATAAAAAAAAGTAGATTCCTTGGTATGAAAGCTTACAGTTTTAGATAAGATTTTATCTAGGATTTATAAGGGAATGCAGAGTATTACAATATTCTCCCTTTTCTTTCAATAGCTGGATAGAACTTACACTGGCTTGCAGACCCTCGGAGCAGAGACAGTAAGTATTTTTCCCTCATAGGATTTGGAAACAGGTAACATAAAAAAAGATCTACCTTTTTTTCCATTTGAGGGTTTTATTTTGATAAACAGTTTCACTATATAGCTTATGCTGGCCTCAAACTCAAGATCCTCCTGCCCAGATTCTCCAAGTATTGGCAAAATGTTGGGATTACAGGCATAGAGTAGCATGTGTCACAATCCCCTTAATACTATTTGAATGTGAGTGTATAAATAGTTGTACAAATGTCTTTTTTCAGTTGTATTTCAATATCCAGAAGTGGCGTTGCTAAATCATATATGTATGGTCTGGATATTATTGAGGAACCACCACAGTGTTTTTCATGGCAGCTGTGCCATTTTATTTACTCTGTACTGTAGGGTCCAGTTTATTCTTATCTTTATCAAGACTTAGTATTTTGTCTTTTAAAAAATCTGTAGGTAAGCTGGGTGCTGGTGGTTCACACCTGTAATCCTAGCTACGCAGGAGGCTGAGATCTGAGGATCATGGTTCAAAGCCACCCCGGGCAGGAAAAGTCCGTTAGACTCTTCTCTCCAATAAACCACCAGAAAACCGGAAGTGGTGCTGAGGCTCAACTGGTAGAGTGCTTGCCTTGAGCTGAAGAGCTGAGGGACAGGGCCCAAGCCCCATGACCAACAACAACAACAAAAATTCTATAGACAGCTATTCTAATGGTTGTGCAATTATATCTTTAAGTTTTGATTTGCATTTATGTAACTGATGTTGAACCTTTTTTTGTTTTAATGAGCTTGTTGGCTTTTATTTTGTTTTCTTTGGGGGGAGCTACTCAAGCTATTTGTCTATTTTTTCCACTAGGTTTTGTTGTTATTTGAGTTTCAGAAGTTTTTCAATATTCTCGATATTAATCCCTGATATGATTTACAATTATTCCCATTTTGTGATTCATTTCTGCTTTTTATTCTATTGATTATTTCCTTTGATACACAAAGCTTTTAGTTCGATATAGTTTCATTTGGTTTTTTTTGTCATGAGACGTTTCCCCTGTGCTTTCTTCTACAAGTTTTATTATTTTAGTTTTTAGTTTTAGATTTTTATTTATTTATTTTTAATTTTTAATTTTTGTTGGTCATGGGGCTTGAACTCTGGGCCTGGGCACTGTCCTTCAGCTCTTCAGCTCAAGGCTAGTGCTCTACCACTTGAACCACAGCGCCACTTCTGGTTTTCTGGTGTTAATGGACTTTTCCTGCCCAGGCTAGCTTTGAGGCGTGATTCTCAGATCTTAGCCTCCTGAGTAGCTAGGATTACAGGCATGGGCCAACAGTACCCAGCGACTTTTAGATTTTTGATTAATTTTTAGTTAATTTGTATATAGTGCAAGACTCCCAACTGCATTTGCAGGTGGTTCCATAGTTGAATAATCTTGACACTTTTGCTGAATGTCACAGGATCATACATGGCACAGTTTATTTTGATCTATTGGTATATGTATTTCATATCACAATTGCCATTAAAATCACGTAGCTATTTAAATCTTTCTCAGTCTAGAGAAATTGTATTGCATCAGAAGGAACATATTGAGCACCTTCTATATACTATGCACTATTCCAAGATACTAGAAATACAGAAATGAATAATTTTTTTGTATGTGAGTATCAGTCATGGGGCTTGAACTCTGGGCCTGGGTGTTGTCCCTCAACTCTTCAGCTCAAGGCTCACACTACCACTTGAGCCACAACCCCACTTCCAGTTTTCTGAGTGGTTTATTGGAGATAAGAATCTTACGGACGTTCCTGCCTGGGCTTTTAGATTTTTATTTATTTATTTTTTAATTTTTACTTTTTGTCCGGCATGGGGCTTTGAACCGTGATCCTCAGCTCTCAGCCTCTTGAGTAGCTAGTATTAAAGGAGTGAGCCACCAGTGCCCCGCTTGAATAATTTTTAACATCAAAGAGTTACATTCTTAGTGGCTTTGCATAAGAGAAAAATACACAGTAAACACAAAAGCAGATGAGATGATTTTAGTTACACTATACTTGGGACATGGGATTGTATAAGCTAAGGTACTCAGCAAAGGTCTCTCTGAGAAAGTAACCTAATTGAAATCTGGTAAGAATGGAACATGCATGATGTAAAGAATAGAAACAGCAAGTAGAACAACAGCATTTATTTCACTGCGGTCCAACTTTTAAGAGAAAACAAAGGCTGTATTCTAGGAAAATCTTTTTATTATTGAGAGTGAAATTACCTTGAGATGTGGCAAGAAATTTCTCAGATCTCATTCTGGGTCAGGACGTGAGTTTTCTGTTAACATGGGTGATAGTCTCATGAGCCCAATTGTTGCAATTGTGTAGGTAGTGGATGTTGAACTTCATCGGCATTCTCTTGGAGAAGACTACATTTATCCTCAGTCCTCCGAATCAGACATCTCTGATGCCCCTCCATCTTTACCTTTGACCATTCCAGCCCCCGTGAAAGCTTCCTCACCAATAAAGCAGTCCCTTGAGCCAGTAGCTGATGCCTCTGTGGAGAAAGGTAATGCAGTATTTTTCCTTTTATGGAGTTATTCTCTGGGCAGTTTCTCATTTGTGTAATATGATACTGAATTTTTGCCTTCAGCAATCTAGAATATGCTGAAAATAAATTTTTATTGAATAGGCATGTTGCCTTTCCCATATAGATATTACAAAACTAGCTGAGTATCTGCTCATATAAAATGTAGACATCACTAAAAACACCAGATTTTTTTTCCTTTGCTGAAGACTTTCTAAACTGATGGTGTGAATAGGAGACCTGAATATTAAATATCTAGTTTTATTAAAAATAAAATAATCCTTGGCATAAATTTTGACCATGACATTTTCCATTTAATAAAAGTACAAGTATAGGGCTGGGAAGGTGGCTCAGTGGTAGAGCACTTGCCTTGCATGCCTAAGGCCCTGGGTTCGATTCCTCAGCACCACATAAGCAAAAAGAAAAAAGCCGGAAGTGGCGCTGTGGCTCAAGTGGTAGAGCGCTAGCCTTGAGCTGAAGAGCTGAGGGACAGTGCCCAGGCCCAGAGTTCAGGCCCCATGACCGGACCCAAAAAAAAGTGTATAAATAAGTGTTCACATTTTGTAATCCCATTTTTTATTCTTTTTCGTGTGTGTGTGTGTGTGTGTGTGTGTGTGTGTGTGTGTGTGTGTGTGTGTGTGTGTGTGTGTGTGTGTGTGTGTGTGTGTGTGTGTGTGTGTGCATGTCTGTGCGTGCATGTCTGTGCGTGCTTGAACTCAGGGTTCAAGTGCTGTCCCTGAGATTTTGTGCACAAGATTAGCACTGTACTACTTGAATCACAGCTCCACTTTTATCACATATATAATCATATACAATATAAAAATGATTCTAAATATTCCTTTTATAAGAACTTCTTAATTTATAAGGTCTCAATTTTTATTTACTTTTTTTGGGGAAGGTGCTGGTTCTGATGCTTGAACTCAGGACCTGAGCACTTTCTATGAACTTTTTTGTTCAAGGCTAGTGTTCTATCACTTGAACAACAGCACAACTTCTAGCTTTTTGGTGGTTAGAGTAGAGTCTTAATGACTTTACTGCCTAGGTAGGCTTTGAACTGTGATTCTCAGATCTCAGCTTCCTGAGTAGCTGGATTATAGGCTTGAGCCACTGGTACCTGGCTTTTAATCTCATTTCTCTTTAGATTTCAGGTACATTCTCTTTATAGGCATTAATAAGCTAGGACTTTGTAGCCAGGCACTGGTGGCTCAAACCTGTAATCCTAGCTACTCTGGAAGCTGAGATCTGAGGATCAAAGTTTGAAGCCAGCCCTAGCAGGAAAGTCTGTGAGACTCTTATCTCAACTTAATCACCAAAAATCTGTAAGTGGAGCTGTTGTGGTTCAAGTGGTAGAGTTTTAGTCTTGTGTGCAAAAGCTGAAGGACTGAATCTAAGCCCTGAGTTCTAGCTCTAGGACTGGCACCAAAAAAAAGTCATTGTTAGATTTTGAGTTTTTCCTTAT
The DNA here is from genome assembly GCF_024711535.1 of Dipodomys merriami. Taxonomy (NCBI): domain Eukaryota; kingdom Metazoa; phylum Chordata; class Mammalia; order Rodentia; family Heteromyidae; genus Dipodomys; species Dipodomys merriami. The sequence goes on from NW_027203381.1 coordinate 57,562,466, forward strand.
TTGTTAGTTATTTAAAAAATGGAGGATCATATGAATGTATGTTCCTTTTATATTTTATTTAGCTTTAAAAGTTAATGTTTAAAAGTTAATATTTATTTTCTGCCAAATTAAAAAACTATACCAGTTGTTTTTCTAGCCAGTAATTGAGATGAGTATTGACTGTAATATTATGTAGTATAATATACTTAATATAAACATATCATAAATAATACATTTTTCCCCACAGTGGTAAGGTTCTGTTGTTTCATTGATTGATGACTATTTGCTTATTAAATTCCAAACAGGATTCCTCGCCAACATTGAAGCTGAGAGACCTGCTACATTTTATTCTTTATCATCTTCATTGGAAAGAACACCCACCAAAGTGACAACAGCCCAGAAAGTTACCTTTTGTTCTCATGGCAATTCTGCTTTCCAGCCAATAGCATCAAGCTGCAAAATTGTGCCACAAAGCCAGGTTCCTAATCCTGAATCACCTGGAAAATCTTTCCAACCTATCACTATGAGCTGTAAGATTGTGTCAGGTATGTAAGAAGATGTGTTGAAGATATATGTGAAGTTAGCTGGATGTTAGAATTGTTGGAGTGTTGGGCTAGTGGTGTGATTCAAGTTTTAGAGTGCCTACCCAGTAACACAAGGCACTGAATTCAATTGAAGTACCTTGTAAAAACAAAACAAAACATTATTGGAAGTCAAAGCAGTGGTTTGGTTTTGTTTTAATATGGATTCATTAGTTGTAAGAGGAGGGCTGGTCATTGTGACATTTCCCTCCACCTGTTAACATCCCTTACTACATTACCCCTTCTTGAAATCATTTCAACATGTCTTATTGTTTTCTTTTTATACATAAGTAATGTTGTAGTTGTTTTGTTTTTCTGACACTGGAACCCAAACTTTGCAACATCCAGGCAGAGAGAGCACTTCTACGCAGCTATTAAATAAAGGAAGAAAACAGGAGTCTTTGCTGCTCAAGTAGACAACTAAGCAGAAATATATCTAAATCTTTGTACTTAAGGAAAGATCAAGAACCCAGTTTTACCTACCAGTTAGAATTTTGATCTTGTTGTTTCAGAGGGGAATAGTCTGAACATGTAAATTGGTTTGAAGTTGAGAGATTGGTTTGAAGTTGAGAAATTCAGATGACAAATTTCAGTGAGGCAATTGAAGGTGTTTAGCTATACCTGAGTAGCTTTTGAGAATGTTTTGTGGGAATATGAATCTTTCTAGATTGTGCCTGTGCCCTAGTATAGTGACAGAGATTTTTCTTGGGTCTGGTGCATTTTGCATTTTTCAATGAGTTTATTCACAATTTCAGTATTTTTGTGTATAATTAGTGTTATAACGACCTGCCTGTGACATTTACAGTTTATCTAGTAGTTGTACCTCGTTGTGCTCTCTAAATTGTAAGGTACATTCTAGGAGCTCTGGTTAAAATGCAGGTTTATATTCAGTAGGCCTGGGGTGAACCTAAGAATCTATTTCTAGTTAGTCTCTAGTGATGCTGATGCTCTTGATCCAGGAATCAGGTGCAAAGTGAGGCATGCTACTCTATAGCACTAGCTATGCTGCTGCTGCTCTGTGCCTGAAGCATACAGACCCAGTTTCTCTTTCATTTGTCACCTTTATCGTTGATGTCTTTTTTTTTTTTTTTTTTTTTTGCCAGTCCTGGGGCTTAAACTGAGGGCCTGAGCACTGCCCCTGAGTTTTTTAGCATAAGGCTAGTGCTCTACCACTTTGAGCTACAGTGCCACTTCCAGTTTTCTGGTGGTTAATTGGAGATAGGAGTCCGAGTCTGGCTTCAAACCATGGTTTTCAGATCTTCATCTCATGAGTAGCTAGGATAACAGGTATGAGCTACCGGTTCATGAGTAGACTATATGAATTTTGTTTCTGTTCTCTTTTTAATGAATAAAGGTTCTCCAATATCAACTCCAAGTCCATCACCACTGCCTCGAACCCCAACCTCCACTCCAGTCCATGTGAAGCAAGGCACAACCAGCTCTGTTATAAGTAATCCTTACATTATCATGGATAAGCCTGGGCAGGTTATTGGGGCCTCTACTACTAGTACAGGTATGTATTTGGTCAGTATTTGTGTAGTCCAAATGATTTGATGTTTTATTAAAGTGAAATCCAAGCATAACTATGTAGCTATATAATAGAAGATTTGTGCAAGAGGAGAATGAAAACTATCTCTAAACAAGATTATATAGAGCGTAACATTGAGGACTGGGAGCATATCTAAAGTGGTTGTATAGTGCTTGCTAGCAAAGTACAGGGTTTAAGTTCAAAACCCACTACCACCACAAAACAAAAAACTTATAAAATTAATGCAAGTAGTGCTTCTTTGAGGGAAAAATTACTCTTTGTAAAAGTTACCATTTTTAGGAATTAAATCCCATAATTAATTTTCCTTTAAAGAAATTGTTGGGGGGTGGGAAGGTGGCTCAGTGGTAGAGTGCTTGCCTTGCATGCATGAGGCCCTGGGTTCGATTCCTCAGCACCACACAAGCAGAAAAAGCCAGAAGTGGCCCTGTGGCTCCAGTGGTAGAGCGCTAGCCTTGAGCTAAAGAGCTGAGGGACAGCGCACAGGCCCAGAGTTCAGGCGCCATGACTGGCAAAAAAAAAAAAAAAAGAAAGAAAAGAAAGAAAGAAAGAAATAGTTGGTTCTTGGGAGCTAGGAATGTAGCTTAGTGGTAGAATGCTTACCTAGCTAGTATGCATGAAGCCCTGGGTTCAATTCCTCAGGACCAAATAAACAAAAAAAAGCCAGAAGTGGTGTTGTGGCTCAAGTGGTAGAGTGCTAGCTTTGAGCAAAAGAAGCTCAGGGAAAGCCGGGTGCCAGTGGCTCACACCTATAATCCTAGCTACTCAGGAGGCTGAGATCTGAGGATCGCAGTTCAAAGCCAGCCAGGCAGGAAAGTCCATGAGACTCTTTATCTCCAATAAACCATCACCAGAAAATCAAGCGGCACTGTGGCTCGAGTGGTTGAGCATTAGCCTTGAGCTGAAGAACTGAGGCAATTTTAAACCCCACAACCAGTATAAAAAAAAGCTGAGGGACAATGCCTAGGCCCTGATTTCAAGCCCTGAGTATGAGACTAATGATAAAAAAAGAAGAAGAAATAGTTTGCTTTCTTTCATTTATAAGTGAAAGTCTTTTTGGGTCTACAAATAATGTGTTTACCAACTTCCAAATTATGCTTTTAATACAAGAATATTATGAGCCATGCACATTCCTCTCAAATCAAACAAAAATGCTTTTCTTTGAAATACATTTTGCATGGTCTGGGAATGTGTTCCAGTAGTAGAGTGTGTGCCTAGAATGCATGAAGCCCTGGCTTCGATTCCTCAGTACCACATACACAGAAAAAGCCAGAAAGGGCGCTGTGACTCAAGTGGTAGAGCACCAGCCTTGAGCAAAAGCGCTCTGGGATAGTGTCCAAGCTCAGGGATAGTGTTCAAGCCCCAGGACTGGCTAAAAATATATATATATACACAGTACACTCTCTCACTCTCTTTCTCCCCCTCTCCTCCTTCCTCCTCCCCGCCCCCACCCCCAGTGGTAGGAAAGTAGAAACCTATTGTTACAAAAAGAGACTCCTGTACTGGGAATGTGGCTTAGTGGTAGAATACTTGCCTAGCATTCATGAAGCCCTGGGTTCAATTCCTCAGTACTACATAAACAGAAAAAGTCAGAATTGGTGCTGTGGCTCAAGTGGTAAAATGTTAGCCTTGAAGACAGAGAGGCTCAGGGGTAGTGCCCAGGCCCTGAGTTTAAGCCCCAGGACTGGCAAAAAAAAAAAAAAAAAAAGCAAGGTGGGGGCAGGGAGAGGGAAGAGAATGTTAATAGGAAGACTAAGTTTCCTGTGTCACCTCCTCTGTCTTCGCAGCCTATACAACTCCTTACTGCTGTTGGGGGTTGTTTGCTTTAATATTTTTTTTTTCACAAATAATGGAATTTGCCCCATCATTTAACCTGTATTTAGACTCATAAATGTAATCTTCCCCTGATGAAGGGAAATAGTGAAAAAAGAAAAATAATAAAATTATTGTAAGATAATGAGGCTGGTTTCCCTTTCTTCCTTCTTCCTTTTTTGCTATGAGGGATTGAACCCAGGGAGGTCTTTATGTTTGCTAGGGTAGTTGCTCTGCTTGAGCTGTGTATGCCCTCCTCTCAAGAGACCTTTTTTTGGGGGGCGAGGGGGTCCGGTCATGGGGCCTGAACTCTGGGCCTGGGTGCTGTCCCTCAGCTCTTCACCTCAAGGCTAGCACTCTTCCACTTGAGCCACAGCGCCACTTCCGGCTTTTTTCTTTTTGCTTATGTGGTGCTGAGGAATCAAACCCAGGGCCTCAGGCATGCAAGGCAAGCGCTCTACCACTGAGCCACCTTCCCAGCCCCTCAAGAGACCTTTTTTAACTTTTTGGAATTGATACATACTAATAGATGTTTTCAGAATTGTTTTTTGTTTGCTTGTTTGATTTTAAAGCTAAGCACTTTAACATGGTTTATGTGGAACTCCTTTAAAAAACAACAACAGCTTTTTGGGTTTCCCTAGTAGCTTTTTGAATATGTTTAGGGATGTCAAATAGAGGTCATTGAAGTTTTGGAAAAACATAGAGACAAGTTTTGTTAGGTGGAATAGGTGATTAAATCTTGATTTACTCTTGATTTGCTATTACTACTGATAAAGTAAATCATATTAATCACATTCTAAAATATGGGCAGATAAACTGAAATGTGAAATGTTTCACATGGGCAATGTTAGATGATGTGTCTAACCTAATGGAACTAACTATACTATAGGAGTTAAATTCACTTGAATGTATGCATTTGGCCCAATACCATTATGTTACATTGTATCTTACTATATTAGGGAATAGAGTATATAATGTGTACCATATTTTTCTTCTTTTTGTCTTTACTAGCCTCTTATCCCTTTTTAGGCTGAGTATGTGAACAGTTTTGTAGAGATAAAGACGATGAAAGTGCTTTTTCTGTTTGTTTCAGGATTGGAAGTTTTCAACCCTTAAAAAACAAATAGTGGAGCAGGGTGCCAGTGGCTCACATCTGTAATCTTAGTTTCTCAGAAGGCTGAGATCTAAGATCATGGTTCAAAGCTACTTTGGGCAGGGAAGTCCATGAGATTTTATCTCCAATAAACTACTCAGAAAAAGCTAGAAGTAGTGTGAAGTCTCAAGTGGTAGGGCACCAGCTTTGAGCAAAAAGAAGCTGAGGGATAGCACCTAGTCCCTGAGTTCAAGCCCCAGGATCAGCACCCCAAAAAAAAAATAGTGGCAAAGAAAGCAGTATAGTAGAAAATACTATTCAAATTATATTTTATTCCAATATTCAACTATATTTTATAAATTTACTTAGCTTGTACTAAATTTTAAAATCTGCCTTGCTCATCAGGAAGTCCTACAAACAAGCTCTCTACGACTTCTCAGGTCCCTCAAGGAACAGCTTCTCCTATCCCCAAAATTCATGGAAATAGTTTTATAACATCTACTGTTAAGGTAAGACCCTTAACTGCATTTTTTGTGTTTTGTTAGTTTCTAAAAACAGTATGCAAAGCATTGGCGAGAGTGTGTGAGTTGATGATGCAGATTTCATAAAGTAAACTTTTTCATTAGGAAGTATCTTGAGAGGCATCTACTCCTGATTCTACCATTTCACTTTGCCTTTTCTATAGGTAGGCAATGCTTTTTAGTTCTTCTATCAGATGATCACCAGCATCAGGTTGGAAACTTAGAATAGTGAGAATGTGGCCTCATTTATTTATGTATTGGAGGTAACTGTTAGAAATATTTCTTTTTTTTTTTTTTTTTGGTCGGTCGTGGGGCCTGAACTCTGGGCCTGGGTGCTGTCCTTCAGCTCTTCAGCTCAAGGCTAGCACTCTACCACTTGAGCCACAGCACCACTTCTGGCTTTTTCTGCTTATGTGGTGCTGAGGAATCGAACCCAGAGCCTCATGCATGCAAGGCAAGCACTCTACCACTGAGCCACCTTACCAGCCCCTAGAAATATTTTTTTTTATAAAATGTTTATCTTATATCATGACTCATGTTTCCTGTATTTGTATACCCAAGTAAAAGTATATTTCCTTTTCCATGTTAGCCCTTTAGTTACTTGCATATTTATATTGTCAGTACTAGAGGCTGAACTCAGGGCTTCATGCCCAATTGGCTTCTTGCTGGCAGTCAACCACTTGAGCCATACCTCTAGCCCCACTTACTGCTGGTTAATTGGATGGAGATGGAGTCTAAAACTATTCTGCCCTTCGGTTAGCTTTGAACTGCAGTCCTCTAGGTCTCATCCTCCTTAGTAGCTAGAACTACTGGCATAAGCCACCATACCACCTTAATAATAATTCTTTTATGCTGGTTGTGGGGCTTCAAATCAGGGCTTGGGTGCTGTCCCTGAACTCAAGGTTTGTGTTCTACCACTTTGAGCCACAGCTCCACTTCTGGTTTTCTGGTGGTGAATTGGAGATAAGAGTCTCGCAGACTTTTCCTGCTTGGGCTGGCTTTGAGCCATAGTCTTTAAATCTTAGCCTCCTGAATAGCTAGGATTATAGGTGTAAGCTACCAGAACCTGCCATAATAATTCTTACCTATAAGCCCGCACCCAAAATAAAAAGAATAGTTCTTCAAAACTTGGAATTCTAGGGCTGGGAAGGTGGCTCAGTGGTAGAGTGCTTGCCTTGCATGCCTGAGGCCTTGGGTTCGATTCCCCAGCACCACATAAGCAAAAAGAAAAAAGCCAGAAGTGGCACTGTGGCTCAAGTGGTAGAGTGTTAACCTTGAGCTGTAGAGCTGAGGGGACAGCGCCCAGGCCCAGAGTTCAGGCCCCACGACCGGACCCCAAAAAAAACAACTTGGAATTCTAGTTGAGTGCTGATGTCACACACTTAAAAGCCTACCTACTCAGGAGGCTGAGGTAAGATTCAAAGCCAGCCCAGGCAGGAAAGTCTGTTAAACTCTTTATCTCCACTTAACCATCAAAAGGCTTGGAAGAAGAGTTATAGCTCAAGTAATAGAGCACTAACCTTTAGCAAAAAAAAGCTGAGGGATGTGATTTATGTAACTGTAACTCCTCTATACAACACTTTTTTAATAACAGTTTTTAAAAAAACAAACTCAAGGACAGTGCCCAGGCCTTGAGTTCAAGGTCCACCCACCAAAAAAAAAAGTTTGAGGGGACTCTAAATATAATTTGATTAACTCAGATCAGATTACTAAATGCTTGCCATTTGGCAAAGACATTTCCCTGCTGTTTGGTTCACTGTATATCTTTTTTGTTGTGAGTGCCATCAATTGAAGCCTTTGAGATTATAAACTCCTCTCTGAGGAACCCCGAGAATGGATATATCTTTTCTCTTGTACAACTAATACTAATCATAGCATTTCTTATTTAGATGCTAGATGGTTTTGAACTTCATTAGTTTCCTGGTCCAAAGTGTGGTTTTCCTATACAAATACAGTAAATGAATACTGTTACATGACTATGAATTGTAGCAGTTTCCTTGGAGATTTTACTTTTGCAGTGTTGTTTTTTAAATTCTTGATGATCTTTTAATTCCATGCTCAAGAAATGTTCTTGACTTTGTTTCTTGCTCCCAAATTTAATTATGACAAATTGCCTCTGAAATTTACATTTTGTCTTTACGATCTAGAGGCATACCAACTATAGTGGTTGTTTAAATTTTATTTTTTAATTTAAATAGTTGTATAAAGGGGTCACTTTCTGTGTATATTGCATCTTGGTCAATGTCACTCCTTTCATCGTTTTCCCTATAGTGGATCTGAATTGGCCTTGTTGTCTTTGCATATGCTAATTTATTTTTATAACAGGTTTGTTTTAATTATGTGACTAAACTATCTGAAATCACCCATTTTAACCAGATTGACTGTACAATTGTTTTTACTTACATAGCAGGAAGATTCTTTGTTTGCATCCATGCCACCTCTTTGCCCAATTGGGAGTCACCCTAAGGTTCAGAGCCCCAAACCTATAACTGGAGGACTTGGAGCTTTTACAAAAGTGAGTATATATTTCATTGTCCCACAAGTTCATGTGGTCCTGTTAATAATTCTTCCTCCTTTTCCTTCTCCTTCTCTTTTTCTTCTTTTCTTCACTGGGGCTTGAACTTAGGACTTCGAGCTCTTGGCTTTTTTGCTCAAGGCTGATATTCTACCACATGAGTCATACCTGTACTTCCAGTTTTTGGGTGCTTAAATAGAGCTAAGAGTCTCACAGACATTTCTGCTTGGGGTGGCTTTGAACCTTGATCTCCGACCTTAGCCTCATGAGTAGTTAAAACTACAGGTGTGAACCTCTCATGCCAGGCCATAGTACTTCCTGTGGTGTGTTGAGTTGCTTAAAATGACCTCTGCAACATATACTGTAGTATGTCTCAACTCTTAGATCATTCACTAAACTGAGACATGCACTTTTTTGGAGATCACAACTATGTCTTTTTTCTTTCTGTTTCCATTTGCCATCAATCTCTCAAGTGACAGAAGCACAAGATCCAGCCCAGATCTTATATTTAGTCTCTTCTTTCGCAATTTTGCTATATTCCTGTGAAGTCATTCTTTGTACACCAATTTTATTCATTAATTCTTATAAATAGGTTCCGATTCTAGTAGTAATTTTCTCTCTAATGTAGAATACTTACTCAGTGTTATTGTTATATTTATTGCAAGGTGATCATCAAACAGGAACCTGGGGAAGCTTCCCATGTGCCCACAACAGGAGCTGTCAGCCAGTCACCACTTCCTCAGTATGTGACTGTGAAAGGAGGTCACATGATAGCTGTGTCCCCTCAAAAACAGGTTATAAGTGCTGGAGAAGGAACTACCCAGTCACCGAAGATTCAGCCATCCAAGGTTTGTGTTGGGTAGGGATATAGGAAGGTCAATGTATAAATGCTTGTTGTTTGTCTAAATAGCCAACAAGTGCTAAAAAGATTGAGGATGTGAGGGTTGCTGAGTCCATCCAGATCTGTGGATAACAACCCATTTGGAAAAGCCAGTCAAGTAATGTTAAAACTCTATGGCCCTTAGCATCCCAACAAGAGGGGATGTCTAGGAAGACTCTAAAGAAGCAAATGGATGCGCTGTCTTCTCTCTGTTAATGAATGACCAACTTCAAGAACATGTCTTTCTATCAGATTCAAATCTAAGATGGGGGTACTATTTCACTTTTTTTCTGACAGTGAAGTGTTATACTTTATACCAAGCTGTGTTTGGTGAATAATTAATTCCTAGCTCTTTGGAGGGTTTATTTTCCTTATTGTTTGGAGCTACTGGAAGAATTAATGTATTGGGAGATCTATAATGTACATAGATCCAGTTAGCAATTATTTTAGTGTTTATGTGTTCCAGGTTCATATTTATACATAACCTTTAATTTTCCCACCACCCTGGAAGGTGGCATTTTCACTCCCATTTTATGAACAAGAAAACGGTGGCTCGGAGAGGTAGCGTCCTTGAGCTAATAAATAACAGGGTCCTTAACCCAGGTCTGCCAACTCAAGACTTCTAATTCTAGAACTGGTGTGATTTTATGATCAATTGTCTCTAACTTAAGCATGTTTTTAGACCATCCAGAGTAAAATTAACTCAGCATTTGAAATTATTAGGAAGGCTTTGTGTTCTTTTTTTGAACTTAGAAGCTAGCCTGTGTAGGGAGAGCGATTTTTTTTTTTAGAGGAATACTCTAAAACTAGAAAATACTTTAGAAAATTTGTGTTTGTTTAAATAGAAAGATAAGGATTGATATAAAAAGTCTTAACATTTACAGCTGGCTCTAAAATCTGCAAAATTGTGGGTCAGGCCCATCTGCTGATATAAAAAGTACTAAAGGCAGATGTGGTGGTGCATGTCTAATTCTAGCACTTGGGAGGGTGAGGCAGGAGAATTGTGAGTTGGAGCCCTAATGGGTTATGGTGTGAGTCCATAAACAACAATAAAATAAAATAATAAAAGTATTGATAACTAGGGTCTGAATCTTCTCTAGGGCCATAAGAATCTGGATATTTAATTAGCTTTCCTCATTTTCATAGGCAAATTTAGAAACCATGGAGCTACAGCATCAAATTGAACTTAGGGTTTCTATAGCCAAAAATTAGAAATTCTCATTTGTATCCCAATGCTAGCATGTGTTGTTTAGTATTCTGTTCCAGTCCTTTAGTAAATCCGTTGTTATCATGTGAACTTCTATTCATACTGTCTTAATCTATTTTGCTTCATCTAGAGATATGTGGTGTTACTGATTCAGGCTTTGAATCAGTCTGGCATTGCTATTAATGCTAAGAAGATCTGGGATAGGTTACTTCCCATTTTTTTGCCACTGCATTTTACCAGTCCATTCATCAGTAATCCTGATTGTCTAATCCAATTGATATTTACTTATTTTGGTAATACAGGACTAAGATAAAATAGTTGGATTCATGTTAGTTGGATTTATGCCCAGAAATAGCCTTCAGAGTACCCAAAAAGAAGAGCCAAGCAGAGCAATAATTGCAAAGCAGCAGCAGAGCATGAGAAAAGTCACTGTTTATCCAGGGCACTTAGTACATGCTTCAGGCTTGAGATAGGTAGCTGTCTACAAATACAGGCTGTCTCTGGCTATTGCAGAACTGCATTCCTAGAAACCACCCAAAAACAGAAGGGTGGAAAAAGTGGTAGTTTTCCTTCCATTCAATCTTGGCCCAACAGAAGCATAGCTTTTAAAGAAAATTAAAGTAGAATTGAGGAGTTACCTTTAACATAAAAAAAGGGAAGTCATAAAATGACTCAGTCATAAATTTGTTGCAAGTCTTACTAGCTACTCATTACTTCTGACTTGGGCAGGTGATTACTTAATCTCTCTATGCCCTAGTCAGTTTGTCTGCCCCCACCCCTTCTCTCTCTCTCTCTTTTTTATCTGGTGAAAGGGAATATAACCAGGCGCTGGTGGCTCACACCTGTATTCCTGGCTTCTCAGGAGGCTGAGATCTGAGGATCGTGGTTTGAAGCCAGCTCGGGCAGAAAACTCCATGAGACTTTTATCTACAGTAAACTACTCACAAAAAGTTGGAAGTAGCTTGATGCTCAATTGTTAGGGCATTAGCCTAGGCCACCAAGAGGCTCAGGGACAATGTCCAGGCCCTGAGTTCAAGCCCCAGGACTGGCAAAAAAAAAGAAAAAGAAAAGAAGAAGAAGAAGAAAAAGAAGAAAGGGAATAGTATGACTTGTCTTTCAGGAATCTTGGAGATGGCAAGATCATGGTCTATGAAGAACCTAGTAGAGGGCCCATGCTCTTAAGTAAATAGAAACTAATGTGAGTAATCATGTATATACACATGTGCCACTACCACAAATAGTATTGAACACAAGTAGCTATAGTTTTTAATGTCTCAAGGGAAAATTGCACACACAGAATTTTTCACCTTAACGCTGCTAAACTTTGATTTGCCAAAGTATTCATACAACCCAAGGAAGGCAGAAATAGAAACACTAGATCAAGGTATACATCACGTTTTTTTTCCAGTTCTAAGGCTTGAACTCAGGACGTAGGCACTGTCTCTGAGCCTTTTTGTGCTCAGTAGTGCTTTTATCACTTGAACTACAGCACCACTTCTGGCTTTTGTTGTGATTATTGGAGATTAGTCTTACTGACTCTCCTGACCCAGGCTGGCTAGGATTACAGGTGTGAAACATTTATAACCAATACAGAACAAAGTATCTGCTCTGTAGGGCTGCAAATGTGGCTTAGTGGTAGAGTGCTTGCCTAGCAGGCATGAAGCCCTCAGTTCAGTTCCTCAGGTACCATGTAAAAAGGAAAAGCCAGAAATGGCACTGTGGCTCAAGTGGTAGAGTGCTAGCCTTGAGCGAAAGAAGCTCTGCGACAGTGCCCAGGTCCTGAGTACAAGCCTGGGAGAGGCATAAAGAAACCAGAAGAGTATCTGCTTTGTAGAACTAGGGGAAATTGACAAGAACCAGAGAAGAATGTAGAAGAAGAATTGGTCCGTGAGTTCAGGTTCTAGGCTAAATGGATTCAAAACAAAACAAATTTGCCAGGCACTAGTGGCTCACGCCTGTAATACTAGTTACTCAGGAGGCTGAGGTCTGAGGATCACTGTTTAAAGCAGGAAAGTCAGTAAGACTGTAATCTCCAATAATCACAGAAAAAAGACTTTTATCTCTAATTAACCACCAGAAAACTGGAAGTGGCGCTGTGGCTTAAGTGGTTGAGTACTAGCACCCAGGCCCAGAGTTCAAGCCCCACTACTGACCAAAAAAAAAAGACACAAAAACAAAAGAACCCACTAATATGGGGTTACATTGTCCTATTTCTCTTTGTGGTATCCAGATTCAGTTGTGAATTATTTTTCCTGATAGAACTCAGAATTTCTCATTTTCAGTGTTCTAAAATGGGAGGAAGCATTCATCTTGAAGTGGTTTACTAGTTCTGCTAGTAAAGGTTGCCCTCCTGTGCTCAACTAAGAAACCCATATTTTATTAAGCTCTTGAGTTGACTATACTGGAAACTTTGACCCAAAAAGGGAAAGCACGTCAGATGGCATTGGTAGGTCCAGCACATTGTTTTTCTTTTAAGATCTTTGACATTTGGTTAGTTTGGGGAAATGAAAATATGTGTAATTTAGCTTATGAAATAGATTGATATAATTAGTAGATGTAAAGATTCCTATCTTAAAAAGATCAAATGCTATGACAGAAATCCAAACAGAATCTTCAAGTCTGTTTCTGTCTCATAGAAAAAACTAGTAATGGTTCTGTTTTGGTAGTTCTGTACATAGTCATCAAGAATCTATATTTCTGTACTTTTGTGCAGCCATTCTCAAATTCCGTTTTCAGTTTGTGGATTGAGGTAAGGACTTCATCTCACGCTCCCATATTCAGAGTTTTGGCTAGCAAAAAAAAATAAAGGGTAAGGTGAAACTGAGGGCAGTTAGAACGCTAGGTTGTTCTTATTGCTTCTGCTCACATCTCTGTAGCCACCTAGAAGTACAAGAGGGTTGGGACATACAGTCATTATCCTACATGGATGGCTCCCATTAAAAATTGGAATTCTTTTCTCTGTTCCAGAGACAGAAGGAAGCCAGGCATAGCAGCACACAACTGTAATACTGAGGCAGAAGGGTTGTGAGTTTGAGGCCAGCCTTTGCTACATAGCCAAACTTCATTTTAAATTAACATAAAAACAGAGTAAGAGAGAAAGGAGGAGAGAATAAATGCTGGGATTCAACTAATAGTTTCTGCTCCTCAACTCCCCTCTTTTTTTTTTTTTTAAACTTTAAGGAACTTAATAGGAAAAAAAAATGTTCATGTATAAAAAAGTTCCAGTTTGGTTAGAATGGTTTTTGTTTTTTTTTTCCAAATATACAGGAATGACAGGAATAACCTTACCCAGCTGTGTGCCATAGCAAACTTCCCAGTTCTTTGGAGAATAAGGCTAAGACAGAAAAAAAAAAACAAAACCATGTAGAGCCGGGTGCTGGTGGCTCACACCAGATTACAGGAGGCTGGGTTCTGAGGACCGCGGTTCAAAGCCAGCCCGCGCAGGAAAAGTCATGAAACTTTTATCTCCAGTTAACCCAGAAAACCAGAAGTGGCACTGTGGCTCAAGTGGTAGAGCTCTCGTCTTGAGCTGCAGAGCTGAGGGACAGCGCCCAGGCCGAGTTCAAGCCCCACGACCAGGCAAAAAAAAAAAAAGATATTGCTGTTATTTTGGGGCTGGGAAAGTGGCTCAGTGGTAAAGCACTTGCCTTGCATGCTTGAGGCCCTCAGCACCACATAAGCAAAAAAATAAGCTGGAAGTGGCACTGTGGCTCAAGTGGTAGAGCGCTAGCCTTGAGCTGAAGAGCTGAGGGACAGCGCCTAGGTTTAGAATTCAGGCCCACAACCAGACCCAAAACAAAACAAAACAAAAAGTTCAGGGGGAAGAAACTACACATGATCCTAGATCTTGGAAGGTGGAGTGAGTTTGATACTAGCCTGGGCCATATAGTGAGTTCCAGGTCACCTGGATACATAGTAAAATCTTGTCTTTTTAGTCTTAAATATTTACTTGGTCAGTATCAGGGTATTTTTTTCAGGTTTCATTTTCTTGTTATTTTGTTTTTGTTTGGGTACTAGGGCTTGAACTCAGGACCGTTAGCTAAGCTTTCTGCTCTTAGGTAGTATTTACCATTCTAGCCACCCTGTTTCCAGCTTGTTGCTTGTTAATTGGAGGTAAGAGTCTTTCCTATTTGCCCCAGCTGGCTTCAAACCCAGATCCTTAGATCTCAGCATCCTGAGTAGTGAAGATTACCAGCATGAGCCTGTATCACAAAGCAAGTTTCATTGTTGGTTTTGTTTTGTTTTGTTTTCCTGTCGTGGGGCTTAAACTCAGGGCCTGGGCACTGTCTCTGAGCTTTTGCTCAAAGCTAGTGCTCTACCACTAGAGCCACAGCACCACTTCAAGCTTTTTTCTGTTTATGGGGTACTGAGGAATCAAACCCAGGGCTTCACGCATGCTAGACAAGCACTACCACTGAGCCACATTCCCAGCCTGTTTCCTTGTTGTTGAAAGTAATGAAATTACAAACAAAATGAGGCTTTATCTCATCAATTGTGATTCATTTTTCCCTCAAGTTGAAATCTTTTCTGAGTTCTCTTCTCATTTATATTGGTGAAAGATTTGAGGGCTAGCTGGAGAACTGATTTATTATATATATATTTGTAGTATTGGAATTTGAATTCAGGGCCTTGTACTTAATAGTGGAAGGTGCTCTGCCTCTTGAATTATGTTCACAGCCCTTTTTGCTTTCATTACTTTGCAGGTGTATCTCACATTTATGCTTAGGCTGCCCTGTACTGTCTTTCTTCTATTTATGATTTTCTGTAATTAACAATGACAAGTGTGTGCCACCGCAACCAACTATATTGTTTAAGATAGAGTATGTATAACTTTATGCCCACATTGGCCTCAAACTGTGATCCTCCCAAGTAACTAGGATTATAGGCATGAGTCACACTGTATCCAGCTAAATCTCCCCAATTTTCTATTAAAAAACAAAAGCCCAAAACTCATTACTCAAAGTTCTGAAAACTATCTTGAGTTCAAGCCAACAGTACTTAAGATTTTAATATTATAATATCCAAAATGTAAACAATATTATTGTCTCACATCTGTCCAGGCAGCCTTGCTCAGGGACTGAATTAGGCTCTTATCTGTTCTCTCCAGGCCTTTTCCTTGTTCTTTGCTAGAACACAGTAGCTGCTTTGTTTCAGAACTCTCAAAGGCACTGTGCAAAGCAACACTGCCAGACTTTTTCTCTGTGTTTTGAACAGGTTGTTGGGGTGCCTGTTGGGTCTGCCTTACCATCAACAGTAAAGCAGGCTGTGGCCATCAGTGGTAGCCAAATCCTTGTAGCCAAGACCAGCTCTTCTGTTGCCAAAGCAGTTGGTCCAAAGCAAGTAGTGACCCAAGGAGTTGCCAAAGCCATTGTGAGTGGAGGTGGAGGAACCATTGTTGCTCAGCCAGTGCAGACCATAACCAAGGCTCAAATCACTGCCACTGGACCTCAGAAGAGTGGATCCCAGGGCTCAGGTAACTGATCCTAATTGGGGACCATGTTAACAGCATCTCTGCCAGAATTTGCTTTGCTGATTTTACTTGGTATTAGATTAGGGCAGTCTAATCAGCTATTGCTATCAGAAGTATACAGAAACATTCTATTCAATAGAAATGTATAATGAAACTACTTATAAGTAGTTTGTATTTATATGTGTGTAAGTATATTAAAAATTGAAAATATTTCCTGACACTTCTTTCAGGTCGAAAGAATAATTCTCATCTGTTCTCATCCCCAGTTGGGTTGTATTTCAGGTTTAAATCCTGGTATGAGCATTTGCTACAACCATTTTGAGATGTTTGAGTTTTCTACCAAATAGAACTTTGAACCATTTGAATATATTTTAGTCGTGTGTGTGTGTGTGTGCGTGCGTGCGTGCGTGCGTGCGTGCGTGCGTGCGTGCGTGCGTGCGTGCGTGTGTGTGTGTGTGTCCCCGTCTGGTCGTGGGGCCTGAACTCGGGGCCTGGGCACTATCCCTCAGCTCTTCAGCTCAAGGCTAGCACTGTGCCACTTGAGCCACAGCACCACTTCCTGCTTTTTTCTTTTTGCTTATGTGGTGCTGAGGAATCAAACCCAGGGCCTCATGCGTGCAAGGCAAGCGCTCTACCACTGAGCCACCTTCCCGGCCCTATTTTAGTCCTTAATGTATTGTTTCTTTGATAGCATGAAAGAAATACCTCAAGACATTGTTTGTTTTTGAAGGTCTAAATGAGGCCAAATAACTGTTACAGTGAGTTAGAGGGGATAGAAAGCAGTAAAAAGCCGGGCGCTAGTGGCCCATGCCTGTAATACTAGCTACTTGGGAGGCTGAGATTTGAGTATCATGATTCAAAGCCAGCCGGGGCAGGAAAGTCTATGAGACTTATCTCCAATAAACCACCAGAAAACCAGAAGTGGTGCTTTGGCTCAAGTGGTAGAATGCTAGCCTTGAGCTGAACAATTCAGGGACATTGCCTAGGCCTAGAGTTCAAGCCCCAAGACTGACAAAAAGAAAGAAAGGAAGCAAGCAAGCAATAAATATCCAAAACAGAAGTGATCAATGCTGGTGGTGGTCCAGTCCATGTATGGTATTAAAAATAAGTACTTGAGGAAGTAGAGCTGTGGCTCAAAAGTAGTAGAGCACTAGCGTTGATTGAAAGAACTCAGGACATCACCCAAGCTCTGAGTTTGAGCCCAACCAACAAAAAAGCTGTAAGTGCATGAGAGCTGTGCATGGTAGCTCATATTTGTAACCTCAGCACTTGGAAAGCTGAAGCCTTAGAATTGGGAGTTCCAGGTTAATCTAGATTACATTAATAAGATTGTGTCTCCAAACACAAGGAACTGGAGCATGGTAGCTCATGGTAGCTATAGCTATATAGCTCATGACTATAAAGCTACCCAGAAGGTTGAGATCTGAGGATCATGGTTTAAAACAAGCCTGGGTGGTAAAGTGTATGAGACTCTTGCCCAGCAAAAGCTGTAAAGTAGAGGTGTGGCTGAAGCGCTAGAATGCCAGTCCTGAGCTAAAAAGTCAAGCCAGAGTACAAGGCTGCAGTACTAACAGACACACACAACTAAAAACATCCATGAGATAGTTTGGAAGAAATGTTCTCTGGAGTTTTTAAGGAAATCAAATAGCTGAGAAGCCAGAGAATAAAATAAGTCATGTACAATGTTGACACTGACATTGACAAATTCTTAGTATAAGAGCAAAACCTAATCAGGATTTGGTATTTAGTTAATGAAAGAGAATTGTGATTTCATTTATTTATATATATATATATATATATATATATATATATATATATATATATATGCATGCCATTTCTTCACTGACAGCATGTCTGAGTTCTTAAAAGTAAGGGATGCCAGAAATGTTGTTTTAAATCAGTAAATTCAGTAAATTCTTTGTGCCTTTCTGGGGCTTGACCTCAGGGCCTGTGCAATGTCCCTGAGCTTTTGTCCTTAAGGCTAGCACTCTACCACTTAAAATACAGCTCCACTTTCAGCTTTTTTGGTGTTTAGAGATGAGAGTTCCATAAACTTTCCTGTCTGGGCCAGCTTCAAACCATGATCCTTAGATCTTAGCCTCTTGAGTAGCTAGGATTACCAGCATGAGCTACCAGTGCCAGGCCACTAAATTCCATTCTTACTAGATATTGACTAACAGAACTTTAAACAAATGGGGGTAATGTGTATTTATCCATAGATGTCATCATGTCAGTGCTTATGTAAGTAACAAAAATCTGATGTTACAACTTAAGTGGTAGTATGTACTTAGTGTGCCATGCCCTGGGCTCAGCACCTAGCAATGGTAATAACACCTATGTAAACTAGAATTGTTCTGGGCAAAACCAAGACAATGATCAGCCTACTTATATGCAAGATAAATTAATTTGTAGAAAATCCTTCTGGTGTGGAAGTTATTTTTTAGTTAACAAGATATTTAAGAAAGAAATATAATCCTTAAAAAGCACCTAGGAACAACTTAAGTATACTTTTTATGTTTTAAATAACTATTTTACTGTATAATTTTAGAGTGTTAATGTTCTAGTTATCTTAAAGGTTTTCCTCTTCTCCCCCCTCCACCATTTTAGTGATGGCAACACTGCAACTACCAGCCACAAATTTGGCCAATTTGGCAAATTTACCTCCAGGTACTAAACTCTACCTTACTACGAACAGCAAGAACCCTTCGGGAAAAGGAAAACTGCTGCTGATTCCTCAAGGAGCCATCCTGCGAGCAACCAACAATGCTAGTTAGTCCATCAATAAATCATTTGGTCCTTGGGTTTCTAGGTGTGTTCATCTCTGGCTAAGGGGCCGTCCTTAACTGTTCTAGGAACTATTTTTATAATTCTTTTTGGTGGTATAATCACATTTGCCCTGGAAGATTTAAAACATACACTTAGTGGCTCATTCTCATAACCTATGTACTCAAGAGGCTGAGATCATAGAATCTCTGTTTGAATCCAGCCTGGGCAGGAAAGTTCTGTGAAACTCTTATCTCCAACTAATCACCAAAAAGTGGAGCTATGGCTTAAGTGGGTAGAACACTAGCCTTGAGCAAAAAAGCTCAAGGACAGCACCCAGGCCCTGAGTTCAAACCCCAGAATTGGCACAAAAACAAAAACAAACTTAACAATACAGATAATCTAACTAGAAGTATTTTTAAATAACCATCATTTTAGGAGGTACCACTGTTATTTTGGGCTTTCCTAAACAGTTTTGGATCAGGGATGGGTCACACTGGAGAAGTATGGCAATTCAGGCTGTGTTAGGAGAAAACTCTCTAGTTATACCTGAAGGAATGTCCATTTTCAGCTGGAAGTCTGTTTTCACCTTAAATGGGATAGAATACAATAGGAATCAATGTCTTCATTTGCCATCATTTAAACATATTGGCTAGGTTTAGAGATGCAAAAAGAAACTGAGAGAACCAGTGTGAGTGTTATTGAGAAGGAAAGGCCAGTTATTTTTCTCTGAACCAGAAATGGAGTAGCATGGCAATCAGACTTGTTTGAGACACCCTATCTACTAACAAACCATTGTGAATGTACCTAATATTGCCTGATCTTGGAGAGTAAGCATGGTTGGGATTGGCTACCAAATTAAAGCTAAGTAAACTAGTTGCTGTTTTGTTATTCTCTGGTGTGTTGTTACCATTCTTATCCTGAGTAGTAGGAGGTTGAAAAAGCAAGGTAAGGACAGTGTAGTATCCAGATTTACCCAGAAAGCTACTTAGATTTTGTGATATTCTCAAGGTCAAAATAAATCATTGGAAATCTCTTCCCAATAATCACCAAAAATAAGGTGGGAAGGAAAACGATATATTGAGTAAATATTTATAGCTCAGGTAGCTCATCTATATATCCTCGCTAAAACAAAAACAAAATTCTATAGGCTTTGAAGTAGAATGTGAAAAACAAAAGAGGATAAGACTCAGTAGTTAGCCAGAGTACTGGTGGCTCACGCCTGGAATCCTAGCTTCTCAGGAAGCTTGAGATCTGAGGATCATGGTTCAAAATTTGTGAGACTCTTTTTTTTTTTTTTGGGGGGTCCGGTCGTGGGGCCTGAACTCTGGGCCTGGGCGCTGTCCCTCAGCTCTTCAGCTCAAGGCTAGCGCTCTACCACTTGAGCCACAGCGCCACTTCCGGCTTTTTACTTATGTGGTGCTGAGGAATCGAACCCAGGGCCTCAAGCATGCAAGGCAAGTGCTCTACCACTGAGCCACCTTCCCAGCCCCTTGTGAGACTCTTATCTCCAATAAACCACTAGAAAACTGGAAGTGGTGCTGTGGCTCAAGTGGTAGAGCACTTGCCTTGAGCTGAAGAGCTGAGAGACAGCGCCTATGCCCAGATTTCAAGCCCCATGACCAACAAAAACAAAAACAAAACAAAAAAAGACACAGTAGTTAAAGGAGCTAAAAAATGTCCATAGCAGGCTTCTTCCCTCACAGCTTTCTTCATTGTATTGAGAGCTGGAATACTCAGCTGGCAATTGAAAGTATGGGCTAATATGCTTATTTATAGTACGTGCTTAGGACCAGAAGCGTTGTAGATATCAGAGTTTGTATTTTGGACTATTTGCAGACTTTACCAATTGAGCATCCATAATCCAAATACTTGAAATCCCAAATGCTCTAAAATTCAAAACTTTTTAATATTCTTTAGTGCTCAAAAAAATTTGGATTTTAGGTGTACAGAATAATGCTCAACCTATAACTAGATTTCAGTTGTATCTTTTGGGGGTTTTTTTGTGGATTTTTTTTTTTTTTTCTGTTGTGGGGCTTTAACTCAGGGCCTGGGCACTGTCCCTGAGCTCTTTTGCTCAGGGCTAGCACTCTGCCACTTTGAGCCACAGCTCCACTTCCAGTTTTTGAGTGGTTAATTAGAAATAAGGGTTGCATGGGGACTTTCTGCATGGGCTGGCTTTGAGCCTCTATCCTTATATCTCAGCCTCCTGAATAGCTAGGATTATAGGTGTGAGCCACCAGTGCCCAGTAGGACATTCTTATTGTCATAGTTAATAGGAGGAGGCAGAAAGGAATGATGGCACATGAGAAGTCTGTTTAGGCTTGCCTGCCTTTTCTGTATAGATTTTTCTTTGTACTTCTCATGATTGCTGTCACTCACTGCATTGGTAGACCTCCAGTCCAGCTCAGCAGCCAGCAGTGGTGGCAGCGCAGGAGGAGGAGGAAGTGGAGGCAGCAGTGGCGGTGGAGCAGGAGGAACCCAGAGTACCACCAGCCCTGGAGGAATCTCCCAACACCTGACTTACACCTCCTACATCCTCAAGCAAACTCCCCAGGTCTGGTCACTTGTGCTTAATCTTAGCAATCCTACACCTGTCTGACAGTTACCTTTAATTATGATTGATTTACATTTGCTACTTTGAGATCAGGGATCAACACTAACATTTTAGCCATATTAGAAGTCTATATTATTTAGGGCTTGTCCAGATCTTCCTTCCCCAAAGAAAGATTTCCACTATGCTAATTGAAATTTTGCTCTTCAAAGGCTATAACCAAAGAAAATCAAACTATGTTGAAGTTAGATTGGATACAATAGAACAGATTCTTGCTGTTCCCTGTGTCACGGAAGTCTTCCTTTCCAGGTCTTCTTGCAGAGGATGGATAATTTATCTGACTGATTAAATTGAGTTTTTGAGAACTAGATTGCAAAACTCAAGTTTACATCATATTGGTCTAACTACTATGCAAAGTTGGAGAAGTGGGGATGCTTCTAACTTACTGATATTCTTCAGTTATAGTGACTCAATTATAAAATGAAGGGGAGAACATTGATTGGTACCTTGTGATATAAAGGGTCAGCAACTCATTTGAATTCAACAAATTCTGGTTTCTTTCTTTTTTCTTTACCTAACTTAGGGGACATTTTTAGTTGGCCAGCCATCACCCCAGACATCTGGAAAACAACTGACTACTGGGTCAGTGGTCCAAGGTACCCTGGGAGTCAGCACATCTTCTGCACAGGGACAACAGACACTGAAAGTCATCTCTGGACAGAAAACCACTTTGTTTACTCAGGTGAATGCACACCTGTATATTTCTAATATGCTGTGATATGTATCTTTTATACATAATTTTTTAGCTTCTCTCTTTATACAAACTCCAAAAAGTTTTAAAGAAGTTTACATAAGAAAATACGCTACTTGCTGCTCATTTTGGCAAATGATACATGCAAGGATGACATGCAGATTCACAAAACATTTCATATTAAATGAACAAATAATGAAATAGTGGTCAAAGCTAAAATAATTACATTTCAAGTTTGGGAAAATGATTACGCAGGTACACAAATGATATACTCCTATACAGTTAATAAAGCAAGGTATAAATTTAATAGTGAAAGCAAAATTAGAAAAAAACAAGAAAAATTATCAGTCACAAAATCACAGTATCTGTGAGAAAAAATTTTAAAATGACTTTTCCTTAAGGAAACAAAGATTCCTTGACTATGTGTGTATGCAGATGTGTGCACAGCCTTCCCATACTGAGCTTTATGCTCTTGCTTGGCTTTTTTGCTCAAGTGTGGCACTGTACCACTTCAGCTACACCTCCACTTCTGTTGGGTTTTTTTACACTTCTGACTTTGTGTTGGTTAATTAGAGACAGGGTCTCTCAGATTTACCTACCCTTGCTGGCTTCAAACCTTGATGCTCAGATTTCAGTTTCCTGAGTAGCTAAAATTACAGGTTTGAGCCACCAGCACCCAGCTTAATTGTAAGTTTTTTTTCCTAAAATTTACCTGAAGTCTGATATATCGTAATAGATGGCAGCACACTACTGATACAATTAGTGCTATAGCACTTACTGAGAGTTTTGCATCCTGTTTCTGTAGCTTTTTTTTTTTTTTTTTTTCAGGTAAGGGGTAGGTTTATTCATTGTTCTGGCTGGCACCAGGCCATGTTGGCACTCCATGCCGCTGGGAAAGGCCTGGAAAAGGCCTGGGAAGGGCCTGGGAAAGAGAGCTGGGAAAAAGAGAGTCTGGGCCTGGGCTAGGCCTTATCTAGGGTATGGCCACATCAAATTCAGATGTGACCTCAGCGGATGCAGATGTGACCTCTTCCAGGTGTGCCAGTTGCCTAGGTAACGTAGGTACTGGGTGGAGACTTCGCTGCGAGGAGGGTGGAGTCTGCTTGCCATCCAGGAGCGGACCTTACATTCCAGCCTTTTAAAATCATGAAATAGGGTGCGGATTCTCTCTGGCTGGGGCATTAATGTTAGGGGTAAAAGTCTGGAGAAGTCTCATGAGTCATTGAGGGGCTGGAAAAAAATACTAAAGAGCAAATAAATGGCAAGAGGAAGGACTTGGGGCTGAAAATGTTGGTAGAAATGTCCCTAGCTACTTCTGACATCTGGTGACTTCAGGTAGAGAAGTCAGGTGACAAAGGAAGAATATAAATTCCTGTTATTAGGTAGACAGGTATAGAAATTGGATGGGCAGGCTTCTTATTTCTACTGACCTCCCAGCTCTGGTTAATTTTGAAAGCGCAGGCACAAAGTAGCTGATGTGACATCATCTCCTCTTACTGCTTTCCATGTTCCCTTCTTCCCCAGACTGGCTGAGTCTAGGTGCTCGTTGCTGGGATGGCTTGTCCCAGTTGGTATTCAAGAAGGTTTGAACTCAAGGCCTGGGAACTGTCCCTAAACACTTCTGCTCAAGGCTAGTGCTCTACCATGTTGAGTTACAGTACCACTTCCAGGGGCTGGGAAGGTGGCTCAGTGGTAGAGCGCATGCCTTGCATGCCAGAGGCCCTGGGTTCGATTCCTCAGCACCACATAAGCAAAAAGAAAAAAAAAAGCCGGAAGTGGCGCTGTGGCTCAAGTGGTAGAGTGCTAGCCTTGAGCTGAAGAGCTGAGGGACAGCTCCCAGGCCCAGAGTTCAGGCCCCATGACCGAACCCAAAAAACAGTACCACTTCCAGTGTTTGGCTGGTTAGAGATAAGTCTTGAGCCTTGCTTCCAGCCTGGCTCTTTGCAGGTTAGTTGGGAGATGGAGACTTAGGGATTTTTCGGCCTGGGCTGGCTTTGAACTGCAATCTTTGCCACAAAAGCCCTTTATTATTTCCAATTAAAGCAACAAGGAGATCAAGTAGAATAAGTAGAGTTTACCTGATTCTTATCAAGAATTGCCAACAAATATTCTAAAATGACAAAACTCATTGGATGTGAGAATCTTAGCACAGATATGCCCAATATTTTAGAGTCATGTAGTCAGTGCTAGAATACACAACACAAAACAAAAAAGGCAAAACTCAAAACCTAAAATTTTGACAACGTTTAGACATCTTTGCTAACAAAGCACATCAGATGGTTGGGCTTCAGTTACCAGGGCTGAAAAGAGCAACTTGTTAGCAAGGCACCTTAGAATAGATGGAGTAGTAAGCTTGGTGGAAGGTTAAGGGTCAGATGGGGCCAAACCCTTAACCTACCATGTGGCCAAGATGGTGAATTTCTGAAAAAATGCAAAGAAATCCTGAACAAGTAGGTCAAGCCTAAATTGGCTAGCCTTTGAGAGGGAACCTAGAGGGGGGGTCCCCGGGACCCAGCCTGCATCGTACTCTTCAGGGCACAAGCCAAAAGAGAAAAGGGAGAAAGAGAAAAGAGAAGGGGAGAGATAGGGAAAGTTGGACATGACTGGCAGAGAGAGAGCAAAGAGAGCCTGAAAGTAAACAGACTTCTGACCATTTACCATTGCAGTGGCAAAAACTGTCTACAGGGCTGGGAAGGTGGCTCAGTGGTAGAGTGCTTGCCTTGCAATGCATGAGGCCCTGGGTTCGATTCCCCAGCACCACATAAGCAAAAAGAAAAAAGCCGGAAGTGTGCTGTGGCTCAAGTGGTAGAGCGCTAGCCTTGAGCTGAAGAGCTGAGGGACAGCATCCAGGCCCAGAGTTCAGGCCACACAACCGGACCCCAAAAAAAAAAAAAAAAGTCTACATCTGAGAATGGCATAAAAATTAGGCGCTCTGGCTTTCCAGGGAGTGCAGGAGGCATTTCAAAGGGGTTTCACCGCTTGGGCGTGATTCGCAGCACCCCATTAAATGAGTAGGAGAGTCAGTCTGGTGAGTGAAGGAGAGCTGACCAGGCAGAAGCGGTGTCCCGACTTCCCCGGCCCTCTAGAGAGAAATGGCCAAGCCCCCAAAACCAAGCATCCTCGGCTTCAGAGGTGACCGGCCTTTCAGCTAAAGTCCGTAGGAGCTCTCTGGCATTGGTACCACATCTGGACAGAGACTGAGCAACAGAGAACCATAGAGAGTAGTTTCACTTACCAGAGTAGAGAAGTGTGGACGTGGATGTGAAGGCAGCAATGGTATCGATGCGCTGTGTCTGCAACAGACAGATGGGTTCGCAAGAGGCCGTCAGAACTGTGGGTATTCCTCAGAGCAAAAAGGGAAAAATAAAAACAAACAAAAAACGGAGAGGAATCCCACTTACCCTGACTTTAAGCCCTTCCCGGGTTTCGGCACCATTTATGTTAGGTTTTTAAAAAGAGGTAGCCGAGTAAGAACAGCACCATGCACGTGGTATTCAGGTAAGGGTTTATTCATCGTTCTGGCTGGCACCAGGCCATGTTGGAGAGCTGGGAAAGAGGGGGAGCTGGGAAAAAAAGCTATAGCGTTCTTTAGAATAAAGAGTAGTAATGTCATCAAGGAGAAATGATGGAATTTTGACTGGTCAAGGGATATCATGATCTGTAGGAGGATATTGTAGCTAGATCTCCAAATCTTTTTTAAAGTTTACTTTGGGGGGGGGGGGGAGCGGTCCTAGGGCCTGAACTCTGGGCCTATCCCAGAGCTGTTCCTCAGCTCTTCAACTCAATGCTAGCGCTCTACCACTTTAGCCACAGCGCCACTTCCAGCTTTTTCTGCTTATGTGGTGCTGAGGAATCGAACCCAGGGCCTCATGCATGCAAGGCAAGCACTCTACCACTGAGCCACCTTCCCAGCCCCTACTTCATTTTTAAAATTAGCATACATTAGTAATAGTGAGTTTCATTGTGATAATTCCATACATGCATACAGTATATGTTGAACTAGTTCACTCCTAGGATATTCCTGTTTCTCCCTTTCTCCTTTCCCTTCTCAAACACTGTTTAGTGTGTTTTACATTGCTACCGTGTGTGTGTGTGTGTGTGTGTGTGTGTGTGTGTGTGTGTGTGTGTGTGTGTGTGTGTGTGTGTGTGTGTGTGTGTGTGTGTGTGTGTGTGTGTGTGTGTGTGTGTGTGTGTGTGTGTGTGTGTGTGTGTCTCCAACCCAGAGCTTGAGCTCTATCCCTGAGCTTCTTTTGCTTAAGGCTAGCTAGTGCTCTACTAATTGAGCCACAGCACCACTTCTGGCTTTTTCTGAGTAGATTATTGGAGATAAGAATCTCAAGGACTTTTCCTACCTGCTCTGGCTTCAAAGCATGATCCTCAAATCTCAACCTCTTGAATAGCTAAGATTGCAGACATGAGCCATTGGCACCACTAGTTATCCATTTTCCTGCAAGGTCATATTACATTTTTTCTCTCTCACCATTCTTTGGTTGTTCAGCCCAGCTGCTCATGACACAGATTAGTTATAGTCAACAGAGCTGCAGTACATATGGGTACGCAAATATCTTGTATATTGATTTTCAGATGTATGCCTAAGAATGGTATTACAGAATCATAAAATAGGTCTGTTTAGTATTTTGAGATGCCTCCATATTATATTTTCACTACGGAAATAGAGATTTCCAGAATTAGTATACTAGTTTATATTCCATCAACAGTATATAAACATATTTTTCCCCATATTCACACCAGCATTTGTGCTCGTCATTTGTTTGCTGG
Organism: Dipodomys merriami; assembly: GCF_024711535.1. Lineage (NCBI taxonomy): Eukaryota > Metazoa > Chordata > Mammalia > Rodentia > Heteromyidae > Dipodomys > Dipodomys merriami. The sequence goes on from NW_027203381.1 coordinate 57,588,917, forward strand.
TCATGTCATTTGTTTGCTTTTGTTGGTGGTGGTAGTGGTGGAGGTTGTGGTGGTGGTTGTAAGGCTTGAACTCTGGGCCTGGGCACTGTTGCTGAGCTCTTCAGCTCAAGGCTACCACACCACTTCCAGCTTTTTCTATTTATGTGGTACTAAGGAGTCAAACCCAGGGCCTCATGCTTGCATTCTACACTAAGCCACATTCCTAGACCTGTTTACTTTTTTTGGGGGGGGGGGACGGGGAGGTCCAAACATGGGGCCTGAACTCTGGGCCTGGGCGCTGTCCTTCAGCTCTTCAGCTCAAGGCTAGCGCTCTACCACTTGAGCCACAGCGCCACTTCTGGCTTGTTTTTTTTTTTCTGCTTATGTGGTGCTGAGGAATCGAACCTAGGGCCTCATGCATGCAAGGCAAGCGCTCTACCACTGAGCCACCTTCCCAGCCCCTTTACTTTCTTTTTAATTGCTTTTCTGACAGGTCAGGTGGAATCTTAACTGTAATTTTGACTTGCATTTCCTTTATGGTTGAGAAAATTGTATATTTACTAATTAGATTTTTTTTTTTTGGCTGTTCAATTTTTTTGGGTTTTACCTGTTGGATAGCTGTAGAAGATTTTCTCCCTTTACGTAAGTTCTTGATTCTAGTCATTGTTTCTTTTGACATGCAGAGTTTTTTAAAATTTGATACAATCCTCTCTCCATTCTTGCTCTTATCTGGGAAATTGGAATCCTATGCCTATATTTTCTAGCATCCCCCTATGCCTTCTTGTAATAGTTCAGAATTCCAGATGTTACATTTAGATCTTTGATTCCAGTTCGATGTACAGAGTGAGACATGGTCTAGTTTCAGTCTTCTGCCTGGAGTTGCCATTTCCCCAGCACTATTTGTTGAAGAAGCTTTTTCCCAGTGTTAGTTTGGCATCTTTGTCAAGATCAGATGGTTGTAGCTATGTGGTTTTATTTCTGGGCTTTCTTTTCTGTCCCATTGGTCTTTGTTATTATTTCTTCCAAGGATAACACTGAGAAAGGGATGGGCATTGCATTAAATTTGTGTATTGCTTTCACTCGTATAGCTATTTTCACAATATTCTAGCAATACATGAACATAAGAAAGGGCTTTCCGGGCTGGGAAGGTGGCTCAGTGGTAGAGCGCATGCCTTGCATGCATGAGGCCCTGGGTTCAATTCCTCAGCACCACATAAGCAAAAAGAAAAAAGCCGGAAGTGGCACTGTGTCTCAAGTGGTAGAGCGCCAGCCTTGAGCTGAAGAGCTGAGGGACAGCGCCCAGCCCCAGAGTTCAGGCCTCACGACCGGACCCCCCCAAAAAAAAAAAGAAAGAAAGGGCTTTCCATCTTCTGGTGTCTTCAAAGCTTTTCTTCAGAATTTTATAGTCTTTTACCTGTTTGTTTCAGTTTATGCTAGGTTTTTGCAGGTTGTTTTGTTTTCTTCTGGTGCTGGGATCAAACCTAGGGTGTTGGGCATGCTAGGCAAGTGCTGTATGGTTGAGCTATATTTCCAGTGGTTGGCTATTATTTTAGGATTCTGATCATGATTCTCTAGTTAACTAGCTTGATACAGTCACTGATCTTAATCTTATCTCTATGATAGGACTAAAATTGCCCTTTATAGTTAATAAAAAGAATGACTAATGAGTGACATAGATAAGTACAAGTGCTTTCTACCATCTGGAACATCTTACACTCTCAAACTGAAAAATGGCATCTGCTTGTGATGGGCATTTAATTTCAGACATTATGCCTTCAATTAGTTTATTATTCCCAAAGCTTTGAGGTTTTGTAGAACTCAGTCACACTTATTTCATGCTATCATAGTAGCATTAAGGAATTGAAACAGGAAGTGGCTCTGTGGCTCAAGCAGTGGAGCTCTCGCCTTGAGCTGAAGAGCACAGGGACAGCGCCCAGGCCCAGAGTTCAAGCCCCACAACTGACCAAAAAAAAAAATGAAGAAAAAAGAAATGTACTCTTGGGGCTGGGAAGGTAGCTCAGTGGTAGAGTGCTTGCCTTGCATGCATGAGGCTCTGGGTTCAGTTCCTCAGCATCACATAAGCAAAAAGAAAGCCAGAAGTGGCGCTGTGGCTCAAGTGGTAGAGCTGAGGAGCTGAGGGACAGTGCTCAGGCCCAGAGTTCAGGCCCCACGACCGAACCCACCCAAAAAAAAAAAAAGGAATTGAAACAGTGACTTTGCAAAACTAAAAATGTATGTTTACTCTTTTTATAAATAAAAATTTTACTGAGCCTTGATCTAGGTAATTGAGGCAGTAATTTGCTGAATGACCCTGTAATCCTAAATGCTAAGCCTATATCTACTGTAGAGCACCACTATCCTACCCTGGGTTTTATTTTCATGTGTAAAGATTTTATGTACATTTTAGAGCACTTTAGGCTCAGTTACTTTTTAATGTTTAAACTGTTTATCAAGGAATTCTACAAAGAGGTTTCACTTCCGTAAGTCAGGTTGCGAGTACAATGCAGCTTGATCAGTGTCCCCCCTTCTATTGTTCTCCCCCACTTCCCCCCTCCCATTCCTACCCTCAAATTACGTATTTCAAGTTTTACATTGTGTACATTGAATGTAATGACTGCATTTGCTTACCCTTTCTCCTTCCATTTGTTTTGGGCTCAGTTATTTTTGAAAACAGATGGCTTGGTATCTTTGAAAACTGCTACCAAGTAGGATCTTGGAATTGCATTCATTTATTTGTTCTGAATCAGTGGTAGTTCAAAGGTAAAAAATTTATACTTGTTGGAAATGTACATAAACATCTCATAGTTCAATTTATTCCTTGTGATATACTGTCAATTGATGTACTCGCAAATATAGCTAAGGACTAAATTATGAGCTATTATTACTTCTATCTATTTTGTTTCTTCAGGCAGCTCCTGCTGGGCAGGCATCTCTAATGAAGATATCTGATAACACCTTGAAGACTGTGCCATCGACTTCACAACTCTCAAAACCTGGAACCACAATGCTGCGAGTAGCAGGAGGGGTTATCACAACAGCTACCTCCCCAGCTGTGACCCTCTCAACAAATGGTCCTGCTCAGCAGGTGAGTTAGCATGAAATTAGAAAATCATCAAGAAACAGAAAATCAAGATGAACTTGCAGAACCTATTTAGCAGGGATACCAGTGAATCTTTAAAAATTGAAGCCATTTTCTTTCTTTTGGGGGACTGAGGGGGTGTCCAGTCGTGGGGCCTGAACTCTGGGCCTGGGTGCTATCCCTCAGCTCTTCAGCTCAAGACTAGCGCTCTACCACTTGAGTCACAGCGCCACTTCCGGCTTTTTTCTTTTTTGCTTATGTGGTGCTGAGGAATCGAACCCAGGGCCTCATGCATGCAAGGCAAGCGCTCTACCACTGAGCCACCTTCCCAGCCACAACCATTTTCTTTTTTAAAAATTTCCCATGGGCAGTGGTAAACCAACAATTTTTAATATACTCACAGGGGTGCAAAACTCTCATCATTATTGTCCAGCCCAGAAGGTTTCCCTGGTCCCAAAAGAAAACTTACACCATTAGCAGTCATTCCCCAGTCCTGGAGGACGACTATTTTTTCTTCATGGATTTGGCCTCTTCAAGATATTTCATATAAATGTAGTCCTACAACATGCATCCTTCTATTTCTGACATCTTTTTGGTTTGTTTTGTTGTGTTGGCCGTGGGGCTTGGGCGCTGTCCCTCAGCTCTTCAGCTCAAGGTGAGTGCTCTACCACTTGAACCACAGCACCACTTCCGGTTTTCTAATGGTTTATTAGAGATGAGTCTCACGGACTCACCTCCTGAGTAGCTAGAATTACAGGCATGAGCCACTGGCGCCTGGCTTATTTCTGACATCTTTTGCCTAGCATAACTTTTTTTTTTTCTTTAACCAGTTCTGGAGCTTGAAGTCAAGCACTGTTCTTGAGTCTCTCTGTGTTCAAAGCTAGTGCTCTACCACTTGACCAACAGCACCATTTCCAAGTTTTTCTGTTTATCTGATGCTGAGGAATAGAACCCAGGGCTTCATGCATGGTAGGCAAGCGCTCTACCACTGAGCCATATTCCCAGCCCTAGCATAACATTTTTAATGTTTGGGCTGGGAAGGTGGCTCAGTGGTAGAGCGCTTGCCTTGCATGCCTGAGGCCCTGGGTTCGATTGCTCAGCACCACATAAGAAAAAAGCCAGAAGTGGCACTGTGGCTCAAGTGGTAGAGCGCTAGCCTTGAGCTGAAGAGCTGAGGGACAGTGCCCAGGCCCAGAGTTCAGGCCCCACGACCAGACCAAAAACAAAAAAACATTTTTAATGTTCATCCATGCTGTAATATGCATCAGTAGTTATTCCTTTTTTATAGATGAATATTGTTCATTAAGTTTTATGGATGTACCACATTTTGTCTATCAGTTGATGGACATCTGGATTGCTTTCTACTTTTTGGTCAGTAGGAAAAGTGCTACTATAAACATTATGTACTCATTTTTTTGTACAAACATAATTTCATTCCTATTACCTTTATACTAGCAAATAAAATTGCTGGTTCATATGGTAACTTGTATTTAATATTTTGAGGAACTGGCAGACCATTTCCCAAGTAGCTATACCATTTTATATTTCCACCAGCAATTTGTGTGAGTTCCATGTCCTTGTAACAGTGGGGCCTGAACTCTGGTCCTGGGCGCTGTCCCTCAGCTCTTCAGCTCAAAGCTAGCGTTCTACCACTTGAGCCACAGCACCACTTCTGGCTTTTTTCTTTTTGCTTATGTGGTACTGAGGAATCGAACCCAGGGCCTCAGGCATGCAAGGCAAGAGCTCTACCACTGAGCCACCTTCCCAGCCCCATCTAATTGTCTTTTTGGGGGAGGTATTTTATAGCTCCTTCCCCCCCCCCCACTCCACCCCCCCCACCCCCCCTCCACCACCAGAACTGAACTCGGGTCCTTGTACTTTCCAGGGAAGTGCTTTTCCACCGGGCTAATTCCCCAACCCCAGTAACACTTTTGTCTTGTCCTTTAAGTGAAGTGATACCTTGTAGTTTTGTTTTGATTTGAAATTCCCTAACAAGTAATCAATCATCCCATATCTATATTGGCCATTTGTACATCTTTGGGAAATTATCTATTCAGATCAGATCATTTGCCCAATTTTAGTTATTTGTCTTTTGGGATAGATAGGTAGGTAGGTAGGTATAGGTAGGCAGATAGATAGATAGATAGATAGATAGATAGATAGATAGATAGATAGATAGATAGATAGATAGATAGATAGATAATTGCCAGATTTGCAGTTTTTTTTTCTCTTAATTCCAAACTTTTTTCTCTACTGCTCTTCTTTAAAAAAAAATTAACAAAAACAATTTTTAAAAATTGTTATTATAAGCCTGGCGCTCACGCCTGTAATCCTAGCTACTCAGGATGCTGAGATCTGAGAATCACAGTTCAAAACCAGCCCTGGCAGGAAAGTCCATGAAACTCTTATCTCCAATAAACCACTGGAAAACCCCAGAAGTGGTGCTGTGGTTCAAGTGATAGAGTGCTCGCCTTCAGCTGAAGAGCTGAAGAAACAGTGCCCAGGACCAGAGTTCAAGCCCGACAACAGGCAAAAACAAACAAACAAAAAATTGTTATTATAAAGGAATTGTGCAGAGGGGTTACAGTTGCATAAGTCAAGCAAATAGCACATTGCTTTTTGGATAATGTTTATTTCATTTTATTGATGATATGCTCTAACCACAAAAGTCCCAAGTTATCTGTTTTTCTTTTATTGCTTGTTCGTGTCTTTTGGTGTTAAACCCAGTACTAGCCAGGTGCCACAGGAGATCTCAGGAGGCTGAGATCTGAGGATCATAGCCAAGTTAACCCAGGCAGCAAAGTAAAAAGCTGTGGCTCAAGTGGTAGAATGCTAGCCTTGAGCACAGAGAGGTTCAGGCCCTGAGTGTAAGTCCCAGGACCTGCAGAGAGAGAGGGAGAGGGGGAGGGGGAGGGAGGAGGGGGGGAGAAAAGTGGGGGGAGAGAGGGAGAAAGGAAAGAGGAAAGAAAGAGAGGATAGAGACCGACCGACCCAATACTAATCCAATGTTACTTCCCTCCCCCCCCCCCCCCCCCCCCCCCGTGGTAGGCAACAGAGGGTGTTGCACATGCTATGCAAGTACTTTACTATCTAGCTACATGCCAACCCAGCCCCCAAGGCCAAAATATTTAAGACTGTGTTTTCCTCTCATATTTAGTTTCATTAAATTTAATTCCATTTTGAATTTACTTTTGCATATGGTATGAGGTAGGGACCAAACTTCATTCTTTCATATATCAACATCCATTTTTCCCAGCAAGATTTGAAGTTTCTTTTCTAACTTGATCTGTATGATCTGACTCTTTGCTTACTCCTCAAGTTTCATAACCTACAGCTACAACTGTAGCCTACTTCACTCTACTTTGCACCTCCTTAGCATACCACTTTTTGCATCCTTTAGGCTTTCGGCATACCAAGAAATACTTTTATTTTTTCCCTCTCTCTGCCTTGAATCTTGAAAAGGCTTATAAAGTACCATTATCTTAACATTGCCTTTTCTCCACCACCCCCATTTTTAGGATATCTAAGAGGCAGAAGCAATGTCTTCCTTCTCACTTGTGTGGTGCCTTGCCCCTGTTCCTGGGGCCTTGCCCCTGTTCCTGCTGTACCATATGACACACTTCATGACCTCCTGCTGATTGCCCATCAAATAGCAGATGTCTCCAGTGACACTTCAGACTTAAGACATTTACACTTTGTAGACAGTTGTTTGGTTTATTGTGCCAGTCCTGGGGCTTGAACTCATCCTGGGCACTGTCCCTGAGCTTTTTGCTCAAGGCTAGCGCTTTACCACTTGAGCCACTTCCAGCTTCTTTTGTTTATGTGGTACTGAGGAATGTAACCAGGGCTTCATGCATTCTAGGCAAGCACTCTACCACTAAGCTACCTTCCCATCCACTAGATAGTTGTTTTTAACAAAGCTCATTTTGTTCCATTATTTCATTCTGTCCTCCCACTTTTTAGCATCAAAGTAACCTTTCATTAAAAGTGATAAAACTAGGGGCTGGGAAGGTGGCTCAGTGGTAGAGTGCTTGCCTTACATGCATGAGGCCCTGGGTTTGATTCCTCAGCACCACATAAGCAGAAAAAGCCGGAAGTGGGGCTGACGCTCAAGTGGTAGAGTGCTAGCCTTCAGCTGAAGAGCTGAGGGACAGCGCCCAGGCCCAGAGTTCAGGCCCCATGACCGACCAAAAAAAAAAGTGATAAAACTAATGATGAATTATTTTAATGTGGTAACCCTACAACACTGCTTCATTTTGGTGGTCTATGAAATCTAAAAGTATAGAAACCACTGAATTAGAGAGGCCATCTTTTTTTCAAATGGCTTGGCATTTAATATATAGGTGTTAGCTGATAGTTCATATTTACTGAGTGTGTGATGGCAGTCACTGCTTGAAGGAAGTTACACTTCTGTCATCTTGATTTCTTCATTTCTGGTGTGAATAAACAGTCTGAAGGAACAGCCCCTGCTTCGTCGTCTACTATTGGTTCTGTAATGAAAACTGTTGGGCAGCCCCAAGTGTGTGTGAGCCAGGCCACCATGGGAACCTGCAAGACTGCGACCCCCACTGTCGTCAGTGCCACATCCCTGGTGTCCACACCAAACCCCATCTCTGGGAAAGCCACAGTATCAGGTCAGACCATGCTATTTCTCATTTTTTCTCATTGGGATAGAATATTTTTGGAAAGTCTTAATATCTTATAGAGTACCTTATTGAACCAATTAACCCAGAAATATTTTCCAAATAATTGTTTTTAAGTAAATTATTTTTATTTGAAAAAGCTGTATATAAAATTTTAAGTCTGAGACTTAAATTTACCATTTAAAAATTAGGCTAGAGCCAGGCGTCGGTAGCTCACACCTCTAATCCTGGCTACTCAGGAGGCTGATATCTGAGGATCATGGTTCAAAGCCAGCCAGGCAGGAAAGTCTATGAGACTCTTCTCTCCAGAAATCTAGAAGTGGTGCTGTAGCTCAAATTGTAGAGTGCTTGCCTTGAGCCAAAAGCTCAGGGACAGTGCCCAGGCTCAGAGTTCAAGTGCTATAACCAACCAAAAAAAAAATTATTCAGGCTAGATGGGCCTTATAGCTTACACGTAAACCCAGCTACTTATAGAAGTTAGAGGAGCAGATTCCAAGCCAGCCTGGGCCAAGTTAATTTTGAGATCCCGTTTGAAAACAAACTAAAAACAAAGGGACTCAGGAGTATGTCTCAAGGGAAAGAGCACTTGCCTAGCGTGGGCTAAGAGCAAAAAGCATAAAGCCCTTAGTTCAATTATTAGTGCTAAAGAAAAAGAAGAAAGAAAACAAAACAAAAAAGCCAAGCTAAAAATAGAACCAGCTATTCAGTCTATGGCTTCCATAGTGAATAATTTTAATAATAGAGCCCTTTGGAACTCTGGAATATATTCATCATTTTTATAATTAATTTTTATAAGGTAATTTTTGGAAGAACTGAATATTTTTCTTTTTTTATCAGTGATTAGTTTTGGATGGAATTGATTGCAAAACCTGAAGAATTTTTTTTTTCTTTCAAAGAGTACATTAAGTCTGGTAAAATGTGATCTTTCTGCTCAGCTAAATGACTCCAGAAATCTTAGAGAAAAACAGCACAAATCCTGAAGCCTTAGATATAGTTGCTTCTCTTCAGTTTTTATCTGTGAAATGATGTTAATAATAATACCCACTCCTGGAGGTTTTGAAGAGTGATATAAATGAGTAGAGTAGCATACCATCTGGTTTATGGTAGTTGTTGCATAAATAATAGCTGCCATAGTTATCCCCAATTCACCTTTTTTTTTGTAGAGTCCCTAGTTCGTTATTTATAGTTCTGAAGTCCAAAGGGCAAAAGTTTGCCTCCACTAACAGCCTGTTTATACTACTTAGTGTGACTATGTGTCAGATGCTGAAGACTGATATAACAAACAGCTGTGTGTCTTCAACTTGAAAGAGAACCAGCTATGGGTGAAAAAGCCAAATGAGACCTAGAGGCCTTGAGTTCAACCCCCTGAACCAGCACAAAAGGAAGGGAAGGAGGAAGGAAAGAAGTTTTTGGCAGAAAATAATTATGTTGGTATCTATCCTTTGGGATCAACAGAGAAGTATTGGAGTAGGGAATATCAAGTACAAGTTCCTCAAAGACTTCTACCTATTAGATTGGTAGCAGTAGTAGTGGGCCCTTGGGCCATAAAAATAGATGAATCAAGGCCTTGTGCATTTTTTTTAATGTTGAAATAAATTGTTTTGAAAAAAGGACCAACAGGTAAAAGTGGATAGTGCTGGAAAGTAGAGGAAAACAGGAAGGTGGAACAAAGTCAACAGAGTTTGTAGTTACAAGCTTCTTATTCTTTTTCTTTTACTGATAAGCATATACTTGATAAAGGTAAGAATTTTAAAAGTACAAAAAATACTGGGTCATTGTTGTACTTAGTCTCAGTAAATACATGGCTGAATGTACCTCTATTCTGAAGAAAGATTTTCCTGTTCATTGAAGGCCTCATTCTAGAGTGTATTTCAGACCAGCAGTTTCTTTCAGGGGCTTTGTGTTTGAGGCCTCTGATGCTCTGATATAAACCACACAAATGGGTGGATTATGTCTACTGTGCTTTCATGGTAAAGGCCCTTTATCATTGTTTTTTCTATGCTAGCATAGTTCTGTAATGCATGAGAGCATGGAAATTACCTTTACAGTAAGTTAAGAGAGGATTGCACTCAAAAATATTAGAGGCTAGGATAGGAAATGAAAGTTAAGAGATGCACAGATTTAAGTGAAGATAGATATATAGAGGGACTATGTGGAAATGATGTCGGTAGATGGGAACCAGACTCATGATGGGTACACTGAAATGATCTGAAGCTAATTCAGAAGCCAGTGGCAGTTTTCTGCATCAGAATATAAAAACTTTTATAAATGTATAATGCATATATCATAGCAATGTACAAAAGCAAATTGACGTAGGAAACAAACATGGAAAAGACCTGCTTCAAAGTGTTAATACTTATCATCCTGTGATAGGATTGCGGTGGCATTTCCTACTTTTCTTTTTTGAGTCATGCTTTGTAGCCCAGTCTGGTCTCAAATTCAAGATCCTCATGCATTTGCCTTCCAAATGCCAGGAATACAGCTGTGCTGCCTCACATCCAGCTTTTTCTTTTTATTACTCCTACATTTGCAAAGTTTTCTGCATTACTTTAAGATTGTGGAGTAAGGACACTAATAGTAAATCATAATGTCATGTCAGTGTTTCATTGTAAAATCTGCAGCCTCTGTTTTCTCCTGATCCAGGCTTTTAATTTAGTGAAAGAACGAATGTCTTGGGAATTTCATCCTAGGAGAAAATTGGAATGAGTGATGAAGAGGGTAAGAAACTTGAAGGAAGCATCTGATCTAAGATTTGGCCTTATTTTCTAACTTATTTTAGGATTGTTAAAGATTCACTCCAGTCAGTCCAATCCTCAGCAGGCTGTCCTGACGATTCCCAGCCAACTGAAGCCTCTCAGTGTAAGCACCTCTGGAGGTGTACAGACTATACTGATGCCTGTGAATAAAGGTATGTTCTATACTGTGGGCCTGTCACATAGACCCATCTTGTGGAAAATCAGTATCTACTGGTTGGTGATGGCTTTGCCATCATAGCCTGCCCTTAGCTATTGAGGCCTGCCCTTGAACTCTAAAACTGCAAGTAAAACTGAAGCCAAAGTTTAAGGTGGCTCACACCTATAATCCTGGCTACTCGGGAGGGTGAGATCTGAGGATTGCAGTTCAGAACCAACCCAGGCAGGAAAGTCTGAACTCTTATCTCTAATAACCACCAAAATGCCAGATGTAGAGCTGTGGCTCAAGTGTTAGAGTGCTAACCTTGAGCAAAAAATTCTCAGGGACAGCAACTATACCTGCCCTGAGATCAAGCCCCAGGACCAAGATGGATAAAACAAAACTTAAGCCATCATTGGCTTCTAAATAGCTGGCACAATTCTAAAGTTGAGTTGAGGCGGAAAATTTGAAACATTTATGAGAATTTAGGTTAGTTAGATTTTAATTTTCTTAATTTACTTAATTGAAGTTATTTATACCCTAGTATAAATAACTAAGATCCCAGCTTGTTGGGTTACCTTACCATCTCTATGGTCATGAGATTAGAGTAATGTACAACTTTTATGTAGGAGTTAGATATTAAAAAGAATTTTGGTCTCTATTTTATATCCTCTCCTTTTTTTTTTTGCCCTTTAGTGGTTCAGTCATTTTCTACCAGCAAGTCACCTACCATAGTGCCTGTAGCAGCCCCAACTCCAGCTGTTCCTAGCTCTGCTCCAGCAGCTGTTGCAAAAGGTAGGTAGATCTCATGGTATTTTTATTCTGAAGTTTTCTTCAAGAAATTGCTATAATTGTAGTCCTTTGAGTTTTTTCAGCTTCTGAATCAGCCATTTAGCAAGTAAGTTCTCCTTATCTACTAGAGTGACAATTCAGGAAATACAGAGACAGAATTTATAAGTTGAAGAGAGTTGCAGAACATAGCAAGCCATGATTGATCAAAGCAAAATAATGGTCTGGGAAATGATTGCTGAAATGTTGTAGTAATCAGGATTGTCAGTGGGCAGGGCTTGATATAGGGAATGTATCATCAACTGGACCGTACAAAGATTGGGGTCTTTTGCCTGTGGACAGGGCAAGGGAAATGCCAGACTAAGGGAACAGTAGAGACAGACAAACTCCAGGTTTGTCTGGGGCGTAGACCAATTTTAGGGACTAACTGAAGAGTATAGTTGTGGTAAAGGAGCTTTAGGCAAGAACTAGACATTGACAAACTGGCAAGAGGGTATTCCTCGCCAAAAATTAGAGCAATATAAGATAGTGCCCTGGATCAGAGCAATACATTTGCCTCCTATAACACATCTACCATGTGTTCAGAGCCTGCAGTGTGGGGTGGTAGGTGGGTGGGTAGGGGAGGATATAGCTCTTTTCCTGTTCTTTAACACAGTCATTATGCCCATTTTGGAGATGAGGAAACAAATTTAGACATACTACACATATTCTTGCTAATCTAAAAGACTAGGAAGCAGTAAAGTTATACTTTGAATTATGTCTGTCCACTTACTTTTCAGGTATCTGGGATCTCATAGGAGTTTTGGGAAGAGGTGTGTGTATGGTGTGTGTGTGTGTGTGTGTGTGTGTGTGTGTGTGTGTGTGTGTGTGTGTGTGTGTGTGTGTGTGTGTGTGTGTGTGTGTGTGTGTGTGTGTGTGTGTGTGTGTGTGTGTGTGTGTGTGTGTGTGTGTGTGTTGGGTTGTTTTTTTGTTTTGTTTTGTTTTTGTCGGTCGTGGGGCTTGAACTCTGGGCTTGGACACTGTCCCTGTGCTCTTCAGCTCAAGATGAGCACTCTATCACTTGAGGCACAGCACTACTTCCAGTTTTCTAGTGGTTTATTGGAGATAAGATTCTCACAGAGTTTCTTGCCCTGGTTTGCCCTGGATGGCTTTGAACTGCAATGCTCAGATCTCAGCCTCCTGAGTAGCTAGGATTATAGGCGAGAGCCACTGGCGCCAATTGGAAAGGGGTAGATTTGTGTATACTTAAGTGCTTATCTTAAGGTCCTATAAAGCAGAGTTTGGCTGGTGTTTTGCTATGTGTTTTTCTTAAGTAAGGCTCAATTGGCACATAGCCTCCTTTATTCATCTATATACTAATTCTTTTATGAACCACAGTCTGAGAATGTATGACCCACAGAGCCTAAGCTATTTACTGACCAGCTCTGTATAGAGAAACAGCCAACACTTAAGTGCATTCTGAAAGAATTGGTGTCAGTCTGTATTTGAATTTCTCAGTAAGAGCTGTCATAGTCCTGATTCATTTAATTTTGGATTAGGTGAGAGCATTTGTGTTAGATTTTTGTTGAAATAAGATAATACATAGTGGGCTGGGAAGGTGGCTCAGAGGTAGAGTGCTTGCCTTGCATGCATGAGGCCTGGGTTTGATTCTTCAGCACCACATAAGCAGAAAAAGCCAGAAGTGGCGCTGTGGCTCAAGTGGTAGAGCGCTGGCCTTGAGCTGAAGAGTTGAGGGACAGCACCCAGGCCCAGAGTTCAGGCCCCACGACCGACAAAAAAAAAAAAGACATAGTGAAATGCAGATACTAAGCATGCCATTTGATGAATGGATACATGTGTAAACCATGTAATCAACACCTCATTAAAAGATAAAGAAATGTCAGTGACCTGTTCCCTGCTTACTTTCCAGTCCTATAGACAACCACTATTTGGATTTCTGTTACCAAAGGTCAGTCTTTGAGCTTTATTGAAATAAAAGCAGGAAGTATGTAAATTCTTTTGTGTCTAGTTTCATTTACTCAGCATTAGTGTTTTTGAAATTCTTCCATATTGCTGAATAGGAGGAGTCTGTAATGGAGAAATATCCTTTTAAAGTTCTCTTTTCTCCTGTTGAAGGACAAAGGAGTTTTTCCAATTTGGGGTCTCTTGGTATAAATTTTAGAGAATGTATGTTCATTTCTCACAGAAGAGCTGCCACAATATGAAAATGCTATTTTTATATGTCTGTAATTGTTCAAATGCCAGATTAAAGTGAGTAGACCTGAACCCATAGAATTGTAGTGTCTCAACTCTTTTTTTTTGTCAGCCATGGGGCTTGAACTCTGGGCCCAGGCACTGTTCAGTTCTCAAGACTAGTGCTTTACCACTTGAGCCACAGTGCAACTTCTGGTTTTCTGGCTAATTGGAGATAAGACTCAAAACTTTCCTGCCCAGACTGGCTTTGAACCTCAATCCTTAGATCTCAGCCTCCTGAGTAGCTAGGATTGCAGGTGTGAGCCATTGGCACTCCTTTTTTTTTTTGTTTGTTTTTGTTTTTGCACCAGTCCCTGGGCTTGGAAGGGCCTAAGCTCTGTCTTTGAGCTAGAATTCTCAAGTCTATCATTCTACCCTTTGAGCCACAGCTCTACTTTCAGCTTTTTGGTGATTAATTAGAGCTAAGATCCTGCCTGGAATGGCTTTAAACAGTAGCCCTCAAATTTCTCACCCTACTAACTTCCTAGGGTTATAGGCATAAGCCACCAGCACCTGTCAATCTCCTATTTTGAAGTCTCAGAATAGGGAATGGGAAAATCTGTTCTTCTTGCAGTGAATTAGCAAGATTACACAATATGTCAGTATAAAAAATCACTTGAATTTCTATGTAAGCCAGTTAGAAAATTAGGTTTAAAGAAAATATTTATAGAAATACCAGATACATTAAATATCATACAATCTACTAAAGCAATAGTAGATCTTAGAAACAACCTCCTTCTATAGAGAGAAATTAAGAAGACTTAAATATCAGTTCTTAAAAAAAACCAGTATTGGGGCTTCAGTGGTAGAGCGCTTGCCTTGCATGGCCGAGGCCCTGGGTTCAATTCCTTAGCACCACATAAGCAAAAAGGAAAAAGCCGGAAGTGGCGCTGTGACTCAAGTGTTAGAGCTCTATCCTTGAGCTGAAGAGCTGAGAGACAGCGCCAAGGCCTAGAGTTCAGGCCCCATGACCAGACCAAAACAAAAAACAAAAAAAAAAACCCAGTATATGCACTCAGTACAGTTCCAGTCCTAATCTGTACAGTGTTGTTGGTGCTGATGGTGCAAATATAGGAATTGTCCAGGTAAGTCTGAAATCCATATAGAAATGCAAAATCCTAAAATAAAATAGCTAAAACTGGGCTTGGTGGTAGATACCTATAGTTCCAGCACCTTGGAGGCTGAAGCATGAGAATAGTCAGTTTGAAGCCACATAGCAAGACTCTCAAAAATTAATTAATTAAAATAGCAAGACAGTATCAATGAGCAAGAAATGAGGAAGACTTACATGAAGGTAGCATATGTATATAATATATATACACACATATGCCTATTTACACATGCACACACTATAAAGTTATAGTAGTAAAGAAAGGGTGGTCTTTTCAATAAATAGTCTGAGGTTAAATGGATATATATAAATCCATTTGAGAAAATAGAAAACCTTGGCTCCTATTTTACCGTATAAACAAAAACTTAAATTGAGTTGGGTCATGGGCCTAAATGTGGAATGTCAAACTTCTAAAAGAAAACATGAGGCTATCTTTACAACCTTTTGAACATGATAGGGAAATAAGCATAAAAATGATAAATTGGACTTCATTAACATTAGCAACCTTACTTCCCAGAGGACATTAAATGAGCCACATACTCAAGGTATTTGCCATGCATATATCTAATATGTGAGTCATATCCAGAATACACACACAGATACCTTCTTAAAAAATCAATGTGAAAAAGACTGACAATAACTTGTTGTTGGTTTTTTTTTTTGCCAGTCCTGCGACTTGAACTTAGGGCCTGGGCACTGTTCCTGAGCTTCTTTTGCTCAAGGATACGACTTGAGCCACAGTACCACTTCCAGCCTTTTCTGTTTATGTGGTACTGAGAAATTGCATGTCAAGCACTCTACCACTAAGCCACATTCCCAGCCCAACTTGTTTTCTTATTGACAGAAAACTGAGCAGGTACTTCACAGAAAAGAACATCCATCAAAAAATAATTATTCACCTTCATTACTCTGCAGATTAGAACCATAGTGGTCTATCAATCACCAAATTAAAAGGGTTCAATACCAGGTTTTGGCAAGTACCAAAGGCAACTAGAACTTGCCTGCTAGTGGGACTATAAATGGAGAGCATTTTGGAAAAAAGTCTGGCAGTTTCTAGTTAAACACTATCTACCTTTGTTTCATCTACTTCACTTCTGGGAACAGACTGCACGTACCTACCAGAAGACATGCAAGTGTTTGTTGCATTATTCCTTCTGACAACTAAAATGGTGCTAGGCAAACATATATGCACAATATGATTCCAGTACTGTGAGTTTCAGAATGGGCAAAAGGTCCATCTTTGTCTTTGTCAGGGATGACTCGCCAGAACCCAGCAAGCCATATTTGAGTGGTGGGTACATGAATACATAGATTTATATCTCACAGACTTCTGCTGTATACAGAGTTACTTGCTGCTAGTGCACAAGATGAGATTATTGGGGGAAGAGAGTGGAGTCAGGAAGCTGGTGCTGAAACATTGTGTTGTAGTAGCAGTACTAGGAATTGAACTTGATCCTTGTACTTGTTAGGCAGGTGTTCTACCATTTGAACCATGCTTTTGGTCCTGCTTTGTGATGGTTATTTTGGAGATGGAGACCTGAGGATTTTTTTGTCTGATCTGGCCTCAAACTTTGATCCTCCAGATCCCAGCTTTCAGAGTAGCTAGGATTACAGGTGTGAGTACCTGGCTCATTAATTATTATTAAGATAGAATTGTCTCTTTTCCTGACCAGGTAATATGCCTGCACCACAGTTTTATTTTAGGCTTCCTTGTAGTTGGATGCACAATCTCATATGGCTTCCCTAAAGTGAGATGGAACCTTGTCTTCTGCTCAGGCTGGTCTGGAACTGTAATACTCACATTCTCAGCTTCCCAGAGGCACAGGTGCCTTGACCCAGCATAGTTTTTGATCAGGGAAGACTACTTAAGGAAAGGGATGAATGTACACTGAAACATTGCTGTCTTAATAGACTTAGTATAAGGTGGGATGAAATCCCTTACCCAAGACTAGAAATTATTTCAGATTTAGATTTTGGATACATTATTTATACAATATAATAAATGGGGATTGGACTAAACATGGAATTGGTTTGAGCTTCATGTATACCTTATACATATATCATGATATCTAGATATATACTGTTTTGCTTGTTTTTATTATTATACATTAATTGTGCAGAGAAGATTATAACATTTCCACACATTATTGTATACAGTTTTGGGGAGTCTGAAACCAGGACTCATACTTGGTATCTGATGCTTTTGCTTATTTATTGGCTGGCACTCTTATCATTTGCCACGCCTCCAACCCCTACACAAAATTTTTAATAGTTTTGCTCATGAAATAGTTGTATTGAATTTTTTGCTTGCAACATCATATGGGAGCTAAACAGTTTTGAATGTTGGGGCCTTTTGTATATGAGATTTTCAAATTAAGAGTGTTCGTCTGTAATATTGAAAGCCTGTTATACAGCAGACTGATTTTTGCTTTCTGCTTTGTGTCTGTGAACACTGGGATAAGTCAATAAACTTAACTGGAGAAATGATGCTAGAGGTTGTTGTCTTAGAAATTAGAGCCAATGGGCTGGGAAGGTGGCTCAGTGGTAGAGCGCTTGCCTTGCATGCCTGAGGCCCTGGGTTCGATTCCTCAGCACCACATAAGCAAAAAGAAAAAAACCGGAAGTGGCGCTGTGGCTCAAGTGGTAGAGTGCTAGCCTTGAGCTGAAGGGCTCAGGGACAGCGCCCAGGCCCAGAGTTCAGGCCCCACGACCGGACCCAAAAAAAAAAAAAAAAAAAGAAAGAAATTAGAGCCAGGTGCTGGTGGCTTATGCCTATAATCCTAGCTTCTCAGGAGGCTAAGATCGAGGATCACCATTCAAAGCCAACCTGGGCAAGAAAGTCCATTAGAGTCTCATTTCCAGTATAAACAACCAGAAGTGGCACTGTGGCTCAAGTGGTACAGCGCTCTCCTTGAGCTGAAATACTCAGGGGACAGCACCCAGGCCCAGAGTTCAAACCCTATGACCAACAAAACGAAAAAAGAAATTAGAACAGCTGGCATTACAAAAGTCTAAGAAGGGCTGGGAATATGGCTTAGTGATTGAGTGTTTGCCTAGGATGCACAAAGCCCTGGTTTCGATTCCTCAGTACCACATAAACAGAAAATGCCTGAAGTGGCGCTGTGGTTCAAGAAGGTCAGGGACAGCCCCTAGGCCTTGAGTTCAAGCTGCAGAACTGGCAAAAAAAAAAAAGTCAAAGAAAGAATAATGGAAGGTGAGTGATAACAAAATATACTGTGCCTATGTATAAAACAAACAACAAAAATTGTAAAAATGCATCATTTTATGGCCTTGTCTTAAGCTTGGAGTTGCTCCCGCTGAGACCCAGGCTAACA
Source organism: Dipodomys merriami (assembly GCF_024711535.1). NCBI lineage: Eukaryota > Metazoa > Chordata > Mammalia > Rodentia > Heteromyidae > Dipodomys > Dipodomys merriami. Next base: position 57,606,977 of record NW_027203381.1, read on the forward strand.
ATTCGTCCTTGTGTTGCTATGGTGACAGAAGCCATTGCGGTTTCCTGGCTGTGTCCCCGCTGCAGCTGGAGTGGCAGTTTCCTCACTGAGCTTCAGTGGAAGAGCTTTGTTTCTATCTGCACGTGTTCTTCCACTGCCACTGAGCCCTGACAGATCTCTTTTGTTGCTCTTCCCTTGTAGTGAAGACTGAACCAGAAACTCCTGGGCCAAGCTGCCTTTCACAGGAGGGTCAGACAACAGTGAAAACAGAAGAAAACTCTGAGCTGGGAAGCTATGTCATTAAGTAATTATTCCAGTCTTTTTCTAAAGAGTTTTATTTTGGCCTTTTTATGATGCTCTTCAGTCATGCCTCTGATGGTGAGGGTGTGTGGTGCTGAGCCTCTTGGGAATGATCTGTCCCTGTAGATCGTTAGGGGCAGCACTTGATTTGTGGCCTTGGAAACATCTAGTGGGATTCCAGAACTCTCTTCACTTGAGTTTCTCAACATGAACTCCTGGTGAATCCTTAGCACTCAAGTGTTCACATTTGGTGACTAGGTATCCACACAGCCACCTTCACTTTACACAGCTGCCTTTTCTCCCAAACGCTTCCTTGGGTTTCCTACTGTCCTACCTTTGACCATATACTGTGAAGTGTCTCCAAATTCTGGGGACAGTAGAAACTTAGCCACGTTAAATAACATGGCAGATGGAAGCATCGCCTGTAATAACCTGAAGGCAGGCATTTCTATGAAAGAACTTTTCTAATCCCTTTGCAAAAAAATTTTTTTTTTTTGGGTCCAGTCGTGGGGCCTGAACTCTGGGCCTGGGCGCTGTCCCTCAGCTCTTCAGCTCAAGGCTAGCGCTCTACCACTTGAGCCACAGCACCACTTCCGGCTTTTTTCTTTTTGCTTATGTGGTGCTGAGGAATCGAACCCAGGGCCTCATGTATGCAAGGCAAGCGCTCTACCACTGAGCCACCTTCCCAGCCCCCTTTGCAAAATTTTTTAACTTTAAAATATAAATAAAATATATATGTATTGCCAAAATGTATTTTGGATAATTTTTAAACATAGAATACGCTTCCTTTATGAAGAAAGCTCTCTGTTAGAAGGAAAGGCATGCTCATACTATGGTTTTAAATTTTAATGTGCTCAAAAAGGGGAATTATAAATGTATGTGTCTGTGTGGTTAAAAACTTACGTGTACTCCCTGCTTTGCTTTCTCTCATCCTTCACAGGATAGACCATTTGGAGACTATCCAGCAGCTCTTAACAGCAGTAGTAAAGAAGATTCCACTTATCACTGCAAAAAGTAAGACAATTATATTGAATCTATGGGTACATTTTTGAAGTTATGAACTCCTTGGAGTTATTGTGTCAACTTATACCTAGTATTGCAAATTAACACTGACTGACAGTTATGAGGGTTTAAATAGATATATACTCATTGCAAAGGTCTTAGACATTACAGTATTTTGGCTATTTTTTGAAGGTTTTCCCTGTTCAATCTGCAGAAGAATGTTTCTATATTTAACTTTTGTATATATAACTATAAATTGTTATCTAAATAAAGCTGCATTTTTATATTTAATAATATGGAATATGAAGCTAACATTTGCCCACAGTGTGCCAGGTTCTGTGCAGGCCCATTACATTTACCATCTTGTTAACCAGTCTCATGTAATAGGTAGCATCTCCAGTTCACAATGAAAAAGTGAAGTTAAGCAAGGGTAAGCTTTGGCAAGGCAAGATACGGCCCTAGTTTTTAAGCAATCCAAAGGAAAGTGTGCTGCCCCACTACCTGTTGTTAGCAAAATTGAATGATCTGCACTGTAGCCACAGTTGTCCTGACTGAGGGGACAGCCCTGTTGGGTATGTTTACTAGAGGGCGATTTCACAGAGTTAGAGGAGGACTTGAGGTACAGTCCTGCCATGTGCACTGGGCTAGACCCAGCACAGACTACTCTGCTTCTATGTGTTCCTATTATTTCATCAGCTGCTTGGCAGTACCAAAGAAACTACTTTCCCAAGGAAGATGTTGTTTTGAGTACACAGGAATGAGATGCCTTCTCTTTTAAGGAGAAAATCTTGTGTGTGTACTGTACTTGAACTCATCCAGCAAGGAACACACATTGATAAACAGGTCTGGGACATGGTAGTTTTTCCTGCAAATGAGATTTGGTCTAAGCCATAACAGCTTTATTTAGGATGTACGGGTTTGTGCTTTCTAGGTGAAGATGCCAGCTGTTTTTCTGCAAAGTCTGTGGAGCAGTATTATAGCTGGAATATCGGGAAAAGGAGAGCTGCTGAGGTAAGCTGTGTTTGTCTGTTACATGCACAGGCCTCTGCTGAGAGCCTGGACTGGCTTTGAACCATGATCCTCAGATCTTAGCCTCCTGAGAAGCTAGCATTACAGGCACGAGCCACCAAGTGCTGGCTTGAGGGTTTTTGTATGCTAAAACCAGTATAGCAGCTATCTTGCCAGATACACTAAGGCTGTAAGAAGCTGTTTATTTGGGTATTTCAGAAGCAGTGAGAGGTTGCTGTGGTTGATTTGGGGAAGAAGGGAGTGGGAAATATAGGTGAAGAGCCTTAAATGCCACACCCAGGAGTTTCTGTTGTATCTTAGAAGAATTAGGAAGCTGATAGAAGTTAAACTCTCACGGCTGGCCTTTCACTTGAGCCATACCTGTATTTCTAGCTTCTTGCTGATTAATTGGAGATAAGAAACTCTCTCGATTTGTCTTTCCAGGCTGATCCTCAGATCTCAGCCTCCTGAGTAACTAGAATTATAGTCATGAGCCACCATTGCCCAGCAGCGTGGTAGTTTTTATATTATGTAGCTTGCTTCAATACACAGCTCATTAAGTTGAAAGATTTAATGATAGTTCAATTTGTTTTTTTAGTGGCAAAGAGCAATGACAATGAGAAAAGTCTTACAAGAGATACTGGAGAAGAATCCAAGATTTAACCACTTGACTCCCCTTAAAACCAAGCACATTGCTCACTGGTGTCGCTGCCATGGCTATACCCCACCAGATCCTGAGAGCCTGCGGAATGACGGGGACTCCATTGAGGATGTGCTCACCCAGATCGACAGTGAGCCAGGTAGGCCAGCAAGCTGCCCGGGTTTCCCTCGCAGCCTGCGGGACACTTGCCTACCTTGAGTCCCCCAGCTCACCATCGGCTGGCTACAGATGAAGCTGCCATGGAGAACCAGAACCTTCACTCACCTCTCCCCATGACATTCCAGACTGTCCAGTCCCCTTCAGATACTTGTACCCAAGCATTTTGAGTGCTATGTTCTGGCAGAGAATTGTTTAGTTCTTGCTGTCTAGCAGGCACACACTGTTCATTTCAACATCATTCTTCAAAGTGTACTGCCTGTTCCTTGGAGACTCCTAGCCCATGTCCTTTCCTCACATAGAAGTAACTTCCTCTTCCTCTGTGACCTTAGGAACTCCCAGTGAACAAGCATGCCCTGTTTCCATGAAGATAGGGCCTGTGTCTTATCTTACCTTTTACTTTCTCTACAAACCTGACTAGGAAATATGTTAGCTAGCGTTGGAGTCACAGTGAACAGTTAATAATGTTGCAGGTAAAATGAGAACATAGACAATTGCTGGATTTTGGCAGAGTGGGTAGAAAATGTATTTAGGGAAGAGAGGCAGTTGAATGTCACCTTAAAGAATAAACTACAAAGCTGGGTGCTGGTGGCTCAGGCCTGTAATCCTAGCTACTCAGGAGGCTATGATCTGAGGATTGTGGTACAAAGCCAGTGCAGGCAGGAAAGTCTGTGAGACTCTTATCTCCAATAAACCACCAGAAAACCAGAAGTAGTTCTGTGGCTCAAGTGGTAGACTATGCTAGCCTTGAGCTGAAGAACTGAAGGACAGTGTCCAGGCAGAGTTCAAGCCCCACAACCGAAAAAACAAAAACAAACAAAAAAAAAGAATAAGCTCCACCATCCAGTCAGAGGGAGCCTGCAGCTCAGAGGTGGAGGGTGGGGTGTGGCTTCCTAGAGGCCTATCTATGTAGGAGGCCCCTTCCTTTCTCTGATCTCTTGCAGTACTTAATTAAAATACCTGAAGCTTTCTGTCAACATGCCTGATGGACACAGACTATCTGTAAGACAGAAAGTCATTCAGTGATGCCCTGCCACCATCTTGCAGGGTGCTGAGAGCCCAGCCTATGCTTGGGGCTGGACCTGGACCTCTTCATCAGTGAAGTGGCAGGCAGTGGCTGTTTTTGTGCGCATGTCCTTATTAAATCTGGCACACAGTACACATTCAGATATAAACAGTACTACTCTTAGAGCGGTGAGGATGTTGTGATTTTTTTTTTTAATATAATCTTATTGTTAAGGTGTTAGAGGGGTTACTATTTCCTAAGTCAGGCAATGAGTACATTTTTTTTGTTTTTGTTTTTTGCCAGTCCTGGGGCTTGAACTCAGGGCCTAGGTACTCTCTGAGCTAGCATTCATTCTACTACTTGAGCCACAGCACCACTTGCTTTTTCTGTTTATGTGGTACTGAGGAATCGAACCCAGGGCTTGGTGCACAAGCACTGTACCAGTAAGCCACATTCCCAGCCCCATGAGTACATTTCTTTTGGGACAATGTCACCCCTTCTTTCGCTTTCCCTGTTTCCCCCCCTCCGATCCCTGCCCATGTTAAATGCTTTTTATATTATTCAGTGCGCAAAATTTTCCAGATTTTAAAGATGAAATCAAATCAGTTAGACATTCCTATTGGGAACGGGGCCTGGTTTTTGGTGTCAGGAGTTGACTCTTAGGAGTCGAGGATATCCTGTTTGTCTTAGGTGGCAGTGGTATCACATAGAATGCATGATGCTGTCTGCTTTCCACCTTAGGAAGCCCTAGCTCTCACCATGGAGATCATAGAACTTTACAATGGGAAAGGAGGTCAGCTCCCTGGAGACTGTCTCCTTCCTCACACTGTTTATCTCAATGAGATAAATCCTTTCCTGTGGTCACCACAGCTGTCGTAAGACTGATTACCTCTCATTTAGAGTGCCCATCATCTTTCTCCTCTGCCAACAACCTCTGCCGGAAACTGGAGGACCTACAGCAGTTTCAGAAAAGGGAACCGGAGAATGAGGAGGAGGTGGACATCCTCAGCTTGTCAGAGCCATTAAAGGCAAACATCAAAAAAGAGCAGGAAGAGAAACAAGAAGAAATTAAGTTCTACTTGCCACCAACTCTAGGCTCTGAATTTGTTGGTGACATCACACAGAAGGTAGGAGCTCTGGCCTGCGGTGTTGGCAGATCATAGACGCCAGGTGTAAGGTGTTTAGCCTCATAATTTGAGCAGCCTGGTGATGGAAATGCATTACCTGTTACCCAGCTGTGCTCTCTGTGCCTCCTCTTTGCATGTCAGCACTCAGCAAGGTTAATTACATGGGAAAGGTTGCTTGTTGAACATGGGCTTGAAGCAAAAATGTCTCCATACAGACAGTTCAGTACTTTTCATCACTTTCATGTAATACTTCCAAGTTACACTTCAGTGGGTGATCTTTCCCCACAGCTCTATAGCTCCCAAGTGAGTGCTGTGGTACACATGACCCTGATTACAAGGGAGGGAGCTATTTATCCACTCCCCATGAAACTTAGTAGCTCTTTAGCATCTGCCACTGGCAACTGCTCAGGATACAAAGGGAAAGACAGTGTTCACTCACTTATAGGGGAAGATGGAACAAGATGTAATTTCCAAGTTTGTTACCTTATGCCCTTGACTCTGGTTCCTAAGCCTTCCAGAATTTTGTATTTTCAAATTCCCAGGATATCACAACTGTGCTATTCTGCCATAGAGATTTGGGAATAGAAACAATATTTGAGTTTTATCCAGAATGTTTGTAGAGTCCTCCTTCCAACCAGGCACATCTTTTGTCAGAGGAGTCTGCCTGGGTGGAATGAAGCTGTTTTTAATGTAGAAATAAGAACAAAGGCTTTTTTCTGCCTTTCCAGATTGGAATCACCCTGCAGCCCGTGGCACTGCACAGGAATGTGTATGCATCAGTGGTGGAGGACATGATCTTAAAGGTGGGTGTCTGCTGGCAGCAAAGGGACTGTGAATGTGAACCATGGCCAGCCAAGTAGATCAAGGCTGTTTTGAGTTGTGGACAGACTTAGAAAGAGAACACAGATGATAGGGTTGTGGGTTTTGTTTTTGTTTTGTTTTTTTTTCCTTGAGTTTAAATTTCCTTTTTTTTTTTCTCTTTTTTCTTTTGGTCTGTCTTAGGGCTTGAACTCAGGGCCTGAGTGCTGACCCTAAGATCATTGTGCTCAAGGATAGTGCTCTGCCACTTTGAGCCACTTCTGGTTTTCTGGTGGCTAATTGGAGAGACTTTTCTGCCTGGGCTGGCTTCAAATCGAAATCCTCAGATCTCAGCCTCCTGAGTAGCTAGAATTACAGGCATGAGCCACTGGCACCTGGCTTTTTCAGTTTTTTTCCTTTGGTTTTTAAATTAACTAAGTCATGTTTCCTCTGGGTATTAAAGCATCTTCCAGAATATTTTTGCTAAGACCATTCTTGAAGATACTTTTTCTGGGTTGGAGATGGAAACTGGGCCTTGTGTACCCTAAACAAGTGTGCCACCACTGAGCTTCCAACATCCCCAGCTGTGAAAGTATTTTTCTTTTTTTTTTCCCTTGGCCAGTCTGGGGGCTTGAACTCAGTACCTGGGCACTGTTCCTGAGCTTTTTGCTCAAGTCTAGCACTCTACCACTTGAGCCGCAGCATCACCTCCAGCCTTTTCTGTTTATGTGGTGTACTGAGGAATCGAACTTAGATCTTCATACATGCTAGACAAATACTGTGCCACTAAGCCATATTCTCAGCCCCAAAGATATTTTTTAATAGCCATATTTTGTAGCCATTTCAGGTGCTTTACAGGATAGGATTCGGTGCTCTCATTGTTTGGGAATTGTCAAAGACAACACAGAAACAGGCACAACTGTCCTGTCCCTGGGCAGTAGTTGGGAAGCTATTGTCTGTGTGCCAGGCTTAATCCTAGCTCAGTTCCTTCCCTAGCACATCTCCTCTATCAACAGAGATATGTTGGTAGTAGCCCAATTCAGGATTCAGCTCTTTCAGAATCATGGACTCTTACCTTGGTAGTTGTTTTCAGACTTACAATTTTTTGTTGAGACTTTTTGATCCTTAAAGTTTGGGTGAGGGTGAAGTCAGATCCAGCCCTCCTCAAGAGCAGGCAGGTGACCATTTTGACAGTAACAGCATCTTCTCCTGTAGGCCACAGAGCAGCTGGTGAGTGACATCTTGCGACAGGCGCTAGCTGTTGGATACCGGGCAGCATCTCACAACAGGTATTTTTCTCTTTCTCTAGCCATGTTCTGACAAGTGCAGCTATTTCCCAGCAGTTTCATTGCCAAAGATGTTGTACAGTTAAATCAGTTCAGCAGATTTTTGTCAGTGCTTGGGACATTCCTTGAGCCAGATAGACTCGAAAGTCTGTTCTGTCATTCTGAAAGCCTTTTGGCATGAAGGCTCAAGCTTTGCTAGAGGTCCCTGCCCTCCACATTACAGGGTGGGACATGGAGCAGCTCTGTGCAATTAAAGTTAGTAACAGCACCCATTATATGGCAGACATTAGGGCCAGTATTTACATATTTACCATTTTATTTTCATTCCGTTTTAGAAATGGCTTTGAAGGGTAATGTTCTTTGCTTCCAGAAAAATGATAAAATTTAGATTCATACTCAGGTCTCTAGCACTGAAGCCCTATGTTCACTAGCCTCTGCTGATTATCTCTGACGGGGCCTTCAGGCCTGAGAAAATGTAAGTAGGCCACACCATGCTTTTCTAAGGAAACAAATACTGTTTTGTTTTTCCTTTATGCTAAAGACTATCATTAATTTCTCATATTATAAAAGTGCCTAGGGACATGAGGAAGCTTTTAAAACAGTGTTAGACTGTGCAACATTTTCATACATCAGACAGTGGAAGTACTGAGAAATAAAGGAAGGAGGGTGAAGAGTTCCAGTCCTGCTGCTTATTGTCCTTGAAACCAGGAGTGAGCCAGTACCTTTCATGGCCCCCTGCTCACACTACTAGGCCAGACACTACCACTTGAGCCACATCCTTATTCCTTTTGGTTTTTTTGGAGAGAGAGAGAGAGAGAGAGAGAGAGAGAGAGAGAGAGTGTATGTGTGTTTATCCTAGGGCTTAAACTCGGGACCTGGCCACTCACACTGCTAGGCCAGACACTACCACTTGAGCCACATCCTTATTCCTTTTGGTTTTTTTGGAGAGAGAGAGAGAGTGTGTGTGTGTGTTGATCCTAGGGCTTAAACTCGGGACCTGGCCACTGCCCCTGAGCTTTTTTTTTTTTTTTGTCGGTCGTGGGGCTTGAACTCTGGGCCTGGGCGCTGTCCCTCAGCTCTTCAGCTCAAGGCGAGCGCTCTACCACTTGAGCTACAGCGCCACTTCCGGTTTTCTGGTGGTTTTATTGGAGCTAGGAGTCTCACGGTCTCTCCTGCCCGTGCTGGCTTTGAACTGTGATCCTCAGATCTCAGCCTCCTGAGTAGCTAGGATTACAGGCGTAAGCCACCAGCGCCCGGCTGCCCCTGAGCTTTTTTTGCTCAAGGCTAATGTTCTATTACTTGAGCCACAGGTCCACTTCCAGCTTTTTGGTGATTAATTGGAGATAAGAGTTTCACAAAGACTCTTCTACCCAGGCTGACTTTGAAGCATATTCCTCAGATCTCAGCCTCCTAAGGAACTAGGATTACAGGCATGAGCCACTGGTCTTGCTTCCTCTCCAAGCATGTACCTGTACTGTGATCCTTCTCTCCCTCCCTTCCCCCCTTACTGCTGTAGCTGGGATAATAGGTGTGCTTGCCCGGCTTTGGGTCTTGCTTTTTTTTTCCAAGCTTGCCTAGACCTACTTGGTTCTCCTACTTTATAAAAGCCTCCCACACTGCTGATATTACAGGCATGCCCCACCACATTCAGCCTTTTCATTGTAATAAGAATCTCACTGTTTATCTTAGCTAAGGCTTTGAACCATGATTCTCCTGATCACTTCCTGAGTAGTCAAGAGACTTGGCCTATGTCTACCATCTTTTTTTTTGGGGGGGGGGGTGTCCGGTCGTGGGGCCTGAACTCTGGGCCTGGGCGCTGTCCCTCAGCTCTTCAGCTCAAGGCTAGTGCTCTACCACTTGAGCCATAGCACCACTTCTGGCTTTTTTCTTTTTGCTTATGTGGTGCTGAGGAATTGAACCCAGGGCCTCATGCATGCAAGGCAAGCGCTCTACCACTGAGCCACCTTCCCAGCCCCTCTACCATCTTTTTAAGTGATAGGAAATAGGGTCCCAGAGTTCCATGGTACTTTGATATTCTTCAGACTACTGAAACTAAATCACAAGCCTATTCTCTCCTATCCTACTTTAAGTTTCTTTTTTTTTTTTCTAGTCATTTTTTTATTCAGTGTTGGAATATTTCTCTTTCCTATGAGTGGGAAATGAGATTTGAACCCTGAGTTTGAGTAGGATTGTGATTGATGGTCAGCTGAATCTTTCAACAAAATATAAGGCAATTCAGGAACAGGAGAGAAAATGTACCTGGCACTCATACCCCAAAAATGCCCCCTAAATCATTGCTTGGCACTCGTCATCATCCCCTTCCATAAGCCTGTGCAGAGAATGGTCCCTTTGGTAAATTGATAGATCTGACAGCATTACACCTGGTAACATCTTTGGGTTGTTTTTTGTTTTGTTTTGTTTGACCAGGATTCCCAAAGAGATTACAGTGAGTAATATCCACCAGGCCATTTGCAGTATTCCTTTTCTGGACTTCCTCACAAACAAACACATGGGAATATTGAATGAGGATCCATGAACACAGTGAACATGCTCCTAGGAAAGCAAGTTTTGAAGCTCTCTGAAGTTCCTGAACTGTGGTGACTCTTTTGTTTGGAGAAGGTCATTTTCTGTGGCAACCAAGCTATGGCCTCTACCCAAGTGAGTAACAGCAGTGTCCAGTGCAGATGAAACCCTGTAGGACAGATTCTGCTTCCGGGTTGTGGAAGAACATGGAGTCATACCTGCTCTGTCACCTTGCATTCTTCACTCTTACGGCTCCAGGAGCAGGGCTAGGCCAGTGTACCAGGCTCTCCCTCCCTCCCTAGCTGTGCTGGGGGAGAGGGCACCATGGGCTGAATCCTCAGGAGGTGGAGGTGAATGTGGCAGGCTAACGGTGTCACTCCCTTGGTTGGCTGGGGTTATCATGAGGCGGTGGTAAGCTCCATGTAAGCAAGTGGTCCTCTCCTACTTGGCCTAGCAGTGGAGGGCTGCCCTCAGCACAGGTGAGCCAGTTACAGGAGGAAGTGGTACCATGCAAAACCACAAAGTCCTTGGAGGCTGTATACTGAGCAAAATTCTTTTTCTGTGGAGCACAGGAGCATGATGGCAGTAAAGCAGCATCACAAGGTGGCAGGCCCCCAGTAGAAGGCAGGAAGAGGTTTGACCATGCCCACCATGCTGCAAGGAGGGGATAGAGAGCATCTAAAATCCGAAGCTCTGGGGGGAGAGTCATAGTGGTGCCCATGTGTGTCATGCCCCAGATATGTGGGCTGCGGGCCCTTCTGCTGTTTTCTCTTATGTGCGAAGCAGCCCTGGACAAGCTAGGCCAGCCTTATTGGTCCTCAGTGGATCTAGAACCCTGTTCTTCTCTGCCAAGGTTTTCCCCAAGTTGAAAAGTGTTTGACAGAAACACTGGTGAGTGTCTTTAAGGTTGAAGAAATAACGACTCAATTGCTCACGCCCAGAGGGGAGACAGCAGTGCTCAGAAACAAGCAGAGTTCCCCGACCCCCACCCCCAAGGGGAGAAAGAAGTAGGCAGAAGAGCAGTTAGCAGGGCCACTGCGGTGTCCAGATCTGCAGGGGCCTTCTGAGTCTTCTCATGGTTTATATCAGGAGGACAAAGGAAAGAACTTACTCTCAACTAGAAACCTGCTCATATTCTGCTTGAAGAAAATTTGAAACCTTTAAATCAGAATCAAGAAACTATTCAAGCAGTGTAATTTAGGTTTCATGGCTCTCACACAAGTCTGTGTCAGGAAAATAAAGCAGGGAGGTGGCTGGATAAAATCTACCTTAATTCAGCATCTAAAAGTTACAAATGCAGAAGAAATCTATTTGATAGAGCTTAGGACACTCTTGGCACATGTATATATAAATGTGACAGTACTGGGGGTTTGAACTCAGGGCTTTGAGCTTCCTAGGTTGGTGTGATACTGCTGGGCCACACCTCCATCCCTCTGGCTTAGTAATATTAATTACTGGCTCAGTGATAATTATGTCAGTACATTATGTCAGCACATGAGGTTGAGACATTGTATACATAACCTGCCACAAGCAAGGCTGATAGGCCGGTGAGTAGATGTGGTCAACACCAGGACTAAGACCTACAGGGTGGAAGAGCCAAATAAGAACAGATTCATAATTTAGCACAGGTATGGAAACCTAAGGAGATTCCCATTTAACAGTCTCCATGTATTAACATTTTAAATGTATTTCTATCATCATTTGTAACCTAATTGTGTAAGTCTACAATAAACATTTTAGTATTTGTGATGAGTTTTGTGACTTTGGAAGGGGCTTCCTTCCAAAACGTGTTGCCCAACTACCCAAAATAAAAGATGATAGTTACAGAAAAAAGTCTTTCAAAACTTGGAAGGTGCTGCATGTTGACCAAGACATAATTGTATCTGATAAGCAGCTGGGGGCAAAAGAATACAGCATAAATGAGCTCCATTTCCTGCAGGCCAAGACAGAGGGAAACTGTCAAGCAAACTGGCTTATCTGGTGAGATAAAATTGGACAAGCTGAGGTCCGGAAGTTGCTTCTGTGACACAGTCCTTATGCTACGACCATCTGCTGTCACATGGCTAAAAAAATAACAGTGGAGAAACACTGGAGCTGAGAGGCTCTGAAAACTTTAGTTTTCTGAAGGCAGTAATTTCTACCTGGAAGTAGCTTTTTGGGACACCAGACTTTACTGGATCACACTGAGAAAACCAAGTAGGCTGGGGGAAGCAAGAAAAGAGAGCCAGGCTCAGCCCTGTCTTCCCTAACACTAGTTATCTCTGCCAGGGTGTGGAGAGCAGCAGGGCTGGGATCCATGTCATGGGAACAAAAAGGGTCTCCCTGATTGAAGGAACCCTGCATGAGTGGCCAGACTCCTGCACATCTGCCTCAAGTGGGCCCTCCATCATCCAGCAGACCCTCTTTTTTTTTTTTTCTTTCCTTTTTCTTGTGCCAGTCTTGGGCCTTGAACTTAGGGTCTGGGGCAGTCCTTGAGGGTTTTTTGCTCAAGGCTCATGTTCTACCACTTGAGCCACAGCTCCACTTCTGCCTTTTGGGTGGCTAGTGGGAGATATCAGAGTCTCAGTCTTTCCTGCCTGGGATGGCTTCAAACTGCAGTCCTGAGAACTCTTAAACCTACTGAGTAGCTAGGATTACAAGCATAAGCCACTGGCTTATGGGAGCCTGTCTAGCTTTTCATAAAAGCTGCTGTTGATTGCTTGAACTAGAGCTCCATGCTGTGGAAACTGAGAAGCAGGACCTTGATCTGGATGATTTCAAACCCCTTTGACCTGGGAAAGGAGCTTTCCACTTCCTTCAAACATGCCATGGCTTTGCAGCAGTTCTGTAGTGGTCACTTCAGTTCATTCATGTTGAACGCTTTCTGTAGGCTACAATTAGTTAACAGATTGGATGGTTTATTATTGTTCCAAATGTAACTATTTTGTGGCAATTATAATCTCACAGTTATTTGGAATAACTGAGAGTGGTTTGAAAAGGCCTTGTACTTGCTAGGAAGGTGTTCTACCACTTGAGCCACACTCCCAGCCCTGCTTTTTATTTTTAAAAACTTTCTTATATATAATACAAAAATGCTTAAAATTTTATAGAAATTTTAACAAGTATAATAAAGTATGAAAAATAGCTACCCATGGGCTGGGAAGGTGGCTCAGTGGTAGAGCACTTGCCTTGCATGCCTGAGGCCCTGGGTTCGATTCCCCAGCACCACATAAGCAAAAAGAAAAAAGCCGGAAGTGGTGCTGTGGCTCAAGTGGTAGAGCGCTAGCCTTGAGCTGAAGAGCTGAGGGACAGTGCCCAGGCCCAGAGTTCAGGCCCCAAGACCAGACTCACCCCCTTCTACCCCCCACCCAAAAAAAAGCTACCCATGATGCCTTTCTCAGAGATAGTGGTCAGTCTCAGTCATTTCCTGCCATCTGCATATAGTGTCTGTGTAAGGTTGGTGTAGACTGGATGCAGCTGAGACTTGACTCAGGTGCTACTGGGGTCCTAGACTACTGTGGGGCACAGTGGGGAGCAGATAGGTGGGTTTAAGAGCCAGGTTTCCTGGTAACTGATGCAGCCTGGCAGGGAAAGCTGTGGTGTTGGGGTGTCCATGCAGGGCAGTCTGCAGCACTGCAGAGGTCCTGGATAGCATTTCACCAGTGCAGGAAGGCTCTGCAGCTGCTAGTAGGAAGGGGCAGGACTTGTTTTGTGCCAGCCAGGGGCAGTGGAGCCTGCATCCCCAGGCAAGAAAATCAAAGCATCAAGTGTGTGGGCTTCCCAGTGGGCCCTGGGAAGGGCTTGAGTGAGGCTGTGGGCTTGAGGCCCTGTGGCCCAGGTGCAAACTGGTTGGCACCAGGGTAGAGATGCTGAGGAAAGAAATCACTCAAGCAGCTGCCTTGGGAGGCTTTACTGTGCTCATCCTGTGTGCAAGCTTGAGTGCCTAGTAAACCCGCAGGTTTGGGTGGTAGCAGCTTTGCTTGTAGATGAAGCCAAAGGTCCCACAGCACACAGCTAGCAAAAAGCACAGCTGGCACCCAGGACCAGCAGCACAGGCAACCCTTTCCCCGTGGTCCTGGGTGAGGATGCTCACAACATTCCTGCAGGACCTCTGTCCCTTAGCAAGGACAGCTTAGATCTCCCTCTACATTAAGGTTCTTAGTATTGAGAGATGGGATTAAAAAGGTGTGAGAAGGTATTCATGTATTCACTTAAAGACATAAATTAAGAAATCAGAACAGTACATTTTTGCATTTTAGTAGTCAGACTGCAGTTAATCTGCTCACCTCCCACATTAAAATGCCCAGCAGGCAGTCACTCAGCAACACGGAACATGCAAACCAGCGAGGGAACTGACAGGTCCCTTCATGCACAGCAGTCCAGTCTAGCTTCAGACTGACCCTCAGCCCCACGTGTCCTGTGCTGCTGTGCAGGAGGCCTGTGCCTGCCTCAGCCAGTACCTGGGGCGCTGAGTTAGGAAATGCTCACTTCCGGGTCTGAAACCTGAGTGCCACCACCAGGAGCCACATGCTGCATAGACAAGAGCCCCCTGCGGGCTGAGAAACCACCCTGCCAAAGTTGCTTCCTTCACTGGGGGGAGACGTCCATGCCACACATATCAGCTCTTCAGATGTTTGCAGGGCTGATATGCAGAGCAGGCCAGGCAGCCACACTGGCTGGGATTTAAGACCTAAGGGCCTTCTAAAGATGAAGAGCTACCCTTGCCACAGGTTCACTGCAGGAGCGGGGGGGGGGGGGGGGGGGCAGGGGTGGAGGAAGGGCTGGTGATGAGGCCACATTGCCACCAGCGCTCCCAGTGCTAAGGCCTGTGCATGTTGGTTCCCTTCTAATCTTTCCTGTGTTAAAACAAAGTGGGTAATAAAATACAGGGTCCACCTTTAGAAACCACCACAGGTAAATGAAACTTGTACTTTGAATACTTCACTCATCCCAAGAAATGGCTTGCTGAAACATGGGGATCATCTTGGCTGTGAAGAAATTGTCTTTGAAGCCCCGTGATCCCTACTTTTCTTTGGGAAACATTCCCGGTGATTTAGCATCACTATGCTGTCACTAGGAGATGAGAACCTTCCATGACTGAAACACCCGAGCCATTGTAGGAAGACACTAGGATACTGCCCGGAGTTACCATAGGCTATAAAATGAATAAAACTATCATGCAACCTGGGGAAGCCACCCAAAGTGGGCTTAACTGGTTCTGCTGAGGACCTGATACATCCATATTCCTCAGCTTCCTGAGATGTAAAAGCCCAAGGAGGCCGAATGGCAACTGTTAACAGGAAGTCTTCACATGAGGTTGGCAAGGCCAAGTGGAGCTGGTGATGGTGTGTTCCCTATACCACTCCTCCATGCCATCGCACTCAGACCCCTCCTGATAGAGGACTGAGCCAGGCTCTCAGTCCGGGGCCCTGGCAACAGCAGTCGGGCCTGAGCCTGCTCCTCGGTGCTCTGGCAGCCATGGTGTCTGCTGCCCACCCAACCAGGGCCATTACACATTGAGAATCCTCTGAGCTGGAGCTTGAAAGATGGCTGACGGGTTAGGTGTGAATTTCTTCCTCACTTCAGGAACCTGAAAAGCAAAACATGGTTACATCCATGAACTCAGTTCCACCAACCCAATCTCTTCCCTTCCCTCAACACAAATGCATACTTGGGGACGAAACACAAGACTTTACCTGTGGCCCAAGTACTAAGCTACGACGTCCCCTCCCAGCACTTGTGAGTTGGATGGGTTGGGATTTTGGAAGGAGACCCTGCCCACCAAGAAGCCAACACTATAGACACGCACCTGGCTAAAGACAAGTGCTTGGTTTTCTGTTAAGGTTGACCAGGCACTGCTGTCCTTGATCTTAATGCCATTTGGTGCTACCAGAATCTGGCTCCTAGATCCCTATCCTGTAAAAGAGATATCTGGGGCTCCAACCCTTGCAGCCCTGCCCACTTGGACTGACCTGGAAAGCAGGTCCAGGACTGCCATCCCATCCAGAGGTGTGGGTTGTGATGACCTGAGCTGGTTTTGCCTTGGTGGATCTTGAGGGCTTCACCCCGGTCCAAGCCTGGAACTCTTGCCTGTAACAGAAAAATAGAGGCATAACCTTGCACAGTCATCAGGGCCTTGGAGTGCAAGGCCCTGGCCCCTGCTGCGATCCTGCTTCAGCCCAGCTGACTCTTCATTCTCCTTACACAGGCAGTAATGGCAGAGCAGGTGGCCCAGACAGACCGCACCTGTCCAGCCCTTTGCCTGAGTGTTTGCCAGAAGTCCTTGCCAGCCCTAACCTCTAACTTACTTTCATGGTACAGGTGACAACAAACCCAGTAAGGGCAGAACTCAGCACCTGGGCCTTATTTCCCCCCAGAATGGCAACCTCTGGTATGTTGGGCCTTAGCAACAGGTAAGTCCTGCTGTCTAGTCTTGAAACTTCCTCCAGAGGCTAGGCCACTTATGACTAGAGGAAGTGCCAAGCCTAGACAGTCAGTCCCCAGCACAGCAAGGTTCCCTGTACCTGATTATAATAGGGGGCTTAAGAAAGGTCAGCATTCTCAAGAATGTATGTATGACATGTGTATATTATGTAAATGTGTATGCATTTGGGAGTGACTGATAGTGGCCATCTCAAAAGCTGCAAGATGGCCTGGCTTTTGCAGGGTTCTAGGCGTTTTGAGGAATGGACTTGTGAGCTTCTTGAGACTCCAGGTAGGGGGCAGATCTGCGTGGGGGAAGCCAGTTCCATGGAGGGAAGGACAGAGATGTTACAGCCCTGTCCCATGTCCTATGGGCAGCTTTTGGTTGGAAGACTTAATTGTTCAGAGCCAACCAAACCTCTATTTTGTTTTCGGTGCCAGTCCTGGGACTTGAACTCCGGGGTTGAGGTTTTGTCTCTTAGCTCTTTTGCCCAAGGCTAGCACTCTACCACTTGAGTGAGCCATAGCTCCACTTTCGGCTTTTTTGGTGCTTAACTGGAAATAAGAGTCCCATGAACTTCCCTGCCTCAGCTGGCTTTGAACCATGAACCTCAGATCTCAGCCTCCTGGAGCAGCGATAATTGCAGGTGTAAGCCATCAGCACCCAGCTCAATTTCCCTGCTTAGACGGAGCTCAGGAAGGCTGGGTTCCCATGATCACACTGCCTGGTCAGTACAGCACTTGCCTGTGCACTGGGCTGCTCGTGCCCCTCTGCAGCCCACGCTAGATGTGCTCCGGCCTGGCCTCAAGCCCTGAGGTCAACAAAGGCGCCTTTTCTTCTTGGCAGCAACACAGCTGGGGCCTTGCTGGGAGGTCAGCATGGACAGGGAGGGCAGTGTCTGTCCGTTGTCAGCACTCAGGGAGCCCTGGGTGCCAGGAAGAGGGCTGGGCCAGGCTGTCAGGTAGTTTTTGCTTCTGAAACTGCAAGATTCAAAAGACCAGCTGCCCAAACCATCTGCTGCTCTGTCTCCTAGGGAAGCAGGTCCTCCCCTGCGTGTGCCCTTCTGTCCCCCATCACCTGAGCTGAGCTGCTGTCCCAGGCAGGAAGGGTTCAACACCAAGGCCTAGTAAGATCCCTGGGCCCACACTGGAAGAGGCCGCCCTGGCAGAAAGGCACTTTAGTGGGACACAGAATGGACATAAGATGAAATCAGCAGGGCGTGGTGACTGCCCAGAAAAGGAAGAAGGCAGAGTATGGCTCCCGCCAAGATGATTTTAAAATATAAGCTTGGTTGTGCCCACTGCGTGCCAACCCCTTACAGTGTTCTAAGCACGCTCCTCTACCAACCCACCTCATGGGCCTCAGTCAAAGAGAGAAGTCTAAGTGAGGTGCTAGCAGGTGCCATGACAGGACCCCAGCTAGCAGTACAAGACTTCCTAAGACCATTCCCCAGGCAAACAAGGAACACCGATCTTGCTTGGTGATTAGGAAAAGCAAGACCCTTCTTTTGGGAGAGGATGAGGCCTATGGATTCATCCCAGAGGCCACACTTCTGGGATGTCTTTGAGGTCCCTCTATCCATTTGCTTTCTGAATTTTGTGAGCAGCTTGCTTAGATGATGTACATCTTTCAAGCCAGGTCTCAGAGGCTAGTGGGTATGATGCTGCAAGGAGCCAAGTTCTTCAGTGATTCTGTGTCTGCCTGAGCTGGGGGCAAAGGCCCAATCAGCCAATCTCTTGCTATTCCTACCCTCCAGAGGAGGAAACTGCTGGAGAAGCAGAGTTTACACACCAGAAAGAACTCTGCAGAGGCCCCTTTCGCATCTTTCAGTCTTTTCCACTGCTGGCTTTGGGACCTGGTTCAAGAAACCAGTGGGGCTACACCTTTGATCTCTGAGGCAAGAGGTGGGTTCCTCAGCCTGCTCTGCCTGTCAAAGCTGGATCATCTTGCACTAGCCACTCAGCTGAGGAACAGGGATGGCTAACAGGCTTTGCAGTTTCCCCACAACAAGCATGGAACCTAGTACCTGTGTGTGCTAAGTGGTAGCTAGTACCCATGCCATCTGAGTGCTAAGAGGACTCACGGCCACATTCCAGCTCAACCTGTGCTGGATGGGTGAGGGACAACCCTCGCTACCCCCCGCTGCTCAATACAGGGCTAGACCTGTCTGATCAGGGAGGGCTTCTGTCCCTTCTGCAATCCCACCACTCTGCAAGGCGCACACCCACCAGTGGTAGTCAGACCTGCCCCCTGCCCTACAGGAGCCCTGTCTTCCCTGCCACAAACAGTGCCACTCAAATGCCAAGCAGCTTGACGAGCACCTGTCAGTGAGTACAAAACACACCCTGCTGCCACAGCCACATCAAGTTCCTTAATCAGGGCATACAAGTGAAGGAGCTTGTTCTGCACTTTGCTTCCTTGAGTTGTATATGTTTAAGGGGTCCCATTACTGTGCATGTCGTCCCCCATCCTGTGGCTGTGCTGTAAACAGCCCATCCCCACATCAGGACAATGGCCTAGCTCAAACATCCTTGACCTCCCACCACACCTTCAAGGAACCTGAGGGGGAAATTCCTGCCATAATGGAAGTGTTTAATAGCCTCTATTTAGAGGCTGCATAAATACCAATAAGGGAGTAAGCATTAGGATATATACACATATATATATATATGCATATATATATACACACACATACACATAGGATAAACAACACATTTATTAAGATTCATGTTGTAGAACAGCCCATAACATGGCCAGACATCCACAGTAAGTGGGGGAAAGTAGCAGGGAGAAGGGAGCCATGAGTACTGAGTCCAGTAAGACTTAGCACCGTCGATCTGGGAAGTGGTTGAGGCAATATTGGTTAGCCCAGTTCCATTTTTTTCCCCTACAGTGTTACTTTTGTAAGTGCAGAAGTAAAGGAGGACGCCCCCAGTTGTCCCGCAGACACCCTCCCCTCCCCCGGGACCCTAACATTCCCATGGCAGGCCCTGGCCTAGGGGTGGGGGTCCATCCGTGCACCCCCGGTGTGGCTACGCCCGCCCCATAGAAATTAAGGGGAAGCGAGTTCCAGCTCGGTGCCAGGCAGGCCTTGGGGACCGACCCTCTGCCCGAGGCGGCAGCGGGCTCCGGGAGGAGGGAGGGCGGGAGCTCCCGGCCCGCGGCTGCCAATCTGGACGGCGCCTGCGGTGTCGGGGCGGGAGCGCGACCTGCCCTCCGAGTCCGCCGGAGGCTCTCGAGGTCGTGCGGGGCTTGGGCTCTTCCACCTCCTCCCCACCCGGTCCTCCCGCCCCGGCCGCGGCTCCCCCGGCGCCAGGCCGATACCTGTACGATGTGGTGGCTGCGGCGGCGTCCGCGTCGCCGAGGGGCAGCACGTAGACGCCCCGGGCGGGGGGCGCCGCGCCGCGGCCCCTGCGGCCGCCAGCCCCCGGCCCGCGTCCCTGGGCCGCATCGCGGGCTCCCGCGTCTCGGGGCGCCGCGGGCGCTGTCCACACGCCGAAGTCGCGCTGGTACTGAGTGAGCGGCACGTCCCGGCCGGGGTCCCGGGCGACGACGGCCGGCGACGGGCCCCTGCTGGCGGCGGCGCCCCCCGAGCCCGGCTCCTCGCCCTCGAGGTCCGAGTAGCCGTGCAGGGTCAGCGGCACCGCCACGTCGGAGCGGTCCAGCTGGTTCCAGCGCCGCGCCAGGCAGCACAGGCGGCTGATGCAGGGCCACGCCATGCCGGTCCCCGTGCGCGCCGCGCCGCGCCGCGCGCTCCGGGCCGCGCCGCTCCCGCCCGCGGCCCCGCCCCCGCGGCCCCCTGCGCCGCCGCGGCGCCGCCCCCCAGCCTGGGCTGTGCGCCCCGCAGGGGGAAGCGCCGCGCCGCCCTCCGCAGCTCCCCCCCTGCCCCCCCCCAGCCGCGGTGCGGGCGACGGCCGGGGGAGAGCGGCACCACCGAAGGCCTGCGGGCGCCAGGGGGCACCCGAAGCCGCCCGCGGTCTGCCCAACTTGGATCCAAAGTTCCCCCCAGCCTGTAATGGGCTACGCAGAGGCGGGCGCAGATGGAGATGGCTCCTGTCTCCACTGTTCGGTGCATGATTGTTCCATTGTTCCAATGCAGTTAAGTGAGGGTAACCGTCCAGCTAAAGGTCAGTTTAGTGCAGGACAGGGACAGAAACAACTTCCTAGCCACCCTCTGAAGGCTGAGTCTCCCATTCATCCTCCGTATGCATTGCAGACCAATTGCCAATAACACAGTTGAAGCTGAATTAGCCAGCACTCTCAAGTTTGCACTTGGAAAAGATCCAGTCTGCATCTCAGAGGACTGCGGTACGGTCCTGCCAGTCAGTCCATTCATCTCTCCAAACATCACTTTAATCATAGCAAAGGAGCCTCGAGCAGACCAGGCCCTGGCCCACCAGGCAGCTATGTATACTTCCTATTCACATTCATTGAACTGGCATTCAGATACAGCCAATGGAGTCTGGAGATCAGAAAGCCTTCCACCACTACCAACGAAGTCTGCTCTCAGAAGGCGAATGGAAAGAGACAAAAAAAAAAAAAAAAAAAGGCAGGGGTGTGCTTAGGGGAGCCCCATGCACCAGCTCTCCAGGCCCAGAGCAAGATGCCTTTGTGAACTCTGTACCAGGCCCTGGGTTAGTTAGCCTGGCACATCAAGTTGGTGTCTTCGATACTCCTGCAGAGAAGAAAAGCAGCTTTTAATTTTTTCCAGTGCTGGGGAGGGGACCTAGGGCCTTGTGCATGCTTAGACAAGCGTTCTCCCACAGAGACACACCCCAACCCCTTTTTTTCTTTATTCATCAAACAAGAAAGTCCTTGCTGTGTGCTAGGAGTAATGCTAGTGCCCACAGGATTACTGTGCTGGGCATCCAGACACAAAGCTGGACTACGCCAAGGCTGTACAAACAGGAGGCAAGAGGATGGATAAGGATTAGAAAGGTAGCAGAGTGCAGATAGGTGGCTTTGGTGGCCACACAGGAATTTTTTTTGTGACCACAGGAATGATTGAAGTGTTCCTGGTTTCCATATGGAGAAATACGAGACATTTAAGAGGCCAGACCCGCTAAAAGTCTCCACAGTGCAAGGACTGGAGATGAGAACTGCACCAAATAGGCTCAGAAACTGGGCATGAGTGGAGCAAGGTTCTAGAAATAAGAGGTGAGACAGAGAAGCCAAAATTGGCTTCATTTCAGCAGTTGGTGATGCCATGCCTTGGGCTGGATGTGTGCATAGGGTGGTCCTAGCACCTGGACCCCTCGATGTGCTGCCATTTATTGAATGAGGGGAAGACTCAACAGGTCTATGGACGTGACTGCAGAGGGAGGCTACACAATGGCAGGTGGCATTCAGGGGACTCCTCACTTCCGAGGCCGTACAGCTCAAATGGTACATGAGTCAGGAAGGCAGCGATCAGGGTTGGCAGAGAAACCAAGCTAAGAATGCTAACTGCCCTAGCGGGCTAGTAGGAGAGGCCTCGCAGAGGCAGCATGAGGCCCAGGCCCTCCCAGACACTTGTAGGAAGCATGGTTTTTCCCTGTCCAAAGGTTCCAGTGCTGAGGGACTTTATGTGAGGGAATGATTCATATACTTCTCTATTTTTTTTCCTTTTTGTTGTGCTGGGGATTGAACCCATGCTAACGCCTAAAACGCTAGACAGGCATTCTATCAACAGGCATTCTATCTACATCTTGAAGCATACTCCCAAGCTTGACCTTTTTGGGAACAGAATCTGTGTAGCCTAGACTGGTCTCAGACTCCTGATCCTCCTGCCTCAGCCTGCTGAGTGCTTGGATTACAGATATAGGTCACTACTTCTAGCTTTCTAGAGACTTCTAAACATCCCTTCACTGCCACAGAGCAGGAACACAGGCCAATGTCCTCACTGGCTGTTTTCCTGTTCTGACTGTGGCAAGATGTAAACATCGTGAGAACTCAGCCTCCTGTCCCATCTTTGGAAACATCTTACCTCAGCTAATAAAAGGTTGTTAACACATGTAGAAATGTTGTGGCAAAGTCCCCCTCCCCCATCCAAAGCAAAGGCTTGGTTAAAATGATCTTTTCCAGAAGGGCTGCTAGGAAAGAATGTGTGCTAAGTGTAAGTGTACTACACAGCAGAGGCGATTTCAGCTTGGTGGGAGAAGGATACAGAGAACTGGAAGTACTGGACTTTTAAGAGCTAGCCACATGATGTTCCTCGGGCTACTTGGTTCCCATCTTGCTGACGAAGTACAGCTCTCAATGCTCAGATGGCTCAGTGTACCGAGCCTGAACAAGGCTAACATCTGGACCTCAATCCACTGCAGCAGGCCGAGCTTACCATGGCCTGGCATCTCAGAAGGGTGCCTCAAATAGAATGCAGTTTCAAATGTAAAGTGCAACAGGGCTCAGCTTCAAGTCTGAATTTATCCAAGTCACTTCCCTGGCTTAATTTAGCTACAGTTTTAACCTAGAAAGCAAAACCTAAAAATAGCTTTTGTATGTGCCACTCAGTGCCAGAAAACACTACCTTTCTCTGGAACATTTAGAAAATACTGCAGTTGTTATTTCAGGCTATGCCAGAGAGAAGACTCTCAACATTTTACTGTCAACTGAACAAGGAAAGGAGTATGTCAGACCCAAAGGCCTCTAAGTTGCTATCAGGCCTCTCACATCCAACAACCAAAAAACAAGCTGCTGGAGTAGCACCAGTGCTCTGAAAGGTAAGACATACCCTCTATTTACAAACTAGAGATATAAACCTTTATTTCACAACTGTGTCATAATTCGCTTTCTGAGACAACATACACTGGAGGGCAGTTTGCAGTGTGTGGGGGGCTGGCTGCCGGGTGTCCTCTGGGCAGGAGCGAGGCCGTGGTCCCTCACGACAGGCACTCCCGGAGCTCCCAGCAGACAGGTCATTGCACCAGTACTGGCCAGCCCTGGCTTTACTTAGAGCCACCTCCTTTCTTGGGGCCATTAGTCCTCATTTCATGCCAGATTTTCACTAGAGGCTCCCTGTTCTTCCAAATGAGTTCATGCCCATAAGTAATATACCATCTGGAGAAAAGAAAAACAAATGAGATCTGATATTCAAGCAGTCTGACATAAAAATATAAGTACCATCATGATATATCAAGTTGACAGTTTCAAAATTCAGTGCCACTCATATTTACTATGTAGCTTATTAAAATAGATGATTAGGGTTCGGGTATAGCTCAGTGGTACAGCACTTGTGGGAGGCCCTGGGATCACTTCCCAGCACAACAAAAACATCAAATAGATGATTATTTACTTGCTAATAGATAAATGAATTAGCTTTAATATGCAGAGCATATAAAAGGCTGAAGTAGGATAAGCCAATGGGTGAATGCAACTACATGAAAACTTTATACTGCTTCTTGTATTACTGGAGCTTGAACTGGGTTTTGTATATTTGAAGCAGAAGTTCTGCTACTTTGGACTCATCCCTGCCTTGAAGGATCAGTATAGCTTTCCCAGTGGAGGCCTGAGGAAGCCTAGTTCAAAAGAAAATAATTTGCCCAAGGTGCTAGTAATACCTTCTATCCCAGCTCAGACTGCTGCAAAGCCTAAGAGATGTCAATGGAATTTACTAATGACAGCTGGAATGGAGGACATGTCTCCTATCATCTTCCTCCGTGCTACACACAGCAAGGTCTAGGGATCCAAATTCTTTTCCAGTCCCCATGAATGGTGTTCCAATCCTCATGCCTTGGCAAAGCTTGCCTAACTGAGACAATAAGCAAAGGAAACAAGCTCTGAGAGCTGTAGTACATTAACTTCTCAGGCACTGTAAGTAGGAACCATCAGACTAAGACTCAAACCTGCCTCAGAGACCTGGGCTCTAACTACTGTGAACCCTGCCACCAGAGGGAGCAGCCAGGCCCGGAGGAAGGCAGCACTGAAAAGGACAGCACAGGCTGCAATGGATCTTGGAGGCATAGGCATAGACAGCAACTCACAAAGTTTCTACTCGTGCAACCTGTACTTCTGCTTCCCTGCAGCCCCAGATTGCATACTCCTTGAGGCAGACATCAGAGTCTGTTCATCATCACTTTTCCCAACACCTAATTTTTAAAATGCTCTATTTCATTTAAACTGATATCAGAGTAGCAGGCTAAAATTTCAAAATTTTCAAAATAGTCTCAAGGTGTATTTATGAAAGGCTTGATTTGTACCTGACTCTGCATGTGCTCGCGTGTACGCATGCCAGTACTGGGGCATGAACTCAGGGTCTGGGCACTCTTCTTGAGCTTTTTCATTCAAGGCTAGTGTGTTACCATTTGAAGCCATAGCTCTACTTCTGGCTTTGGGGGGACTGATTAGAGATCAGAGTCTCACTGACTTTCCTGCATGGGCTGGCTTTAAACCATGATATTCAGATCTCAGATTCCTGAGCAGCTTGGATTACAAACATAAGCCACTGGTGCCTGGCTCCAGTTAATTTTAAAGATGTTAGAAAAGATAACTTCTGGATATGATTTAGATATAGTAAATGAAATGGAGCTGAAATTAACAAACAACAAAGAGAAAGGATTCCTCTACCTTTAGATCTTCGGCTTTAAATTATATTTGATCCAATTACTTTCAAAACTGAAAATGGCCATCTAATTAGAGATTAGAAGAGAAACTTGCTGGAGAAATAAGAGTATCCTGATCAACATACATGAGAGCTCACAGAAAAGACCTTTTTTCATTAGTCTGTTTCTCATACTTAATAGCAGGTCATGTCCTACTATTTATAATGTGTTACCGTAAAGCTAAAGCTGGAACTCACATGCACTATTTTGTAATCATTTTAAATCATTATAAATGGTATAATGGCATTTAGTTCCACCACCTAATAAGCAAAACTGTTTGACTTATGAATAGAGTTTTCTATTCTGTTTTAAGTAGAAAAGTTTTACATTGTCATGAAACTTTTTTTGTCACCTGTGGAGCTTAAATTTGGGGTCTGGGTGCTATCCCTGAGCTCTTTCACTCAAGGCTAGCGCTCTACCACTTTGAGCCACAGCACCACTTTCAGTGTTCTGATGGTTAACTAGAGATAAGAGTCTCATGGACTTTCCTGTCCAGGTTGGCTTTGAACCATGATCCTCAGATCTCAGTCTCCAGAGTAGCTAGAATTACAGGCCACTGGCATCATCAAACTTTTAAACAAAGAGCAAAAGCAACATTTATATAAGGCAAGATAGGCCATTAGTAGAAGAAGCCATCTAATAGTCAACTATGCTGCTGGAGGCTATCAGATGCGCTCCAGAGTCCTGGGAAGTTTCCAGGATAAAGCTGCTGCTCAACTTCCACATTTTATGCAAAAACCCACACCTGAACACAAATGAAAGTGCTGTGACCATATGCTGCTTTTGTTCAATCTCTTATGCTGGGGTGGCCAGGACTATGGATAAACATGTGTTTGGTCCTGAGCCTGTTTCCCATCAGTAAAACTAGAGGAGCAATAGTACCATGTATTCAATAGCTCAGTACTAAATGTAAGTACTATCCTTCCTGTACACATACTACAAAGTAATGGCTCCACAAGCTTGGCCTGTGTGCACAACACTGGTGAGAAGAGACAAGCCAGGGAAGAGGGCAAGCAGGGGTCCCAGGGAGCAGTCCAACAATCATTTCTGCTCACACTTACATTCCAAAGAGGGCTCCCCCAAGATGTGCTGCATGATCAAAAAATTTCCATCCCAGGATCATTCCTGCCGTATCCATGGCGATAATGGCTTTTAGGGCCTGAAAAAGCCAGCAAGAGAGAACAGAAATGGTACAACTCTGATTCTTCCAACACTGACATTAAGTCACTGTACAAACACTACTGTCCCTGGCCCTCCCCCCAGGTACTTACGTTCCCTGCTGTGAAGGTGAACATAGGGAGGAAGATGATGGCCAGCCTTCCATCTGGGATTTTAGTGCAGACTGCTGCAAGCACCGTCATGATGGCACCAGACTACAAAAGAACAAACGCTGGGAGAATGGCAAACTCTACGCACAATCCCTGTGGCTCCATGTGTCTCAAGGTTCACAATGCCAGGGCTTGTCAGCCATGTTACAGGACCATCCATCAGTGTCTAACAAAGCTCTCCCAGTTCTCCCAGAGAAACACATACATGCCTGGAATTGCTTCTAAGTGTTATGCTTTATCTTAATCCAGGTGAAATTCGTTCAGTCTCATAAAGAGAGTGAACATTTTCCTTATAGTCTAGGAGTTAACATTAGGAAAATGTAGTTTTGCAAGAGACACCCCTCACAGTACCTTCCCTGGACATGACTGCTAGGGAATAATACAGAATAAAAATCAATCCTAACTACTCAGAGACTGGATTATGTAGACCACAATTCAAAGTCAGGACAAGAAAGTCCTTGAGACACATCTCTAACAACTAAAAAGGTGGAATTGGAGCTATGACTCAAGTGGTAGAGTGCCAGCCTGCCAGCCTTGATCTCAAAAGTGACAGACTCTGAGTTCAAGCTCCAGTACACACACACACACACACACACACACACACACACACACACACACACACACACACACACACACACACACACACACACACACACACACACACACACACACACACACACACACACACACACACACACACACGAAAAGCTCTGAGTTCAAGCCCTATCACGGGTAAAGAAATTTTTTAAAATGCTTGAAGATTATTTTATTCTACTTTGAGGACAGAGGATTTTGGCTGGATTCGGTCTCTGGAGTATTTTGACGGGTGCACAGAAAATGCAACTATACATTTCTTACTATGTACTCCTTTCCGAGCAAGCACTTAAATCAGAAATAACTGGTAATGCAATAATAAGTGGCAGAGTTGAGATTCAATCCCACTCTAATTCCAAATTCCATGCTGCCACATTTTATTAATTTTGGACTTCAGCTTTTTAATCCATAAAATTAGAATAGGACTTGTCCAAAGCCAGGCACTGGTTGCTCATGCCTGTAATTCTAGCTGCTCAAGAGGCTGAGATCTGAGGATTACGGTTTAAAGCCAACCTGGGCAGGAAAGTCTGTAAGACTCCTATCTCCAATTATCCACCAGAAAACTGGAAGTGGCACTGTGGCTCAAGTGGTAGAGCGCTCGCCTTGAGCTAAAGAACTTGGACAGTGCCCAGGCCCAGAATTCAAGCCCCCTGACTGGCAAAAAAAAAAAAAGTTGTCAAAGAATACATGAAAATGCCCTCTTAGATCCTTCTGGCTAATGTCTCCCCACCCTCAACATTCCAAAGTCCTCTGGAAAATTCTCATACTTTGCATGCCTTAGATGTTTGCTTTCAAGTCTGATTCCACCTAGTGGTGTTCATTGATTTCAAAGGTGCTTGCTTAGTTGCTGAATAAGGTAGGTAACGTGAACAAACGAACACACACACACACACACACATACACATACACACACACACACACACACACACACACACACACACAGCAATTTTTATGTAGAAAACAAAAATTCCTAACTTAAACAGTTAAGTATGCATACCATTAGATAAGATATAGACCTCATTAGGAAGATCAAGTATGCACAAATCCAAGGAACACACAAATTAGAAAAAAAACAAAGACACATACACAAAAGATTTTTTCCAGAAATGAAAGTTCTTAGAATTCCTTTAAATATGAAATCTCCTATCTGAATGTACTTGAATGCATTATATGTAAGTACAAATTAAATGTATTGTTTTTAATAACTGGGCACTGGTGGCTCATGCCTGTAATCCTATCTACTCAGGAGGCTGAGATCTGAGGATCATGGTTCAAAGCCAGCCTGGGCAGGAAAGTCAATGAGACTCTTATCTCCAATTAACCACCAGAAAACCAGAAGTGGTACTGTGGCTCAAGTGGTACAGCAGTAGAATTGTGCTGAAGAGCATAGGGATAGCACCTAGGCCCAAAGTTCAAGACCCATGACTGACAAAAAAAAAAAAAAAGAAATATTATATAAAGATTTCTATGTATCTAGAATTCTTCTTTTAAACTAAAAAGTATAAATATCCACTATATCTATATAAATATGTATATTTAAAATTTTAAGCATCCAGGATATAAACTGCTGAGGGCAGGGATCTTGAGCATCTTTGCTACTATCTCTAGGGTCCAGCACAAGTACCTAACAAGTCTTGCCTACCCAGAAGCAACTTTGCAGGACAGAATAGGACCAGATTCAAATCTGTAATTAGCCAGAATTTTCCAGTGCTGATTCATGAGGATCAGATATTCATCACTACTTTGAAATACTCTTCTTGATAAGTATTCTATTCCAGTATATAAATACAAATGACCAATGGTTAACTTGTATACCCTGATAATTAGAAAGTTCTACATATGTATCAACTCTTAAATTAAAAGCAGATTAGTCAAACATTAATCTCTTGATACTGATAACTGTATGTGGTTCTGTAAGATACAGGGTGAAGGGTGTATAGAAAACTATGAATTTTGCAACCTACTTGTAAATATATAATTATTTTAAACTTAAAAACTAATTCAAAATTAATTTTAAAATTACATTAGAAATTGTTTAAATTAGAAATACTTACTGCACCAAGTGATGGTCCATATCTTCCTGTGGCAACTTTACACACATAACTGACAAAATTGGAAATAACACCTGAGAAATAAGTCATATTTCAATAATTTAAGTATTAAAAAATGGTTGGTTTTTGGTGGTGGGAGGATAGAGCCCAAAGTCTCATGTCTCATGCATGCTAGGCAAATGGCTCTACCACTGAGCTATAATCCCAGCCCTTGTTTTCCACTTTTTTATCTCCATTCCACACAGTTTTATAGTGTCAATACTTTATCTTTTGGGTGTTTTGTTTTTCTTTTAGACAGGATCTCACTCTAAAATTTAAGCTACCTTGAAGCCCATAATCCTCCTGTTTCAGCAATGTTAGATTTCTTTCTGGATCCCTCTAAGGTGCTAGTATGAGTACTATCCTGCATATCAGCCCCGCTAGTTCAGAGAAAGACTGTTAGGACTTTCTGAGTGACGGTGGGGCAACCGCTTTACCTGTCAGTTACCATTTTCTTCTTCTGTGACATGAAGAAAAGGCTAGTTCTCAAACTCATCAACTGTCCCAGAATCCTCTGGGCTAGAATATTAGGTGATCCATGAGCTCCCTTTGGCTTCAATACTATTTGAGCTCAATGTGACTCATTAAAGAAAAAACAAACAAACAAAAATCCTTCCTATAAGACAGCAACATAACTAGTATTTAGAGAAAAAACAGTATTTTACCTTAGAGGACAAAAGGATTGCCTAGCTTCTATTTTGAGGAACCAGATAAGTACTCATGAGAAATCAACACTGATTAGGCACTTAACTTGGGGCTTGTGGTAGGTGCTTTTATTTGCTCTTTTTTATAAGACCCTATTATAAGAAGTTAAGTATCACAATCTGCAGAAAGGTGTAGTCATTTCTGCAACCTCACCCAGCTAGCTGGTAGTACAAACAGGTTCTTAATCCAAATCTAGAGATTCCTTCACTACAGAACAACTGCCAGATAGTATTTTTTGTATGTCTTAAAGCTTGAACCTCAGGCCTGGGCACTATTCTTAAGCTTTTTTGCTCAAGGCTAGCATTCTATCACTTGAGCTACCACTCCATTTCTGGCTTTTTTGGCAGTTAACTGGGGACTGGAGTCTCATGGACTTTCCTGCCCTAGCTGGCTTCAAATTCCAAACCTCAGATCTCGGCCTCCTAAGTAGATAGGATCACAGGCATGAGTTTCCTGCTCCAGCTAGATGTTTCCTAAATGTATGACTTTAGAAATAAATTTTTATATTGTACTGTTTTAAGTAAAATTTGCAAATAGCTCTCTATTGGAAATGTATAAATTTTATTAGTAACTCTAAGGAAAAATTGACCAACTATCAACTTAGCAATAGTAGCGACCTGGAATCATGCACAACCACTTTTCAACTGAAATACAAAGATGATGCCATCTCCAGGACCAGAAGTAGGAAGTGGCTCCACACCAACAGAATTCTTGCAAAAAAGATAGATGGAACACACTCTACTCTAGACAATCACATTGCACTGCTCTCATCTAAAGCAATCTGCAAACTGAATACACTAGGGAAGCGAGCTTGTGTGAAGCTATTTCACAGGTGACTGAAATAGCTGGAAATCTTCTCAGCTAAAGAAATCAAGGTCCAAAGACGGGCACTGGTGGCTCACACCTGTAATCCTAACTACTCAGGAGGTTGAGATCTGAGGATTTTGATTTAAGCCAGCCCACGCAGGAAAGTCTGTGAGACCCTTATCTCCAGTAAACCAGAAGTGACACTATGGCTCAAAGTGGTAGGAGTGCTAGTCTTGAGCAAAAGAGCTCAGGGACAGTGCTCAGGCCCTGAGTTCAAGCCCCATGACTGTCAAAAAGAAAAAGAAATCAAGGTCCAGAGAGATAAAAATGGCATGCTTAAATTCCATTATATCCTTTAACTTTTATTTAACTCACTTAAAAATCAAGCATACCCAAACAACTCACAGAGATCTACAAAATGAGAAGCAGAGAAGGCAACAGCGCCATCCATCAATAGTACGCTTGTCTACATAGAAGTGAAGAAACAAGTATGTTGTGAGCACTTACTGTGTACAGAATATGGCTTTAAGCTTTCCCTTTATCCCTTCTGCAGACAGATGGAAATGCTTATGATCTCAGAGATGCTTATTACCTGCAGACAGGTAAACTGCCATGAACTGCTCCTGACCCAGAATGTTCACTATGCTGGAAGAAAAGCTCCACAAAACATACATATTTGCTGCCATGTGAAATAAGGAGAAATGACTGAATGTTGACAGCAACATTGGAGAACAAAGGACCTCTATAAAAGAAAGAAAAATGAAAACTGGTAATTGTGGAACACAAAATAAAAAAAAGGGTCTATTTTAGACTTTTCTCATTATTGTTATTAAACACAACATGCAAACACAGAGTTTAAGTAAGTGTAAAAAAGCTGTTTAAGCCAGCAGTTTCTAAAGTGGTAAAAAATATATATATTAATAACTATTTCTACTTGTAAACAACCAGTGGAAATGCATAGTTCAATGAAAAACAACTTGTACTTACACCAAGTTAGAAACAATAAGTAAATTATTTCAATTATAAAGCTGCACAAATCTCCTCCCAAGAAATAAATCTGTACTTACTGCAGATCTTAATTCATTGAAAAAATACTTATATATCTACTATATTTAAGTCATATTTCAGGCACCCAGGATAGAACAATAAGAGAGATGAAGTTCTTGTCCCAAGCAGTTCAGTCTGTTCTCCAGATTATGCTTGTAATTGCTGGTAAATACCTCAGATTGTATAGCATTATTTCTTCCATATTATATCTACCTCAAAATAAAATCAAATTAGAGGCGGGCAATGGTGGCTCATGCCTATAATTCTAGTTACTCAGGAGTCTGAGATCTGAGGATCACCGTTCTAAGCCAGCCCGGGCAGGAAAGGTAGGAAAGTCCATGAGACTTTTTTTTCCTCTCTTTTTTTTTTTTACTTGTGAAAATTCCGCACAGAGGGGGTTACAATTACATGGGCAAGGTAATGAGTACATTTCTTATCAAGCATTGTTGCCTCCTCCTTTGTTCTCCCTACCCAACCCTTCCCATCTCCCCTTACCCCCACAACCCCCCAGAAAACAAAGTGGCATTGTGGTTCAAACTGGTAGAGTGCTTGAGCCTTGAGCAACAGAGCTCAGGGACAGCTAGTCCATGAGTTGAAGGCCCACAACTGACAAAGAAAAATAAACTTACTTGAGGCTGGGTTCGATGTGAAATATCTGATCATTGTCCTTTGTAAAGAAGGTACTCTCCATAAACAGAACACACAGATATTTGCAGCTATTATGCCTACAAAATAAATATAATTTTGGTAAGTTAAAAATAAAAGCAAAGCCGGGCGCTGGTGGCTCACGCCTGTAATCCTAGCTACTCAGGAGGCTGAGATCTGAGGATCGAGGTTCAAAGCCAGCCCGGGCAGGAGAGACCGTGAGACTCCTATCTCCAATAAAACCACCAGAAAACCGGAAGTGGCGCTGTAGCTCAAGTGGTAGAGCGCTCGCCTTGAGCTGAAGAGCTAAGGGACAACGCCCAGGCCCAGAGTTCAAGCCCCACGACCGACAAAAATAAATAAATAAATAAATAAAAGCAAAGAAAGTCTGATCTAAAGTCCACCTGAATGAGATTTTCTACTACAATTACATGAGGGTACTTTGTATTTGAGGAGAGGTAGTAAAATTAAGCCGGGTGCCGGTGGCTCAGGCCTGTAATCCTAGCTACTCAGGAGGCTGAGATCTGAGGATCATGGTTCAAAAACCAACCCAGGCAGGAAACTCCGTGAGATTCTTATCTCCAATAAACCACTAGAAAACAGGAAGTGGCGCTGTGGCTCAAGTGCCTAGAGCTGAAGAGCTCAGGGACAGTGCCCAGGCCCAGAGTTCAAGCCCCACAACCAACAACAACAACAAAATAAGTGCCTTTAAAATATTATAAACTGTTACAAGTTGACAAAGTCAAGAGGATTCCTAGACAACTGCAAATGTTTTAGAAGCTAACTTCCCTCACCCAGAACCCTATTCCATTTCTTCAAAACCAACTGGCTCAAGTGGTCGAGCACCAAACTTAGTGAAAAAGCTAAGGGAGAACATGAGGACCACAGTCCAAGCCCAATATCAGCACCAGAAAGAAAAAAAAAAAACAGGTAATTTTTGGAATTGCCATACTCTTTGCAAAAGGCATTTACCTACTTGTTGAATTAAAGGAACTTAGAACTGAAGTGTCTGGTTAAACAATAGGCAATGAATGTGTTCAATTTCCTTAATAAAAGGAAGAACTGACTTCAGCCCCCCCCCCCCCCCCCCCGGCCAGTCCTGGGGCTTAAACTCAGGGCCTGGGCACTCTCCCTGAGCCTCTTTGTATTCAAGGCTAGCACTCTACCAAAATGATTTACTGGAGAAAACTGTCCCATGGACTTTCTCTGCTAGGCTGGCTTCGAACCATGATCCTTAGATCTCAGCCTCCTGAGTAGATAGGATTGTAGGTGTGATACTCTCTTTTTAAATGTAATTTTAGGGCTGGGAAGGTGGCTCAGTGGTAGAGCGCTTGCCTTGCATGCCTGAGGCCCTGGGTTCCATTCCTCAGTACCACATAAGCAAAAAGTAAAAAGCCAGAAGTGGCGCTGTGGCTCAAGTGGTAGAGCGCTAGCCTTGAGCTGAAGAGCTGAGGGACAGCGCCCAGGCCCAGAGTTCAGGCCCCACAACCAGACCCCCCCCCCAAAAAAAAACAAAAAAAATGTAATTTTGTTATTATTAAGGTATTGTAAAAGATACACTTTGTGGAGTCTCTGCTACATCGTGGAGTTATCCTTAGCATTCCTGGTCTGCTCAGGTTTGGTTCTCTTCTGTGAGAGGAAAGGAAGCTGTCTGTTTTCATAGATCTTTTTTTCCTAGTTAATATCTGAAGTCAGGATGCATCAGTTGTAAGATGCGTATAATTAGTGATCTGACATAGTTTATTCAGTAGATACTTTTTCTTCCTTCAGTAGTACATTAAATGAAGCTGCACTGCATTTAACTGAGTTGATTCCATCATTTTAGTGGAGACTGTAACAGTCATTAGGCCATCTTTGGTAAATGACTACAACCCTTTGAAACCCTTTGAAAGATGGTGAGAGAGGCAGTACTGGTAAAAGGATAGGGAAGAGAGTTATGAGCAAGGCAAGGAAGAGTGATGTGCCCCCTCCCAATGAGGAGTTCCGAATCTGGGGAGAAAGAGGTAGACAGGACGTCAGGAGGTCTATCCCACAGAAAATAAGCAGTAGTGAATGTTGCCTACAGTCTTTTAGTTTTCTTTGGGAAAGTGGAACCTCTTTAATACTGACTCTTTTAGGTCTAGGTTGTTGTACATAGTGACTGGTATTTTTAGAGTAAAAGATACTTGAGGATAATTTGCTATGACCATAAAATCAGGTTTCCATGATTATAGAGGTAGTCACTTTATGGCTTTGGAGTTTGATTGTACCTGCTAGCCTCAAAAATGACAACCACCAAGCTACTCAGGAGGCTGAGATCTGAGCATCAAGGTTCAAAGCCAGCCTGGGCAGCAAAGTCCATAAGATTCTTATCTCCAATTAACCACCAGAAAACTGAAGGTACTGTGGCTCAAAGTGGTAAAGAAAGCTGGGTACCACTGATTCATGCCTGTAATCCTAGCTACTCAGGAGGCTGAGATCTGAAAATCATAGTTCAAAGTCAGCCCAGGCAGGAAAATCCATGAGACAATCTCTAATTAACTATTCAGAAAACCAGAAGTGGTGCTGTGGCTCAGGTGGTAGAATGCTCGCCTTGAGCTGAGAGACAGCGCCCAGGACCAAAAAAAAAAAAAAGGCCTCACAGACTTTCCTGCCTGGGCTGGCTTTGAACTACAATCTTTTTGAACTACAAACCGACCTACTGAGTAGGTAGGATTACAGGTGTGAGCCACCAGCACCGGCTAAACAGAGTGCTTTCTAAGGGAAGCAATGTCAATCAATCATAAGCTTGAAGACTGATCCAAGCTAACAAGGTGGGTAAAATTAAGCCTTTCAGACAAAGGAAACAGACTGAAAAAAATAATAAACATTGTTTCTCTACTTTGGTAGGTATAGGAAAAGAATACCAAGACTCTAAGTATCACACCTGTTTGAGAAAAAATATTTTGCTATTCTCTAGAAATCTTATTTCCTATTTGCATAATTATCAAAGACTTAGAAATCAACTTTCTACTTTAGAAATCAAGTTTCTCAAATAACTAAATATTGCACCAATGTTACTTTGAAGAGTCAGATCTGTCTTTCCATCAAAATTAACAAAGAACAAAATAATCAGTGATGCACTGTATGCTTACATTTAAAGAGGATTTTTTTTTTTTTTGTCAGTTGTGGGGCTTGAACTCTGAGCATGGGCACTGTCCCTCAGCTCTTCAGCTCAAGGCTAGCACTCTACCACTTGAGCCACAGGGCCATTTCCAGTTTTCTGAGTGTTTTATTGGAGATAAGAGTCTCACATGGGCTGGGAAGGTGGCTCAGTGGTAGAGCGCTTGCCTTGCATGCTCGAGGCCCTGGGTTCAATTCCTCAGCACCACATATGCAAAAAGAAAAAAGCTGGAAGTGGCGCTGTGGCTCAAGTGGTAGCGTGTTAGCTTTGAGCTGAAGAGCTGAGGGACAGTGCCCAAGCCCAGAATTCAGGCCCCACGACCGGACCCAAAAAAAAAAAAAAAAAAGTCTCACAGACTTTCCTGCACTTTCCTGCCTAGGCTGGCTGAACCGATCCTCAGATCTCAGCCTCCTGAGTAGCTAGGATTACAGGTGTGAGCCACCAGCACCTGGCTAAAGAGGAGCTAGACCTGGCTCTCAAAATCAGGCCTCTCTTACATACTACTCGCAGCTGTACCTTTAAAAAAATTCTTTCTTCTAAAGGCAATTTCTATACCTATGAAAAGGAAGACAATTACCCTATAGGCAACTTTGCCAAGTGGGGAGATAATGTGTGTGTGTATATACTTGCATATATATACACATATATAATATACATTATATTATATTATCCTGTGTACAAAAGAAAAGGTACTCAATGTCTCCTTTAGTTTCTTTTTTTATTAGTCAGTCATGGGGCTGGAACTCTGGGCCTGGGCGCTGTCCTTGAGCTCTTCAGCTCGACTAGCAGCTACCACTTGAGCCACAGCGCCACTTCTGGCTTTTTCTGTTTATGTGGTGCTGAGGAATCGAACCCAGGGCCTCATCATTATGAAAAATCTTTATGCCACACTACATATTGGTGTTTGGCCTTACTCTGTCTTTAGTCAGGGTCTCTCTGTAATCCAGGCTGGCCTTAAATTCTTGATTCTCCTGCCTCAGCCTTCCCAGTGCTGTAATTACACTACTCCTCATACTGCTACATTATTCTTGATAGGTACAGATACTCTGTCTTCTAAGCCACTGGTGAGTACAGTATGAAAGTTATTTCCTGTGGCATACTGTACCTTTTGGTTTGATTTCTCTTCCCTTGAATGGCTAAAACATGTAAGCTAACACAAACCTGTCACAGTCCGCTGGCCATCACTTAGATTATTCCACCACTTGTTAATCTAAAACAGAAGGAGAATTGCATATCATTGTACATGAAATACTTCCTGATTAGGAAAGTGAAACCTAGAAAGAAATGCCTGTGGTCTTGATCCCTCATTTATAAAAACTATAGATGACCAATAGACATGGTAGAGTGGAAAAGGCCATGTTTTGGGGTTGGTTCTTAGGTTTTGTTTTTAATAGAGACATCCTACATTCTCCAAATGAAACCAATGTTCAGATATTTTATTTTTAAGCCTTGGTATTCTGACATATAAAATGGGACAGTAGCTGGACATCGGTAGTTCATGCCTGTAATTCTAGCTACTTGAGAGGCTGAGATCTGGGGATCAGAAGACAGCCTTATTATTCAACAAGGTCCTATCTAGTTTTAAAATTCTAACTGAGGTGCGGGGCCTGATGGTGAACTAGTGAAGTAGAGGTAGCACTACATGATCTACGAGTGTGACATGAGCCTGAGCAACACAGACAGCCTTCACATGAACTAGAACTAGGAGAATAAATTTGTACTAACATTGCTATTTTTTTTTTTAGATATAATGGTATTCAGAAACAAGATAAAAGAATCTTAAGTTGTCAGGGATACATTGTGAAATCTTTGAGTGAAATGTAGTTAGGTACTGCTTTACAATAATGCAGTAATGGGAGGGGAGGGGAGGGGAATGAAAGGAAAATGAGTGAAAAGTAGAGTGGAATGTAACTACTGAAGTTTGACAAAAATATTTTTCTCTATTGCTGAATATAAAATTTTCCTTAATTAAAAATATTCTATCTATGACATCCCATCAGATTTCATTATGATGGGGGGAAAAATCAAGGTTAAAAAATTATAGATTAGTGTATATATGATTTCATTTCTGTAATTTTAATATGTGTATGATCTCTCAGACTGTCTTTGCTGCATTTATACTGATGTAAATGGGGTTCCCAGGGTTTTCCTTTCCTTTTTTTTTTTTTTGCCAGTCCTGGGGTTTGCTCTATGCCTCCGCACTGTCTCTGAGCTTCTTTTGCTCAAGGCCAGTGCTCTACACTTGAGCCAAAGTGCCACTTGCAGCTTTTTTGAATAGCTTTTTTTTGGTCGTTTGTGGGGCTTGAACTCTGGGCCTGGGAGCTGTCCCTCAGCTCTTCAGCTCAAGGCAGGCACTCTACCACTTGAGCCATAGTGCCACTTCCAATTTTCTGAGTGGTTTATTGGAGAGAAGAGTTTCATGGGCTTTCCTGCCCAGGCTGACTTTGAATGGTGGTCCTCAGATCTCAGTCTCCTGAATAGCTAGGATTACAGGCATGAGCCACCATGCCCGGCTGGCTTTTGAGTAGTTTTATTCGAGAAGAGTCTCTGGGACTTTCATGACCAGGCTGGCTTCAAACTGCAATACTTGGATCTCAGCTTCCTGAATAGATAGGTGTGATTATAGGTGTGAACCACCAGCACCCAGCTGTGGGTTTTTTGTTTGTTTGTTTTTTAAGGCAAGATCTCACTTTGTTGCCTAGGTTGGCAATGAACTCCTGGGCCCAAGTAGTCCTTGTATCACAACTTCCCAGATGGCAGGGACTACAGGCATGTACCAGTAGACATGACAAAGATTCAAAGACTTTCATTTTCTATGCTATATTTATAGCCTTTACCCCCCTCCCCCCATTAGATTTGCATATAATGCTTTATGCTTGCTTAGCTTGTGGCCTGACTACTATTCTACTCCTTGACCTGTGTCTCCAGTGCTGTATTAGGAGTTATTTTGGAGGCACTTGTCTCATGGACTTTTTTCTGCCCAGCCTCAACTGAAACCACACACCCCAGGTCTCTATCTCTTGAGTAGTTTGGATTACAGGCATGCATTTTTTTTTTTTAAACAGGCTTCATTCTTAAACAGGCATGGATTGTATATAGTCTAACCTGTGACTGGTTTAACTATTATTTTAAAATATATATCCTTGGATAATATATATAATATATAGTATACATAATATATCATATAAGTTTTATATATATATATATATATATATGAACTTCACAGTCCAGCGATGTGCTGTAACTTCCTGTGACTCAGGGTTGTGGAATTCGGTTTACTATCTTTTAAAATATAGTATACTGAGTAAAAATCTGCTTGTTACTGTTTTTACCTGTAAATACTATAAATTATTCTTCTGCATAAAGCCTCTCTCTACAATAGGATTCGTGCTTCTGGAATGAGTCTCTTCAGAAACAGAAGAATGCATCCTTCCTCTATGGATAGGAACTTCAAAGTTTAATTAGTAATAAGAAAGCCCATGGCTTCCTTCTCAGGCTCTACTGACTAGGACTAGACTATTCGTGGAAGTGGGAAAGTAAGGAAGACATCAGCCAGGAACTATTGGCTCACACCTATAGTCCTAGCTACTGAGAAGACTGAGATTTGAGAATCTTGGGTTCAAAACCAGCCTGAGAAGATATATCTGAGAGATCAACCAGCAAAAAACTCCAGAATTAGAGGGGTGGTTCAATGATAGAGTGCCAGCCTTGAGTGAATAAATTAAGCAATAGATTTGAGGCCCTGAGTTCAAGTCCCAGTACAGGTATCAAAAAAGGGGGCAGGGGCTGGGTGCCAGTGGTTCACACCTGTAATCCTAGCTATTCTTTTTTTTTTTTTTTTGCTTATGTGGTGCTGGGGAATCGAACCCAGGGCCTCTGGCATGCAAGGCAAGCACTCTACCACTGAGCCACCTTCCCAGCCCCAATCCTAGCTATTCCTGAAGCTAGATTTGAGGATCCAGTTCAAAGCTAGCCCAGTCAGGAAAGTCCGTGAGACTCTTTATCTCCAATAAATTACCCCTCTCCAAAAAAAATTGAGAAGTGGAGCTGTACCTCACGTGGTAGACTGCTAGCCTTGAACAAAAAAAGCTCTAGGACAGTGCCTAGGCCCTGTGTTCAAGTCCCAGAACTGGCAAAAAATAAAAATAAAAAAACAAACAGGTGAGGGGAGAGAGGAAACATCAACCCTCTCAACTCTCTCTCCAAACTGGAACAGTATTGATGTGTCATAAAAAAACAAAACACCAAAGATGCTTGAAAACAAAAATGGAGCTGGAAACACATTAACCTATGGCTTCAGTTCCCAATAAATACTGACATATAAAACTTTAAAATTTTTAAGAAAGATTTATCTAGAAGCAAACTTGTTTTAAAAATTCAGGAAGGCCAAGCACCAGTGGCTCACACCTGTAATCCTAGCTACTCAGGAGGCTGGGATTTGAGGATTGTGGTTCAAAGCCAGCTCAGGCAGGAAAATCTGTGAGACTCTTATCTCCAATTAACCACCAGAAAACTAGAAGTGGTGCTATGGCTCAAGTGGTGGAGTGCTAGCCTTGAGCTGAAGAGCTGAGGGACAGCACCCAGGCCCAGAGTTCAAGCCCCACCACCACCAACAAAAAAAAGTCAGGAGGAAAGAGAGCCATCAGTTGGCACACAAAGTAAATGGAAAATGTGCATGCTCCATGTATTTACATCTCTTTCTTGTATCCCACTTAGAAGATGGTGGTGCTAGAGGTTGAACCCTAGGACCTTGAGCATTACTACTCAAATGTTCTACCACTGAGCTATAACGTCCCCACAACCAGATAAGAGGCTTTTAAAAATCCATTTGGAGCTGGGTGCTGGTAGTTCACACCTATAGCTTTAGCTACATAAGGAAGAGATCTGACCATTGCAGTTCAAAGCCAGCTCAGACAG
This sequence comes from Dipodomys merriami, assembly GCF_024711535.1. Classification (NCBI taxonomy): domain Eukaryota; kingdom Metazoa; phylum Chordata; class Mammalia; order Rodentia; family Heteromyidae; genus Dipodomys; species Dipodomys merriami. The sequence continues at coordinate 57,647,077 of NW_027203381.1, forward strand.
ACAAATCCTGGAGATTCTTATCTCTAACCAGTAAAAAGTCAGAATTGGAAATGTAGCATAAGTGGTAGAGAACCAGCTATTAGCAAAGGGTAGAACAAGCTTGAAGTCCTGAGTTTAAATCCCAGTACCAACAAAATAAATAGATAAGTAAAAATTAAAATTGACTTGGTAGTTCTACCCTATTTTTTTTTTAAGTTTCCTGTGATTCTGGTATTTATCTAAAATAATTCAACAAGGTGATGCCAAATTAACAGTGGTCTTCAAACTGTAGAGAGCTGGAATAAGGTCTTGATATTTTTTTTTCCTGTAAGGGGACTGAACATGCATCATGCTGGGCAAGCATTCTACTTCCTAAGCCAAACACCAAGCCCTTCTGGAGTTTTGTTGTTGTTGTTTTATAGATAATTTGCCTGGGTTGCCTAAACTTGTGATCCTAAACTTGTGATCCTTTTGCTTCTCCCTTACAAATAATTGGGATTACTGGCATGTACCACTATGCCCATCGTTTTTCCCCCCATTTCTTTTTGGTACTTCTCAGGGGTGGCAGAATTTGGGGCCTTGTACTTGCTAGTCAGGTCTTCTACCGCATTAGCCACTTTGCCAGTTCTTTTTGTATTACTTTTGGAAAAGGGTCTCATTTTATGCCCGGGCCAGCTAGGACTACAATCCTATCTGTGCTTCCCAGAATCTCTGGGGTGACAAGTGCACATCAGTATGCCCAACCATGGTTGAAAAGAGCTTCATGAACCTTTTTGTGTGTGTGTACATGCTATCCCTGAGCTCTTTTGCTCAAGGCTAGCACTGTACCACTTGGAGCCACAACTCTACTTCCAGCTTTTTGAAAGTTAATTGGAGATAAAGGTCTCATGGGGATTTTTCAGCTCAGGCTTGCTTTGAACTGTGATCCTCAAATCTCAGCTCTGAGTGAGTAGCTAAGATTACAGGCTTCAGCAACCACACTTCCTGGCTCCCAGATATTTTTTAAACTGTCCATGGTCTTTTTTTTTGTCAGTCATGGGGCTTGAACTCAGGGTCTGGTCACTGCCCCTCAGCTCTTTTAGCTCAAGGCTAGTGCTCTACCACTTGAGCCATAGCACCCTTTCCAGCTTTCTGGTAGTTAATTGGAAATAAGAGCCTGAAGGATTTTCCTGCCTGGGCTGGCTTCAAACCGTGATCCTCACACCTCAGCCTCCAGAGGAGCTTGGATGACAGGCATTAAGCACTGGTACCCAGCTTCTGTGGTCATTTTTGAGGCATATGGGTAGAGGGACAAACTCTTGAAATTATTGTCAAGTACAATACTCCTAAACATATAACACATTCATTAATACTCATGGAATGAAAGGATTATAAAGAAGAATTTTAAGTACACTGACTTCAAATCTATGCATGCATGGACTGTTGCCACTAAATAAAAATACTTTCTAAAGACTTTAAAAATTGTGATTAAAATAAAACAATGTTTATCTTTACCTCCTTCCTGAGGTCTCCTTCTTTTTGTGGCCTTATACTATCCAACCAGTCAGCTTTTAGGCCATCAAAATAACTCTGGACCCTGGATTTCAGTGACTCATATTGCCAAATAGCAGCTGATCCAAATGCACAGCCTGTAAACTGCATAAAATTAAATATATTACAAAATAATTTTAATAGAGAGATTTATCCATATTCTTTTCCCACACAGAAATCCCATTAGGTGACAAGAACATTTTTGTTTCCGATTTTATTAACTATAGAACTTTCAGGTCTGTTTCTAACAGGTCCAAAATTCAAAATACCAACTTAGTGCCACTAAAAACAGAAGGCCTACAAATTTCTCCTCCGAGGCTTACATATTACTGGGCTAGATTCTAAAAGCAATTATTAAATTCATTCTGTAATCAGAATTCATGTGTCTAGCACCCCAGTTGCTGTTGATCCACTAGCCACCCACCCCTGTTCTTGTTCTGAAAGAATCGAAGCAGGACAAAAACACTGAAACACTAGAGTAGCAGCAAGCTGGTAACAGCCAGTGATGTAAACTCTTACCCCAACAGTGAAGAAAAAAGGTTTCACAAGAGTCCTGATGGGGTAGGGAGAAGGATAAAAGACCGTTTCTTCTACAGGAGGAATCAAAGCACTTCTCTTGTAAGCTTCCCCACTTGACCCTGTGTCTGATCTTCGTGGTTCCACCTTCCTGGGTGCTTTTCTGAATCCACATTTTTGCTGAATAAAGAAGTTAAACCTATGGGGTAGGAGGTACAAATATCAGATTAGAAATGGAATGGCATCAGAACCATCTCAGTTTATTTGCATTCTCAAGTCCAAAAGAGCCAGGATTCCTAATGTAGGGAGAATTAAAAGGAACAACACTCAACTTTTCTGGAACAGACAAGTTACAAACTAACAGCTTTAGAGCACTAGTTTGGACTATTACTTTGTATCAATCAATAAAATAGTTTGTATCCATTCTCCACATATAAGATCTTTTGTCTTACAGAAATTAGATACCCCCCCACCCCCCCAGGGCTGGGAAGGTGGCTCAGTGGTAGAGCACTTGCCTTGCATGCGCAAGGCCCTGGGTTCAATTCCTCAGCACCACATAAGAAAAAAAACCGGAAGTGGCGCTGTGGCTCAAGTGGTAGAGTGCTAGCCTTGAGCTGAAGAGCTGAGGGACAGCGCCCAGGCCCAGAGTTCAGGCCCCACGACCGGACCCAAAAAAAGAAAAAAAAAAAGAAATTAGACCCCTCCCTTTTTTTTTCTTTTTTTGCCAGTCCTGGGGGCTTGAACTCAGGGTGTGGGCGCAGTCACTGAGCTTCTTTTGCTCTACCACTTGAGCCATAGGGCCACTTCCTGTTTTTTTCTTTTTATGTGGTACTGTGGAATCAAACCCAGGGCTTCACGCACATGAGGCAAGCATTCTACCGCTAAGCCACATTCCCAGTCCTAAACAACATATAAACTATCAGTTTTAATCAGGTTTATCTTATTTGAAGTTTAGTCAATTCCAGCACAACATTTAAATGTATTGTACTAGTTGGCAGCCAGAGGCTCATGCCTATAATCCTAGGCTGAGATATGGAGGATCTGCCAGCCTAGGCAACAAATCTGAAAGACTCCATCTCCAAATAACTAGCAAAAACCCAGGGTGGAGTTATGGCTCAACTGATAAAGTCCCATGCATGAGCAATCCAGAGTGTGAGGTACTGTGGCTCAAGTGGTAGAGCGCTGGCCTTGAGCTGAAGAGCTGAGGGACAGCGCCCAGGCCCAGAGTTCAAGCCCCATGACCAAAATAAAATAAAAATAAAAACAAAACAATTCATTTTTGGAACTAGGATAACTTCTACATGGGTAAATAATTCAAATATGTTTCTCCAATCCTAATCTAGCCCTGCATTTCCAGCCACATATTGAATATTTCTACTTAGATATGTTCCCATTGCTTATTTAAAAGGAAATTTAGTTGTTGTTTTTTTCCCCACAAACAGCTTCACTTTCTTTCTTTTTTTTCTTCTTGTCTGTCATGGGGCTTGAACTCTGGGCTTGGGTGCTGTCCCTGAGCTCTTTAGCTCAAGGCGAGTGCTCTACCACTTGAGCCACAGCGCCACTTCCGGTTTTTTTAATTGGAGATACGAGTTGCACAGACTTTCCTGCCAAGGCTGACTTTGAACCGCAGTCCTCAGATCTTAGCCCCCTGAGTAGCTAGGATTATAGGTATGAAGCACTGGTGACGGCAACAGCTTCACTTTCTGACTTCATTATTCTTTTAGGTAGACCACAGTTCTCTTGGTCACTAAGATTTAAAGTTTATAATTCTTTATTTTTTACCAAACTACTAAAAGCCAACTCTGTCAAATAAAAACATCTTTTATTCCTAGTGCAACTATTTATGGCTGGATTACACCGATGACTTAAAACATCAACACTAAACACATAGCATCTGTTCTCTCATCAATTTTCCTCAAATACTCAACAGTTCCTGGAACACTCAGTCACAATGCCTACAGGATGCTGTTGTTACTATTCATGCCTAGAATGCCCTTTCTCCTCCTCTCAGAAATTACATAGTAATGATGACAGATGGGTGCTAATGTGACTTGAAATTTTGCCTAGCAAGTACTAGTTCAAACTCCAGTACCACCAAATTTTATGATTTTTTTTTCCTTTTTGCTTATGTGGTGCTGAGGAATCGAACCCAGGGCCTTAGGCATGCAAGGCAAGCACTCTACCACTGAGCCACCTTCCCAGCCCCCAAATTTTATGATCTTACACTTCCAAATAAGTAACATTTAGGACATGTGAAACACAGAGAGAATGATAGAGATGAAATTGAACCCATGCCCACAGCATCTAAGCAAGTACTGAACTCCATTCTCTAGAATTTTTTTTTGGGGGGGAGGCAGTATTTGGGGTTGAACTCAGGACCTTGTACTTGCTAGGCAGACACACTACTGCTGAGCCACACCTCCAGCCCCATTTTTTCACTGGTTAGTTTTAGCATAGGGTCTCTCCTTCCATCCAGGTGTGGAATCGCCTACTTTAGGCTTCTCAGAGATTGGGTATCTTGGACTTTCCACCTGGGCAAGCCTGGACCTTCAATCCTACTCATTAGTCTCCAACACAGCTTGGCATGACAGGTGCATGCAACTGTGCCTAAATATATTGGGCTAGCCTTGAACCTTGATCTTCACATTTTTAGCCTCCCAAATAGTTAGAATTATAGCTACGTCCCTAATATATGGCCACAAACCTTATTTACTTCCAGACAATGTCTCTCAATAAGCTTCCCAAACTGACCTCAAACTTGTAGCCATTTTTGCCTCTCAAATAGCATGGATAACAGGTGTGCACCTCAATACCCAGCAAGTATTCCTGTCAAAGAAATATATTTTACCTGCCTATCAAGGACTAATTCAAATCCCAGTAAAAACAAAGAAAGAAAAAAACCCACTTTAAAAAGTTCTATATTTGGGCTGGGAAAGTGGCTCAGGGGTAGAGTGCTTGCCTTGCATGCATGAGGCCCTGGGTTCGATTCCTCAGCACCACATAAGCAAAAAGAAAAAAAGCCATACATGGCGCTGTGGCTCAAGTGGTAGAGCGCTAGCCTTGAGCTGAAGAGCTCAAGAGGGACAGCGCCCAGGCCCAGAGTTCAGGCCCACGACCAGAACCCCCCCCCCCAAAAAGTTCTAAATTTATCCAATCATAATGTTGCTTTGAGATCCCTTCAAAGCCTGGTAAGCATTTTATGAATAAATAGCCCTGGGTAAACACTCAACAGCTAATCCAAGCTAAATTCTAACACTTTTCCCTGACTTGTTTTTTTTTTTGTAGTGGCTAGGAAAGATACATTCAGCATACTGCATACTCTTCTTTCCTCTCACCACTTTTCCTCAAACACTTAAATAGCTCCTAGAGGCTTGTTGGCTGCTGTTATTACTATACTTGCCTACAGAGCCCTTGTTCTTCTGCATCGACTCCACTCCTTGGTTCAACATCTCAGAAATCACTTTCCAGCCTGCCACATGGCAAGGGGTGGTTCTATCACTTAGACACTTAGGAAGAATTTTTTCAAAAACCTCTTGGAATGGTTTTATTTACCTAATAAAAACATCATTGATATCTCTCATCTACACACACCTACCCTTCTAATTTTAATAGAGATGCAATGCCAAAAGCTGAAGCACTTATCTTTAATGCCAAGAAAAAGGTTAAAGGATTTTGATACTAACCTTGATATTTTTGGCTATGAAAGCAAAGATGGTAGTCATTTAGCCTCCAAATGTCTTAACTGGTTCCTCTTTACACAACTATCAATTTACTTATAGCCAAATGCATTCCTAGTTTTTTGTTTCATTTTGGTTTGGGGAGTACTAGGGATTGATCTCAGGGCCTCACACTGTCTAGGCTAGCATTCTAACATTTGAGCCGCACCCGGGTCTGGTCGTGGGGCTTCAACTTTGGGCCTGGGCGCTGTCCCTCAGCTCTTTAGCTCAAGGTTAGCGCTCTACCACTTGAGCCACAATGCCATTTCCAGCTTTTTTCTTTTTGCTTATGTGGTGCTGAGGAATTGAACCCAAGGAATGCAAGGCATGCTCTACCACTGAGCCACCTTCCCAGCCCCAGCATACTAATTTTAGAACCATAGGAACTCAAATCTTCCCTACTAAAGATTATAAAGAAGACAACTTACATACTTTATTAACTTTCACTGCCTATTTCCAGAAGCAAGGCACAAATACTGTATTTCAGGCATAGCTACATCCTTGTGTACTGCATTTTCCCATGTAACTATTAAACGAACAGCAAGTTTTCCAAATAAATGGCAATCTTTTTTAAATCAGGTGTTAAACTTTAACATCATACGTGTTTCTTAGGCTTTGTAGTTCCAAGTGGTCTTTACATCCAATTTTTACTGGGGCTAGTTTTCTTATCCAATTTTTACTAGGGCTAGTTTTCTTATCCAATTTTTACTGGGGCTAGTTTGTTCGTTCTTCCTTCCTTCCTTCCTTCCTCACTCTCTCTTTCTCCCTTTTATTGTCAGTTGTGGGTCTTGAACTCTGGGCCTGGATGCTGTCTCTGAGCTCTTCAGCTCAAGGCGAGCACTCTATTACTTGAGCCACAGTACCACTTCCAGTTTTCAGGTAATTGGAGATGAGTCTCATGAACTTTCCTGCCCGGGGTGGCTTTGAACTGTAATCCTCAGATCTCACCCTCCTGGGTAGTTAGGATTACAGACATGAGTCACCAGCGACCCACTTTACTTGCCCTTTCTATAACCAGTACTTGATGTGTACTTAAAATCTTAAACACTGAACACACCTGTTGCTTTTTTTTTTTTTTTTTTTTGGTCAGTTGTGGGGGCTTAACTTGGGCCTGGTGTTGTCCCTGAGCTCTTTTGCTCAAGGCTAGTGCTCTACTGTACTGAGCCACAGCCCCACTTCCAGTTTTTAAGTGGTTAACTGGAGATAAGAGTCACCAGGGGACTTTGCTGCACGGGCTGGCTTCGTAGTCTCCTGAGTAGTTGGGATTACAGGCGTGCACAACCAGCGACCCGATCTGTTGCTTCTTAGTAAGACAATCCTCCCTACCCCCATCCACACACTATGCAATCTCAGATGCGATTTGAAATAAACACTGGCATCAGGACCACTGAAATCTATCACCACCTCCACCTGACTTCATTCTGTCTCCCCAAAAGTTTAAGATTAGTGCCAGAAACTCCATAAAATGTGTTAAGAAACAATGCATGCAAGATTTTCAAAATGCCTGATAAATTCACTTGGCATGCTTATGAGAAATACAGGTTCTTCCACTCTTCCCATCCTTCTCCTAATTCTGATTTCATAGGACTAGGGTGGTGCTGAGAAATACGTCTGCAAACACTCCAGGAAATTCCTTTTTATTGTTGTTTTGTGTTTTGATGCAGCCTCATTGGGTAGTTCAGGCTGCCCTCTAACTCCTGTTCCTCCGGTCTCAGCCAGCCAGGATGATTCGAGACACCAAACAAGTCAGAAATCGGGAAGGTTAAAATTCTGGAAGGAATTTCAAAGTCAGGAGTTTCTCTCTCTTCTCTCATAATTTAGAAATGGATCGTCCTTAGGTTAAAAAAAAAAAAAAAAAGAAGAAGAAGGAGTCGGCAATACATCTCAAAAGGCAGGCTAGGCTGGTTTTCTTTCCAAAGTATCTAAGGAACCAAATACCTCTAAACTCCTAAATCAGAGAGCCTCTCAGAACTAAGCATGGGCTCGCCTCTGACTCTGGCCCTCCCCTTGCTTTCCACGTTAAAGGGAACGCTGTCGTGGGAGAGAGGCTTGGTACTCAAGTCTGAGAGGATAAAATCTCAGCTGTCATTCTACCGGCGGCGCAAACCTGCTTCGGTGACCATCGGGCTTCAGTATGGCCCCATCGGGTTAAAAAGTGGCCCGCACTAGTTCACGACCCCATCCTAGATGAGACCTTGGGCTCCCCGGGGCCCGGCGGGGCCTGAAGCCCGCCAAGTCCGAGGACAGCGGCCGGGCCCCGGGCGGCGCGGCCAGGGGGCGGCCCCCGCCCCGCCAGGGTTCACCTCCGGAGCCCGGTGCCCACACGCCCCGAGTGGCGGCCATTACCTGCGTCCGAGCAGCCGCGGGGCGGCCAGGGCAGCGGGGAGCTCCTCACAGACCTGGGTGCCCGCCGGCGGAGCCCACGCCCGGCCGCAGCGCCAGCCTCTCTGCGCCCAGCATCGCCACGCCATGTTCCCTGCCTCTGCCCCACCATGGCCCGACCTTACCAACTCCAACCGCGGAACTACTTCCGGGGCGAAGCCGCACCATAGAGTGTGGTGCTGGGCGCTAGAGCGCCGCCCCAAGGCCTAGCGGGACGACTGGGATTTGATTTTTACCCAACCTAAAGGCCAAAGACTATGATCACAGCTCAGCGAGCATTATAAGCATTGCAAGACAGATGTGCCACGGGTCGTGTATTTGTGGAACACGCAATGGATCTGGATCTCAAGTGAGGAAATCTGAACTTGGGAGAATTTTGCCCAAAGCTGTGCTCTACCACTTAAGCCACAGCTCCATTTCTGGCTTTTTATTGTATTGTATTTTATTTTATCTTATTTTTTTGCTGGTTAATTGGATAAAGGAGTCTCATGGACTTTTCTGTCGGGGCTGGCTTCAATTGCAGTCCTCAGATCTCAGCTTCTGCAGTAAGCTAGGATTACAGGCATGAGCCACTTATGCTCAGCGTATAGCAAATTTTTATAGTAACTTGCTACCAACCTTGAAAGGTAAAGTTCTCCTCCAGAGTGAAGCCCAAATTTGCTGATGGCCTTAAAAGAAAAAAGTGGTAGTGATTGTCAGGCCGTTGGAGGGCAGAGGCAGCGGAGAAAAGCCACTTCCTTATACACCACCTGACCCAATTATATACCACCTGTACCAATTGTCCTGTCCTTCGGGGGCTCTAGCCTGAAACTGTTCAAACTCGCAAAACAAGTTATGTACTAAAAGTCCCTGCTGACCCCGGACATATAAACCCTGTTACAACCAGACTCTGTGTGACTTCTCTGATCCCCAACCAAGGAATTCGCCCAGGAGCGTACCCCAATAAACTTTCTTCACCTTTTCCTCCTCCTGCGTGTTCTTTCCTCACCTAAAACCTTACAGTGACATTTGTTCTACTCATTATAAAACATTGTGGTTCTTAGCCAGATACCAGTGGCTCAAGCTTATAATCCGAATTACTTAGGAGACTGAGATCCAGAGGACTAAAGAAGCCAGGTCAGGAAGAAAAAGTTTATGAGCCAGGAGATGGTGGCTCATGCCTGTAATCCCAGTTACAGGATCACGGTTCAAAGACAGCCTGGGCAGAAAAGTCCATGAGACTCTTATCTCCAATAAACTACTCAGACAAAGCTAGAAGTGGTGCTGTAGCTCAGGTGGTAGAGAGCTAACCTTGAACACAGAGTCTCAGGGACAGTGCCCAGGCCCTGAGTCCAAGCCCCAAAATAGGCACACACACACAAAAAAAAAGTTTATGAGACTCCATCTACAAAATAACTAGTAAAAAAGTCAAGCTAGCCATGTGCTGGTGGTTCACACCTGTAATCTTAGCTACTCAGGAAGCTGAAATCTGAGAAACTCGGGTTTGAAGTCAGCCAAGGCAGACAAATCTGAGAGACTCATTTAAATGGGGGAGAGGGGTCCTCAAGTGGTATAGAATGCTAGCCTTGAGCAGAAAAAGCTAAGGGAAGGTATCCAGGCCCCAAGTTCAATCCCAATACCAGCAAGATGGAGGTATTGCTTAATTGATAGAGTGCCAGCTAAACAAGTAAGCCAAGTGAACTTGAGACCCTGGGTTTAAACCTCAGTACCACCAAAAAAAGAAAAAGAAGGAAGAAGGAAGGAAGGAAGGAAGGAAGGAACGAAGGAAGAAAGGCAGGCAGGCAGGCAGGCTGTGGCTGAAAGTGGAGTTGTGGCTCACGTGGTAGTGCCCTAGCCTTGAACAAAAAAGCTCAGGGACAGTGCCCAGGCCCTAAGCTCAACATTCTCTCCTGTAATTCAACCTGTTTCTGGTTGGCCCTGTTGGCCTTGCTCTATGGGAACTGAAACTCAGAACCAGCAGCTAAGTCTAATAATCTAACTCTGATTTTGCTGTAAGAATTAGCTTTCATTAGACCAGTAGTCTTGTGTTTTCTATTAGCACAGCTACAATTGTGACAGTCTAACTTGTTTTGCTTTTCAAGTAGGATAAAATATCAGACATTTCACAGTTTTCTACAGGGATATATGACTGTATAATTGTGTGTGTGTGTGTGTGTGTGTGTGTGTGTGTGTGTGTTCTAGGTGCCAACAAAAACTTGAGTGTGGCTATAGAGCTGATGTCTGAAGACAGGAAACCTGAAATCATTAAAAACAAGCAGTCCAAGAAACAGAGTTTTCACAGATGTTGAAGGATTGACCCCTACCCTCTTCCAGGTGCATACATACGTCAGCAATCCAACCTGAGCCTGGCTGTAAACATTCCACTATGGGCTAACCTGTAAGGCTCTGAGGCTGAGCTGTGAGACCTGGAAAGGGTTAAGAGATTGGAACTGGACCCCGTGAAGGCCAAACCATCTAGGCAAGACAGCTGTTTGAACATCCCTATTCTCTGCCTGCATGTGTAATCACCCCCAACTCTCCAAACTAAACTCAAGTAATCCTGTCTTCTTGCTCAGACCCCATAAAACTCTTGATTCCCACCCCTACCCCCACCCTGACACATCCTCCAAACCCACAGGAAGGCTGTGCCCCTCATTGTTCCCAATAAACAGTCTTAGCCTGTTGAAGATTGAGTCCAGCCTGTTGAAGATACAGTCTGGCCTGTTTCCATCCTTTCTCCTCCATTTTCCTAACAGATGTTGACTGAGCTGTCTCCTTGAATTTGGAACAACTAAGTAGATAGCCAGACTTGGAATGGAATCCCAAGACTTCAATGAAGCAGAGATAGTGGAGAGATTATTAACAGTATTATAATAATTTGAAAGAATCCTCAAGCAACCAAGCTTTCACACCCCAGGCCCAAAGACTTAGAGTCCCACACTAGGTCTGGCCACTCACCTCTATATGACAAATAAAGAGATGTGGTGAAGAGGAGAGGAAGATTTATTGCATGGGACAGGCAGCCACAGCACTTCAGGTTATCTTGGTGTGTGTGTGTGTGTGTGTGTGTGTGTGTGTGTGTGTGTGTGTGTGTGTGTGTGTGTGTGTGTGTGTGTGTGTGTGTGTATGTGTGTGTGTGTGCAGGTCCTAGGGTTTGAACTCAGAGCTTCAAGCTTTTATTTGGCTTTTTATTTTTGCCAGTCCTGGCACTGTCCCTGACCTTTTTTTTTTTTTTTTTTTTAATTTTTATTGTGAAAACACCGTACAAAGGGGTTACAATTACATGGGCAAGGTAATGAGTACATTTCTTTTCTTTTTTTGGGGGGGGGGGGTCCGGTTGTGGGGCCTGAACTCTGGGCCTGGGCGCTGTCCCTCAGACCTTCAGTTCAAGGCTAGTGCTCTACCACTTGAGCCACAGCACCACTTCCAGCTTTTTTCTTATGTGGTGCTGAGGAATCGAACACAGGGCCTCATGCATACAAGGCAAGCACTCTACCACTGAGCCACCTTCCCAGCCCCATCCCTGACCTTTTAGCTCAAGGCTAAAGCACAGACTATCCTTCCCAGGCTGTCTTTGAATCCCAATCCTCAGATCTCAGCCTTCTGAGTAGCTAGGATTACAGGCTTGAATCATCTGCACCGGGCTTTTACTTGACTTTTTAGGCTCAAGACTGGCACTTTATCACATGAGCCATACCTCTACTTCTGGCTTCTTTAGGTATTTAATTGGAAAGAAGAATATCTTAGATTTGTATGCCTGGGACTGGCTTTGAACATTGATCCTCATAGCTCAGCCTCCTGAGTTACTAGGATTATAGGCATGAGCCACCAGCATCTGGCCTACTTTAGTTCACATTTATCTATTGTCATGGATACGTGAGCCATAGGTTTAAATAACTGGGGACAGGGGACAAATAAACAGTCCCAGTAATAGGTGAAGGTGTTATTATTGTATAGTGATTTGAGGGGAGCATTCTCGTTCTCATAAGATGATTGCTTCTGCTGGGTGCTGGTGGCTAACATCTATAATCCTAGCTGCTTAAGAGGCTGATATATGAGGATTGTGGTTTGAAGTCAGTAGGAACATCTGTGAGACTCATATCTCCAATTACTTACCTCCCAGAAAAGCTGCAAGCAGAATGTGGCTCAAGTGGCAAACTGCGAACCTTCAGCAAAAAGCTCAGGAACAGTGCCTAAGCCCTGAGTTCAAGCCCAGGACACACACACACACACACACACACACACACACACACACACACACACACACACACACACACACACACACACACACACACACACACACACACACATGATTATTCCTGCTTCAGGGTACAGCCCGGTCATTACATGTAAATTTCCAGGCAGCTAGTCTGCTGTTCTTCTGGGAGAGGGGAGGGCAGCAGTTTCTGTTCCCGGTCATAAAGATGTCATCCATCAGCCCAGTCTTTCCTGGATTCCACAGTGGCTGCAAAGTGAATGGCTTAGAACAAGAATAGATACAAAACATAGGCCACAATAACAAAATTTATTCTGTGGTAGCCAGGGTAGACAGGATTTCAGTATATCTTCAGATGTCTTCAGGGTTGCAGTCACTGACCTCAGGTTAAATAAGGAGAATTGAGGGGAGGCAGGGTGCTCATAGTTAAGGCAGTCCTGGTCAAGGTATGGCCTAGATGACCAGCTGCTCTGTCAGATGATAAGATGACATTGCTCCTCCTCCTCCTCCTCCTCCTCCTCCTCCTCCTCCTCCTCCTCCTCCTCCTCCTCCTCCTCCTTCTCCTCCTCCTCCTCCTCCTCCTCCTCCTCCTCCTCCTCCTCCTCTTCCTCCTCCTCCTCCTTTTTCTTCCTCTTTCTTTGCCAGTCCTGGGGCTTGAACACAGGGCCTAGGCACTGTCCCTGAGCTTCTTTTGCTCAAGGCTAGTGCTCTATCACTTGAGCCACAGCACCACTTCCAACTTTTTTTTTTTCTGTTTATACAGTATTGAGAAATCTAACCCGGGATTCATGCATGATAGGCAGGCAATCTACCACTAAGCCACATTCCCAGCTCCGATGGCATTGTTTCTTGAGAGGCAGTTTTACCTCTGTCGCAAGATGCTGATTTTGTCTTTCTTGGAGCCCAAGAAGGTTTTAAAGTGTCTTGGGCAAAGAATAGCTCAGATCAAAGAGCACAGATACAAAGTGTGTGTGTGGGGGGGGGGACGACTGAGCATCCAGCATTTAGTTAATTCAAAGGCCCAGCAAAACCATCGCTTAGGTTGCCTCTTAGAATTAGAGCAAGAGCATGAGAAATCAAGGGTCAGCTATTCAACAGGCTGACATCTAAGGATTATGGTTCAAAGCCAGCCCAAGCAGAAAAGTCAATGAGACTCTTATCTCCAATTAACCATCAGAAAACTGGAAGTGGTACTGTGGCTCAAGTGGTAGAGCATTTGCCTTGAGCTGAAGAGTTCAGGGACACTGCCCAGGCCCAGAGTTCAAGTCCCATGACCAACAAAAAAAAATCAGTTTTTAAGGCATGCAACATATATGTGTATATTATAAAGATAGATTAAAAATAGACAGCAGTGTCATAATTTGAAGCCAGCCTGAGTAGGCAAATCTGAGAGACTCATCTCCAATTTAACCAGCAAAAAGCTAGACATAGGGCTGGGAATGTGGCTTAGTGGTAGAGTGCTAGCCTTGAGCAAAAGAAGCTCAGTGACAGTGCTTAGGCCCTGAATTCAACCTCCAGGACTGGCAAAAACATTTTTTTTTTAAAGCTAGAAGTAGGGTGGTGGCTCAAGTGGTAGAGCACCAGCTCTGAGTTAAAAAGCTAAGGAGGAGTACAAGCCCCTAAGTTTAAACCCCAGTACCAGCACACACACACACACACACACACACACACACACACACACACACACACACACACACGCACACACGCACACGCACACGAAAGTGTACAGATGTATGAGTTGTGTCAAGCATATATAGTCAGGTACCCATCAACATGATCAGACTATTTCCTCTAGTCTTGAAAGTTCTCTGATGTCTCTCACAATTCCTATTTATCTGTTTTCCATACCTACAACTTTTCCTTTTCAAGAATATTATAAAAATGAGATCAAAGCCGGGAGCTGGTGGCTCACGCCTGTAATCCTAGCTACTCAGGAGGCTGAGATCTGAGGATCGAGGTTCAAAGCCAGCCCAGGCAGGAAAGTCCGTGAGACCCTTATCTCCAATAAACCACTCGAAAACTGGAAGTGGCGCTGTGGCTCAAGCGGTAGAGCACTCCCCTTGAGCTGAAGAGCTGAGGGACAGTGCCCAGGCCCCAGAGCTCAAGCCCCACGACCAACCAAAAAAAAAAAAAAAATGAGATCAAGTAATATGTGTTTATGAGAACATACACTTTTACTTCTTTTGGTTAAAAATACCAACAACTAGTATGACTGGATTGCAAGCTTACTAGGTTGTATGTTGGCGGTGTCATGCCTGCTTTCACAAGAAATTGCCAAGCTGTTTCCCATCATGGTTCTATGTTTAACATTCTCATCAACAGTGTACAAGAGTTCAGGTTTCTCTGCATTTTCTAATTCTTGAGATTGCCCAAGTATTGTTTCTATGCAATTCTAACTGGAGTGTAGTAGTCTCTTACTTTGATTTCAATTTATGTAATGCAAATCATTTTTTTGCAGTAAATAGGACTTGTCTGGAGAATCAATGTTTCAAATCTTGGCGATCCTTGCAGGGAAAATAGAGGGTCCTTAGTGAAGAATTTGCTGCACCTTGGCTGCTGGGATATAAATTCTCTGTCCTGGATAGGCAGAGACCTGAGCTTCTTCCCTTTGGCCAGAAGAGGTCAGGAGATGGCAGAAAATAGGCTGCCCAATTTTTAGTTCATCAATCCTGAACATTTATCGTATTTACACGCATTATAGTTATGCCTTTTTCTCTGAGTCTATTTGACTGCTACCTGGTCAAGTTTGATTGGTTCTTCAAATAATATAAACTGATATACCTAACCTTAAAGTTGTAAAGTCCTTCCTTACCAAGAGTAACTAACCTATATTAAGAAATGAGCTATCCACTTCCCACTATCACCCTTGATGCTATATTAGAGGGAACAGTGAGCAGCTGAACTCGGTGGACCCCTGCTTTTCCTCTTCTTGAAACTTGCAGGAGCCAAGAGAGAATGAGGAAGGGGTTTGGGGATGGGAGCAGGGCTCCAGACACCTAGCCCACTACAGGCCTTCCTCTGTAAGGTCTGGGCTGGGGCTGCTCACGCGAGGCAGTGCACAGATCTTCTGGGGCTGAGGCTGCAGAGTGCCCCCAAAGACGTACTCCAGCCTGAGCTCCGGGCTCCCCTCTGGCAGTTGGAAGCTAAAGGTCCGAAGGAGGGTGGCAAACATCAGGAAGAGCTCCATTCGAGCCAGCTGGTCCCCAGGGCACATCCGATGTCCTGGAAGTCGAGGAGAAAGGTCAGAGTGTGGCACTGGCCTGTGTGTGTCCCCATCTTCCAGTCCTGGCTCCACCCAGGACTCCATACTATGCCTCATACCTGCAGAGAAGGGCAAGAAGGCCTCATTGACCACGAAGTTCTCATCCTTGTCCAGGAAATGGCCAGGGTTGAACTGCCGAGGGCTCTCCCAGCACTCAGGGTCATACAGCACAGAGGCAAGGTTGGGCAAAATGATAGTTCCCTGCAGAGAGAAGCTGCTACACAGGCCCACAAGGAGCCTCAGGGGCCAGAGCCCAGCCCAGGGTCAGAAGACCTCAGGGAAACTCCCGGTGTGCTGGTGGGAGTGACTGGACCCTGCAGGCCCCCCCGGGGAGATCCCACAGGCCTACTCCCTCCTGGCTGAGCTTTGTGCCCATGGGTTTATGGCAGTCCACGTTTGAGAGAGAAACAGAAACAGGTGGAGAGAAAGGAATGATCAACAACAACAACAAAAATCTGAGTGTTGGAAAGGCAGATAACAGTAGAGTAGAAGCCCAATGCCAGTAAGCTCACAACTGTAATTTTTTTTTTTTTTTGGCCAGTCCTGGGGCTTGAACTCAGGGCCTGGACTGTCCCTGAGCCTCTGTGCTCAAGGCTAGCACTCTACCACTTGAGCCACAGAGCCACTCACAGCTTTTTTAGTTTATGTGGTACTGAGGAATTGAACCCAGGGCTTCATGCATGCTGGACAAACACTCTACCACTAAGCCACATTCCCAGCCCCTCACAATTGTAATTTTAGCTACACAGGATGCTGAGAGCTATGCATCACAGTCCAAAGCCAGCCCAGGCAACAAAGTTTGTGACACTTTTGAGTTGGGAACATGGCTTAGCTGTAGAGTGCTTGCCTAGCATACATGAAGCCCTGGGTTTGAATCCTTAGTACCACATAAACAGAAAAAGCTGGAAGTGGTGGTATGGCTCAAGTGATAAAGTGCTAGCCTTGAGCAAAAAGAAGCTCAGGGACAGTGCCTAAGCCCTGAGTTCAAGCCAAGCCCCAGGACTGGAAAACAAAAGTTCATGACACTTTCATTTTCAATGAACTTCAATTCATCACTAAAAAGCCAGAATGGAGATGTAGCACAAGTGGTAGAGTACCAGCCTTGAGCAAAAAACCTAAGGGATGGCACCCATGCCCTGAGTCCAAGCCCAGTTCTCTGTCTCTGTTTCTTACACACACACACACACACACACACACACACACACACACACACACACACACACACACACACACACACACACACTAGCACAGGATTCTAGGAGGTAGAAAGCTCAATTCTTGGGGCTGAGAAGGTGGCTCAGTGGTAGAGTGCATGCCTTGCATTCATGAGGCCCTGGGTTCGATTCCTCAGCACCACATAAGCAGAAAAAGCTGGAAGTGGTGCTGTGGCTCAAGTGGTAGAGCACTAGCCTTGAGCTGAAGAGCTGAGGAACAGCGCCCAGGCCCAGAATTCAGGCACCATGACTGGCAAAAAAAAAAAAAAAAAAAAAAAAAAAAAAAAAAAAAGCTCGACTCTTGACTCTGTAGGAGTGGGAAAGGAGAACCTGAATATAATCCTTGCCCTAATCCCAACCACAACTCTCACATAACCTTCACCCTAATGCTAATCTTTCCTATAGCCTTAATCTCTCCTGTAACCCTAATTCCAGCCCTTGCTGTCTCCGAGTGAGGTGAGTGGTCAGGAAGGCACCAAAGGCTGCAGGCCTCTGCTCCTTCCCATATGGCGCTACACTGGGCATAAACAATATGTGTAGGTCAAAGTGGAGCAAGGATGGGGTTCCCAGGACATAGGAAACGCAGTGCCAGAACCTTTTCTTTTTTCTTTTTTCTTTTTTTTTTTTTTTTGGGTCCGGTCGTGGGGCCTGAACCCTGGGCCTGGGCGCTGTCCCTCAGCTCTTCAGCTCAAGGCTAGCGCTCTACCACTTAAGCCACAGAGCCACTTCCGGCTTTTTTCTTTTTGCTTATGTGGTGCTGAGGAATCGAACCCAGGGCCTTGAGCATGCAAGGCAAGCGCTCTACCACTGAGCCACCTTCCCAGCCCCCTCTTTTTTCTTTTTGATGCTAATACAAGGCCTTAAACTCAGGGCCTCATGCTCTTACATGGCTTTTCCACTCAAGACTGGCACTCTACCATTTGAACCACACCTCTACTTCTGGCTTTCTGCTGGGTTTTTTTAAAAGTCTTTTATTTTGTTTGTTTGTTTTCTGTGGGTCATGGGACTTGAACTCTGGGCCTGGGCACTGTCCCTCAGCTCTTCAGCTCAAGGCGAGTGCTCTACCACTTGAGCCACAGCACCACACTTTCTGCTGGTTTATTGGAGATGAAAGTCTCATAGATTTTTCTGTCCTAACTGGCTTTGAACCTTGATTTTCAGATCTCAGCTTCTTCAGTAGCTAGGATTACAGGCATGAGCTACTGTGCCTCAGCTCCAGGATTCTGAGAAGACCTCCCACCCTTTGGCTCACTCACCAAACACCATAGAGTTAAGTCAGGGGGGATCAAGTGGCTAATGATAGGACTCTTGGCTTTGACAAAAGGAGCTTAAAAATAAAACAAAGATAACAAAAAATAATCCTTTAGCAGGATCCAGCCAGTGGTACACCTACTTGTACTCCCAGCATTGGAGTCAACCTGGACTACATAGTGAGTCCTGGTCTCAAAAAACAAAGGCTGGGGCTGGGAATGTGGCTCAGTGATAAAGTGCTTGTCTGGCATGCTTGAAGCCCTGGGTTTGATTCCTCAGCACCACATAAACAGAAAGAGCCAGAAGTGGGGCTGTGGTTCAAGTGGTAGAGTGCTAGCCCAGGCCCTGAGTGCAAGCCCCAGGACTCCAGCCCTTTTTGCTTTTAGTTCTTTTTCAGAGTTTCTTGGGCTGTGAACCACTTTACCCAGCTTATTCTTTGAGACAGAGTCCTACTAACTCATTGACTTTTTTTCTTTTTTTCTTTTCTTTTCTTCAATTTCTTTTTTTTTTTGGATCCGGTCATGGGGCCTGAACTCTGGGCCTGGGCGCTGTCCCTCAGCTCTTCAGCTCAAGGCTAGCACTCTACCACTTGAGCCACAGCGCCACATCCGTCTTTTTTCTTTTGCTTATGTGGGTGCTGAGGAATTGAACCCAGGGCCTCAGGCATGTAAGGCAAGTGCTCTACCACTGAGCCACCTTCCCAGCCCTGATTTTTTTCATCATTATTATTTAAAACATTTTTTTACTTGGCTGGCCTGGAACTGTGATTACTTCCCAACACCTGGGATTATGGGCATGAACCACTGTGCCCAGACCCAAACACTCATAAGAATTACCTTCACATGAAGGGTCTCTTGGGCAGAATTCTATATTCCCTCCAGGATCATTTATATTCTGTTCTAGAGAGCTGTCCTAGCCACTTTGCAAGGTGGTTGACGTTACTTCATGAAACAGGTTCAAAGCATCATTTGTCTATCCAATTGTACAAGATGACTCTGCCATCTGCCTGCTGGGTGCCTCCTGGGAACTCTCTGCTAGCTTCTCCTTGATAAATGGCAGTTTGAAGTCCACAATCAAGTTGAATGCCAGAGCTGACACAGGCTTGAAATGCAGCCATTGTATTAGGAACCTTCACTATTGTTGCTATCACTCAGCTAAGGAAATGACAGGAAACTGTTTCGGGGTATCTATGCCATTTAATGACACGCTGACAATCTCTGACTCAGCTTTCAGCAGCCATCCCTCCCCCAAATTGTAAAAGTTCCAGATCGATTCTAGGTTGCTAAAGGCCCTCTGGAGTCTTTATCGCAGAGCAATTCTAGAATCAAATTGGCAGGAATAGGTTCTAAGGAAGTTTTGAATCCCAAACAGCATGAAACAGAGCTGAACTTTGGTCCTCCTGCACCCCTCCCCCCTTTTAACTTGATCTGACATCACTTGACATCACTTTAAGACAATCTGAGCTCAGGTCCTCTTGCTGTGCCAGCAGCAGGAAGAGCTGAGTCTGTGCTTCTGAACACATATTCCAGGCATCACTTGACAAACTGTGGACTTGGTGATCAATTATTGCCAAGGACAATTTGGTATCAGCCAACCAGACATGCCAACAAACAATGAAAAACATCTTCATTTAGCACATAGATTCATTATTATTAGTGTATGTATGTGTGTGTGCTGGTGCTTGAATTCAGGGCCTGGGCACTGTCCCTTAACCTTTTCTGCACAAGGCTGGCACTCTACCACTTGAACCACAGCTCCACTTTGAGTTTTGGGGTGATTAAATGGGGATAAGAGTCTCATAGACTTTCCTACCTGTGCTGGCTTTGAACCACAATCCTCAGATCTCAGCCTGCTGAGAAGCTAGGGTTATAGTTGTAAGCTACCCACACCCAACTGCATCAATTCATTTTTGTGAAAGCTAGATAGGCTTACTGGAAGCAATAGGACTGACGGTGAGTGTGGTAGACAGAGCAAAACTTTTGTAGTCCCAGGAATATGAAGATAAAACTGAGTTTATCACTTTATAGCTATGTTTTTGAGCAATTTACTAAGTCACAACAACAATATCAAAGGAATTATCTTGAGGCAGTGTCTACATAATATCTAGAGGTTGTTAAAGGAGAAATGGATTGAGGCAGGAATCTTAAGTATGATCATTTATTAGTACTGGCACCCTAGTAGGGCCCTTAGGGAGGGCCTAACTTCCTAACTTCATTCAGTGGTAAACACTGAATGAAGACTGTCATGGTGGAACAGATTGGACTCCGTACCCTCTCTCTGTACCACTCCTGTATCTAATGTGCCACATTGTACCACTATGGCTTCCAAGGATGAACAGGCTGGAGCCTCGCCGCAGAGCCAGAGCCTCTTCCTGAGAAAATTCTTGGGGCTCCAGCTACGCCTTTACATGTATAGGGTTACCCGTACTGGGGCAACAAGATGAGTGACTTGTTTTTATTAAAATGGCAATCTTGTCACCTATATGCCTGTAGTACCTTTTCCTTCCTTCCTTCTTTCTTTCTTTCCTCTCTTCCTTCCTTCCTTTCTTTTTTCTTTCTCTTTTCTCTTTTTGAGCCAATTCTGAGGCTTGAACTCAGAGCCAGGGTGCTGAGCTTTCCTGCTTTTTTTTTGCTCAAGACTAGTGCTCTACCACTTGAGCCCCAGCCCCAGCTGTGTGTGTGTGTGTGTGTGTGTGTGTGTGTGTGTGTGTGTGTGAGCTTAGTTGGAGATAAGAGTCTGCGGTTTTCTTACCCAGGCTGCTTTGAAGTGTGATTCTCAGATCTCAGCCTCTTGAGTGAGATTTCATGCATGTGCCAGTTGGTACCTTACCTTATTTATTTATTTATTTATTTTTGTCGGCCATGGGGCCTCATCTCTGGGCACTGTCCCTCAGCTCTTCAGCTCAGGGCTAGCACTCTATCACTTGAGCCACAGCGCCACTTCTAGCTTTTTCTGTTTATGTGGTGCTGAGGAATTGAACCCAGGGCCTCATGCATGCAAGGCAAGCACTCTACCACTGAGCCACCTTCCCAGCCCCAGTACCTTACTTTTTAAATGCCCCTGAAAAGCCAAGTGGCTGGTTGCACACACCTGTAACGCTAGTTATTCAGTGGGTTATGATCTGAGGATTGAAGTTCAAAGCCAGCCCAAGAAGAAAAGTTGAAGACTCTTTTCTCCAAGTAATCAGCAAAAAGCTGTGAGTAGAGAGGTAGCTCAAGTGGTAGAGTGTTTACCATGAGTGGAAAAAGCCAAACAGGAACTGTGCCCCAGTAACTGGCACTAAATACATACATACATACATACATACCCTGAAAAGAATCTTAGCTCCTGGTATTCATACCTTTACATAATCTCCTTCCCAGACTAGGCTGGATCTTGTTTCTCACTTCTAACAAATGGACTATGGTAAAGTGACTGGATTTCACACTGGAGATTGATTTATAAAAAGACTGTAGCTTCTCTATTGGGTGCTCTCTAGTTTTTTATGAACTGAGGTCAGATACCGTGTTTTGAAGCCACCATATGAGGAAACTTATATGACAGAGAACCAAGGGTGGCCTCCAGCCCAGTCCATGAGCCACCGAGACCTAAAAACAGTCATGAGAGTGACAGATAGCCCTTGTTATTTTAGCTATTTATTATTTTTCCCTTTTTTTCTCTAATACTGGGGTTTGAATTCAGAGCCTAGGCTTGCTTCCCTAATTTCAGACATGCTTTCAGCAGTATTTTTTACTGCTTATTTTGGAGATAGAGTCTAGTGAACTTTTCTGTCCTGCCTGGCTTTGAACTATTATGGAATTATGATCCTGCAGATCTCAGCCTCCTGAGGAGCTAAGATTGCTGGTGTATAGTTATTTATAATTTTAATGCTATTTGCGTTATGTGGTTTCTAAAAATCTGGGCATATATTTAAGTGATAGACAATAGCTTGTCAGAGTTAGCATCAAATATATGAGAAACATTATTCTTTATGGCTTAAGATTTGAACTTCAGAGCCGGGCGCAGGTGGCTCACACCTGTAATCCAAGCTACTCAGGAGGCTGAGATCTGAGGATCGCGGTTCAAAGGCAGCCCAGGCAGGAGTGACCGTGAGACTCCTATCTCCAATAAACCACCAGAAAACCGGAAGTGGCGTTGTAGCTCAAGTGGTAGAGCGCTCGCCTTGAGCTGAAGAGCTGAGGGACAGCGCCCAGGCCCAAAGTTCAAGCCCCACGACTGACAAAAAAAAAAAAAAAAAAAAAGATTTGAACTTCAGTAGTTAATGGACATATGATATAAACTAATTTGAATGGTTACTGATCAATTGCAGTGCTTCTATTCAAAGCTAAGCACAGCCCCATTGTATCTGGATATATAATGTGTAACAGCCCCATTTACTTAAAGCTTGCTGGAAGACTAGGGTTTGTTTGTTGTTTTGTTGGTCATGGGGCTTGAACTCTGGGCCTGGGCGCTGTCCCTCAGCTCTTCAGCTCAAGGCAAGCGCTCCACCACTTGAACCACGGCACCACTTCCGGCTTTTTCTGCTTATGTGGTGCTGAGGAATCGAACTCAGGGCCTCAGGCACGCAAGGCAAGCACTCTACCACGGAGCCACCTTCCCAGCCCTGTTTGTTTGTTTTAATTGTGCCCATACTGGGGCTTGAATTCAGGACCCTCAGCTGTACCTTGGCTTTTATCACTCAAGGTTAGCGCTTTCCCACTTGAGCCACAGCTCCACCTTTAGCTTTTTGGTAGTTAATTGAAGTTAAGAATCTCAAAGACTTTCCTGTGCGGGCTGACTTTGAACCTCGTTCCTTAGATCTCAGCTTCCTGCATAGTTAGGATTACAGGCCTGAGCTCCCAGCATATGTGAGGTCTTATTACACATCCCCTATATGAATGCCATAGGCAGACAGATGACTGAATGACAGTAAGATAGCGGGTTGGCAGAAGCTGCAGCTAAGGGCAGGAAGGGCCTATCTGCGGGTGCTGGTTGGATGTGGAGTGAGCAGGGCCGCTTACCTTGGGCACGTAGTAACTATGTAGCGTGGTGGGCGTCACGCACTGGCGCACTGCACCCACGGCCACCACACTGCTGACACGCTGCACCTCGTGGAGGACGGCGCGCGTGTAGGGCAGCCGCTCACGGTCCTCGTAGCAGACAGCCTGGGCGCTGCCCAGCACTGCGTCCAGCTCCTGCTGCACCCTCTCTGTGGGTGGCTCAGTGTGAGTCTGGGGAAGATGGTGTCCTAGCACCCCCCTCTCACCCTCCCCCAGGCCTGCATCCCATCTCTCAACCCAGAGCCACCAGCGCGCCATGCTGCCCCTTGGGCCAGAGCACCCCACCCTGCCATCCCTGATCCCATAGGAGAGAGCGTGCTTCCTGTGAACAATTTGCAGGGCTTGCTCCTGCAGGAGGTACTTACGAAAAGGGACAGAATCCCAGATTCCATCCCCTGCCACGTGGGGGCGCTCCAGATACAAAGATCCTCGTGCTTGAGAAAAAACGAAGGCCCTACCAAGGCACATCCTTTTATCCAAGGTCACAAAACTGGAGCCAGGACTTGAATTTAATTTATCCCTGGGTGGACTCCAGCCACCATTTGGCTATCATCCTGGGGCTTGGCACTTAGTTGGCATGGAGTCATTACTGCTTGCCCGATTCTCACTGTTTTTGATAGGTATAATGGCTTGTTCAAGGTTACACAGTGAGCTGTAGGCTGGTAATTGAACCCTTTCTAGCTCCATGCAACACTGTCAACATCTGCTGGTTGCCAGTGGCTCATGCCTTAATCCTAGCTAGTCAGGAGGCTGAGATCTGAGGATGGTGGTTTAGAGTTAGCCTGGCAGGATATTCTATCTCCAATTAACCAGCAAAAGAAACTGAACTGGAGGCATGGCTCAAGTATTAGAGAGCCAGCTGTGAGGGGCAAAAAAATCAGAGTGAAAGCATGAAGCCCTGAGTTCAAGCCTTGGTACCAGCATGCAGGCACATATACACAGAGCTGTCAACAGTCCCCGTACTGCTGTACCACACAGCTGAGAACATAAGCCACCAAAGCCCTAAGGAGGATTACCTGCATGAGACAATTAGGCAGCCCGTGAGTGCCCCTCACCCTGGATGTTTCTGTGATGGACCATATAAATGAGTGCCCAGTGCAGAGTGGTGGCTGTGGTGTCCGTGCCTCCCAGAAACAGGTCAATTACCACTTGGATCAAGTTCTCCTCGTTGAATGTGGAGATAGGATCGTCTGAGGCCTGGGAGAGAGATGGGAAGTGGGTGGACTGGGGTAGCAACTCGGGATCTTATCTCCCCCTAACAGAGCCCTGGTATCTGCTGAGGCCCAGCATGTCCCAAGACCTTGTTGAACTCCTTGGGTGTCAGAGGGCTGGGTCTCAGGACTGCTACAGACAATTTTTTTTTTCATGGGGATTCTCCTCCTGGGGTTCTGAACCAAACAGTAGCCAACTCTTCTTCTCTGCCTACCCCTGTCTGCAGAGCCAGCCCTGGCCTGAAAAAATAATGAAAATCCTTCTTCCTTCCTTCCTTCCTTTCTTTCTTTCCTCCTTCCCTCTCTCTTCTTCTCTTTCTTCCTCTCTTTCTTTCTCTTTCTTTCTTTTTCTTTCTTTCTCTTTCTTTTCTTTTCCTTCCTTCTTTTCTTTCTTTCCCTTACCCTTCTCTCCCTTTCTTCTTTCCTTCCGTCCTCCATATTTCTGTCAGTCTGCCTGTCTTTCTGTATGCTGGTCTTGGGACTTGAACTCAGGCCTGGGGGCTTGTCCCTGAGCTGTTGTACTCAAGGCTAGCATTCCACCACCTGAGCCACAGCTCCACTTCTGGCTTTTTGGTGATTAATTGATCAGAGTCCCATGTACTATCCTGCCAAAGTTGACATTGAACCATGATTTTCAGATCTCAGCCTCCTGAGTAGCTAGGATTATAGGTGTGAACCACCAACATCCAGCTGGAAAATCCTTTCTGAATCTAACCCTTCAGGGTATTTTGAAAAAAAATGTGCAGACTGAGACAGTGACCAGTCAAAGATTGAGACCATAGCCTAGTAACAAGGTGCATCCTGGGAACACAGCATCCTTGCTTCCTTGCAGCCAGTTCAGGCCCACCTTGGTGATTTGGGCCAGATAGCAATTGATGAAGTCCTTGGGGGCCTCTGATGCCTTGAGCTTGTGTCTGATGATCTCATGGCGGATGAAGCCCTTCATAGCTTCTTGGTGTCTAAATATCTCCTGGTGGGGTCCAGGGAGGTGGCGGAGGGCCCAGGGAAACATGTCATACAGCTGGAGGGGAGAGAGGTCTACTCAGAGCCCACTCAGACATCAGTCAGGGCAGCTGAGTTGGCTGGGGCTTCTGACACAGGCAGCCCTGACATTTAGAAAATTCCAAATAATGACAGCACTGGTAGCAGTGACTGTTAAGACCTAGTCAAGATGTTGCAGTGTCCTGACTCTTATTCCCTGCCCCTGCATCCATACTTGTCAGCTTGCTTAGCAGAAGACACCTAAGGAAACCAGAATCAGGCTCAAGGAGCCTCTGTCTCGCCCACTTTGCAACCTCCCAGCCTGAGCCACAACCATGCCATGGCCTGCACACCTGACTTCCCAAGTGCCATTACCCGGCGCCATGCGGTGCTGACAAAGGCCAGGCCAAAGTTGATGGCTTGAGTCAGTTCCTGGAAGATTGGCTCATCTGAGAGGAAGCGGTGGCCGAACACCAGAGCCCCAATGACTTTGGCTGTGGATCTTCTGATGAGGACCTGAGGATCAAAGGGTCTGCCTGAGAGTAAAGGGACAGAGCTCAGAGGAGAAGGCACACAGAACCCTGCTCTGAGCACATGGCCAGTCTTTGATAGTCATGCACGATCTAGTCGTTCATTCTCATCCTACATTTATACTCTCTGCAAGGTCTCCATCACTTCTGTGAGTCAGGTTCTGTGACAATGCTGGACTTGCAGAAAGAGGTGGGAGAAACTGGTAAGTTATGTGAATAAAAGCAAGGCTAGGTAAGTTATAGCTGGGACTAAGGTATCTGGGATTCAGAGGACCTCTTAGGCAGGGACCTCAACTCTTTCAGCTGTGAAAGATGGAGCAGTGGATCCTCACAGGAAGGGAAGGGATGTGGACCAGACCATTTCAGAAGGGGAAATATGTGAAGAAGGTTGTAGGGTGTAAGCAGGGGGCCTGGTGGCCCACATCTGTAATCCTAGCTACTCAGGAGGCTGAGATCTGAGGATCACAGTTCAAGCCAGCCCAGGCATGAATGTCTATGAGACTCTCATCTCCAATAAACTACCAAAAAGCTGGAAGTGGGGCTGGGGCTTGAGTGGTAAGTGCTGACCTTGAGCACAAAAGCTCAGGGACAGTGCCCAGGCTGTGAGTTCCAGCTACAAAAAAATTAATTAATGCTTGGACGTGTGGATGTTGATGAAAAGACTTTCCCAGACAGAAAGGAGGGCATCTGGCTTCCTACGATGCTGGCATGCCTACGTTTCTGACTATCAGCACTGAAGAAATTTCCAGTCTATTAATATATGTCAAAACCATTGTTCATATTGCCAGGTTTCACACACATAGACCAGTCTCTCCTCCCTCTCCCCCCCCCCCCACGCACACTGGCTGTTCTGTGTGTGTGTGTGTGTGTGTGTTCAGAGGCATGTATGGGTGGTATAGGCCTGTCCCAGCTCATTCCTTACCCTGCTTCCGGCAGAAGGCCTCTGCTAGCTCTGCTGCCTCTTGCTGTAGCTGCTCCTCTAGCGCCCGTCTGCCTAGGCCCAGCTCACGGAGCACTGTCATGCAGAAGCGCCTCTGTTGCCGCCATGTGTGCCCATTGCTGCAAATGACCCCTGAGCCCAGGGGGGGAGGATGGGGGACAGTCACTAGACTCTCCCAGTGTTCAGGCCAATACCACCTGGCTCCCACCAGGCCTTGAAGGCAGCTCAAACAGCTCTGCATTGCTGCTCTGGGTAAGGGGCGTTTTGAGGTGGTGGGTTATGAGTGTTAGGGCCCTCAGGGTGGGCTCAGCTATGCCTTCCTCCAGCCCCCAACCTGTTTTGCTTTCAGGAGTCCCTGAAAGAAATGGAGGAAGAGATAAAGAGAGATGGGAGGGGTTGGAGCACTTGCTGAGCAGGACACTGTAATGGGCTCTCATAAGCTCACTTAATCTTCACATCCTTGAAGTGGGGAGCATGCATTATCCCCATCTAATTTAGAAGCACATGGGCCAGGGCGGGGACTGTGGGGGTGTGAGGATGACTTGTGCAAGGTCACAGGCCAGCAAGGGGCTGAGATTGGATTTAGATACAGAGTTGATTTTAATACCCATCCTGGGGATTGAGCCCAGGACCTTGTGGTCTTGGTTGGCTTTTTCACTCAAGGCTGATTCTCTTCCACCTGAAACACAGCTCCACTTGCAGCTTTTTGGTGGTTAATTTGAGGTAAGAGTCTCATGGACTTGTTTTGCTCAGGCTGGCTTGGAACTTTGATCCTCAGATCTCAGCCTCCTGAGTAGCTGGGACTAAGTGAGCCACTAGTGCCAGCTGGTTAAGTTTATCTTTGTGCTTTTGAGCTGATAAAGGATGTGATAAGGAGCCCTGAGTCCCTGAGTACAGTGACTGTCCAGACAGCTCTTCACTATGATGGGGGAGGGGGCGGCCTTGCCTCTTTCTCCAAATAGGTCCTGAAAGAGCGGGGTCAGGGGCCTGCCAGAGAACTGCTCGGAATTGGAGACCAGAGCTTCCTTCACGGCCCGGAAGCCATTCAGCACCACGACGGGTGTGGGGCCTACCCACACAGTGAACACGCTGCCATGAGTCTGAGCCAGCTGTTGGAGAGACCAAGCATGTCAGGCTGTGGACAAAGCACAGCTGGCCCATTCTCTGGGGCTGTCCTCTTAACACGAATCCCCCACCTTGCTGCACCCAACATTCTACATCTTAGAGCACCCCACTGACTTCCCAAGAAGCCAAACCTACTCTCTGGACATTTAAAATAGCCAGGAACCAGCACTTATACTCCATCAGGCCTGCTGGTGGACAGGGTCTACAACTATAAAGAGCTATAAGTAAAAGCCACACTATAACTCGAGTCCATCCAGTGTCAGTGGATATCTGTTTGCATTCAGTGAGTTAGAGAATAGATGCCAAGGGCTGGGATTGTGGCTTAGTGGTAGAGTGCTTGCCTAGCATGCATGAAGCCCTGGGTTTGATTTCTCAGTACCTTAAAAACAGAAAAAGCTGGAAGTGGCACTGTGGCTCGAGAGGTCCAGAACTAGCCTTGAGCAAAAGAGGCTCAGGGACAGTGCTCAGGCCCTGAGTTCAAGCCCCAGGACTGACAAAAAGAAAAAAGAAAAGAAAAGAAAAGAAAGTAGATGCCAAAAAAACGTAAGACCAGGACCTCACAGATCTCCTGACTCTCAGGATAGTGCTCTTTCCACTGCCTTATGAGCCTGGAGATTTCAATTATCTGAGATCTTCAACTAGATATGTAATAACAATATTAATATGTTATCCAATATATTATTATAATACACTAAAATATTTAATAAAATAATAAAATGCAGCATTGATAGAGAGGAGAGCTGAACATTGCTGTGGGCGTCCTCTCCCACCTGCCATAGTTTTGGGCAGCAATTCTGCTTGGCCAGTGGATTTCCTACCCCTCTCCATACAGCACCTGTCCACTGCGGGAGGTGGCTGTGTATGGAGACTGCTTGAATGATGCTACTTGAGTGTGCCTTTGGTGGGGTCTCATTTCTCCCAACTCTCGTGTCAGGTGGCTTTTCAGAAAATGCCTCCAGGTCCCATCAGCATTCACCTGGAGCAGAACACACACACACACACACACACACACACACACACACACACACACACACACACACACACACACACACACACACACACACACACACCTTTCTCCATTGTGTTACAGCTTCAGTAGGCTTTTACTGCCTCTTCCCTCTTAACCCATCTCAGGTACTCTGTACAAAGTCTTTACATTCCGTTTTTCCAGTCCCCCTCCATTCCTGCCTTTGACATGTGAGAAAGCTAAGTCTCAAGGATCCACACCAAGTAATAAGACCAGGATCTCTGGCCCCTCTATCCCCAATGACTGATCCCAATTCTTTCTTCCTACTTCAATGTCCTTGGGTCAGTAACAGAGGGATTCCTCCATCTCCTCCCTCAAGGGCCAACTCCTTACCTGGAGCAGCATTTCTGGATGTAGCTGAAATTGTAGTTGCCACAGGTTTCCAAGAAGGGGCAAAGGAAAGGGACCAGGCGGAAGGTGGCCCCTTTCCCAGAGGAAGGTGCCAAGCTTCAGTAGCAGAAAGGAGCCAGCCAGGAGTGCCAGCCCACCGAGCACAGAGAACATCTCTGCGCTCCTGTGCTTGCTCTCCTCAAGATTGTTTTGCAGCACAACTGGGCCACTCTCCTTGTCTCTCCCATGCCCACCTTGGCTTTTATGCCAGAGCTCTGGGGCAGCAGCTGGAGGGAAGCAAATTCAGTGGAGTAAATCCATTTGGTCACACCAGTCATGCTAGAGCCACACTGCTCAGCAGAGCCCCGGCGCTGTGACGGGCCCAGCTTGGAACGCCCTTCCCTTTGTTTCAGCTGTCTGTAGAGCAGCCTGCTAGTGTCCCCTGACTTCAGTGTTTCATTTGTACTGTGATAGAAGATAACTCATTTTAACCAACTGCTTCACAGAGCTGACACAGCCTTTGGCTATGTTGAGAGGCTGCTGGCAAAGGTGCATGGGCAGCACCTAGGGAGTCAGCCAGGGGGTCACTGGATTCAAGTTAGCAAGTCTCGGGGCTAGAAGGTTTTTGGTTTCTTCAGAGAGTGAATTCAAGGATGGATACAAAAGGAGAGCTAAATTGGAGCAGGTTTATAAATGCAAAGCCAAAGGAAGTCAAAAGTACACTCTCCTTAGCTTAGCATTATGGGAGTGGGGGTGCGGAGATGGGGGATGTGTGTTCATGACCTCAAACCTTTTTTATTTTTGCTTGTCTAGGGCTTGAACATAGGACCTAGGCTCTGTCCCTGAGCTTTTTGTACTCAAGGCTAGTGCTATACAACTTGAGCCAAAGCTCTACTTCCTGCTTTTTCTGGTAGTTAATTGGAGATCAGAGTTTTACAGATTTTTCTGCCTAGGCTGGCTTAGAACTGCGATCCTCAGATTTCAGCCTCCTAAGTAGCTAGGATTACAGACATGAGCCCCAGTATCCGGCAAAACCTCAAACTTAGTTCTTTCCCTCAAGGCTGGTGCTCTACCACTTACACCACAGCTCTATTTCTGACCTTTTCTCCTGGTTATTTGGTGATAACAGTATCATAGACTTTTCTGGGCTTCAAACCACAATCCTCAGTTACAAGGGTTATAGGCATGAGCCACCAGCACCTGGCTTGAATCCAACCATCTTTAATTACTACCTTCAAATGCTGCCATGACCTTTGCCTAGTTCTGGGTTGGTCTCTTGGCTCTATCCACTTCATCTTTCCACTTAAGGGCAAGCACCAGTTTCAGCAATTTCTCAGAATCTCAAGTTGTCATGAGTAATGTGACTCACAGATACGGAACTGGTGGCCCTGGATCCTTGTCCGTAGTGCAGTGTCCCTCTGTGTGAGTGCTCACACTAGAGACCCTTTGATGAGAGAGCTATGGCATGCTACTTTCAGACATACATCCCCCTGACACTACCAAATGAGAGCTCTTGGAGCCAGCCCAGGGATTCAACTGAAGTCATCTTGTGTGTGGCCTTGTGCCTAGATCCAGAGTTCAACTGAATTCAGCTGGCTTTGATATAAGGGCTGGTAGTTTGGGGGTCTCTGTGATGGTTGAGCACTAGAGGATACAATGCCTCAACAATGACTCCAGTGTAGATGAAGGAAGCTAGAGATGAAGGTTAGAAAGGAAAATGGGGCTGTTACTGTCTGAGATCCACATTCCATTTGGGCTCCAACTCTCCACCTTACATGTTCCTCAGTGTCTCCCCAAATCAGCCATAGAATTTGAGCTATTTCTTTCTTTTTTTTTTTTTTGGTCGGTCATGGGGCTTGAACTCTGGGCCTGGGTGCTGTCCCTGAGCTCTTCAGCTCAAGGCGAGCGCTCTACTGCTTGAGCCACAGCGCCACTTCCAGTTTTCTAGTGGTTAATTGGAGATAAGAGTCTCACGGATGTTCCTGCCGAGGCTGGCTTTGAACAGCGATCCTCAGATCTCAGTCTCCTGAGTAGCTAGGATTACAGGCGTGAGCCACCGGCGCCCGGCGAGCTATTGCTTTAAGAATGGAAAATCTAGCCAGGTTCTAGTGGCTCATACCTGAAATCCTAGCTACTCAAAAGGCTGAGATGAGGGTCATAGTTTAAAGCCAGCACCAGCAGGAAAGTACTTGAGACTTGTCCTTGCAGTCAACTACCCCAAAACCAGGAGTAGAGCTGTGGTTCAAGTAGTAGAGTGCTAACTTTGAGTGAAAAGGCTAAGGGACAGCCCCCAGACCTTGAAGTCAAGCCCCAGTCCTACCACAAAATGACGACGACAACAACACAAAGAACGGATAATCTGTCATTCGAATGGGAAATTTGCCTGCTCAACTTTCCCAGGTGTGTGGACCTCTGACCTGCTTCTTCCCTTCCCTTCCTCCCTCGCCCACAGGTCCCCGTGTTCTGGCTGGTAAGGGTGGGACTCAGTTCCTAGAACAGGGACACACCTGGCTCACTGGGCCACAGGTCACTTGGATTCTGGGATGGCAGGTGGCAGGGACATGTGCCTTCATGGTGCAGCTTTGGTGACTGACAAAGGTGTAGCCTCCACAGTGAGATGGTGGTAGCCACAAGGTTCCCTTAGAGGGAAGCCCATGAAGTATGGGGGGCAGCTGGCACCGCAAGCTTCATCTGCCCTGTGGTGGTCTCCCAGTGATCTAGCCATTGTTGACACTCAGGCCACAGGGTTCCTATTTATCCTTGTCCTCGGACAAGGATAAATACAACTCAGACCTCTCTGCTCTGTTTCTCTTCTTTCTTTTTTTTTTTGTTGCAAGACTGGGATTTGAGCTTGGTACCTCTTGCTTTGCTCATTGGTTGGTGTTCTACCAACTGAGCAGTGCCTCCAATCCCTCTCCTCTGTTTCTCTAATATTAAATTCAACCAATATGTCCTTGGTGAGTTCCTTCTCTGTTTGAAGTATGCTCACATCAAATTCCCTCCCTCCCTCCCGTCCTTCCTTCTTTCTTGTGCTAGTACTTGGATTTGAAATCAGAGCTCGGGTGCTGTTCTTTAGCTTTTTCACTCAAGGATAGTGCTTTACCGCTTAAGCCATATCTCCACTTCTGGCTTTTTGATGGTTCATTGGAGCTAAAGAGTCTCATAAACTTTTCCTGCTGGGACTAGCTTCAAACCATGATCCTCAGGTCTCTGTCTCCAGAGTAGCTAGGATTACAGGAGTGAGCCCCTGGTGACCTGCTTGAATTCTTTCTATGATAATGTGAATGATAATTTACTTATATTTATCAAACAAATCAAAACTCAGAAAGGAGATGTCATGTGCTTAAGAAAGTAAGAAAGCTACAATTCAAAACTAGACCTTTTGTTTAGTTTAGCTCTCTTCCCACAGCCTCCCATGCCAGCTCTCTTAAAAAAATTACTAAATGCTGAGAAGCCCATGGAGGAGTGCCTGAGAAGCCCATGGAGGAGTGCCACGCTTCTTGTCCAGTTGCACAGGCTTTCTTTCTGGGGTTCAGACTGATCCTAGGGGGGTTTCTGCAGCTGAAACCCCCTTTTCTTCCTTCACTGCTATTTCTCTGGAGGGTTTAGAGACCCAGAATCTCTAAACAAAGGAAGATGCTGAGACCACATCCAGGCTAAGGGCCAGTGCTGGAGGACTCTGGACCTTGTTTGTACATTTTACTCAGAGCGCCTTCTTTTAGGCTCAACTCTATCCCAGTTTGATTATGCCTCAGGCACACTGAAGGACACAGACTCCGAGTCTCCAGTTGTGTAGACAGCGAAATGGTGGTACAATGCCTGGGAGTTTACAATCAAGTCAGCATCTGGAAGTGGTGGCATTTCAACTATAGCCTTGAAGGAGGCAGGGTGTGGCAGTGGACACGCCTGGGCACCGGGATGGGCTCTAAGGCGTATAAACTCTGGGCTTAGGTGAGGATTTGTTGTTTTTTTTTGTTTGTTTGTTTGTTTGGGTCCGGTCATGGGCCTGAACTCTGGGCCTGGGCGCTGTCCCTCAGCTCTTCAGCTCAAGGCTAGCGCTCTACCACTTGAGCCACAGCGCCACTTCCGGCTTTTTTCTTTTTGCTCATGTGGTGCTGAGGAATCGAACCCACAGCCTCAGGCATGCAAGGCAAGCGCTCTACCACTGAGCCATCTTCCCAGCCCTTAGGGGAGGATTTGTAACAGTCTTAAGGGTGTAGTAAAGGGCCACTGGCATCTTCTCTACTCAGAGCACTGACACACACACACACACAGCCCTCCGAGGGCATTCTGCCTCCACAGAGCTGAGCTCCTATGGTAGCGCAAGCACTCTCTAAATCAGAGTGATGCCTTAATTATACTCAGAATATTTGTTTCTCCAGAAAAGACTCAGACAGCTACTAAAAACATTAAGTATACTCAGGACAGTTAGAAGGATTCAAAATCTTATGAAAAATACGGGAAAAATTAAACATACTTATAGTGCCTGAGCTTCCTGTTGGCCAAAGTAAGAAGAGAAAAATATATGAAGCAGAGAATTTCCCTGGTACCAAATTCTGAAAAGGAATTTATCTATTTTTAATATACTTTCATTGTTATTATAAAGGTAATGTACTGAGGGGTTATAGTTTCTTTTCTTTTCTTTTCTTTTTTTTTTTTTTGAGTCCAGTTGTGGGGCCTGAACTCTGGGCCTGGGCGCTGTCCCTCAGCTCTTCAGCTCAAGGCTAGCGCTCTTCCACTTGAGCCACAGCGCCACTTCCGGCTTTTTTTTCTTTTTGCTTATGTGGTGCTGAGGAATCGAACCCAGGGCCTCATGCATGCAAGGCAAGTGCTCTACCACTGAGTCACCTTCCCAGCCCTGGTTTATAGTTTCATAAGTCAGGTAATTAGTACAATGTCATCTATCCCAGTTCTTCATTCTATCCCAGTTCCCCCCTTCCCCCCGCCCCCCCACTCATCCCTGCCCACAAGTTGTATAGTTTATTTTCAACATAGTTTCTATATTTTTGTGCTCATACTGAGGTTTGAACTCAGGGCCTGGGTGCTGCCTCTTACTTTTTTTTCCCCCCTCAAGGCTAGTGCTGTACCACTTAAGGCACAGCTCTACTTCTGGCTTTTTGATGGTAAACTGACTTTCCTATCTGATTAGGCTTTGAATCTCAATCCTCAGGTCTCAGCCTCCAGAGTAGGTAGAATGCAGGCATGAACCATGTGCGCCTGGCTAAAAAGGGATTTCCTGGCAGGATATGATTTCCTATCATCTAACAGACAATAGCATTCACAGAACTTTTATAGAAGGTGGAGTTGCAGTATTTCCTGTGTGCCAATTTCCTGTGTGCCAATTTCCATCCTGGTTGGCCAAAGACAAAGTACTGACAGCAGAGGAGGGGTAGCCTTTCTTCAAGGACAATATGGCTCAGCTTGGGCGGTATGAGTTCAGGACAGAGCCCCATCATACTATTAAGGGTGGTGGTGGTGGTGGCAGAATGTATCTTTAAAGGGTATCATCTACCATCTACCATCTAACTACGATGCTATTACCAAATATTGCATGTCCAGGCCCCAACCTTGCATTCTCCACCAGAGTACATTTCCCCAGAGGCTGCCTTAGGCAAACCCTTCTGCTGCCCACATCAAGGCTGTGGTCACCGCCTACGGGGGAGGGGGTAGGCTAGTCTGGGCAGGCTAGGACTGTGGGGGCTGGTCTGGAGGAGGCCCAAAACCCAGAGGCTGCTTTAGTTTTAGCCCTGGAACTGCCAGATCTTTAAGTCTTAACGCGTTGGGTTAGAAAGACCTCAGACCAAGAGGAAAACATGTCCATGTGGGCTTCAGGCAGGATTGGTCAAGGCCAGCCCCTGGGTGATCCACCCTGGTGGTGTTAGCCTGCCAGGTGCACGGGAACAGAGTGAGAGGCACATGGAGGAAGGAGGCTGAGGAAAAGGCAGATAAATGAAAGTCTGTCTTCTTTGAGCTCTAAGCACCATGTGCCTGTTGTTGGTGCCTAATAGTGCTCAGTACTTATGGAGCTTCAAAAAATTTGTTTTTTTTGGGTGTGGAGGAACTGAGGGGTGACAGCCTCGGAACTGGGAAGCTGTGAAGGAGGAGAGCAACTGGACCTGTAAGATAGGAATAAAAGGATGGCTGAACTTCCTGGAGGGCTGGATCAAGTCTACTCTCACATGACACAGAGTGCTGGCTCTGTTCTCACCAGTGGTTTGAATGGCCTAGGATGGAAGCCCAACCAGATACAGAAATAGGTCACAGAGATGCTCCCAGCCCTAGGAACCAGCTGTCCTAGGCAAGGTCAGCAGCTTTGCTCTAACTACTATGTGCCTGCAGGCCTATCCCCACTGGCAGTAGGCCAGTCCCAGTGGGGTGATGGGACTCTCTTCAGGAAGACTGTGCTGTGGGGGACCTGTTACCAGCTTTGACAGCTCTCACTTGGGCAGCAGCCAGCTGAAGTTCTCTTATGCCCAGTTCACTTTAGGGGGAGATAGAGAAAGGAGGAGCTTGCTGGAGCCAAGGAAGCACAGCAAGCCCAGGTCAGAGGCAGAAACAAGGCCCAGGAAGTATGGCCCCGGGCGCTGTCCCTCAGCTCTTCAGCTCAAGGCTAGCTCTCTGCCACTTGAGGCACAGCGCCACTTCCAGTTTTCTGAGTGGTTTATTGGAGATAGGAGTCTCATGGACTTTCCTGCCTGGGCTAGCTTTGAACAGCAATCCTCAGATCTTAGCCTCCTGAGTAGCTAGGATTACAGGTGTGAGCCACTGGCACCCAGCCAGGACGGTACTTTCTATGAAACTTTCCTCATCAGGGAAATGTATTTGAATATCAAGGAGCTGAAACATGTATATCTGTTGAAGTCAGAGGGCCAGGAGACAAATGGGGAGAGGCAAGGTAAACAAATGCAGTCATTCAATATACAGAGCTATGCAAATTGAGGGGACAGATGAGGTTAGGAGAGATGGGGGAGAGTGATGGAAAGTTGACATTAGTTAAGATGCATTGCACTCACAAAATGACATGCTGAATTGTACAACTACTTAAAGATAATAATTTCTTTCTTTCTTTCTTTCTTTCTTTCTTTCTTTCTTTCTTTCTTTCTTTCTTTCTTTCTTTCTTTCTTTCTTTCTTTCTTTCTTTCTTTCTTTCTTTCTTTCTTTCTTTTCCCTCTGGGTCTGAGCACTGTCCCTGAGCTTTTATGCTCAAGGCTAGCATTCTACTTCTTGAGTTGCAGTTCCATTTTCAGCTTTTTTTATATATGTGTGTGATTAATTGGAGATAAGAATTCCATGGACTTTCCTGCCCAGACTGGCTTCGAACCATGATCCTCAGATCTCAGCCTCTTGAGTAGCTAGGTTTATAATTGTGAACTACCAGTGCCTAGCTTAAAGATAAATTTTTTTTTTTTAGAAAGAAAGAAAAAAAATCTAGTGGGAAAAATTAAAAAAATGTGATTCAAGGGCTGGGAAGGGGGCTCAGTGGTAGA
Organism: Dipodomys merriami; assembly: GCF_024711535.1. Classification (NCBI taxonomy): domain Eukaryota; kingdom Metazoa; phylum Chordata; class Mammalia; order Rodentia; family Heteromyidae; genus Dipodomys; species Dipodomys merriami. The sequence goes on from NW_027203381.1 coordinate 57,683,792, forward strand.
GCGCTTGCATGAGGCCCTGGGTTCGATTCCTCAGCACCACATAAGCAGAAAAAGCTGGAAGTGGCCCTGTGGCTCAAGTGGTAGAGTGTTAGCCTTGAGCTGAAGAGCTGAAGGGCAGCACCCAGGCCCAGAGTTCAAGCCCCAGGACCGACAAAAAAAAAAAAAAATTGTGATTCAGAGAAAATAAAATGAAAATAACTCCTACAAGAAAAAAAAGCTAATGTATTTAATAATCAATATGTAAAATTAGTTAAATAGGTAATTAGTCAGGGACTAGGACCTCTGGAAAAACATTCCAATAGAAGAGCACTGCTGACCTGATAAATGGATAATAGATATTAGGAAATTCATGATTGTTTCAAGATCCCAGAGAACAGAATATCTCACCTCCATCCCTCCTAGTTCTAGTTAGGAGTGGGAATCCTTGAGACAGACTTAATTGAAAAATAGTTTCAGGTCTACAAATCTCAGTGACTCAGTAGGTCTTCTCTGATTGGTCAGTTACATTTAATATGCATAGGGCACAACCAATCAGAGTACAGTCCTAGACTTGGTCACTTTGTACCAGGAGCCTTTTACTGGTATCCTTCTTGTCTGAATGAAGTTATTTGCAGTCACTCTTTGTTGTCCATGGATTGTAAGCTTCACATTTGGAAGGTAATAATATGAAAAGATGATGGCAGCAGCAGCTGTACCAATGCATTAATAGGCATTGCCTGATGCAGGGTAGTGACACTAGTGGTTAGTGCCAGGTGCCAGGTAATGCAAACAGACTCCGTCTACCACAAACACAACAGAAAATGGGTATCAATAATACCCTGTAAAATAGTTGAGAAAATGAAATAAAATCATATTGAAAGTGTCTTAAGGCCAGGCTTTGGTACATTCTGTGATGCCAGAACTCAGGAGGAACTTGAGTTCAGGTACATGGCAAGGACCAGTCATAAACAAACAACAAAACAACAAATAAAGTACTCAGGCCAGTGCTTAGCATTCAGGTGCACCACAGTTCCAGCCAATGAAACCCTTATGGGACTGATGCATACTACCTTCCGGTCTGGCCCATGAACACTATGTGCTCAACATTCCCCAATCTCTTCCCAGATCTTCCAGCCCAGTACATAGGATCCAGCTAAGAACAAGTCTAGAGATTGAGTGACCAGGAAGGAGGAAGCCCGAGTTTATGAATGACCCCATTCCATCCTTCCATGGGTCACCATAAATGTTGCACGCTTAGGTCCATTCTTTTTTTTTTTTTTTTGTTGGTCGTGGGGCTTGAACTCTGGGCCTGGGCGCTGTCCCTCAGCTCTTCAGCTCAAGGCGAGCGCTCTACCACTTGAGCTACAGCGCCACTTCCGGTTTTCTGGTGGTTTATTGGAGATAGGAGTCTCACGGTCTCTCCTGCCCGGGCTGGCTTTGAACTGCGATCCTCAGATCTCAGCCTCCTGAGTAGCTAGGATTACAGGCGTGAGCCACCAGCGCCCGGCACTTAGGTCCATTCTTACAGCTGCCAGGCTACTTTATCAACTCAAAAATAGGCAATTAAAAGCCGGGTGCCGGTGGCTTCACGCCTGTAATCCTAGCTACTCAGGAGACTGAGATCTGAGGATCTGTTTCAAAGCCAGCCTGGGCAGGGAAGTCTGTGAGACTCTTGTCTCCAATAAACCACTAGAAAACTGGAAGTGGCTCTGTGGCTCAAAGTGCTGGAGCAATAGCCTAGCCTTGAGCAAAAAGAGCTCAGGGACAGTACCCAGGTCCTGTGTTCAAGCCCCATGACTGACCAAAAAAAAAAAAAAAATCAAACTTATGACAATACGAAAAAATAATAATGGTAACGGTACCATCAAGTGGACTGGTTGCTGGGGAGGTGGCTAAGTGGGCAAGCACTTGCCTAGCATGTGTAAGGTACTTGAGTTCAACTCCCAGCACTGAAAAGCAAAATAAACTGGCCATATTGAGAACATCAACAGAGACTTTCCCTGACCAGCCTCTAAAATTTTACCCTTTGGGATTATATGCCCTTCTCTGATGTATTTTTTTCCCTTTGCTTTTATAATATATCAAATACCTCACCTACTGTTCATAATCCAAAAAGGTATAAAAATCCATGATGTCAGGAAGATTTTATTTGCTACTATACTATTAGTTTCTAGAACACTGCTTGCTACACACATGATATTTAATGATATGAAAAAATGTCATTACAGGTTGGGCACCAGTGGCTCACACCTATAATCCTAGCTACTCAGGAGGCTGAGATCTGAGGATCACGGTTCAAAGCCAGCCCAGGCAGAAAAGTCTGTGAGACTCTTATCTCCAATAAATCACTAGAAAACGGAAGTGGCACTGTGGCTCAAGCGGTAGAGCGCTTGCCTCGAGCTGAAGAGCAGGGAGTTGGAGGTGCTCCTATCAGAAGGCATGCTTACAGCTGAATGTTTGTTTCTGTGCCTCTGGAGTGAAAGATGGAAAGGTTTTTGTTGTTGTTTGGCCATGATTCTCCAATCTCAGCCTTCTAAGTAGCTAGGATTACAGGCATTAGCCAATGGAGCCGGGCCTGACAGAAAGATTACTTGCAGGGAGTAAAACGGGAGTGTGTGCATGTGAAGCAAGCACTTTATTTTCAAGATGGAAGTAGGTTTAGAGAGGTGGAAGACCCAAGGGATGCGAGAGAACTGGTAATGAGGGTCAGATGCCGCACAGAGCACAAACAGCAAGACCAGAGAGACTCTCAGACACTGTTACCTTCCTTGGAAGATGAATCTAGTACATCAACATAACATTTCTAGTCTACACCTGGGCTGCTGCCAGGATTCTGTGATGGTGGAAATATTCCACATATTCAGTGTACCTAGAGTATGTCACGGTATCATACCTCTGGACAATTGAATTTTTTTTCCTTCCTGAGACAAGGTCCTGCTGTGTCTGGTAGATCTGGCTGGCTTACAATAAAATCTGTATGATTCAGCTTCCTCACTGTTGTACTACTACCATGCCAGTGAGGAACTATAGAGCCAAGCCCTCTGAATTATTGTTTTATTGTGTTTATGTGCCTATCCTGGGGCTTGAACTCTGGGCCTGGGCGCTGTCCCTCAGCTCTTCAGCTCAAGGCAAGCACTCTACCACTTGAGCCACAGCTCCACTTCCAGTTTTCTGGTGGTTTATTGGAGATAAGAGTCTCACGGACTTTGCTGCCTGGGCTGGCTTTGAATCAAGATAATCAGATCTTAGCCTCCTGAGTAGCTAGGATTACAGGGATGAGCCACTGGCACCTGGCTCCCCTTAAATTTTGAAGACAAAATTTTTATAACAACAACAACAACAATAAAAACCCATCAAAACTTGTGGGTGGGGACTGAGAGACAATGAGGAACAGGTGACACTACAAAAGGAAATGTATTCATTACCTGACTCATGTAAATATAACCCCTCTGTATATCACCTCTATAATAATAATAAAGTAAATTAAAAAAAACTAAGATTAAGATATGATTTCTAGAATATAAAAAATTTTGAGAACTTTTTTTGGTTGCATTTAACACAAAGCAATCAAGAAATATCAGAATACCTACCCTATTGAAGGTCACTAATTCTCCTTGGGTTGATCTGAAGCAAGCAGCTGAAAAGGCAGTTAGATTGTCAAGAACTCTCAACAAATTTTAATTTACTTAAATTTTTCCCTGGCACAACTGGAGTTTGAACTAAGCATGCACTTGTCCGTGGAGCCACACTTCCAGTCCTTCCTGAATTAATTTTCAGTTTCTCACTTGCCCTGGTCCAGCCTCTGCCCTCCTCTTCCCTCCCTTCCCCCATGTAGCTGGGATCACAGATGCATGCATCATCATACCTGGCTTACCTACTGAGAGGGGGTCTTAGTTTTTGCCCATGCTGGCCTTAAACAGATCCTCCTGATCTCCATCTCCTCAGTAGCTGGGATTACAGGTGTAGGCCACCATGTCCAACTCTGTCTTGAGTATAATTCACCACGACCTTCCACTTCATTGTTGTTACTCTCTTCTCTCAGTCCTCTTAATAGCAGCATAGGAGCTTCACTAGGGCTCATACCCACAGAGACTAAGGCCTACCAGAGGTGACAGCATTTTGAGTCCCATGCTTTGTGACCCATCAGCCTTGTCCTTCCCAGACGCAACTCTTATTGTCAGCTACTTAGATCCAAGGCTCTGGTACTTCAAAGCCACTGAAAGCTATCTTACTCCTTTCCCAGAGAACTATTTTATACACCAGGAGTTTTATAAAATCCAAAATAATTTTATTCACTTTTTTTCCGAGTTTTGCTTCCACAAGGTGTTTAGCAAACATGCTAAGGCGACAGAATGTCTAGTTGGTCACGACATGCAACGCTGACCATTCGACTGATGACAGCAGTGACCACGCCCACCTGAGCTACGGGCCCCAGAGCACAAAAGGGGTCTGCAGGAACACACCAAACCACACAGCAATCAGCAACCTGAGGTAGGTTTTCTTTACAGTACAAAAACAAAAACAAAAAAAAAAAAAAACTTCTATGCCAGTGTGAGACACTGATTAGCAAGAGCTGCTGAAAGTTGCAGACTTTGGAGAGGAGACTGTGAAACAGCTGCGGTGAGAGAAAGGAGAAAAGCCTCCACAGTCCCAGGTCTGTCAACTGTGGAGGCTGGGAACAGGCAAATGAAAATGCCACCTAAAACAGCAGCAGTTGGCCCCAGGGCTGGGGACCAACTGGCCTGGGAGCTGAAGAGCTCTGTGCAGTGGCCAGCGTGAGGAACCTGAGGCAGTGGGACACTCTGTGAACAGACTGGTTCTTGTTTGGAAACAACAGCAAAGAGGATGGCAGGACAGAAGTCCTCCCCCTGTCAGCAGGAATGGCCCTGAGACGCTGATTCCTGGTGGAGGGGGGTGGGCGGTAAGGGGGCTGGAGCTTTGCCCCATTGCTCTCTTGACGGAAACAGTGAGTGACACCAGGACAGAAGGCAGGAGCCCTGAGAATTCACAGCACTCAGCAAGGCCTGGCAGTCTCACTCACCCTGTCTCCTGAGTGGCTGTGGGGAGCAGCCGCAGAGCGGCTGCGGAGGGCCTTGCTATTGCCACCCATCTTCCTTTGGATGACCAGAAAGCCCAGCGCCATGAAACCACCAGCTAGAGAACAAATTGCTACCCTTTCTACAGTCTAATAGCAAACAGAGCTTTAGTGCAGCAAACTGTACAAAAATGATAGAAAGGAATATGCACTGCCATCAGCAGTGCTGACTTTAATATAAAATAAACAGCTTACATTTTCACTGTAAATATAGGCTATATACACAATTATATATAGATAAGAGCTACACGTAGAAAGCTTCATTATAGGCCTCTGATACATTTATAGTAATGGTTCCCTGAACCTTTTAGAGTGCAATTAAGAACAAAAACTAAACCCATTTACATGAATAGGGAATAAATACAATAATCAAAATATGAATCTCCCTAAAAGTGAAACACACAAGCCAATCCTGAACTGCTGTGCGAGAAAGAGAAAGTTGGGAAAGGCAAGGTTCCGGCAGGAGGATATGACAGGGGGCCACCCCAGGCAGGGAATGGAGGTGCTCCCAGATGGAGACTGTCATCAGAGACCTCATCAGCAGGAGGAGTCAGCCCTTGACGGCAATCTTGTTCTCAGCAGCGGCAAACATGGCATAGAACCGGGAACTGTCATTGGACAGAAGGACCGAGGGGGTGTCAAACTCCACCACCTGCACAGGGAGGAGACACGTCAGGTCAGGGTGTGACAGTGGGATACTCAGGTGACTGGGAGGGTCTGTGCTGAGGAGCAATGGAAGCCTCAAATTCCCCAAGTGGACAATCAGGGGACAACTCAACTGGCCCTGCCATATTCAGGGTAGAAGGGAAAGAGCAGGGAGCAAGGGCACACCACTTGTATGAGTCCCATTGCCCTCAGCTTTGGCAAAGAAATCCCATCAACAAGGCTGTATTTTATATTATAAAAAATATAAATTGTGGCTCAAGTCAAGGGCACACAGACATGTCATTTTTGTTGTCTGCCTTTAGAAACAAGATGGCTTGGATTTGTATCTCTCAGAAAAATTTTCCTATATGTTTTTGGTCCTTTCTACCTTCCCTCCCACCCACCCAACCTAAATCCTGGGGCTTGAACTCAGGGCCTGGGCACTGTCCTTGTTTGTGCTCAAGGCTAGCATTACTACTTGAGCCATAACTCCATTTTTCGGCTTTTCGGTGGTTAACTATAGAGAGTCTTAAGGGGTTTCCTGTTTGGGCTGGCTTTGGACTATGAGATATAAGTATCCTGAGTAGCTAGGATTACAGGCGTGAGTCACAGGCACCTGGCAACCACCTTCTTTTATCATATTCTATTAACATCCACATGCACACTATTGGTTCTGGGTAGCAAATGTATGACAGAATCTCAGTACAAGTCTGGGAGGTATGCTAGGTCTTAATGACTCACGCCTGTAATCATAGCTACTTGGGAGACTGAGAGCAGAACTCTGTAAAAATCTTATCTCATGGCGCTATGACTCAAGTGGTAAAGAGCACAAAGAGGCTCAGGGACAGTGCCCAGGCTCTGAGTTTAAACCCCACAACTGACAAAAAAAAAAAAAAAAAAAAAAAAAAGAGGCAGTCTGAAGCCAGCCTGGGTAGAAAACTCTGAAAACCCACCTTTAATTAACCAATAAGAAACTGGACTGAAGGTGTGGCTCAAGCAGTAGAGAACCAGTCTAGCAAGTATGAGTACCTGAGTTCAAACCCTAGTATAGCCAAAAAAAGAGAACCAAACAACCCCCTCAAAACAACCAACTGTAGCTCTGAGCACCATGAAGAGGCAGGTAAAGAGGAGGTAGAGGAGCTAGACAGAAGCACAGATAAGTGTATAAGGTGGCTGAGGCAACCAGGAGGTTTCATGGAAGGTTTGGCACGGAGCCATGTCCTTCTGTAGGGACAGACAAGTTGTAAGCAGGTGGGAAAACTGTGTTGAGGAAAGGCAAAGACTGTCATGGCCACTGGAGCCTGCAAGGAAGAGTGGGCTGCAAGGAAGAGTGAAGGCTGGGCTAGGGCTAGACTGTGGGCAACTTTGGAGCAACAGGATATGAAGGCTGGTACCACTACCTAACAGCAAGATGCAAACTAGGGTGATTGGTTGTAATATACCCTGGTGAATCACCAAGTACATGTGCTCTTTGACCTGTGCCAACATGTTCCTGCTTATAAGTAACACAAGAATAAGTAGTGAAGCAAAGTGAGAATTCAGTAAGTCTCTCTGATTCCATCTTTTGAGTGTATCCCTTCCAATAGCCAGAAGAGTAGAGTCACTACAGCTGCTTATTCAAATGCCCAGAGTTCCTAGAAGATGGCAATCAGCCCATCACTGGCAGGGGCCAGTTTTCCTTCCAGACCAGGCTATATGCCAAGCCAAAACCTCTGAGGTGGAGTTCCAGTACCTGTCCCTGGGCCAGCACCATAATCCTGTCAGAGCCTAGAACCGTATGCAGGCGATGGGCAATTGTCAGCATGGTGCAATCTGCAAATGCCTCCCGGATGGTCTCTTGAATCAGTAAGTCTGTCTCTGTGTCCATGGCAGCTGTAGCTTCATCTAAGATCAGAATCTGCCAGTGAAGCAGAGGAGAAAGAGGGCTCCAATTAGTTCCTCAGTTTTTCTAAAATGTGTTTTCCTACATCAACTTTACACTATATAGCATTTACTCCTAGGTTCACACATATGTAGTAATACTCTGTTCAGAGTATTATCCATGCTTGCCTTGATTTATATCTTTAAACAGGATAGACATATAATGTTGTTCTCATCAAATTCTTGCCCCTACTTGCTGTGATTTGTAATGTGTATTTTAACCTTTCTGGACCCCACCCTCACTATTTCCTGTCTGTAAAACAAGGGGGCTTTGTTTGACAACCTGCAAGTCTCTTGCAGTCTTTCAATAATTTGTCTGTGATCTGCAGTACTGTAACTGCTCATTAGCCAGAAACAAAAGTTATACTTAGATTGTAAAGATTTGAGGAAGTTAACAACAGCGCCCTCAGAACCAATACACTATGTGATGTCATGGTTGGTGATGCTGTTGGTTAAGTGCCACTAGACTCAGGTGGCCTTGGACCCCATACTTCTGGGCAAGGCTGCCCATAAGGTATCTCGCTCTTCCTCCCTGCTCTCACTGGCTACAGCCTCTTCCCACTGGGCCTCCCTCACTGAGCAGCCCTCGCCTTACGATGGCTCTCACCTTACAGTGGCGCAGCAGGGCCCTGGCTATGCACAACAGCTGCCGTTCCCCCACTGAGAAGTTGTCTCCATTCTCCATCACCTCTGACTCCAGTTTTAGAGGTAGCTGAGCAATCTGGAGGGAGAGTAGAGAGTAGAAGGATAAAAGTCAAAATTGAACTTTTCTAACTCTGGGGTGGGCCGGGTTTGATGCTCAGCACAAAAACAAATTTAAAAACATCAATGGAGGTGGGGGTGGGGGTGAGCAAAAGAGGAATTATTCTGTGCCAGGTGCAGTGGTGTTGCCAGCACTGGAAAGTGGAGGTAAAAGGATCTGATAGCAGTCTGGGTTACATAATGAGACTGTCTCAAAAACAAATACTCAGGAACAACAACAACAACAACAAAAACCCAAAAATAAATGATTCTGAAACCAATGAAGACAGGTCAACACTATCTTCTTTGGTAAACTGCAGAATTTACTCTTCAAATGACATTGTCTGAGGGTACCTGATATATGAGAGAGGAAAACAGGGCTCATCTAGTTGCATCAGGCCAGGGATCCTGAGCTTGACTCAACCCAGGGGCACGAGCACCCTGTTGAGTTGTCCTAAGAGTTCTGTGATCTTTGTGTTCTCTGCAGACTCTGCTGCAAAAGTATGTTCCACTGTTATGGTCAACAGAAATTAAAACATAGCTAAATCTAAGAAGTGGTCATCACCATCTTAGTGGTTTGTATGATGCTGTCATGACAACCAACAGGCTGTGGGAGATGGGCTGGAGAGATAACTTCTAGGGTGCATATGAAATGCCCAAGAAGCCCTCCTTGCGAGCAACACACACACACACACACACACACACACACACACACACACACACACACACACACACACACACACACACACACACACACACACACACACACACACACACACACACACACACAGCCTGCAGCTGGAGAGATAACTTCTAGGGTGCATATGAAATGCCCAAGAAGCCCTCCTTGCGAGCAACACACACACACACACACACACACACACACAGACACACACACACACACACACACACACACACACACACACACACACACACACACACACACACACACACACACAGCCTGCAGCTGGAGGCAAAGGTGGTGGCAGGCCAAGATGGGCAGTAAGAGCAACACCCCTGCATGCCCGCCCTTACAATCCTAGCACTGTTCATCACTTACACATTCTTTCATATGAGTCCTTTCCAAGGCATCCCAGATCTGCTCTTCTGTGTACTGGTTGAAGGGGTCCAAATTTGATCTAGGGAGAAGTAATAAAAGGAGGTTCTCAGAGGCCAATGCTTAGGCAACCAGAGGAAAAATGGAGAACTCCAGTCTTGACTATTCCAGGTTACTCATGCTCCAACTGGCCACAGGAGAACCTTTGAAAACCAACTGTTTTTTTGTTATTATATAAGCATACAAGTTAGTTAAAAATAAAAATATACATATGAAAAATTATATATATACAAATAAAAATGCATATACACAAATATATATGCAAACAAAAACCAGTGCATGTTTTAGTTGTCTCATGATATACCCCAAAATACAGTTAGCATTTTGACCCATATCCTTCTATTATTGTGGGAGTTACATTCCAGAGACCTCTGCTATATGTGAAAATTTGCAAGTAGCAGCAGTATATTTATCTTATTTACATATATTTCAAGGTTTTATAAACCCTTCCCACTCTCCTATAAACCTTTCCCACTCTCTTACTAACCTTAATTAGCATTTAAAATTTTTATATTGTTTTTATTTTCAGGCAAAAATAATTAAAATCATAACTATTATATAAATACCTATATACCAGAAAATCCCATGATATAGCAAAAACTCTGTGATACAGTGAAGGTGCAATAAATGAACCACAATATAGTGAGGAATGACTGTATATATATTAGGTGGTCTATACACACACTAAGGCAGACCAGACTGCTCAGCTGAATCAGGAATAAAAAGACAACCCTTCTTAGAGGAGCAGACAGCCCAGGGTCTGACTCACAGAGTGAAATAAAAGCAAAGTTTGGCATTCAGTGTCTGGGCAGCTGGAAGGAGAAAAGTGTCTAAGGGCACTTAGTTATTTTTTATGTTTTATGCCAATACTAGAGTTTGAACTCAGGGCTGAGCACTGTTCTAGTTAGTTTTTTTGTTTTTTTTTTTTTGCTCAAGGCTGGATTTACTGCTCCATTTCTGACTTTGTGGTAGTTAACTGAAGAGTATCACAGACTTTCTTCCCCAGGCTGGCTTTGAACTGCAATCCGAGGCAGCTAGGATTATAGGCATAGGCCAAAGTACCTTGTGAAGGCACTTATTTTTGTCGTTTTCAACCTAACCCTAACCCTAACCCTAACCCCACTCAGGTGCTCTACTGCTGCTGACTCAACAACCAGTCAGCAAATTACCTAACCTCTCTGGGTTTCAGTTCCTTCATCTATAAAATAAGCAAAATAAGATCTATCCCATAGAGTTTTGAGGATTCGATGAATTAACACAAAGCTCTGCGGCCATTACCACCATCCCTGTGTCACTACTGTTCCTGTCAGAACACAGTGTTTGGCACAAAAAGTGTGTTAATTTTTAATATAGACACTAGAGGTTTTTGAGGGATTCCTAAATTCTTCAGAAGGGCTGCTAAAAAATGCAAGAGGCACCTTCGAACAACAGAATTCAGAGACAAATGGAAGAGTGAGGGTCTAAAAACATGCTTAGTCATTCTGCAGAAACTTTTTTTTAACCATCTAGAGTATTAGATGCTCTGTCTAAATCACCTGTGCATGCAGTTTCTGCTATGATTATGAATTGAGAACTAGAGATATTCCTCAAAGGGAAGATTAAATGAGCAAGTGTGTATGTGAGAGAGAAGACAGCTGAAAAGGAAGAATGAGAACACTGCTGCTTGCTAATGAATGGATGCCAAGCAGAACTGCTTCAAGTAAGAGAATGTACCTATTACCCACAAGGGACCAAGGCTAGAGAGACAAACTAGAGAAAAAGTTGGGGCCACTGGTCTTACTGCTGAATAGATTAGCCACCAGCCCAACCATGCCACAGTGAATCCATAGTATAAAAGCTTTCCAGCAGGGGCAGGTCAGAGCCCAGGGTAGGGCTTTCTGGGCCAGGAAGCACAGGGACCTCAGGCCTGGACTGAGGGGATCTCCTCTACTAGCACGAAGGGCAAAGGGAAAGAACACACCACAGAAACCCTGGCCTAAGAGCTTAAACACTTAGATAGATGGAAGAGGGTGTGCTGGGATGCAGTGGGAATGGACTGAGATTCTGGCAAAGCTAGGCTACATATCATCTGGGCTTAGATTACATTTTTATCTGTGCTTTTGATTACATTCATGTGCAGAATAATTCAGGAATTTGTATGGTAAGCCAACTTTACTCATGAATTTATTATGTTCAGTTTTGGCCTAGGATGACATGTATAAATATAGAAATCTCAAAAGCAGAAGTATGAAATTCATGCATGTCTATTACAAATGACACAGCTCAGTTGATGAAGAGTTTTCAGTATTTCAGTCAGTCAGTATTATTGTCCATTGTGTTGAAATTTTTTTGCAACCTGTTGAGTGTTTCTAAAATCTTGTGAAAAACAGTGCCACAGAAATGAAAGGACGGGGCTGGGAAGGTGGCTCAGTGGTAGAGCGCTTGCCTTGCATGCATGAGGCCCTGGGTTTGATTGCTCAGCACCACATAAGCAGAAAAAAACTGGAAGTGGAACTATGGCTTAAGTGATAGAGTGCTAGCCTTGAGATGAAGAGCTGAGGGACAGCACCCAGCCCCCACAACTAACAAAAAAAAAGAAAATGAAATGAAAGGACAAAAGGTGAACAAATGCAGGGATGGACATTGGACATTATGTTGAAAATGAACCACACAGTTCATGTGTGAAGACAGGAGGGTAAAACTAGGAGAGAACAAGGGAAGGGGGTGACACTGTCCAAGAAGAAATGTACTCTTAACCTGGACTTATGTAACTGAAACCCCATCTGTACACCATCTTTATAATAACAAACAATGCTATCAAATGTAAGTTAAAAGATAATGGGCTTAGCCGGGTGCCAGTGGCTCATACCTGTAATCCTAGATACTCAGGAGGCTGAGCTCTGAGGATCTTGGTTTAAAGCCAGCCAGAGCAGGAAAGTCCTTGAGACGCTTATCCAATCAAACCACCAGAAAACCGGAAGTGGCATTGAGGGACAGTGCCCAGGCCCAGAGTTCAAGACCCACGGCCGACCAAAAAAAAAAAAAAAAGGGCTTAAGTTATAACTGAAGTTTCAGATTTGTTGAAAGTGGCATGTCTTTAGTATTATTTGGGTGGCAGGTGGTACTGTGGAAGGAATGGACAAGCACTGCCGTACAATTTAGAAGTTCATGCACCCTCACAAGCCAAGCACTCAAGCTTTTTCCTCAGTGGTTGCTACCAAGGGTCTACTGTATCTTGTGACTCTGACTGGTTGACCTTGGTTTTACCTGGCTGTCCCTGTAGGAGTGCCTTTCAAGTTTTTCCTGATGTTGGTTAGTGCTGATGAAAAGTTTCTGAATCCATAGTCTCCAAGAGGCTGCTCTAGAACAGCTGATCTACCCTGCCCTTGCCAGGGGAAACTCATCCAGGCTTTCTACTAAAAGGGGCAAAATAGCTGTTGGTTTGGGGATCTATAAAAAAAGCTGGGGAGTCAAAGGAGGATAGACATTCTGTGATCAGCTTTACTCCAGGGTTTACTACTGGCTGGACAAACCAAAGTTGGAGCTGGCAGAAAATGAAACTTCCATGGTTTTCTCAGTTTGCACCCATGACTGACCAAATATCACTCTCAGCTCAGTAAGTACAAGCTCGCACACCAACTCCTCAGTTTGTCCATTGGAAACGCATCTCTCTGAAGATGGCAACAGAAGGCCCAATTCCATGAAAGCTACCCCACCATGTCACAGTAAATTCACAACTTAACCATCAACACTAGAAGCTCCTAATTTACAAACCTAAGTGAAGTGCTGTGCAGTTTTCAAACTGCGACCTCTTGGTGGCAGCATGTTCAAGAAAAATCCAAAGTTTAACATGCTTCATTTCTTAATCCTCTTCTAAATGATGACTAGAAACCAAAAGCTACATGTTTTTGTTTTTGTTTTTGTCCAGAGCCAATTTCTCCCCCTTGCCCAAATGTTCCTGTGGCATTTAAAAATAGAAAGATTTATAGAAAGAGGAGACTCAACACTCATTTCTTAAATTAAGAAATATTGTTTGTAACCTTGTTACCCTCAGTATTCAAAGAGAATGACTTATCATCATCATCCAAAAGGCCAGTATTTGTTGTCTCAATTCAATAGGAAAAATGCTAAAAATAAACAAACAAAAAAACCAATCCCCCCAAATCATTCTAACTGTTGATACTATGTGAATGTGGATGAGACTTCAGCTTTACTACTATGGACTAAACATTTGTATCCCTCTCAAATTCCTCTTAAATCCATCATTTTTCTAATCTGAGGGCACTGGAGGGGAGGTCCTCAGGAAGTGTAGACGAGGTCACGAGGATGGGACTCTCATGACAGTGCCAAGAGGAAGAGACACAAAGCTCCCTGGCTCACTCTTGCTTCTACAAACTTAGAACGGGGCTATGTGAAGATCTACCAGCACCAGCATCTGTACATCAAGAAGGAAGCCCTGACAAGACTAGACACTGATCTTGGAGTTTTAAGACTCCAGAACTATGAGCCACACTAATGTGTTGTTTAAGTCCCCTGCCTCAAGCAGATGAAGGTATCCACCAAGTCTCCTTGAATAAATGAGTCCAAATGCCATTAAATGCCATTTCCTAGAAAGAAGAAACATACTATTATTATTTTTTTGCCAGTCCTGGGTCTTGAACTCAGGGCCTGGGCACTGTCCTTCAGCCTCTTTGTGCTCAGGGCTAGCACTCTAACACTTGAGCCACAGTGCCACTTTTTTTTTTTTATTGTGAAAATACTGTACAGAAGGGTTACAATTACATGGGCAAGATAATGAATACATTTCTTATCAAGCATTGTAGCCTCCTCCTTTGTTTCCCCTTCCCATCCTCCCCCCGCTCCCCTACCGAGTTCTCCCCACCCCCACCAAAGTTGTAAAGTTCGTTTTGTTTTCGACATAATGACTTGTACATCTTATTGTTGCAATGAGTCAACCTGTATCCCTATTTAAACGATTTGTTTTTCCCCTTCTCCTCCACAAATATACTGACATCAAATACAGTGAAAGCAGGGGTTATACTGTGGGGGAGGGACATACAAAGCAACAAAGAAATAATCTTATACTTCTGTCTTTTTCTGTTTATGTGGTACTGAGAAATCAAACCCAGGGTTTCATGCACGCTAGGCAAGCGCTCTACCACTAAGCCATATTCCCAGCCCCGGGAACATTTTGTTTTAAAGACAAGTCAGGCTGCAATCTTGATGCTTTCCTATCAAGTACAGGCCCTGAGTTCAAAGCCTAGTGTGGCAAAGAAAGAGGAAGTCTGAACATTTCTATGGTTATTCAAAATTAACTTGCTACCATTTTCTTTTTCAAACTGCTAAAATTAAAGAGGAAATGCAATGTTACCTTTGAAATGATTTTGAAAAAAGTAGTGCAATCTAGCTCAACTATAGAGATGAAGCCCAAGTGGAAATTAACACAAATTATGGAAACTGAAATTCTGAGGAGGCCAAAGCTTAAGGGTAAAGGTAGGAAACAGAGGAAACATGATTTCCTTCTTAGTTACTATTTTAGTATGCTGGTAGATTTCAGAATGAGATCTCATTCCAGAGTTTGTATGAAAGGTGGGGAAGTGGGCTGGGGAGTTGCTCACTGGCATAATGGTGGCCTAACACAAAGACTTGGGTTCCATTCCTAGCACAAAAAACTCCCCAAACAGTGGTGTGTATGGGTGTATAGATTATAAAAGAATGAGTGGTAATGATGCCTGCAACTTTCAGCATGGCTAGGAAATGGGCAGGATTTAGTCAGAGGCAGGTGGAGGGTTGCACACTGGCCATGGGCTAGCCTCAGCACTTATGCTACTTATATGAACTTAGTCAATGTACACAACAAGTCCTAAAATTACCCCTGGTTAAGAGATGAGGATAGCAATTTGTTTATTCATGGGGCAAAGCTCCGAGCTCAAATCCCTGAGCTCTTTAGCACCTGCTGCAGAGCTTCCTCCCACCTTGCTAAGTAATTTCTGTAGTAGAAAGTTTCTATAATAGAAAACAAACACACACTATATAGGGGAAAGCACTGGACCTCAGGTCACAGGATCTCAGTTCCTGGTGGTGGCTCTGGCATGGCATGGTCCAATGTGTTCACTTAGCCTCTAAGTGAGGAAGTACACAGGTGCCCAGGTCCTCACCTGACGGTGCCACTGAACAGCACTGGCTCTTGAGGAATGATGGAGAGTTTGCTTCGGAGGTCGGCAAGGCCAATGTCACTGATTCTCACTCCATCAATCTTGATGCAACCTCCAGATAACTCCACCAGACGGAAGAGGGCCATACCCAGAGAGGACTTCCCTGGTGAGTCAGAATACAGGCAGAGCAGTAGCTCTATTAGGAACTTGTAGAAAGATGAAACTGGTTTATCCTCATGTCAAAATCTCCTTTTTCTAGCCAGTTACTCTTTTGATTGTCTACGTAATACATAAAACTATAGCAAAGGAAGAAGGTGTTAAACTTTCCTGACCTACAAAGCAGGCATTTAAATCACAAGCAACAGCCTGAGGACTATGAGGTGTTGATTCATTCTCTTAAGAGTTCAGTTCGCCTCAGGAAGAGGAACATACTTTTAGTTCTTCTCAGGTACCTTGGGGAGAACAGAGATCCCACAGCAAGCATCTGGGGACAAAGCAGAACATAAGATGTTTCTCTCTGTTCTCCAATTGTTGCTGAGGGAGACACTGAGGCAAGGCCTTGCATTTCTACAGCTGCAGCAGGGAGTGGAGAAGTTCTGGGAGAAACACACAGGGGAAGGAGGCTTTGGCTTGAAAAGGTAAGTGGCTGTGGTTGACTCTCCCAAGACAGAGAAATATGGCAGAAAAGCAGGTTTGGTGGATATGACAAAATGTAAGTTCAGTCTTGTAGTTACAGACAGAATAGTTTTTCTGAATTAAATCTGCATTTGAAAAGCCATGCATGCATACAGGAAGACAATGTCCATCTACCATAAACTCACTATTGCTTTTCTTTTTCTTCTCTTTCTTCCTTTCTTCTTCTATTTGTTTTTTGTATTATTGGGGATTGTACTCAAGTTTGGTAGGCAAGCCTTTATGCCTCGATTCATACTCCAATCTTTTTGCTTGTAGTTTGTTTTTCAGATAGTGTCTTGTGGTAACTTTTCCCAGGTGAGCCTCTGTGATCTCGCCTTCCAGCTGGAACCACAGGCATGCACCACTAGGCTTCACCTCTACTGTAGTTTCTGACACATTTCCTTCCTCCGAGTTGAGGTCCTCCCAGAGATAGAACTTTGTTCCCTTAACCTCATGTAACAAGCATTCATTTACCCAGACTTTTCCACATTTTAGTGGCTGCAATATATTCCACCACCTGGAATTCTTACTTCTTAATCTAGTCCTCTGATGCTGGATATTTAGTTTATATAGGTTTATTATAAATAATGTTGTGGTACAAATCCTGTTGTTCAAATGTGAGCTCCTTAGAATTTCAGAAGCTCTTGAGAACTAGCAGATGACAGTAGTGACATATCACAATTAGAATTTTCATCAACTTCAACTTCACAAAATAGGGATGGTCCCTGCAGTGCTATTTGCTCTTTTATTTATTTTATTTGCTTTAAAATGGTATCTTACTCTGTAGCTGATGTTGGCTACAATTCACTATGTGGATGTGTTCCTAATAGCCTTGAATTCATAATCTCCTCCTGCCTATGCTTCCAAATTCCTGGGAGTACAAGTGTGTGCTACCACACCTAGCTTCAGTGCTATTTAAAATTGAGAAAAACTGATAACAATTGCAATTCCCTACCAACTGGGGATTAGTTAAAGACAAATTATGGTACATTCATGAAAGAGAACTGTCTATTATCCTGGTATACCCATCATTAAGTGACAAGGGAAAATACTCAAAATGACCACATAGGGTGAAATTGATTGGAATACATTGTATACATGTGTGGAGCTGTCACAACAAAACCCCCATTGCACAACTAATGTGTGCCAGTAAATAATTTTTTAAAATTGACCATTATTGGTAAACCTTCCTCAATAGGAAAAGCAAAACATACACCAAAATGTCAGCAGAGTAACTTACATGTGGATAGTGTAGCATACTGGTGCTTTTCCTTGCCCATACTTTGTCGTATGCTTCAACTGTTGTGCTTTGAGAATATGGACTGTATGACTGAGAAAGCACTAACTGCAATGAAATGAGAGTTCAGACTGAACTCAGAGAGTTTATTTCAGAGGGGCCTGAGATCCTAAGCACTTTAATGGTCATCTGGATTGTAGGGATGAATATAAACTTCACCAGCTGTTGACTAGCAGCTACATTCTGATGGTTTCTGCAGAGGCCCATGGAATCCTTACCTGACCCTGTCCGCCCCACTATACCAATCTTCTCCTTGGGTTTGATGGTGAATGACACTTTCTTCAGGACCAGAGGGAGATTTTCTCGGTATCTCATCTCTGCATTCTCAAAGGTCACCTCTCCTTCTTGGGGCCAGTCATGGGGAGGGGCCTTGTTCTTGATTCTGGCAGGTGCTTCCAAGGAGAGAGTCTGGGGAGACAGGGGTGGCCAGTTCAGATTCTTAGGGGCAGTGAGGCTTTGCCATAGGCCAATAAGAGCAGAACAAGCGCAGCAGACACACAAAGGCTGCTGGCCCCTTGTTATGAAAGAACCTTTTAGGGGCTGGGAATGTGGCTTAGTGGTAGAGTGCTAGCATTGAGCAAAAGATGCTCAGGGACAGTGACCAGGCCTGAGTTCAAGCCCCGGACTTGCAAAAGGAAGAAAAAAAAAGAATCTTTTAGCAGCAAAAGTTCACTTCTAAGCCAGAGACAACACATGGCTTCAAGCAGCCTGAGAAGGGTCATGGTTTCTGAACTGCTTTGACAACACTGCCTCTGGACCAAGGGAGACATAAAAGGTAGGGCATGAGGCCTTCCTCCACCTCTCTTCAACCAGTTTTTTTAAAAATTAGAATTCTTTGAAAATACTCTACTTAGGGGCTGGGAAAGTGGCTCAGTGGTAGAGTGCTTGCCTTGCATGCATAAGGCCCTGGGTTCGATTCCTCAGTACCACATAAGCAGAAAAAGCTGGAAGTGGCGCTGTGGCTCAAGTGGTAGAGCACTATCCTTGAGCTGAAGAGCTGAGGGACAGTGCCCAGGCCCAGAGTTAAGGCCCGATGACCGGCAAAAAAAACCCAAAAAAACAAAAAAAAAAAAAAAAAAGAAAATACTCTACTTATGATCTTGGGAATCCATTCCTGGTTTAAAAGGCTCTGCTCTAATTGCTTGGGCATTTTTGTCACCAACAGTCACACCTCACAATGTTGTAAAAGTCTGGTGGTCAGGCAGGAGGAGACTCCTAGCCTTCTAGGATAGTAAGGGCGAAAAGAGTAGCATTCTAGGAGCAGACACTTGGAAAGACTTTGGGGACAGGCATCTAGATTGGGGACCAGCAGCAGGATGGCAAGCCTCAGAAATGTCTTTGATTTGCGCAGGGTCCAACTGTGCACCACCACTGACCACTGGCTGTTCCTCTCCGCAGGAGACTTTCATGGACAGCCATATTAACTGAATCCTACACATCTGTATCCTTCACAGACCACAACACCAGGCAAAGTGGCTTTTATCAGATACATTACACAGATACTTGTACTCCTTACAAGAATAATAATTTCTAAGTTTAAGAAATTCCTGGTAACTAATGAAGTTTATTCTCAAAGGAGCAGTGATGAAAAACCTCTCTGGTAGAAAATGCAGTTTACACATATTCAGCTCAAAGAGTAATTTTTCTTTTTCCTTTTAAAAAGTAAGATGTTATCTTTTCTTTTTTCAAAGGGTTTTTCAAAAGCACATTTTAAAGTCAATTATTTGGATCTCAGAATGTGCTCTTCCCATGTAAGCAATGACATTAAAGTGGCAAAGTCTCAAGGTAATTCAACAAAGTAGGTGACTTTTGAGAGATGAGTTAGAACATGAGACTCCTAAACTACCTACACTCCACTTCTTCTTACAGAAAGTTTCATTAGAGTTCCAGCAAGGCCTCTAAGCAACATGCTGCTACACAGCAGGACCAGGGAGTTTCTGGTGGAAGGTGGGAAGAACTAACAGTCTCAGCAACACCTAAATTTACTGGTTTCTAACTTGCCAACTGCAGATTAGAATTAGCCATGGGAGATTTTAGAAAACAGGAGCCTGGGGCCTAACCTGTCACTATAGTATGAGAATCTCCCCGGGGATGGAAGTCCACATTAGTATTCACCAAAAGTTCAACAGTCGATCCTGATAGCTTCCTGGGTCAAGAACAACTAAACCACACTAAGAATCAAAACAATTTATAGACAGTGTAAACAAAATGTTATACTAAATAGTTGAATTAAAATGACAAGAGTCCGCTGGGTGCCAGTGGTTCATGCTTGCAATTCTTAGCGACACACGAGGCTGAGATCTAAGGATCATGGTTTGAAGTTAGCCCAGGCAGAAAGACTCTGTGAGCCACTTATCTTCAATTAACCATCAGAAAACGAAATGGTGCTGTGGCTCAAAGTGGTAGAACACTGACCTTGAGCAAAAGAGATCAGAGATAGGACCCAGGCCCAGAGTTCAAGCCTCATAACCGACAGGAAAAAAAAAAAAAGACCAGATTCTGAGCATTTTGAAAATTAGCCCATAAACAAGTTCTCAGACATTTAAAACATGAAATTCCTATGGTGTTCTCTTCACTGCAAGCAAGCTGGTGAGACCAAGTGATTTCATAGTGCAAGACCAGCTTACACCATACTTGTACTACTCTAGGGGCAAGTCATGGAGAGAAAATAATCCTCCCTGCACATCATAAGGTGGTAAGAGGTAAAACAACTTCAGGAAAAGCCAGATCCCAGTGAAGGCCTGTAACAGTCTGACCTTAATATAGTGATCGATCCTCTCCACTGAAGTGAATCGAGCTTCTGTCTCAGATGCTAGTCTGACGGTAAACTGGAACAGCCCCGTTAACTGATAATGAAAAACAAAAATCCAAAAACAGAATTGTTATCAACAGGTGCCAAGCCATGCAACAGAACTTAGTTTTAAGAACTAGCTGATCATTTGCGGCAGCTGGTTTCAGGGCCTTTATCTACTGCAGTGCTGGGTATTTGAAAGGGTATCATGGTCCTGCTGGCACCAAACTCTTACATCCAAAGCCCTTCAAGCTCTCTTTGTATGTCAGCAATACACTTCGGTAGCTGCGTTAACTTCTGGACCTTTTTCAGGCCCACAAGTTTATCAGCCTGCTGTGGCAGTCACAGCAGAGTTCCATCTGTGAGCAACCAGTGAGAATGCTTCCAGAAAAGGAAGACAAAAGATAGAAGACTAAGATACAAGTGAATGCAGAATCCCTGTGCACCTTGAACTGGAGATTCTGAACACAGTGGCTCCCTCATCAATCATTCAGGAAGTCTGGGAAGCTCTTTGGAATTTCTTTGGCTTATTTATAATCTTTCCAGTATGGGAAAATGCCAAATACCGACAAGAGTAGAGTAGTGTAATGAGCCCCACGTATCAAAAGCCCACTTGGAAAATGACCCAGGGACCAACCACACCATCTCAGCTGTGTGTCCACAGCCAACTCGGCTCGCATTTCCCAGATTAGCGGAAAGCAAATCTCCATCATCCTATCCTTTTGTCCATAAATATTTCAGCTTTTATCTCTAAAATAGGACTCCTTTTTTATTTTCATTTTATTGTTGAGATGCTATACAGAGGGGTTATAGTTACATGAGTAAGGTACATTTCTTGTTGAACATTATTACCCACTCCATTGTTGATCTCCCACTATCCCTTCCCTCCACCCCACTCCCCAACCGAAGTTGAAAAGTTCATTTCCAACATAATGTCTTAAGAATGGGTCATCCTTTGTACTTCTTTCAGGATTTTGTTATTTCCCTTCCATTCCCCAAATCAGATAAACATATATACAAGATGGAGGGTACAAGAATCAAAGACAGAGATTGCCAGGGATAAATTGGCAGAAAAATAAAAATAAAATAAGAAGAAAGAACTAGATACTGTACATTGGGGACATCAAGACTGACAGCTAAAAAAAAAAAAAAAGTGACCTGTTGTTTCCATGTCTTAAGAGTTCATTTCAATTAGCATCATTTTGTATGGTCATATGCACAAAGCTCTTGAGTTATCATGATTCTCTGCCAGGGCTATCCTATGCATATACTAATTATTACAAATGAGGGAAACCAAAGAGCCTATGTTTCTTTGAGCCTGGCTTACTTCTCTTAATATTTTTTCCAAGTCTTTCCATTTCCTTATAAAAGGGGCGATATCATTCTTTCTGATAGAGGCATAAAACTCCATGGTGTATATATACCACATTTTTTTAACCCATTCATATATTGGCATCTGGGTTGGTCCCATATCTTAGCTATGGTAAATAATGCTGCAATGAACATAGTTGTGCTGGTAGCTTTTTTTTTTTTTTTTGGGGGGGGGGTCATGGGGCCTGAACTCTGGGCCTGGGCGCTGTCCCTCAGCTCTTCAGCTCAAGGCTAGTGCTCTACCACTTGAGCCACAGCGCCACTTCTGGCTTTTTTCTTATGTGGTGCTGAGGAATTGAACCCAGGGCCTCGAGCATGCAAGGCAAGTGCTCTACCACTGAGCCGCCTGCCCAGCCCCATTGTGCTGGTAGCTTTAACGTGGTTTAGCTTGAAATCATTTGGATAAATGCCCAGGAGTAGGATTGCTGGATCATAGGGGAGTTCTATGTTTAGTCTTTTGAGGAACTTCCATACTGCCTTCCAAAGTGGTTGAACCAGGTTACATTCCCACCAACATTGCAGTAGTATTCCCTTTCGGCTACATCCTTGCCAGCATCTATTATTATTTGTTTTCTTGAATATAATGGCCATTCTAACTGGGGTGAGGTGGAATCTCAATGTGCTTTTTTGATTTGCATTTCTTTTACGGCCAGTGATGTTCAGCATTTCTTCATGTGTCTACTGCACCCGGCTATAACTACAGCTTTATAACAGAGTTTGAAGCTTGGTATTTGGTATTGATATTTCCCCAGCATTGTTTTTCCTGCTAAAGATTGCTTTTGCTATAGGATTCTTTTTTTTTGGGGGGGGGGAGGGTGTTGGTTGGGCACTGTCCCTGCACTCTTCAGCTCAAACCAAGTGCTCTACCATTTGAGCCACAGCACTACTTCTGGTTTTCTGGTGGTTAACTGGAGATAAGTCTCACAGACGTTTCTGCCCAGGCTGGCTTTGAACCACAATCCTCAGATCTCAGCTTCCTGAGTAGCTGGGATTACAGGTGTGAGTCACCAGCGCCCGGCATCAGGACTCTTTAAATTGTTTTACTTTATTGCTATTATAGAGGTGATATAGAGAGGGATTACAATTATGTGAGTCAGGTAATGATGACATTTCCTTTCGTACAGTGTCTTTGGTTAGAAGGACTCTTTAAAAAAAAAAAAGCAACTCTAATATTATTTTTAAAATTTAGATCTGTAGGTATGGCTCACTGCCTAGCGAGTGCAAAGTCCTGAGTTCACTCTCTCTTTGTTTATGTCCTCAATAAATTTTAGACCAGGAATGGTGGTTCATGCCTAACCCTAGTTACAAAGAGGTAAAGATCAAGAGGATTGTAGTTTGAAGCCAAATCAGGCAAAAAAAAATAATGAGACTCCATCTTAACAAGCAAGGTATGGTGTTACATACCTGTGATCCTAGCTACAAAGAGAATCCCAATCTGAGGTTGGCCCCAGGCAAAAACAATAGCAAAGCAAAATACAACAAATAAAACTCCAAAATTGGAATGATAACTAAAAAGAGAGACTTTATATAAAAAGGAAGACAAAAAAAAGGGGGGGGGAGGGGAGCAGTAGCTCAAGTGATAGTGCCTGTTCAGTAAGTCTGAAGGTTCAGCTTAATCCTCAGGACAAGCAAAGCAAAACAATCTACTTAACAACCCTCAAATATCCAGTCAGTATTCATGTTAGAATTTTTTTTTGAGTTATTTGAAGACTTCTAATTATCCCTAGGGCCCAGAAGGGTTCACCTATAAATAGTATTGGGGAAATCAGAGGCTGAAAAAAATGTCAATATAAGCAGGATACTAAAGTCAGAACTATTAGCTGAGTGTCAGTGGCTTATGCCTGTAATTCTAGCTACTCAGGAGGCTGAGATTTGAGGATTGCAGGTCAGAGCCAGCCCAGGCAGAAAAGTCCTGGTGAGACTCTTATCTCTAATTAAGCACTTAATAACCAGAAGTGGAGATGTGCCTCAAAGTGGTGGAGCCTTGAGCAAAAGAGTTCAAGGACAGAGCCCAGGCCCTGAGTTCAAGCTCCATGACTGACAAAAAAAAAAAAAAAAAAAAAGAAAGAAAGAAAGAAAGAAAGATTTCATAGAAGACCAAAAAGACAGCAGAGATGGTACTGAACACAGAAACCTATGATTACAAAGGCTTTTGTTTTTGCTTATTAGAATATCTAATTTTTCTTTTTTTTTGGTGGGGGCTGGGGCTTGAACTCAGGGTATGGGCACTGTCCCTGAGCCAAAGCAAATAAATTTGCTAACGTTAGCACTCTACTACTTGAGCCACAGCTCCACTTCCAGCTTTTTAGTGGTAAATTGGAGAATAAAAGTCTCACGGACTTTCCTCAGATCTCAGCCTCTGGAATTGCTAGGATTATAGGCATGAACCACTGGCACCCCACTATCTAGTAAGTTTTGAAAGATTTCCTTTCTATTAAATAGTTGTATAGAGAAAGGGGTTTCAATTCCAGAAGTCAGATATAAAGTCATTTTTTATTGCTTTTTTTAATGACAAAAAAACAGCACCTTATCTCTTAAACACATGCAGCAGAGTTAAAACCTTTTATTCCTAGATTTCATCCCTACACTTCTCCCA
Organism: Dipodomys merriami; assembly: GCF_024711535.1. Taxonomy (NCBI): domain Eukaryota; kingdom Metazoa; phylum Chordata; class Mammalia; order Rodentia; family Heteromyidae; genus Dipodomys; species Dipodomys merriami. The sequence goes on from NW_027203381.1 coordinate 57,708,153, forward strand.
GCCTTCCCTGCCCAAGACAAATACATTGTTACTGTCAGATTAAACCAGAAGATCTAGGAATCCAATGGTGAGATAGCAGCTTACAGTGAATTCCCCATTTCTGTCCAAGTCATGCTTCTCTATAGCAACAAAGGAAATTTTCATACAAGGACTCCCACCTGGCCCCACCCCAGGCACTGACCTGGACAGCATAGGAGATGGCAAGACCAGCGTAGGCCGGGGGAATCTGCCCGTGCATCAGGACAATCATCAGCCCAGTGGTGGTGATTAGGGCAATGCTGATGAGATCCAGCCGCACAGCCAGCCACCTCATTGCACAGGTGAACAAGAAGAAAGGAGCCTGGTTGTCATCCAGTAGCTCCTGGTACCTGTGGGGGAGATGGAACATCTAATGGGTAATAGAGTACAATTGTTCATGGATGATGGTCAAGCTGAAGCTTCTATGCCTCTTCTTCAGAGGCATTTTTTTTCTTATTTTCAGCTAAGAAAGAACACAGGAACTTTAAGAGCACAGGTGTTATTGGCTCCACAAAGGAGGACATGGGGTGTTCTTATGATAGTTACCCTTTCAAAAATAGCCAAACCTCATATTAAGGATATTAGGGAGGAAATATCTACCTTAGCAGCACAGGAGAAGCATGGGAAAGGAGATTAAGAGGCTGTGTCAGGCTTTGGAAAAATGTCAGGATACAAAGGTAGACAGCAGAACATGACCAATGGCAGGAAAGAAAAAGCTCAGGGTCAATGTGGGAACACTGCCCAGTGTGTGCCCACACATTGCTTATGTGGAGTAGTACTTGTTACCCAAGGCCATAAGCCTAAAGAGCATGAAGGGTGAAAGAGCCATAGCAAGAAGGACTCAGACAGCCTGCCATGAAAGAGCACTGCTGTCACCAACCCTAGAATACGTGATTATACCCACTGAAGCTTGCTGGAATGGTACCCAGCACTATGCTTGTTTTTTTCAGAGAGAGACAGAGAGAGACAGAGAGAGAGAGAGGGGGGGGTACTGAGGCTTGAAATCTTGCTTAGCTTTTTTACTCAAGGCTGGTACTCTTACCATCTGAGCCATAGCTCCACTTCTTTTTTTCTCATTAGATGGAGGTAAGAGTCTCAGATTTACCTAAACTGGCTTTGAACCTTGATCCTCAGATCTTAGCCTTTATAGGTGTTGAGCCACTAGTGGCTTAGTCAGCATACACTGGTTGTATGGGGGGAGGTAGGGGGTTCCCAATGCAACATTTCCTTATGTATATACAGTATAGCATCTATACCCCTTCTGCTCCCTCCAATTCCACTATCCCTTCCCCAAACATATTCAACAGGTTTCATTGTCCTATTTTCACACATGCAAACAAACTACTCTCACTACATTTGTCCTCATATACTCCTCTCTCATCAGCCCTCTCCCTTTCCAGTGGAGCCAGCCATATTTTCCTAGAATTTTTTTCTTTTCTTTCTTTTTTAGTATATATTAATTGCATCAAGAGGGTCTTCCATGGTGTGCTTCACATATACCTAAGTTTAAGCAGAACTATTTTTCTACTGCCTTTTCCCTTCCTGTATCTGCAACCTAGAGTTACCAACAACTTTCATAAAGCCTCCTGATATGGATTTCATACACAGTTACAATGGTTTTGTTTTTGTTTTTGTCTGTTGTGGGGCTTGTACTCTGGGCCTGGGTGCTGTCCCTCAGCTTTTCAGCTTAAGGCTAGCACCCTCCCAATTGAGCCACAGTGCCACGTCTTTTTTCTGCTTATGTAGTGCTGAGGAATTGAACCCAGGGCTTCATGCATGCAAGGCAAGCACTCTACCACTGTGCCACCTTCCCAGCCCTTTGAAATGATTTTATCATTATTTATTATTTTTGTTGGTTATGGGGCCTGAACTCTGGGCCTTTGTGCTGCCTCTCAGCTCTTCAGCTCAAGGATAGCACTCTACCATTTGAGCCACAGTGCCACTTCCACCTTTTTTCTGCTTATGTGGGGCTGAGGAATTGAACGCAGGGCCTCATGTATGCAAGGCAAGTACTCTACCACTGAGCCACCTTCCCAGCCCCTGATTTTATGTTCACAGAAAAGATATAGAGCTAGCATAGAGAGTAACTGTATACTCTTTGCTCTATTTCCCATAATTTAATTTTTTATAACTATAATATGTTATGAAAACTAAGAATTAAAATGGAAAAAACTATACCGGTATATTGTTATTATTAAAATTCTATATACTATTTGGATTTCATTTGTTTTTCCACTAATGTCTATTTTCTGTTCCACAATCCAAATCTAAGACAACACATCACACTTAGACAACTGATGTCTTCAAAGGAATAAAAAGAAAGCACACATATTTTTGAATATGCACTGGAATTTCATACATAAACAATATTCAATGGCTAAAATCAATGACTATCTTTTACTATTTCAATAACAAAAATCCCACCCCAAACAACAAAAAATTTCCCAAGCACAGCTTTTGAGGAACAAAAGCCAGTAGATTCCACATCTATGTTCTCTTCTCATTTATAAAGAAATGCACAAAACAACTGGATTTTCAGAGATTGCCCTATAAAATCACCAATACTTTTATAATGAGGTTTCTGTCCCATACTCTGACCTCAGCAGCACTAACCTGTGTAGAAACTCATGCCCTTTGTTGTAGGCATGGATGGTGGCAAGGCCTTGTATGCTGGATGTGATATGTGAGAGAAAAGGTGATTGAGTGATGTTGTCCAGACGCTTCAGCTCACGAATCAGGACCCTGTGAGAGAGCAGGTTCCAGTCACAGTGGGAGGCCAGCCTCTCTGGTTTCCTCCCTGCCCTGGCAGACACCTGCACCTTGTGGTTACCTGGAGACGATGTGTAGAACTGAAAAGAGGATGACAAGGGGACCCACAGCCACAAGGAACCACGGGAAAACTCCTGCGATCATCCCAACACAGAAGAATACCAGAATAACATTCTGGATGAACATCTCAGCCTGGAATGGCAGGCGGACGTCAACTGCGGAAACAGCAAGGGACCAAGTGTCATTCTTTTGGATCCCTAAACCAGGAAAATAGTCAACATTTTAGAAAACAAGAAGAGGATCCACCAAATTTCTATGTGAAGTCTGTGCTGCTACTGACCAAAGGAAAATCTAGAAACTTGGTTGCCTTAATTTTTCTTGGCCTAAGAAAACAATCTTCTATCCTTTCTGCTCTGCTTTCTTCTTCCCTCTCTTATTTTATTGGCAGTACTGAGGTTTTGAACTCAAGGTCCTGAGCTTGCAAAACTGATACTCTACCAGTTGACCCACTCTACTGGTCCCTTTATGGTTATTTTTAAGGTAATATCTTGCTTTGTGTTTGGGATGGTTTGGATTGAAATCTTCCTGTTTGTTTTCCTTTGTTGCTATGTTGACAAGGTATACCACTGTGTCCAGCCATTAGCTGAGATGGAATTTTGCAAATTTTTCTGCCTGGGCTGGCCCTAAATCGTGAGCCCCCATCTCTGCCTCCCAAGTAGCTAGGATTACATGCTTGAGCCACTGTGCCTGGGCTATACCCCTTTTTTATTCACTAGGCAAACATTGTAAAACACCCTTTATAAATATGCTAGTTGTAAAATAGCTAGAAAATAAATATGCGAATTAGACAGAGATAATCTACATTTCCCAATTCTTTCTATCAATGAATTGCTAATATTTAAGAAATCGATTTTTAACATGGATATGTATGTGTATGTGTGTGTGTGTGTACATGCACACACATGCACATGGGTGTCCTAGAGCTTGAACTCTGAGCCTGGGCACTGTTTCTGAGCTTTTGTGCTCAAGGCTAACACACTATCACTTGAGCCACAGCTACCCTTCCAGCTTGTTGTAGTTAATTGGAGGTATGTCTTAGGGACTTTCTTGCCTGGGCTGGTTTCAAACTGTGATCTTTAGACTTCAGCCTCCTGAGTAGCTAGGATTTTCTTTTAAGATAGTCTCTCATTGTGTAGCCCAGACTGGCCTTGAACTCATAATGCTCTTACTTTAACAACAGGGATAGGATTATGGGTATCCTTTATACCATCTGGCGTGTGTGTGTGGTGTGTGTGTGTGTCTGTGTGTGTGTGTGTGTGTGTACGTGTGTGTGTATGTGTGTACGTGTGTGTGTGTGTGTGTGTGTGTGTACATGTGTTTACCAGATGTGGAAATGTGCTATGTATCAGTTTTGCTACTAGGGTAGTTCTGATTCATTGTTACCGCTGACCACACTGGCTTAATGACCCCTGAAACTAATTCCTGCTATGGAGGTAACTTCAGTAGTTAAAAACACCAGTTTTGGGATCAATACAGCCTGGCTCATTCCCAGCTTGGTTACCCAATCAACAGTTGTTTGACCTTGTGAAAGCTACTTAACCTTTCTGGACATAAGCTTCTTGTGGTAATTTCAATGATAAATCCATCAGAGGCTGCAGGGATCTACCAACCAGTGCATTACTACAAAGTAGACATGTTCTTTGGAATCTCACAGGTCCCTGTCCAAATCCTCTCTAACAGAATCCCCTGAACCTGTTTTCAGATCAGAGAAGGCAGAAAGAGAGCTCAGACAAAAGGTTCCTGGTGAAAACCCCAGCAGCCACTGCATTCTCAGTCAGGACAGACTGAGCTGCAAAAGTGACCTTCATACAGAGGGCTGGAGATACAGCAAGCTCCGATTTGTGCGTAAAAGGGACCAGTGAGATATACCTTCATCCAAGTCTTTGGAAAACCGGTTGAGAATCCTCCCTGTAGGGGTAGTGTCAAAAAACTTCATAGGGCTCCGAAGGATCCTTCGGAAAAGCTCATCATGCAGCCTAGAGGAAGCTCGAAGGGTGCCCTGAGAAGCAGAAACAAAATAGTCAGGGCCCAGAGACTCAGGCAGGATCATTCCTACTTGGGTTGTCACTGCTCCATAGGACAAGTGCAGGAGGCAAGGATGACTAACTGGCAAAGCTGAGCCTAATGTATACAAGTCATTTCAGCTTGGTGTCATCCTGCTGGACCTAGACATGAAGCCTGACTAAGTGATCACCATAGTTAAAGGGAAAGACATTGTAGCGGGCACCCAGCACAGCATACCTTGACAAAAACCACTCCACGAACAGCTTTCAGGATCAGCATAACTGCCATGGAGAGGGCATAGATGCTGGCATAGTAGTGCATGAATGGATTATCTTTCATGCTGTCACTCACGGAGCTCCTGTTCCCTCGAATCACTGTGGTATTCTGTTTGGGGACAAGGTGCCATGAGTCGAAGCTCCTAAAGATAGCCATGTGCCCCTGCTCAAAGAATGACCATGGGATCTGGTAGCAGTGAAGAGGAAGACTTTGCTTCTCATCCCTCTACTCTGCTTCTCTCTTTTCCACTGGATAAGAGCAGACAACCTGCATATGTCCTACTGACCCGCCTGAGCCCATGGGTTAATTAGGAGTTTTTCTGTTTTGAGACTACAGTAGAGATTCACCCTTTTCATTCAGGAAATCTTTTTTTTTTTTTTTTGGTTGGTTGTGGGGCTTGAACTCCGGGACTGGGTGCTGTCCTTCAACTCTTCAGCTCAAGGCTAGCGCTCTACCACTTGAACCACAGTGCCTCTTCTGGTTTTCTGAGTGGTTTATTGGAGATAAGAGTCTCATAGATTTTCTTACCCGGGCTGGCTTCCAACCTCGATCGGCAGATCTCAGCCTCTTGAGTAGCTAGGATTATAGATCTGAGGCACCAGCTCCCGGCTTCAACTTGTTCATTGCTTCTTTCATTTTATTTTTTTTTTTGGCAACATCGGGGACAGACCCCCAAGATCTCAAAACAAGTGCTTTTATAGCTGAACCAACACTCAGCACTTTCGTTTGTATTTCATTTTTGAGATAGGATCTTGTTAACTTTGCCCTGGCTGGTCTCAAGCTTGAGATCCTCCTCTCTCCACCTCCTGAGTAGCTAGGATTACAGACATGAACTACCATGCCTGGCTTTTTTTAAGTTAAATTTTAATCTGATACATAAAAATGTAAAAATCATAAATATTAATGGAGCATTGTGATGTTCCTATTGACTCTTTTAAGTAAAAACTAGAGGAGTTTCCATAATAACAGTGAGGGACTATCAAGAGATAGCCATTCCCAGACATGCAACTCTCCCAGAGCTGAGTGATCTTACCCCACTTCCTTGCTTGATCCAGTAGCTCAACCACCAGGTACTGAAGGCTGTGCTGCCCACATTCAGCATAAACAGGGACATGATGACAAGGAATGCCAAAGGGCCCCCTGCAGCCTGGATGTACACACCATAGACTGACCAGGGCACAGAACCCTGTCCCTTTTCCTCTAGCTGCACAAGCTGCCCTAGATACGGGAAAAGAAACATGAACTTGGGAGAGAATAGGAAATCACCTTTTATAGAAAGCAATGGATGTTGCCTGTACTGGGTCCAAAAGACCAAACTAGCATAGAGTTTAATCAGTCACTTAGCTTTGGTTGTTGCAGGAGCCTTATAACTGGAGCCCATTAACTAGTTAGGCTGTAATCAACTGAAAAGTTGATTGACTAGGATATAGTTAGATGTAGTTAGTCAAGTTGTTTTCTACATGGAACTTGTTTTTCTATAAATGCCGTCATATCACATTGGCATTAATGTTCCAGATAAGAAGTTGTTAGAACCAAGTCAGAGTAGTGGCAGACAATGGTATTTCAGGAGGTAAACTTGGACAAGGGCACTGGGTCATTGACTGCCTACTAAATGAGAGAAAAAGTTCAAGAACATGTCATGAATTTTCTTGGTGTTAGATGATTGATGCTGACATATGAACATGGAGAAAACAGCTACACAGAAATCTGCTGCCTCTTCACCACAACATCTAACAATCTTGGAATAAGCCACCCATCTGTGAGCTCTTTGAGTTAGAAGTAGCGAGCTGAATAGCTTTAAAATGAGAACAAAAGTGTCAAAGTGATATTCTAACTTATGCTGCTTGTGGTAGATACAAACAATTGTCTCAGCTTTCTGTGCTATTTAATTTCTGTGTCATTAAACTATCTTAAATCATGCATGAATTTAAAAAATTCATATTTTCTCTCAAAGAAAGAGGCAGAGAATGATAAAATAGCATGCCAGCCATCCAGTTTAAGGACAAAGAAGTGAGACCAGGCCCATCTCCAAAGCACTGGCAAGCCAGGAAAGTCTCTAGATTCAAATGGGTCAGGTGAAAGGGTGACCCCTTTAAAACTCTGTTTTAAAACAATCAGCACTTTCTTTTCATTTTCCAAGTTGACATAAGAGATTAAAATCACAAAGCAAAAATGTCTTGGTTATTACAAATAGGTTCTCTTAACTCCCAGGATTAGCTTCAATTGATAAGATTAAGGGTTAGAAAAACAGGGCCAGGCTTTGGATAGGAAAAGACAAGTAGGAAAATAGTTAGCTGTAAGTTCTCCAGAGTGCTGGGGCAGCAGTCTCCAGGTCCACTTTTTTTTTTCTTTCTTTTTTGTGCAAGTCCTGGGGCTAAACTCAGAGCCTGGATACTGACCCTGAGCTCTTTTGTGCAAGGCTAGCACTCTACCACTTGAGCCACAGCTCCACTTCCAGTTTTTTTGGTAGTTAGTTGGCAATAAGAATCTCATGGAGGGCTGGGAAGGTGGCTCAGTGGTAGAGCGCTTGCCTTGCATGCATGAGGCCCTGGGTTCGATTCCTCAGCACCACATAAGCAAAAAGAAAAAAGCCGGAAGTGGTGCTGTGGCTCAAGTGGTAGAGCACTAGCCTTGAGCTGAAGAGCTGAGGGACAGCGCCCAGGCCCAGAGTTCAGGCCCCACGACTGGACCAAAAAAAAAAAAAAAAGAATTTCATGGAATTTTTTTGTCTGGACTGACTGTGAACTGTGATATGCAATCTCAGCCTACTGAGTAGCTAGGATTACAAGCATGAGCCAGCAGCACCAGGCTTGTGAGTCCACTTCAAACATAGTTTTCAAAAGTTCAGGGACTGGGAATGTGGCTTAGTGGTAGAGTGCTTGCCTAACATGCATGAAGCCCTGGGTTTAATTCCTCGGTACCATATAAACAGAAAAAGCCAGAAGTGGTGCTGTGGCTCAAGTGATAGAGGGCTAGCCTTGGGCAAAACAAGTTCAGGGACAGTCCCCCCAGTCCCTGAGTTCAAACCTCAGGACAGGAAAAACAAAACAAAATTTTACCATGCTTACAACTGGAACACCTCTGCCTTGGCTAAGGCTGGCTTCGCAAGTACTGAGGTGAGGGGGAACTAGAGGTGACACTGTCCAAGAACAAATTGTACTCATTACCCTACTAGTGGAATTGTAACCTCTCTGTACAATTCCTTAATAATAACAAAGTTACATTTAAGAAAAAGTACAGAGGTGAAAGGTAGAAAGGAAGGGAACACTTTCATCTATATTTTTCTTACTCACAATGATTCAGCTGTAATTATCTACAAGTAACTCCACCCTGGGTGGAAAGGATAAAAGGTCAATCTTAGGTAAACAGAAAGTACCTGGAAGTCTCCAATATTATCTAAGAATCTTAGTATTCTAGAATATAAACAATGGTATCAAACATCATTAATTACCATATATAGCATAACTCCTGATAAACCTCCTTGAAAAATCTAAAAATCTAAAATCTAAAAATGTTACCTTCCTCTGGCTTCACTGCTTTCTCCTTTTTTACTGATCCTGTTTTTGGACCCTTGTCTTGTGATTTCTTCTGTGAACCACTGGTTTCCTTTTTTGAATTAATCTAATATTTAAAAAAAAGAAGAGAAAAAGGTATCTCCAGTCATGATATGGCCATACAGATGAGATCCACAGTATACATATTAGAGAGTCATCTATTGAGCTACTAATATTATTAAGAGATAATACAAGTTTTGTTTGTTTTTGAGACAGGATCTCACTCTGTAAGTGTTGAACTCAAGATCTTCCTGTCTTAGCCTCAGAATGCTAGGATTGCAGGCATAGCAACTCTTCCCTCCACAAACACATATAACTTCCTAGACTCATTTCCTGTATTTCCTCAACTCCTAAATCTAATACCTGGGTTGCCTATCCTGTTAGTTTATTGACATTTTTTTCTCTCCAAAGTTATTTCAGACCTAAACTCAGACTCCACTATGCCTGAAATATTGGATATGGAGTCCTTTCAATTCCCCTGGTCCATCATACCACTAAATCATCCATAGAGCTGATCATTTTTATTATCTTATGGAATAAACCCGAACCTCAAACTTCTCAGCCAGGTTTTTCAAGATCTCCATAATACGGGCTTCTATTTAATTCTTCAAGTTCCTCTCCCATTTTATTTTGTTTTCTATGGCTCACATCCACACTAGCCCTTAACCACACCGCAGTTTCTACTACTATATTCTTGCCCATCTGGTTTATCCACTAGAAATAAGTGTCCATCTCAATCAGAGTAGTTCCAGTTCAAATAGACTCAAATTTTTTACTCTTTGTGAGGGAACTTAAGTCTCTCCCGGCTCTCTCTCAGCATGATATGATGTTACAGACACCAGCCACACATGAAAGCACTGATCTTCCCTAGGGCACTGTGAGTCCATAAGTCCTTCAAGATCAGAGATGATGTCTTATGCAGGATTATCTACAACCCAAGGGTCTATCACCAAGAGCTGGCCATATCAGGGCACAGCAGGACTCACCAAATATCCATGCAATAGAAACCTGAGACCAGAGATACAAGTTAACGCTCAATGCCCTCCCTGTCAAGTTCCTGTAACATCTGTATACAGGAATTTTCCTCAATAGTTTACTACATTCAATTCTGTCATATTGTCAGACTCATCGCCCAGGCTTTCTGACTTGGCCTTTTGAATTGACCATGAAAAAAAAATGTAAAAATATAAAATTTAAAGTCATATCTGGAACACAAGATAGGAATCTAAATGTCATTTGCTGCAATATGTGAATAAATGTACTGTCTAAAAAGATATTACTATTTGATGACCATTTACTGGGGGAAACAGATTGCATATTTGTTAATGTAATTAATGCAATTGATTACATTGAAGCCAATAACATTTCTGCTTTTAAGATGAGGAAACTAAAGCTATAAAAAGTCAAGTGACGTTCTTTTTTTTTTAGGTGTAGTCTTGGACTCAAACTCAGAACCTGATGCTCTGGCTCACTGGCTAGTGCTCTTTCAACTGAGCCACACGTCCTCAAGTGACATTCTTATCTATGTTTCTGCTACTATAACACACTGACCATTAGTGTCTTGCTTATTGCATATTTCCATATTTTAACTTCACTCCTTGTTTTCCCCTTTATGATTCAGCAATAAGGAAAAATCAGAGGCATCCAAAGTGCCCTGAGAATCAGAGTCATAAAACAAATATGGGTCAGAGTGTCTCAATGGAATTTACTGATGTCTCCTGGAAGGACTGAGTTTTACCCGGAAAGTTTGAATTCTACCAAAAATACATCAGTCATGAACAGTTAAGTGAACTGCATCTGAAATCAAATGGAATGAAATTCAAACACTGAGACAGAAATCCTAGAAAAGGTCCTGTAACTTTCTGCTTTCCTTCCACTACAATGTCAAAATGACTTGGTAGCAAAGAAAGCACCTTTGAACCCTGCCTAAGTCACCTTGGGACTGCAGGTAAGTAAGAAGCTGGCAAGAAGGAAAAACAGCCTCTTAGGCTAGCTCTAAGTATGAATGCACTGTGCAATGCCTAATGTGGAGCCAAAGTGGAGGCATAGAAAGTCACTACCTCTGGGTTACACAGGAGGCAGACACAAACAGCATTTCTCAGTCAACCCACCCTCATTAGTAGCTTCTTGACCTCTCTGAGCTGCCATTTTCTCCTCTGTGAATCAGAATAATTATATTTGATCACATAGCCCCAATAATTTAAGTAAGTAGGGTGCTATCTCTACACATGCCTAATCTAAAACACAATAGGTATTGTGCCAAGACAGCAATAAGACACTATAAATCATTTCTAAAAATATTCAAGCTACTTCCTTATTTTTATTAAAATAAGAACCTTATACTGTGCTCCAGTCAGGGTTGGTGAAGTTTAGGGAACTTAGCTCTGACCACACAACAGCCTGCACCTTTTTATTAGTAAGTTTTCCAGGATGGAAGAAACCAGCTCACCACCCATCATCTTGCTCTCCAGCAGGAGAATCAGCATGTGAACAAATGTATAGTAGTAGGGGGTCACAGGAACACAGGCCTTTTGCCCAGCAGACATAGGTCTGCATTCAGCGGAGCTCTCCCCAAGTCTTTCTACTGTTCTAGCTCCCCTAGTAGACAGGACACAAAGAAACTTAGCAAATCTTACCTCCACTGGTGGTGTCTCTCCGAGCAACAGGTTATTAAAAATAGTAGCATAATCTCCATTTAAGTTCATCAGTTCTTCATGGGTACCACTCTCTGTGATACAGCCCTCTTTCATGAAGATCACTTCATCACAATCAACCAGGTACTGGACACAAAGGCAAGGACAAGATAGTAGTGCTGATCTTTTTGTGAATGCATTCCAATACCCAGACCTTACCATATTACAGCCAGAGATAATTCAGCTGCCCAGGGGACTTGTGGCAACATCTTGAGCCATGTTTAGTTGTTAAAGTTGGGAAAGAGGTACCACTGGAATCTCTTAAGAGTGAGGCCAGGTAAGTAAAAAGCAGCTCCCACAAAGAACAAGAAAGTCCAAAATGTCAAGAGTGTCAGTACTGAACCTCTGCTTAGTTCAAAAAATCCTTTCTGTTTCTGACACTCATCTGATGGTGAAGCTATCTACAAGTGTTCCATTAAGTGTCATATACTTTTACTGTACTCAGAAGTACACAGAATTAGATTTTTTGTTGGAATCTGGTCTTTCAAACTTGACAGTTTAGAAGGCATTAACCTTGGGTGGCTCTCCTGCCTGTCATGGAATAGTGGCGGGAGAAGAGTTTGCTTCCCTCATGTTTGCAAATGTCAACACAGTGCTCTCCAAACTAACTCACACTTGAACTAGTTCATTCCACTATTGTCAGGCCCTTTACTTGCTGAACCTGATCTGATTCAGATGACTGACAACATGCCAGAAGAAATGAAAGTTGAGGAAATGAAAACTGTTAATTCCAGTGATCTCTACTTGCCCCACATAAATGGTCAGACCAGGCCCAGTTCTGACTTCTCAAGCCAAGGTGGGCAGTCCAGGGAGAAGCACACCATACCTGTAACTGGTGGGTAACAAACAGAACCGTCTTGGACTTGAGGTGCTTCCGGATAGCACTGTTGAAGATGTGGTTGCCCACATGGGCATCTAAGGCACTGAGGGGGTCATCCAGGATGTAGATGCTCCGGTCACTGTACAAAGCTCGGGCAAGGCTGATCCTCTGGCGCTGCCCACCACTCAGGTTGGCTCCTCGCTCACCAATCTAAAGACGAACAGCACAGGAGGGCAAGCCTCCAGCTTAAGCCTGTAACAGTGTTTAACAGTCACCCAGTTACCTCTTCTCATCCCTACTCAAGCTAGCTCCTTCTCTTGAATTCCTGCCTGGGATGATCCAAGAACTGGGAGTCTCAGCCCACAAGCATCTGGGTACCACTTAGTCCTACTTATGGACAGAATGGCCTGGTCAGGCCTCAGGCAGCAGCTGTTCAGCAACACAGCTTGCCCCTCCAAATCCACTTCCCATAGGGCCAAAAGATCTTTCTCCCTTTCTTCCCTTGCCTCTCCTTTTTATTCTCCTCTCCCTCTCCTTTCCTCCTTTCCTTTCTTTGCAGTACTAGGGATTGAACTCAGGAACTCATGCTTCCTAGGCAAGCCCCTATATTTTCATTTGTGGATTTTCAGTTAATCTTTTGGGCCTATTTTTTTTTTCTTTTGTTAGTCCTGGGACTTGAGGTCAGGGTATAGGCACTGTCCCTGAGCTTCTTTTGCACTAGAGCACAGTGCCACTTCTGGCTTTTTCTGTTTATGTGGTATTGAGAAATGGAACCCAGGGCTTCGTGCATGCTACGCAAGCACTCTACCACTAAGCCACATTCTCTGCTCCAGAAAGATCTTTCTAAACCATAAAGCTGACCATTTTTCACCCTTGCTTTAAAACTCTTCAAGAACCTTGGACATCCAAACACAACATACAAAGCAAATCTTTTGTCTCCAGGTGCCTGGCCTTCTCCTGTTCCATAACAAGTCCCCCTAGTACCCAAGGATCAGAGTCATTTCAAACAATGTGTGCACTGTGAACACACATGGCATACTACGCACTGTGCCTGCCTGGGTGTGGCCCCATCTCTTCTATCAAACTTTCCCAACTCTTTTCCACTTGCTCCCGTGGAAAGACTGCTCTTTTTGTTGGTGTAACCTGTTCCCTCAACTGTGAGCTGCACATGTTGTGGGCAGATAACAAGCACCTGATAAATGCTATTATATAAACGAATGTATCAATTGTCAAATGGTAACTGGATCTGTTTTTAATTTCTTTAGTCTTACCCTTAAAAAATTATTTCATTAATTCAAGGTTTCCAAACTTGACATTCATGAGAACTACCTGCAGCACTTAGTAAAGCAGAGTGCTGGACCTGACCACCAGGAAGGTCTGATTCATCAGAACTGGGTAGTGGCCAAACAATCTGCATTTCTTTCTTTTATTTTTCTTTTTTGGTGGTACTGAGTTTGAACTCAGAGCCTGTGCTTGCCAGCCAGGCCCTCTACCACTTGAATCATGCCTCTAATCTCTTTTGCTTTCATGATTATTTTTATTATTATTAGAATCTCCTTTTTTTCCCTGGGTTGGCCTGGACAGCAATCCTCCCATTTATGCTCCCCATATAAATAGTATTAACAGGTATGAACCACCATGCCCAACTTTGAGGCCAGCCTTAAACCACAATTCTTCCTATCTCAGCCTCCTGAATAACAATTTGCATTCTCATCCCCAGGTGATGCTGATCTTGAGGATCCTGATTTGAAAATTTCTGAACAAACTAAATCATGCACCAAATCTGGTTTGAAATACTTTGCTGAAGGCACTGAACAAAACTGCCAGTCCCAGAGACTTCGAGGGCAGCCTGTAACACAAACTTTAACAAGGAGACACACACCTCCAGATTAAAGAACCAAAGATGGAAGAGGATTCTGTAGACTGAGAAAGGAGTTTGGCCAAACAAGCCTAGGGAAGAAACTTAACATGTACACACTTCATTTAGTGGTTTTAAAAATATTTAAGTAGAGTTAAAACAACAACTAACTCTGAATCAAGAAAGGGGCTTTGTTTAAAACTTATGTAACATGAAATACTAATAAAAGTAAGCAGGTAGTGGCTAGTATCTGCACACTAGTAAGCAAATGCTTTCCCAGCATGAAGGCCCAAATGAAAGCAAAGCTCCCTGTGTGGCTCTTCTTCCAGTATTTAAGATGCACCTAGCCTAAAAGGCAGCTCTGACACCGCGGGCAGAGGCCTATACCTCAGTCAGGTCACTGTTGGGGAGGATGGCCAGGTCAGGCCTCAGGCAGCAGCTGTTCAGCACTGAGTTGTATCTGAAGAACACAAAGGGGCATAGCATTAGCCCATGGTAGAGCAGAGTCTGCTGATGGGCTGCCTTGCATCTTGTGGTCAAGATGGAAAGCATTACAGAAACCAAATATTCCTTGCCTTTCTTCATCAAATTCCTTCCCAAAGAGGATGTTGTCTCTCAAAGTGGCATTGAGAATCCAAGCCTGCTGGGCCACATATGCGAAGGTTCCACTGACTGCAATACTGCCCTCTATAAGTGTCATCTGGGAAGAAAGAAACCATCCAATGGCATCAAATTAAGGAAGCACCAAACGCAGCAGAAGCCCCTCATTCTACAATGGAATCTAAAGTTTGAATAATTTTAAAGATGCTTTTTGAACAAGTCCAGACCCCACCTTTGTTCAAAGACAGCTACAGCAGCAAAGAAGATGAAAGTTCCATTGGCTTATGAGAAATGGGAGCCCAGCATGAAAACTTGAGTGAACAAACATTTCACTTAACATACACTGGCTATTTTATACTTTGTTCCTAACTGCACCTTGCTTTTGCTATTGGAAGCTCAAGCAAGAAGACCCTTTCAGCTTTCCCCTGGAGAGGATGCTCTGAGAATTTATAGCTAGTACCTGCCTCAAAGTGAAGGAAGCCCAATGCATCCATGATGTTGGTTAGACTACCTGCTTCTCTAAAATGAGTACCAAAGACAAAAAGTCAGATATCTATAGTACAGTATCCAACTAAGGCTGACAGACCTTCTTCTCCAAAATAAAGTTACTGCATGGTATCAACTGATTTATATCCATGGTTCCTTTTGAGAATCAACAGTAGGCCTTTTGTTTTGCATTAGGGATGCTAAGATTCTGAAGCAGTTTTGTTAACTGGCCTGTGTGGTACTTGCACAAATAATCTTGTCTATCACGTACCATGTATAAACATGTACCTATCACAGATATTTGAGAGCAGGCTCTAACTGCCCAGGTTGGCACACTGGCAAGCACCCTCAGTGTATACCCAAGTGCTCAGAAACCCACCTTTCCTGGCTGCTATTGCACTAATATATATAGGGCAACACTGTCAACAAAGAGTTAAATTCTCAAGAAGCAGGGCTGGCCTGTATTACCAGCTTCCCTAGGAGAAGCTCCCAGAATTTGATTCAGAAGCCACATCCTACTTAGTTTTCAACCTACCACTGCCCAACCAACCTCCGAAAGGGCAATAATAACTAGCTAAGTTGCTGAGAAGCACTTAGAAATTCACCTTTTCCTACTGACCCACTCAGGTCTTTGACTCTATCATTGGGCCTCAAACCTCATTGTTAGAAATCACCTAAAAAGGTTTTTATTTTTACTTTTTATAAAGGTCAGTGGGCTGAAGAGAGTCACAAAGCAGAGTGTAGCTCTCCTCAGACTCCTAGGACCAGAAGAGGACCACAGCTCACCAATCAAGATACCTGATGTAAATAAGACAGGGAAAAAGTCCCCAACCGGAAAGTATCAGAAACTCTTCCCTCCCCTACTTGTCATGTTTTTAACATGGCTAAGTGTCCCAAAGGGGCTCCTCTATCAGGATCTAGTAATAATCACGTTTATCCCCATCTCAACCATCTAAGTCAGCTAGTTTAAGTTGATTAGATCAATTTATGTTTGGAGAGGCAGTAGTGAGGTTTTAATTCAAGGCCCTTGTTCATGCTTATTAGGTAAGCTTTCTACCATTGAGCCATACCCCAACCCTAAGTCAGACAGCTGAATTAAAGTTTAAAAATACCTAAGTCACTTGTTTTTTCTGATTATTGCGTCCAAAACCATTTTTAAGACTATTTATCTCAGCGATGGTCCTTGCTTGTAGTTCCTCACTCTCCATGCTGACAGCTGTCTGCTGGGCCCCTCTGCCCTGTTCTCTCACTGACTGTGATGTGCTTGTGTAAAGAAGGCTAGCTATGGACATGAACTTGAGGGCATAACGCTTTACAAGGTTAGGCTGAAAACTTGAGAGATTGTGTTACTACTAGTTCATATCCTGGCAGTTGACTGTCTGCTGCCATGTGGTATGTTTGGTCATCTCTCAGTGCCACTTCCAAGCTCCCTGGCATACTGACAACTCAACAAACATATCCTGAATAAGAGAAGGTGTGAGGAATGAAAAATGGCAGCCATGGCATCAGTCAGCCACTCATCAGGTGCCCACGGTGCCTTTTCCAGGCACAAGGCCATTAAGGGTAGAAGTAGAGACATGATACAGACCCAGGTTCCTTTGTTCCCACCCCTTCTGGTTCACTAGCAAATGAGTTCTTCTCCATAGAAACATTTTCTGAGCAGAACATACCAAGGAAGTAACAAAAATCTTACCTGGCCTAAAATGGCTGAAATTAGAGAAGTTTTTCCACTTCCCACACTGCCACAGATTCCAACCAGTTTACCCTGGACAAAGCACAAGGAGAGAGGGATGCCATTAAGAGACTACTGAGCACTCATCCTTAGACCCTGTTGATTCTTTGAGAAAAAAAAAAAACAACACATTAACTACAGTCCATCAATACAGGAACTGTCATAATCCCAAGCTACCCATCTCTCTTTTCTTACCTCTTAGTGACCTGCTTCAAAGGGTTTCTGCACAGACACACACTGAGGTAACAGAAATGGAAGCCCTTTGGAAAAATTAAATGTGCCATACACATTACAGTATCCATACTCACTTTTAGAAGAGTCCCACACTCTTTCCAACTTTGCTGGTAATCCATGTTTTAGTTTTGTTATTGTTTGCAAGAGAAGCAGGACTCTTAAAAATTATTTCATTTTGATTTTCTTCCAGGATTTACAAATTATTTTCAACAAAAATGAATAAAAACTATGTGCATGAATACATTCATTTTTCTAAAGATTATTTAACAATACTACTGCCATCAATCCAAATGATGTGATGATCGGAACATAGTCATTCCTTGATATTCAAGGGGAATGGTTTCAGGACCCCTCAGGATATCCTGCTCCAGTCCTTTGTGTCAAAGTGCAGTATTTGCAGGTAACCTATATACATCATCTTCTATACTTAAAATTACCTCTAGGTGATATATACTATAAATGCTATGCAAATATGTATGTGTGGTGTTTTGGGTTTTGTTGTTATTTTTTTTTGTTGGTCATGGGGCCTGAACTCTAGGCCTGGGTGCTGTCCCTGAGCTCTTCAGCTCAAGGCAAGCATTCTACCATTTGAGCCACAGTGCCACTTCCGGCTTTTTCTGCTTATGTAGGGCTGAAGAATTGAACCCAGGGCCTCATGCATGCAAGGCAAACACTCTACCACTGAACCACCTTCAGGGAATAAAAAGAATCAAATGTCTGTACATGTTCAGTACAGGTGTAATTTTCTCCCCAAATATTTTCTAGTCATAGTTGTTTGGCATGTGTGGATGTAGAACACATGGGTACAGAGGACTAATTGTAGCCTCACTTAAGATGAGAGTTCTCAATAGTAGTGTTCAAATTTCAAGAACTACAGGTATGGCTCAAATGGTAGAGCACAAGTCAAGTAAGCACAAGGTTCTGGGTTCTATCTCCAGTACCAAAAAAGTATTTGAGGGCAGTGGACTTTAAAAGGAAGACTTGTTTGGCAGTACAGTGCAGGCTGAAGACCCTGTGCAAGGCAGGCAGGCAGGCAGAAGAGGTATGAAGGAGCACAGACTCTGAAAACAAACAGAACATACTAGAATCCCAACCTCACCAACATCTGCTTATTGTGACTATAGTCATGTTACCCAAACACACACTGTGTCTATCTGCTTTCCTTATTGGACAGTGACACCAGAAGAAAGAGTTACTATAGAATAAAAAAGTTCCTGGTACAGAGTAAAAATATGTTAGACAAATATCATTTTGGGCATAGTCTATGAATTTCAAGTGTAATTGCCTGGTGGTAATTAGGCCAAGGCACACAGTTCAACCTCCACCCATTAGTTAGGTTTATACAAAGAAATGCTGTGACTAAGTACAACACCAACACAAAGTCCTTGGTAGATGAAAGACAATCCACAAATATTGCTTACTAGTCATTCCCCTGTATAGAGGGCCCAGTAAGAAATTATTGGACATTTCTTCAAATGGCTAAAACAGTCTTCCGGGTATCTAGGTTCTAAAGAGCAGACTCAGGAGTAAGTTTCAGCTGGATGAGAGGAGTAATTCTAATTAGTGATGTAACAGAGCTGCCTCAATAATCAAAACAAGAGTTATTAAAGAGAAAGCCTGTTGCTAATGGTGAGGTAAAAACTGGGTCATGAGCACTTGAATAATGCATATTCATCAGTTTTATTTAGGTGGTCTCACAACAGACTGTCTCCCCTTCATGGTATAACTGTCAAAAGCTGGAAGCTTTCTGATCTCTCCTCAGTCTGTCTGAATTTGCCTGACATGCCTCTAGTCAGCCACTGATGTCAATATCCAGTGCACAGAACCTACATTACATAGACAAGCACTTCTGACCACCTCCCAAACCACCACCCACCGCCCAAGACATCATTTTCCCTGTTTTGCATTGTATTAACACATCCCCAGCTGTTCTCCTTACTTCCTTCTCTTTTTCCCTACACTTTTCTGAATTTAGCAGCTAAGCTGTCTAAGAACTCTACTGCTTCTCTTCCCTTCCAGGGTGAAGCCAGAGATAATGAGAGCAACTCACACTCTCCTCCCTGCTTTCCATCCTTAGCACCTGCTATTTACTCTCCCACACTCACTCTGGCTTCAGTATCCTGCAATACCCCTATCCACAGACTTAGGAGTATTTGTTCTTCTCCTCAGCTAGAAATGTTCTTCTTTGAGACGGGCACTGGTGGCTCACGCCTGTAATCCTAGCTACTCAGGAGGCTGAGATCTGAGAATCATGGTTCAAAGCCAGCCAGGGCAGGAAAGTCCATAAACTCTTATCTCCAGTTAACTACCAGAAAACTGGAGATGGCGCTGTGGCTCAAGTGGTAGAGCACTAGCCTTGAGCTGAAGAGCTGATGGACAACACCCAGGCCCACAGTACAAGTCTTACTACGGACCAAAAAAAAAAAAAAAAAAGAAATGTTCTTCTTTCCTCAGGTACTAGGTGGCTTGCTTTCTCTTTTTGTTGAAATATTACTTTTCAAATAAGGCAAGCTGTTGAGACTGCCAGAACTGTCCCTGTACTTTCTATCATCTTTTCCACAATCTGAAATACGATCAATTCCACTTGTTCTTTGCTCTTGAG
This sequence comes from Dipodomys merriami, assembly GCF_024711535.1. Lineage (NCBI taxonomy): Eukaryota > Metazoa > Chordata > Mammalia > Rodentia > Heteromyidae > Dipodomys > Dipodomys merriami. The sequence continues at coordinate 57,727,859 of NW_027203381.1, forward strand.
ATGGTAAGCACCAGGAGGATGAGTTTTTGCTCTATTCCCAGTCCTACCCTAGTGTTTGCCAGAGATGATACTTAAAAACTAGGTTGACAAATCAATGAGAACACATCTGGGGGCTCTTGAGTAGTATGGCTCTCCAGTTGTAGTCTGAGGTCTGAGTTCAGTCATGTGCTACCTGGCCTGTGACATATCAAAAGAACACATCGTATCAACAGAACATATCAAAAGAACTCATTACTTATACTAAAAATACATAGTGTTGACAAGAGCAGCTCTGGGAATTCCTATTATATGCCCAGTTGGTGTGATGTACAGCCGTCATAATAAGGAGCATAGAGTACAGAGTTAGAACATAAATAATTACATTTCAGACAGCTCTAACAGCCAGAAACTGCAATACAAAGTTGAATACTGGAAAATCCACTTGAATTCTTCACTATCTTATTTGCAATAGGAGCATTTCACTACATTGGTTATTAATTCTGCTGTCAAATGCTTAAGTAATTCCTTTGGCATGAGAGCTGGCCTAATCTGCAATTTGGTCCCAAAGCACTCCCACAGAGTATTTTGCTAAAAGAATGGCAGCTGCCTACCCTGGCCAGATGAGAATGGGGATGGCACAAAGGAAGAAGGCAGGCAACTCACCTCTTCTATTTGCAAGTCGATGCCGTACAGCGTCCTCTGCAGGCGCAGACTCCCCAGGTGGATGTGCTTGCCTTCTTCCTCCTCAGGACTGGGGCGCTCGTCACTGTCCAGGAGGAGGTGGCCTTTCTGCTCCGCCAGCACCGCCTGATGCTCGGTGCACTGCAGCTGCCTCACCTTCTCTTTCTTGCCCCTGGAAGCCTTCTTGTCTTTTTTCATTTTAGGAGTCAGCTTGGGTGAGTTCTGGATACTGGAGTGAGAGGAGTCCCATGCCAAGGTGGCATTTTTCATCTCTATCTTGATGTGAGGACTGGCTGGTTTGTTCTTAATCATGTGAACCTCTTCCATTAGAAACAAACTCTGATAGGAGTTGTGAGAGAGGTGCAAAGATGAGACACTGGATCAAGACCAGGAAGACAAGCCTAGGGCGTACACTCACGAAGCAAAACACATCAGGCTATACAGTGGAAGGAAGCTGAAGGGCAAAAGTAGCTCATTAGTGTAGCCTTGTCTCTGGAGGTATAAGGGCCTTGTTGAGCCCTCTATGTTGTTACATGCTAATGGACCAAGGACATTTAACTAATTACTATGGAACCTAAGTATTTTTGCTCATAAGCTGCTGAGTAGCAATCTGGAAACCCTATTTTCACCCTGACTCCCTTTTATGTACCTTGCTTCCCTATACATATTCCCTCCAGAGCCTCCTGCAGAACCCCAAACTTTATCCAAAACCTGGCACTATCAGCACAGACTTAACTGTCAAGACAGGCTAACCTAAGACTGACACCAGGCTCAGGTGATCAGGGGGAGAAAAGAAGGTCTAAGGAACAGGCCTGTGTCACACAAAGGGTAGGAAGTTATCTCTTTAAGAACATCTCTTATGCTGGGCACCGATGGCTCACACCTATAATCCTAGCTACTCAGGAGACTGAGATCTGAGGGGCCTTGTCATGGTTGAAAACCAGCCCAGGCAGGAAAGTCCATGAGAATCTTATCTCCAAATAATCACCAGAAAACAAGAAGTACACTGTGGCTAACAGTGGCAGAGCACTAACCCTGAGCACAAAAACAAGGGCCAAGTTCACAGACAAAAATAAATTATGAATTATGTTAAGGGGAAGGAAAATGGGGTGTGTGAAGAGGGAAATGTCTTTAAGAGCACAGTAAACCACAGCCCAGAACTTTCCTGTAAGACTTAGACTTCCTTCTGACTTCCTCTCTTAAAATAGTAATCTTTACAGAATGCTAACCCAGAATGATTTTTTAAATGTAATTTTAAAAAATGTTGGAAAATCTTCAGAGAAAAGATGACTTTTCAGATCAGGGCTGCGTAGTTTTGATGCTATTTTCAAAAGTCTGCCTCAGATGATTCCTCAAGACTGAGGCAAATTTCCTCTAATGAACTCAGAAACATTTATAATAAGTAGTTGTTTTACACTAAAAATAGTCCCATCCACCAGATGCCAAAGAACTTACTGGGATTCTTTAATCAGTTTTAAGTTTGCAAGTGCTGTAAAATATACAGGAAGTAACGCCTTTCCTATTCTCTTGGATATTAACCTAAGCTTGCTCTTTTCTCCCTGAAGTTATCATGTGTCCTACTCATTGTAATCTCCAAGCTTTCCAGAGTATTTTGTTTTGAAATTTCCTAAATAATCGTTAGGAGTCTTTACTAATTGTTTTTTTTGCCAGTCCTGTGGCTTGAACTCAGGGACTAGGCACTGGCCCTAAGCTTCTTTTGCTCAAGACTGGCACTTTACCACTTGATCCACAGTCCCACACTTCCAGCTTTTTGTTTATGTGGTACTGTGGAATTATGGGCTTCATGCATGCTAGCTAGGCAAACACTCTACCACTAAGCCACTTTCCCAGCTCCCTCTTGACCAATCTTAAGTGTAGCCCCTGTTTCTGTGGGGTTAATGTGTTTGTAGTTTTCCTGAGAGACTGAGCTGGGAATTACATGTTAACTATTCATATTCACAATACCCTCACCAACTGAAAGTGCATGTGACAGAATTTCCCAGTTCACTAGCCTAATGAGCTATTAAAAAGATGACTATTTAGGCCCCCAAGACTATTAGCTCTTTCCCTATGTTTCCTTCACACTCTCCATGGCCCTGCCCTCCTCCAGGAGTTTCAGGTTCAAGTCATCCTGCCCAGACTGCTGAGGAAGACAAGGGCTTCCTGACCCTTACACCTATTGAACAACACAATTTTAGTAATAAACAAACCATAAACTACTTTTTTATTACTGGGTATGATAATCAAGATCCTTTAATTTACCACAAGAATAAAATCAGAATGAACCTGAGGAATATGCTCAGAGCTGTCAGATAAAACACAAGACACCCAGTTAAATTTGTATTCTGATAAGCAACAAACAATCTTTCAGTACAAGTAGTATGTTCCATGCAGTATTTAATCAGGCATCTTGTGAGGGTTTGTTGTTGTTGTTATTGTTTTTTTTTTTGAAGGCCCTGGGGCTTGAACTCTGGGCCTGGGAGCAATCCCTGAGCTTCTTTGGCTCAAGGCTAGCACTCTACCACTTGAGCCACAGCTCTACTTCTGGCTTTCTTGAGTAGTTTATTGGAGATAAGAACCTCACAGACTTTTCTGTCCAGGCTGGCTTCAAACTGAGATCCTCTGATCTCTGCCGCCTGAGTAGGCAGGATTACAGGCCTGAGCCACTAATGCCTAGTCATGTTTTTGTTTTTCTATGAGTGTCTCACTATGTAGCACAATTTGGCCTAGGCTACAATCCTCCTGCGTCAGCCTCTGGAATGTTAAGGTCACAGGTGTGCAACACACCTGAGCATATGTTGTATTTTCTTTCTTTCTTTTTTTTTAAGTGTTGGTCTTGGGACTTGAATTCAGGGCCTGGGTGATGCCCTGGAGCTTTTTTGCTCAAGACTAGTTCCCTACCACTTGAGGCAGAGCTCCACTTCTGATTTTTTGGTGGTTAATTAGAGAAAAGAGTCTCAGACTTTCCTACCCAGGCTGGCTTTGAACCATAATCCTTAGATCTCAGCCTCCTGAGTAGCCAGAATTACAGGTGATGAGCCACTGGCACCCAGCTAAAACCTGTTTTTGCTTTTTATTTGCAATACTACATTAGCAACAATCAGCACAGCAAACCCACAAGGTGGCTTTTTAATGCTTGTCTATAAGTCATCATTCTCCTTCTTTTTTTCTGCTCTTTATCCACATTATCCAAGAGGAAGCCACAAGCTCTCCTGTAAGGAAGACAGGCCAGAGACAAAGACCACCCTTGCTTGTCTATTAGATCCCTAACTCCACTTTGAGGAGGAAATGGTGCTGATGCAAACTCAAGGGCATATAGCACCTTCATGGAACTTCTATGAATTTCCATTATACAATAAGCCAAAGAGAGAAAACACATTCTGTTATCTGAAACATCTTCTAGAAAATAATGGAGGAGCAGATACTTTTTTTTTTTTTTTGGGTCCGGTCATGGGGCCTGAACTCTGGGCCTGGGTGCTGTCCCTCAGCTCTTCAGCTCAAGGCTAGCGCTCTACCACTTGAGCTACAGCGCCACCTCCGGCTTTTTTCTTTTTGCTTATGTGGTGCTGAGGAATGGAACCCAGGGTCTCAGGCTTGCAAGGCAAGCGCTCTACTACTGAGCTACCTTCCCAGCCCCAGGAGCAGATACTTTTGAGGTGAATAAAATCTCAGGAGTTTTGTGAATGTTTTCAAAAGGCTCGGAAAGAAAAGAAAGAAAGAAAGAAAGAAAGAAAGAAAGAAAGAAAGAAAGAAAGAAAGAAAGAAAGAAAGAAAGAAAGAAAGAAAGAAAGAAAGAAAGAGAAAGAAAAAGAAAGAAAGAAAGAAAGAAAGAAAGAAAGAAAGGAAGGAAGGAAGGAAGGAAGGAAGGAAGGAAGGAAGGAAGGAAGGAAGGAAGGAAGGAAGGAAGAAAGGAAGGAAGAAAGGAAGGAAGGAAGGAAGGAAGGAAGATTTATAATAAATTGTTGCTCCTTCCCTCTTAAATCCTAATGAAGTCAATGTTATTCTAATTAATAAGCCCCAGAAGATAGTAAGAAAGAAACAAGCTCATTGCTGGGGAAGGCTTAGATAGTACTTGTTATCCAGGGCTAAGCATGTAAAAAAGGAAACAAAATGAAACACCACCAAACATTGCCAAGACACATAAGCTCGACTGGACTGAAGTTTCATGTGGCATAAAAGGAAGGATACTTTTGCTTCTATTATTAACCCTGACACTTCTTGGACAGAAGGACTAGGATGCGAAATATCACCTGCTAATCCAAGTTCTCATTAATAAGTGGCAAGACTGAAAGGCAATGCATTACACCCTAACTTCTTCAAAATCTACCCAAATCCATTCATTAATGAGAATATAGGAACAACTTGGGAGAACTTCCCAATTTGTTAAAACATTTGCTTTCTTCCATGATTGCATATTGTGAGTTTAGCAAAACATGGGGACTTGTGCCTGATAGACACTTGAGCCATGTCCCCAGGAGCTTGCTTTTGCTTTTTTATATGTGGTCTTATGCTTTTGCTCAGGCTGTCCTTGCACATTATCCTTCTACCTCCACTCTACCAGCTAGTATTACAACTATGTGCTACCATACCAGGCTCTACCCTTCTTAAGAGGGAAATCCAATTTTGTTTTTCCTGAGCCTCTAAGCTATTAATATTTATTCTTCAAACACTCAAATTGCAACCCTTCACATCACTAAAAATGCTCCTATATCACTCTCATTGGCCCAGAAAAACAAGTAGGAGCATAAGAGTTGCTCTTTCAGTGAACTTCTGTAATTAAATATTAACCACTTAAATATTTATCCGCTCACACTCCTCTTGTATTTGAATTATCATAATTGTATTATTCTGGAGACACAGAACACAGTCAAGACATGACCAACTAACCACCTACAAGGAAAAGAACTAATACTCTGCTGTACTTCTTAACATAATCTAGTTTTATGACTATTTTCAAGTCAATGCTTTCCCTGAATCATGAATGGTAACAACAGGGCAGGAAAAAGAAATAGGACAGAGGATATCAATCAATCAAAATGATAGTAACAAGGAAGAAGGGGAAGAAAACCATTTTAAACCATTCAGACTTTTTAAGTGACAACATATATCCATGTCAGCGCCAGGCAGATGGGCTCACTATGGGAGGAGACGCTAAGCCCAGAATCAGAACATTGAGGAAAGGAAAAATTTACATTAAGTTAAAAAGGTAACTTATTCCTTAATTCAGTCTCTTTTACTGTTCCCTTGCTGCTTTGTTGCCCGAGAGAGCAAGGTAAAGCAAAGACCAGTGTGGCTTTTGGAGTGCCTTGGTACAGAGGCAGTTACTTGTGGCAGGGACAGCTTGACATTGGGGAGGGGGCAAGGAGCAACTTACCTTAAATCTGTCAACAGCAACTGATGCTTCCGAGAGGGACTTTACTGAGAATGGTGTTACTTTCAAAGCAAAAGTCATGGAATTAAAGACAGTCACCACCGTGAAAGCCTTAAAATTGGAAAAGAGGAGAAAGTGAGCCTGAAATCACTCACCAATTTCCTTTCAGGTTGCAGAAAGGCTGCAAACTTGGATGTCAAATGTAACTACACTTTCAAATACATTTTTTTAAAGGGTAGGGTTTTTATAAGACCTTTAACTAAAATTGTTGGTAAATATGAACCACAGATTGTATTGTGGTTGATTTGTATTTCCAAAATTTTAAACACCAAAACTTTAGATTGACTAGCAGTAGCTCATACATCATCTATGCACAAGAGTTGGTTCCCTGGTCTTCTTCATCTCAGCTTAATCACTTACACTTACACACACACACACACACACACACACAAATACAGTTCTTGAGAGAACCTTGAAATGTAGTAAACAAGAGGACCAGAGCACCTCCTTAGATGGTATTCTAAAACTTCCCTTCCTGAGGGTTCTCTGACCTGTGCTGCTGTCAGATCGAAGCCCAAAGTCATGTGAACAGTGAATGTCACTACACTGGCAATCACCACCACAATGGGAGCCACGCCAACAGTGATGCTCTGAAAGTACCCGGCCTTTTCCAATATCCGACGCTCTTCCTCTCGGATTTCTATCAAAAGAAAGAAAACCATGTTTAAAGAGAATCAAAAGAAATCTTGGGACGTTGCTCCTCCACCACCAAGTAAGACTCACTCAGCCACAATTATGTTTTAAAATGGTCCTTTAACATCTATGATGCAAATACTAGGTTTACATGAGGGGATCAGTTGTGGTGGCGGGTACTGAGGCTTGTACTCAGGGTCTGGTTCTTTTTTCTCTTAAGTATTTGCTAATTTGAACTCTTGTTGAGGAAGGGTATGAGAGAAGGAGGAAATAAGGTAAAAAGCTGAGTTATTCTAACTAGTTATCTTGGAAAAATGAGTGATATCCCAGATCTTAAAGTTCTATATCTGTGACATATTATAATGGGTACAAATCTTTAAGACTTCTTTTGAACATAAAGTTTTGTTTTGTTTTTAACTCTGAAAATACCGTACAGAGGGGTTACAATTACATGGGCAAGGTAATGAGTACATTTCTTATCAAGCATTGTAGCCTTCTCCTTTGTTTCCCCTTCCCATCTCCCCCCTAAACTCACTCACTCCCTGTCTCCCCACACACAAAGTTGTAAAGTTCATTTTTGACATAACAACTTGTACATCTCATTGTTGCAATGGGTCCACCTGATCCCTACTGAACATAAAATTTTTATGATGCTAGGACTGTAGACCTAAGAAGTCCTAATGTGCTCAGGAAGCAAAGTATGGGAATGATCAAACCCAAAGAATCCAAAATCCTTCTACACACATGCACATATGTATTTTTTTAACTCACTTTGAACATTCTGAGAAAATGCTTTGACCCAGGCATACATTTTAATAAATTTAATATAGGTGAGAACTTCATTCATCTTCTGGACACGGTTATCTGTGGCAGTCACACACTTTCTCCTGAAGTATGCAGTGAGCCGTGACACAAACATCTGAAAGGAAAAGCAATGCCATACCAGATCAGAGAGCTCATTCAAAATGAAGAACTGCTTGAAATCACTCTGAATAAAATGAGCACATAATCCTGTTTTCTGGGATGGGCTGCTTCTCATGTAATTGTATTGTTTTTTTCTCTAACAAAAGGGACTTAGTTATGATCAAGTATTATTTAATTCTTGTCTCTGGTAAGGCAGTGAGGACAAAATACTATTTGTTCTCACTATAAATGCAGATTTTGAGGGCTACCAAAGCAGAAGCAGGAGCAGTGAAAATATCAATTGGAGCTGAAGTAACTCAGACACTCCTCTGTCATCCAGGGCAGTGTTTACCTGCTGGCTTCCTCCTTCACTCAAGCCTCCTCTTTTGTAATGTTACAAGGAGCCGCTGCCACTTGCTTTTTACAAGTGATAACTTTCTTCCCCTCAAGTCAGAATCTACACACATCTAGCTCCAGACTTCTCCAAACCAAGGAGTTACTTTGAGGAAAATTCCAATCAGAGCATGAGGTCTACTATGATTCCCTTGAAAGAATTCATTTCCCAAGGAGGGGCTTTCTGTCTTAATACAGCTAGGAGACTTACTCACCATTGCTGGATAAAAGAGGATGAAAACAGCTGAGCCTAGAAAGCCTGTTGGTCCCAGAATGATCACATTATAAACCATGCCCAAGATAGCAACAACGGGTCCTCCAGCCAACAAACTGCCAACAGCAGCTGCCTCAAACATCCTCTGCCCATCGTTGGAGCAAATATTGATGAGCTAAAAATACAAAGAACAGTGAAGGACCCTTTCAGGACACAGTCCACTGCCACTCATCTCTGGAGGTACTGATCAAAACATGACCCCAGGGGAAAGGAGCCCTAGCCAGGAGTTTGCACTTTGTGTAGAGCATACTCACCTCACCTAGGGACTTCTCTTTAATGTTCTTTAACTTAAGGATCTTCTTGAATGCCATGGTTAGGATAGCCCCCCGTAGGCGGACACCAGTTCGGTAATTCAATGCCCAAGTCAGTGCAAGTGACCAAGAGCGCACAACTTCTGTCAGAAGCAGGCCTAGGACCAATAGCAAGCTGTACTGCAGGTTAGACTCTGTTGCCTGGGTATACTCCAAGAGGTGTTTCACCACAAAGGCCTACAGGGAGAAATATACACAGCTGTCAACATCCCCACAGCAACCACAACCAATGTCACAGTGCTATGTTAGGATAGAAAGAGTAGTCTGCTTCACAGCACGGTCATCAGTGTTCAGGCAACGAAAAAACTTTCTTGGAAGACCAAATGTTACAGATACCCTGCCCACAATAATTGACCCAGGACATTGCACAGGAGGCCAAATTGGAAACTTTTTCCTTAAGGACACCATCGTGACCATTACTCTTTCTAATGTAACATAGACCTGTCTATGAGCTGAAATTAATTCTAAATACATGGTCATTCAAGGGTATATATTTGACCTTATTCCAGTATCTCCACAGATGGATACAGTTCTTTAAATGAAATTAAGACCTTTCTTTGTATCCTTTCAAACGTGCTTATTTGATAAAAAGGAACAGTGTACCTACAGTTGTACTGGGGAAGAGTGAGAAGTGCATTTGCAAAACATTCCTGAAAATAAACATCAGCAGTTTAATAGTACAGAAGGGAGTAATCAAAGCAGACCAACACAAGTCTAGAGACCCTCCCTCGGGCCCTCCCCATGCCCACTCCCTCCCAAGAACAAAAACATGTTACCTCAGGTAGCATATGTCTAACACCACCTGCAGAGAGGGAACGGCCAGCCCCCAAGAACCACCGAGGACCACCTCCAGCTCTGAGGTCCTGCAACGCCGGGGCACACACTCACACAGGCACATTCAGCAACAGTATTAAATACCAAGAAGTGGAGGTAATGTACTTTTATTGAAAATGAAAAAAATATATATATATATATAAAGGTACCATCTTCAAAGAGCATCTCACAAACACTGTACAACAGCAGGAGCATTGTAGTAACATACAGTGGGAACATACAGAGTTCAGTTACATAGGGCTAGCATCTAACAGGTCATCTGGTCTCCGGCTGTTGTCATGACTACACACATTGGAAATACAGAACAGAAGTGATATGTTTCCAGAGTCCGAAGCAGTACATCAGGATGATGGCACTCATCAGTTAGGGGTCCTGAAGTTGCAGTGATTCTGCACGGGAGTAGATTCTCTAGGAATAAAAACCTTGCTGCTAAGGAAAGAGAATTAAAAAAAAAAAAAAAAAAAAAAAACAAAATAAAAAAAACTAAAAATTCTCTAAAGAGGCACTGCTTAAAATTGCTTGTGCTGTTGGTACACGAAGCTATGTGGAAGCTATGTCTGTTTATGATGGAATATAAAATTCTAGGCCTTGAAGAAAAAGGGTTGGCATCCTTCGGAGTCTTTTCAAGTCCTTGTAGCTAAAACTAAGGTTGAGATTGGCATAAATGAAACAAAACACACCACAGCAAAAGAAAGCCAAACTAATCCCCCAACCTAAAGGAAGAAAAAGAATAAACTCAAAGCCCATCCACCCATCTACCCTGTTTTCTTACAGCACAGGTTATTGCGACTATAAGCCATCACTGAACCACAGACAGAAACAGAGGCACAATTATCTTGAAGTATCTAATGCTGATTCTCAGAACCCAGACACTGAGCTAATTTGTATTTTTCTGTTTTCCCATTAGTAGCTTAATATCACATGTTTCCTAGGCCTAGGAGATTCCCATTAATGAGACTTAAGTCATGCTCTATAACTTGATCTATAGAAGAGTTCTGATTCTAAAATTGTAAGAACTATTATATTCTATCGCTGCCCTCCTCAGATTTTTTTTTTTAGGTTTATATGCAATGTTTGGTTCCCCCTGCATACAGATTGGCTGCTGGTTTACTAACAAGAAGATTGGCTTCTTTTCCAGTATGCATCCAAAATATGGACCTGAGTCACAGAGTCAGAGCCCTTCCTCCTCCTGTGAAGCACTCAGTAGATGGCGCCAGGTGAAGCCCTTTCTCACACACCAAGGCACTGTGGAGCAGTCTCCAGGAAAGGCGTGCAAGGACAGCAGGTTGTTGTTTGGGCTCCTTCCTTCCCATAACTTTACAGTGCCCCTTTCAGCACTGAGTAAGAGCACCAGTCTCTCCCAGAGGGGAGGGGCAGGGAAGGTAAAAGACATAACCAATATTAACACTATGTAAAACTTCAAAGGGAGGAAAGAGGAAACAGCAGATTAAAGAACTTCCAACACAGGGTTTTAAAAGAGCAATGACATTGTAAACCATTTTGTATGGGAGAAGAAAAAAAAAAAAGGTTTGCATGGAAAAATCCAAACAAAATTCGTTTTTTGGCTTTTTTTTTTTTTTAAGTTACAAATCTACCACTTAGGTCTAAACAAACTGGGAGAAAACTTGAGATTATCAGCATAGCTGTCTGGCTGTGGAAAGCATTCCCAGTGAATAAACATTACCTTACCTGAACTCTTGGCGAGAGATTCTGCCCCGCTTGACTCTCTCATTCTGAGCGCAGAATACAGCCATCCTGAAAATTCTAAAGAACAGCTTCTGTCACTGGTTCCACTACAGAGAGACTCCCCCCAAGTCCAGATCCTGACAGCACCAAGCAAGCTGCAGCTGGAGAGAGGTTGGAGGGTGGGAACTTACCTACTCAAAAGTTTTTCACTGATTTTCCCCCAAGGCCCTGGGGCAGTGAGCATTCACCAAGAGTCAATGCTGCTGGAGGCAGCCTTCTCTTGTGGGTGGGTCTAAGGCAGATGCCAATGTACACAGAGATCCTAGGGAAGGCCTGGGGTTTTCAAAACTATCTGAGTCTAAAAAGGACCCAAAAATGTCTCGGTTAGTTTCTTAAGTTTTGGCTCTCCATCTCTAACATTATGGATTCTGGTAATCTGTTCAAAAACTGTGATTCCCTAGACCCTGAGGAGTGCTGGCATTGCCAGATCCTTGGATCATCTTGATGCAAGAATGCCCACCATCAGAGGGCCAGCAAATTTAAAAGCATATGCATACAAAGCACAGCTTGATTGTATTTCATGTGGTCTGTGTTTGGCTAACAAGTCTCAATGACACCTAAGAGAAGACAAGAAATAATTTGGAAAGCTTGTAATCTGGGGAAGCTGTTCTTATGTAGGTTTTATTATGAACAGGTCAAGCCAGTTTGAAATCATGCCAGCTTAGGAAATCCACAAAAGTTTAAAAAGTTTTGAAAGGACTGAAGTCTGCTCACAGGAAATTTGCTCACTGTTGGTACTTAATCTCAAACCAGCCTAATTCTTTTAATTCCAGTCAGAAAGAAAGAGGTCTCAAAAAGATACCAGCAGCATTAACTTTCAAATTGTTATTATTTTTTCTCACAGAGACAAAAGATGGGTCCATTGCTTTTCCAGGTGTTCCAGGATTGAACCACTGAGGTACATTTCCAGAAAGGGCCTTTTCCTGTTAAAGGAAGGCACTCAGCTTTCCCTGGCATCTACAAGATTTTCCTAGAAATGTGCATCCCCGTGTACTGTATTATAAATGAAAAATTAAGGACTACACAGATGCTCAAGGGGTGACTTTAAAAGCCACCAAGCTGAACATGCATAAGTAACATTTTTTTCAAGTAAAAAAATAAACAATTCCAACAATCTATGAAATTTTTGTTGTTTTTTTTTTTTTTTAGAAGAAAGTGGAATCAAGAAAGCCTGTCTGCATGCCATCCTATCCAGATGAAAGAATTTGATTATAGATCAGAGCAGCCACCAGCTCTGTAGTGAAACAAGGACAGAAGCTCTTCTTGGGAAAGCTGGCTCTAAGAAAATGTTTGCCATTTTGATCAATAACAACAATATTTCAATTACATGGTCTCATTTACATAAAACTTATACAAACGTGTGTTAGTTGGTCAATTAATATAAAAACCCCAGAAATATCAGAAAAGTAGTGTTCTCTGCTTCAGAAAAAGAGATAGAAACTTTTAAAAAGGCATCAAACTTTGGGGAGAAAAACAAAGAAAACAAACAAAAGAAAAAAACAAAACTATACATTAGTTTTACCTAGTCACCATGCATCTTAAGCATATACTTACCCAAACCATGAACCTCCAGCTTACCCACACACGGAAAATGCACAGTATAATCAGTACTACTGCTCCGATGCCTCAAGGCAAATATGTAGAAAATAGATTTAATAAAAAATCTCAATGTAAGGCAACACAGCAGGTGTAAGAAACAGGTGCCCAGAAAACTGTCAAAGACTCCCTTACCTACTCTGCTTCTGTCAGATTAGGAAAATACCATGATTGACACCCCAACACTTGCCATAGCTTACCCTATACACCAAAGCTTGAAATGGACTCCAAATCCAACTCTGAAAACCTTGACAGTCCTCTAGCTCCTGGAGTGTTCATTTGCCATAGGACTGTCAATCATGATACTCTGCTTCCAGGCATTTGGTATGTCACCACACTGGCTCACCAGTCCATACCACATAAGACTATGTTTACAATACTGCCACGACACATCTGCCCAGATCCAGATTGTTATTTCATGTCAACACACAACCAAGAAGCACAGTCCTGTGCAGAACCAGGATCAGTTCAGTTTCACACCCCCACCCCAGGAAAGCAAATTAGCTCTTTCTTCTCTCCCAATTCTGCCCATCAACATTCCAGTAGTTAAGAAGCCACCATTACTCCCAAATCCACTGACCCATTTCAACAGAGATGGAGGCATCTCTAAACTGCTAGCTACCCAGAATTGAGCACAACCCCAGTAATTGAACAAGAGAGTTAGAGCTGGCCATGGCCGGGCTCCTAGAGACTGTCAGAAGGGATGGTTAGAACTTACTGGTCCACTGAAGCCCGCCAGCTGCGTGATCATCAGGCACACGATGGACAGGATGAGCCTGGTGCGGCAGAAGATCCACACAACCCTTCTCAGGGAGGCAGCATCTGGCCCAACTTCGTTCAGCTCTTCTTGCCACAGTCTCTCTAGTCTTAATAAGGTACATGTCTTCCTGTTACACATCTCCTCAGGGAAAAAGACATACCCTGGCTTCCCTCCCACCATCGTTTTTTGTCTCCAGGCTCTGTCATGGCACAAAAAGTCTCTCCTTTAAAATTATACCCCTAGTCTTCACCTTCTAGAGAAAACGTCCATTTCTGTGTATGTGCATATTTATTCCAGATAGGGGGCATTCCAAGGTACAGAAAACGATAGAACAAGAGCCCTTCCTCCCACCCCCAAAAGGCCTATCCCTGAATAAAGTCTGGGGATAACTTCCTTTCTCAGGGCCCCCACCCTTTCTGAAGGATCCTGTGGTAAAAAGCAAAGTTGCAAACTAGATTTTAATAATACAATCAGCTACCACAAAAATGTATTCTGTCACAAGGCAGCCACATAATCTCCCTTCAGACTCAGGAAGAGAAGCGGGGCTGAGAGAGAGAGAGAAAGCCCATGGTTAAATTAGGATTAGAGTGAAATAGGAAATAAAGCAGAAGAGCAAAGGGGAGGCCACCCCCAAGACACCCCCCACCCCAGGACAGCTGCAGAATTCACACCCTCCTAGCTCAGGCCTAGCATCCAGTATGTGGAAACCAGGGTGGACCAGAGACGCCTACCTTCTGCAGTTCACATCAGAAGACTCATACTTGGACAAAGGCCACACATCCTCCATTAAGAGCTCCCCCTTCTTGTGGGCCACGCGGGCCAGAGGAGAAAGCCATGAGAACGTCATACAGGAAAAGAGCCCAGCATTGTCCACCGGGTGTTGGTGTCTACAAAGAGAAATCAAGTCATAAGGTTTCAACATACAACAAGAAGACAAACAGTATTTTAAATACACTTAAGTAAACAGTCCTCTTGATTAAAAGCAGGTCTCCCCAACTGCCTCATCTCTGTCAAATTTTTCAAAAATGCTTTTGGTGCTTTGCCGATGACTCATTAACCTTCAGAGCTTCTTACTTGGAAGTGGTCCGGATGGGCTTCAAAGTACTTAGGCCATGATGGTACTTTCCCTTGGGATGTTCGTCATCTAGAATTCTGAGCTGAGAATGCATAGACACATCCAGGGAAAGGCCCTCAGCTCGGGCTGCTGTTTCCAAGGCATCCTGGCATTCTACCTGCTCCACAGAAAGGGAGAGACAGAAGTAGTTAACAAATATTACATACACAGAAGAGAGGCAAATCCAAATGACAACAGCTTAAACCATACACTACTTCACCAAAACTGAGAAATACAAACTATCAGGAGACTGGAGTCCATAGATTCCATTAGGTTCACTCTTATGTTGTATAATCTAATGTTTGGTTGGTTGTTTTTGCCAGTCCTGGGGCTTGGACTCTGGGCTGGGGTGCTGCTGCTGAGCTCCTTTTGCACACGGCAAGCACTTGAGCCACTGCTCCACTTCAGGCTTTTCTGATGATTAACTGGAGATAGGAGTCTCATGGATGACTTCCTCCAGGGCTGGCTTCTAACCACGATCCTCAGATCTTAGCCTCCTGAGTAGCTAGGATTTACAGGCATGAGCCATGGGAGCCTAGCTAAATATTTATATTTTTATCACCAAATTCTCCCATCTTCTGTTTCCCAATGTGTACTGAGCGTCAATCACTTCACTACTAACTACAAATTGTATTGCTCATTTTCTAAGACAAAAAATTTCGCAGTCATCTTTAATTAAAGGCACAGAAAGAGCCAGGATGCACACATGCTTCTCTCGCTCTCTCATCAGCTAATAGGAAGAGACCCATGGATTCTCATCAAAGAGCTCCAAAACCTACATCTCTATGCATGAGGCAGGCTTACCAGTGTTAAATAAGTAGCAAAAGAAAGTCTACTCAATTCCAAGTCTGACTGTGACACAAGAATCTGGACAGTGTATCCTCATTTTCATTTAAATCAAAGTTTACCTTTTGCTGTTGTAGAGGCTTCACACTCCTCAATCTCCTTATCTACCTTTCTCTTAATCACAAATTTCTCCAGCACTTACTTTCAGGTAATTAAAAAAAAAATACCAACAGAGTCCCCAAATCACCTAATGCAAAGGGGGAGGGTGAGGCTTGAACTCAGGCCTGTGTGCTCAGGTGTTGTCTCTGAGTGTTTTTCGCTCAAGGCTAGTGGTCTACCACTTGAGCCAGAGCACATTTCTGGCTTTTTGGTGGTTAGCACATTTCTGGCTTTTTTTTGGCTGGCTTCAAACCACAATCTTCAGATCTCAGCCTCCTTAATAGCTAGAATTACAGGCCTGAACCACTGGTGCCCAGCTGAGCCTCTATTTTTTATAGACTATCATCTTTCCACAACTGTGAGGGTAGAAAGTGTGCACAGGGTCGGACGCCTGCCTGCACCAAGCAAACAAAAGCTGTAATCCACGGCAGTTATACATCTTCAGAACTACCTGGTGGGACCTGAGAGTACACAGCTCTGTGTCCACACTCATTCCTTCCAACACTAACAAGGTAGGTTTCAAGAGGAAATAGTGGTGACTCAATGCTAAGAATTCTCTCATATAAATCCTCATGGACCATGCTGCTGATCACATATATGGTGTATAACATGTGAACACCGTTATATGTTATAGACTGTGATAGACAATTTGCTCCAGGAAAGTTAGAATGAACTTGTGACTTTAAATGAGCATCATTATTCCACAATACTGTGAAATTCCAGAAATTATGTAATCACTTAATCACAATAAAAAAAAAAAAAAAGAACCTCAGGGAAGGTAGGGAGGGAAGGGATGGTAGGGGAAAACAATGGAGGGGGTAACAATGTTCAAGAGGAAGTGTACTCATTACCTCACTCTGTAACTGTAACCTTCTGTATAGTATCTTTACAATAAAAAAAAATATTAAAAAGAAAAAAAATCCTCATGGATAAGTGTACATAATTTAATTGCTAGTGAAATAGAGGCTGCTGAGATCCCAGAATTAACAAAGCTTCTTACTTTAATCTGCTCATAACTATAGAGGAAAGAAAAAAAGGAAATGTTGGATCAATAAAGAGGAAAGATACACAAAACACAAGCACACTTACTAGATCTTAGTAGATACTAGAACTCTATATAGTGTAGGTACAGAAAGTTACAGAACCAGTGTGACTTGTACTTTTTCGAGTGTGCAATGGATAACTGCCAAAATAGGCTACATGCTGATCTAAAGCAAACCTCAACACAAATCTCAACACATTGCCAGACTGACACTTTGGAATTTAATTAATCTGAGCAAAAGGTTACAAGACATTTTCTACATGTTCAGAAGTTATCTAACACTTTTTTTTTTTGGGGGGGGGGTCTAAGACCAGGACTCAAACTTGGTACCTAACACTTTTGCCATGCCTCCAATCCCATACTTCTAAATAATATAACTTAAAGAATACATGAAATAAACATTAGAAAATGTTTTTAGCTAAATGGTATCAAACTATAGTACATCAAAAATTTATGAGATGTTACTAAAGGTGATACAAAGTAAAACTCTGTTTGAAAATCAGTGTTTTAAGCTAGGGATTGACAGTTTCTATAAAGGGTCAATAATAAATATTTTTAGACTTTTTGGATCAAGAGACAACAATCAAGGATTTTATATAGATATTTTGATGATAAAATGAAATAGATCATCACAAAACATTTAACAAGAGCCAGGCACCGGTGGCTCATGACTGTTATCCTAGCTACTCAGGAGGCTGAGATCTAGGATCGCGGTTCAATGCCTGCCTGGGCAGTAAAGTCCGTGAGACTTAACTGCCAATAAACCACTAGAAAACCGGAAGTGGCTCTGTGGCTCAAGCAGTGGAGTGCTCGCCTTGAGCTGAAGAGCGCAGGGACAGTGCCCAAGCCCAGAGTTCAAGCCCCATGACCAAAAAAAAAAAAAAAAAAAAAAAATTAGCAAAATTCAAGTTATAGTAATAGGTTTTATTTTTTGTAATACAGATCTACTAATGAGGAAACATTTCACTTAATCAGGGTTTAAAATAGTTTTCCCCTTTCATTGAAATCTTGCAAATCTTCATGCACCAATGTTGATTTGAAAAAAGTTTGCAACTTCATTTTTGAAAGTATTTTCACAAAGAAAGGTAATGCCCAAATAGTTAAGTTCATCCAGGAGCCTGTGGTCTGAATTGGCCACACTCATCTCTCAGAAGGAATGGTGGGACTCCACTCTCGCTCTATCTCCCTCTCGTCAGCACTAGGGATTGAACTAGACCTTGGCTCTTACTAGATAATCACTTTACCTCTGAGCTACACATCCAGCCCAGTGGATTTTAATATGGAAATTTTCTCTTACATCAATGATATTCAAAAAGCCCTGTTAGAGCTATTATCTGGAATTAGAAAATACATCCACTACAAATGTATACTAGAATAGAGTTTTAACTTGACAGCACCAAAGTATAGAAAGCCACTTAATATTTTTTATGATTCAAACATTAGTTGTAATAAAATTACTTTCCCACAGTATCATTTTATATACTACTAGCAATGTATGTAGTTTTTCTACATCTTTCCAGCACTTGGTGTTACTATTTGTTTTCGTTTAATTTTAGTAATTTTAACAGGCATGGCATATCTTACCATAGTTTTAATTAATTTGTGCTACTCTAATAAAATGATACTTGACACCTGTGGTTCCTTGCTCCCCACACATTCTTTTTGGCAAGTCTCTTTTTTTCCTCTTTAGTTATTTTGTGTTTAAAATCTCATATTTTTGCCCTGTGCTAGCTTCCGGATCAGACCATACCTTCCTGCCGGTGGGGGAAAATAGTGGAAAGTGAAGGAAGGGGTGGCATTGTTCAAGAAACACTGTATTCATAACCTGACATACCTCCTTTGTACAACTCCTTAATAACAAAAACAAATAGAAAATAAAGAGGAGGGCGGTAATGGTACGCACAGCCCTGGGGACTGTGATTGCCAGGGCTAGGGTGGCCTCCTAGGCTGGAAGTGATAGACCACTGAAGATCACTCTAGAAAGAGCACAGCAAGAAGCAGCCCTTCTCCAACCAAGATAGCCAGGCTCCTGGCTCCTGAGTGTAGAAGGGAAGAGCTGTTATGGATGCAACCTTTGCACTTAGTATTTGCTCTTGGCTGACACCTACTTTAGGATGAGGGCATCTTTTCTTCCTCCTCATTTACAGACTCAGAGAGAAACATATCCTCAAGCCAGTCAGGCTCCAAGTTTTCACCAGCTGAGCTCAGCAGCTTCAGTCAGTACCTCTCCCAAGAAGGGAGAAAAAAGAAAAGAAAAAAGGAAAGAAAACTTGCCCCTTTAAGAGTATCCCATTTTGCAAGTCATGCCATGTTTTTGTTATTACTTCCTATACAGTGTGTCAAATAATTAGTCCTACCTGCATCAAGAAAATGCAATCATTGATGAAGAAATGAGCATCTGATACAAGATCCTCTCTTTTGAAGGAACACAGTCCTGCCATTTCTGTTCCCAACTCCTTCACACACAGGTTTCTGAATAATTACCAGACAGCCAGGTTCAAGTGGATCAAACCTGTAATCCTAGCTACTCAGAAGGCAGGACTGCAGTTCAAAGCCAGCCCAAGCAGGAAAGTTCATATCTACAATTAGATTCCTATCTCCAATTAACCACCAAAAAGGCCAGAAATGGAGCTGTGGCTTAAATGGTACAAAGGTAGTCTTCAGTACAAAAGCTCAGGGACATTGCCCAGAGCCCTGAGTTAAGCCTCAGAACTAGCACAAAATAGCAACAACAACAACAACAACAAAAAGACAAAAAACAAAAACAACAGATATATTTAGCTGTTAGTACAAACTCTCAAATGCTAACATTAGATAACAAAACAAATAAAAACACAAAAGAATTCTTACATTCCAATAAACCATTATCTATTTGGATTAAACTACTTAGTACTATGTCTGTAGGTAGAATTCTCTCTTAGCTGAAGACTACAATGTGCACATTCCAAACATTAGATAGGGTTCAAATCCTCATTCAACCACCAGCCTTCAGGTACCAGAAGCTCCAGTTTACTCACAACTACCCGGGTGTACGCACCTTCCACACAGTATTGAAAGGAACTAAAGGGATAATGAAAAGTACTGTGAAAACATTTCATATGTACTAACAATAATACCTGGGCTGCCCTGATAAACTATATAGTCTTTCTCAACTACTTCCTCTTTCCTTTAATTGGCCCATCCCTAGAGTTCAGAGACCTAGTTCCTCCTCTTTTTGGGTCTTCTCACACCTTAAACAACAGGATGCTTCCAGCAAGAGCACTTGGAGAGCAAGTTGCATCTGCATCCCTGACTTTGTTGTTGTTGTTGTTGGCCGTGGGGCTTGAACTCTGCACCTGGGTGCTGTCCCTCAGCTCTTCAGCTCAAGGCTAGCACTCTACCACTTGAGCCAAAGCGCCACTTTTGGCTTTTTCTGCTTATATGGCGCTGAGGAATTGAACACAGGGCCTCATGCATGGGAGGCGAGCACTCTACCACTGAGCCACCTTCCCAGCCCCATCCCTGACTTCCTGAACAGTACAGTTTAGCAACAGTACAGTTTAGCATCTATTAGTCAAATGTCAGTGGAAATACTTTTAGGTTGCTTTATATACTGTGTAGTTATCGTTTTAATGCTAAATCACTAACCACACAAGCAACCTTAACCATTTCACTTCTGTTAAGCAACTCTAGTTTTTTTGCTTATCGAGTATAATAAATAATTACAGTTCATTTTTCTTTTTCTGGATTATATGGATACACTCCACCAGTAAGAGAGTAAGATTAGGACTACAGTACTTACATACTCCCAGAATCAACACTCTGCCAAGTTAAGTTATAAACATTGGCAAAGAACCAAAAGAAAAGATTTAATATACTCAAGCAAGTTGAGGTACTATATGAGCACATACATAATACGGTACAGCAAGGAGCTGTGTCAGTGAATACTGCTGGGACAAATCAATACCAGCTTGCGGATGAACTAAGAGACCTACGTTTTACACAGTACAACTTAATCATGTGTGAGGCAATTGGGTTCAAACCCCAATACTGCAAAAAAGAAATGGAAAAACCCTATTAGACACCCAGTTTGCCCCAATTTGCTTTATTATGAAATATATATGTCCTCTAGTATTATTGCAAAAACGAACTGCTGTTAAGCTTTGGTACTTTAGTTCCATTTTGTTGACCTGAGGCTGCCTCTATTTAACTTTCCCTGGGACACTGGCCAGAAAGAGACGAGCAAGGGCAATGTTACACTAAAGCTCATGACTAGCATGTGCCTATAATGGCAAACTGTTCAGAGAAGAAAACTTCTGCAATTCCTTTAAAAAACAAGGCATCATTATGTAGCCCAGGCTGTGCTTCTGCCTCAGCTTCTTGAGTGCTGTGGTCCACCATCACACCTGTTCACAGCTATCACTTCAAAAGAAACCAACATGGCAGTTATTGTATGTCAGACACTGTCTTAGCTGCTTTACAGATAGTAACCTGGTGATCTTTGTAACAACCCTGTATATTATCCCTCTTTTACAGCTGAGGGAAACTGAAGTAAATAGGTATTCGATGGAAGTACATATCTGAATCCATGCTTAAGTTGCTCTAAATCACTATGCATATGCCTTTCAAAAAAAAAGGGGAAAAAAAGCAAGCAAATAAATCCTAATTATCTAGCAATATATACCTTTATAAACAGCTCCCTTCTCTTCCCCAGAGGAAGTACTGGATTAAAATAAATTTTAACTGACTCTCCTAACTAGCCTCATTATAAGAAAATGGAAATTTCCAAAGTCAGTCACAGTTTTGCGTTTAAAATAGTAGAATATAAAAGTATTTTACTTAACTGCAATAATACAAATCTGAATTGTTTTTAAACCAAAGATGAGCAGATGCTAGAGGATGTATTATAGACTCATGTTTAAACATAACATTAAAGTACCTATCAACCTGCCAGTAACTGCACAGATGTCATATATTTGTAACAATGTGCCTGGGTATCTAATTTCTCTTTGCTTCTAGCCTCCCTAAAAAGGCTTACAAGACCCAGCACGCCAGGAGAAAAAAGTCTGTTAAAAGGTAAAAATACTTACATTCTCCTAGAATCAACACTCTGCCAAGTGAGTTATAAACATTGGCAAAGAACCAAAAGAAAAGATTTAATATATTCAAGCAAGTTGAGGTACTATATGAGCACATACATAATACGGTGCAGCAAGGAGCTGTGTCAGTGAATACTGCTGGGACAAATCAATACCAGCTTGCAGATGAACTAAGAGACCTATGTTTTACACAGTACAAAAATCATCTGGAACTAACCCTAAAAATGACATAAAATGATTAAATAAGTATAAAAAAATTGAATAGCACAGCTAGGGAACGGAGCTAACGTCCATTTCCTACAAAAGACAAAGACTTATCAAAGATGAATGGCTACAAATATAAAAGGAAAACTTTTTGCATAATGAAATTAACTTTAAAGAAGAGGATGAAGGTAAAGAATTAACCAGTTATCTCACATAACTCAAATCTAGGCTTTTATTGAGATAGTATTTTTTTTCTTTTTTGTTGGTCGTGGGGCCTGAACTTTGGGCCTTGCATTGTCCCTCAGTTCTTCAGCTCAAGGCTAGTGCTCTACCACTTGAGCCATAGCACCACTTCCAGCTTTTTTTTTTAATTTTTATTTATTTTTTATTATGAAAATACTGTACAGAGGGGTTACAATTACATGGGCAAGATAATGAGTACATTTCTTATCAAGCATTGTAGCCTCCTCCTTTGTTTCCCCCACCCAATCCTCCCCCCGTCCCCCCACCCAAACCTCCCCCCCCACCACTTCCAGCTTTTGCTGCTTATGTGGTGCTGAGGAATCGAACCCAGAGTCTCACATGCAAGGCAAGCATTCTACCACTAAGCCCCCTTCCCAGCCCCAAACAGTATTTCTTAATCCATTTACTGAAGGCCTATGATATGCAGATATTCTAGAGGACAGAGTGGTGCAGTATAGTAGGGAACAGATACAATATCAACCATCAAAAAACATAACCTCAATATTAAGATACAACTATATACCCTAGTAAGGAGAGATAAAATCCAATATGGGAGAGAAGGAAATGTAAAAAAACATACACTGGAAGTATATCAAACTAATTCTATACCATCAGTAGGAGAAAAAAATTGCAATACTTAATACCATATGCATATCTCTAATTTTATTTTAGTATTGAAAAAGGAAAATATTCCAAAGAAAAGAATTATCTAGGGCTGGGAAGGTGGCTCAGTGGTAGAGCGCTTGCCTTGCATGCATGAGGCCCTGGGTTCGATTCCTCAGCACCACATAAGCAAAAAGAAAAGAGCCAGAAGTGGCGCTGTGGCTCAAGTGGTAGAGTACTAGCCTTGAGCTGAAGAGCTGAGGGACAGTGCCCAGGCCCAGAGTTCAGGCCCCATGACTGGACCCCCCCCCCCAAAAAAAAGAAAAGAATTATCTAAACTCAAAGTTTAGCCAGGCATGGGGTTGTACACCTATAATCTTAGCACTCAAGAGGCTGAGGCAGGAAGAGTGCTCTCCATACAGTGAGAACTTGTCACAAACAAACAACAATGGCTCAAAGGACTCTAAATGCCTATTATAGGAACAATGGCCAAACTACAGTATATCAATACTAACTCAGTGCCATCCCATTGAAATGTAATGCAAGGGACCAGGATTGAAGCTTTATGATAGTGTGTCTGTCTAGGTTACACAAAGCTCCGGGTTGGATCCCCAGCAC
The DNA here is from genome assembly GCF_024711535.1 of Dipodomys merriami. Taxonomy (NCBI): domain Eukaryota; kingdom Metazoa; phylum Chordata; class Mammalia; order Rodentia; family Heteromyidae; genus Dipodomys; species Dipodomys merriami. Next base: position 57,751,247 of record NW_027203381.1, read on the forward strand.
CAGATCACTCAATCAACCAATTAAAGCAAAGAAATAATGAAAACTATTTAAACTTTTCTAGGATCTACATTTTAAAAGTTAGGATTTCAATTTAACACTACATTAAAAGTTGGACTTTCTTGTTTGTTTGCTGTACTGGGTCTTGCATGAGTTAGGCAAAAGCTCTACCACTGAGCTACTTTCTCCAGTCCAGCAAGTTATTTTTCTCACTGGGCACTAGTGGCCCATGCCAATAATCCTAGCTACACAGGAGGCTGAGCTCTGAGGATTGCAGTTTGAAGCCAGCCTGGGCAGCAAAGTCTAGAAGTGTTATCTCTATTAAACTACTCAGATAAAGCAGGAAGTGGCCCTCTGGCTCACGTGGTTAAAGTGCTAGCTTTGAGAAAAAGAATCTCAGGGACTGTGCCCAGCCCCCAACTTCAAGCCTCAAGACCAGAGCACACACATGCATCTATATATACACATACACATACACATGGAAAGCTATTGTTCTTTTTACTGTATTCTATTTTCACAGAAACCCATTTATTAAAATAAAAGTGTACATCATTTAAAATCTTTGAAATCTAATGTATGTTCAAATAAGCATAATTCCAATTCAGATTAGCTACAGTTCAAATGCTCAACAACTGTATCTGGCAGTATACTCAGCAATTCCCAGGTGAGGGATTGCTTGCTTGCGGGAGGACACTTGGAAATACTTGTGGTTACCACTGGAGGTGTGCTAGCAGCTTGAGACGCTGTTCAACACCTACAAATAGGAGAACCTTACAACATAAAATTATCTGGCCAAAAACATTTGTAGTGCTATGGTAACTTAGCCTATTAAACAGCTACTTTCGTACTTGATATATGCTGCTCTAGGGAAATGGATTGTATGAGGCCATTTGATTTTTATTTTACGATACTTTAAATCCTTTCCAGAAGTAACTTTTTAAGGCTTCTCCTGGGATGAGAAGAGGGCACCCATTGTTCTTTAAGTCTTTTAAGGAGTATAACTATGTGAAAGGCTGTCTCAGTGGCCAGATGGCCCAACTAAGAGAGGCACTGAAGTAGTGTTATTCCAAGGGAAAAGTCCTGCTTGGTCTAGAAGGTGAGAGAAAAAAAATTGAACAAGAAAATACAGTTATTGATATCTTCCCACTGACTATGTGGCTAGGAGACACTGAGCTTTTTTGTTATTGTTGTTCCTTACCAGGATTGTGGTGATGAGGAAGGAGTGGGGACACTAGAGAACTTAACAGGATCCACGAGGACCCAATTCTGCCAAGGCCCAAACAAAGGTCAGGAATCATACGTATACAGTTATCTGAAGAGGATCACTCAATCCGCAGCAAAGACAGCCAATTGCACAAGAGACTTCCAACCTCTGTGGGCACTAATGCCATCTTTGTGTCTGTAATAATCAGTGCATCTAGCACATCACAAGGCTACTGCTTATCCAAGTTTTCCATCTCATTTTAGGCTGCCAGAGCGGAATGTTTGCTGACAAGGTAATCATGGGCTTTCCCGCGGCACTAAGGTCCCTGGACAAGATATCAAGGCCTAGAAATCATTCCCCAGGCTGAACCAGCTAATCCCTTCCAGATAACAGCCCAACAGCAGGGGAGCCCTCCTAAACTCTGGGGCTGAGGGAGCATCCAAGTTGTTCCTAATGCAGAGATGGCAACAAACTGACAATGCAGAGATGCCACAAGGCTTGAGGGTGGGGGTGGGAGAGGAATGAAAGGCTTCAACACTGTCTTCAGGCCCCTCCGGAAAAGTGGTTCTGGAGCATGGAGAATTAACAGGCCTCTCGGTCTCTAGAGCGTAGTTTTCCACTCTTCTTCACAATTCACAAGGTCCTAACACAAACACAAAACAAGCAACCTCTTCGTACATAACCTTCCAGCTCAGCCCAATCAAGGAAAGCTTTTGTGTAGATATCCCAGTCCACAGCTTCCTTTACAACAAACATCTGGAAAGACAGACTTTCAAGGAAAATTTCTGTACCATCAAAGATAGTACTCCAGAGACTCAGTATTAAAAGTTCAATTTGAGAGGAAAATTAAAATTTACTTACAAATAAAAAACTCAGTTGTTTAAAAAAAAAACAAAAAAACAAAAACTGATGTCCTCCCAGGATAAGCTAATTTCAGGCTTTCCTCTCCCAACTGTCTCCACTGGGTTAAAGAAACCTACAAACATTCTCTCTCTCAACCATCACCCCAACTTTCCTCCCCACTGGGTGTGAACAATATCCTGACCACATCAAGCTTTATCATTAAGAACTTCCAAGTAACAGCTACTAGAGTCAAGGAGGTCAGCAAACTGAACTTGGTATGGTTTAGATGTAAAGTGTTCTTCCTCCTCTCCCTCTCCCCATCCCCAACAAAGGCTCATAGATTAAAGGCTTGGTCCCTAGCTGGTAGACCCAATTATTGAGACTGGATCATAAGGGCTCTGAACTAATAAATTAATCTACTTATGAATTCACAATTTGTTTTTTCTAAAATGACTACTTGATAGCTCTGTACAATACTAAGAATAAACAGAAGGCTGTAAAGTGCATGGGATTCTTAAAACACCAACAACTATAACCATTTATTACAACCCTTTCTGTAGCTTACTATCAAAGTCTGAATGTGTCTATTTCCATGACACAAAAAACACATGGATCCTCTTTGGCAAGACTGGCCTTAGAAGACAAACATATCTTGAGCTCTAAGTTAGGTGGAGTTTTCAGGACTATTGGCACTGACTGGCTATTCCATCCTCCAACAAACACTGGGCCAGAAGTGTGGGCAATAACAATGCTTTGAAGGGAAACCAAGAGCTCTGTTTTGAATTGTCTAACTCCAGAAATAACAGCACTGGGAGGCAAAACTATGGAAGAATTGGTAGGATGGACTTTATAGTTACACTATCCACTTTTTAAAGTATATAAATTGATAAATGAGTCTTGCTTTCCGCCTCCGTGTGCAGGCTTTGTTAAATAAAGGTTTCAGATGAAACCTTTAATTATTTATTTATTAAGTTGATTTTTCAAACTAATTCAGAACATAACTCAGAAAATAACCTTTCATAACTTAAACGCATGTAATTCCTACAAGGAAAGCAGGGATAGAAATGCTAGGCAAGTTTAATTCTACTAAATAGTGGAATGCAGTCTACCAAATGAACTTCATATCAGTCTGAAAATTTGAAAATGACCAGCTCGACCTCTACAAAGACTTTCAGAGACGCTTTTTTTTTTCTTTTCTTTTTTTGTGGGTCATGGGGCTTGAACTCTGGGCTTGGGTGTTATCCCTCAGCTCTTGAGCTCAAGGTGAGTGTTCTACCGCTTAAGCCACAGCAGCACTTCTGGTTTTCTAGCAGTTTATTGGAGATAAGAATCCCAGGGACTTTCTTGCCTGAGCTGGCTTTGAACAGTGATCCTCAGATTTCAGACTCCTGAGGAGCTAGAATTACAGGCGTGAGCCACCAGCTCAGAGATGCAATTTCTTATCCTTATTTTTATTTTTCATTAGGCAAGACAGACAAATGGTTAGGATAGTAAAGAAAGAATTACCAGAAAGCTATCTGAAAATGGAAAACTGTTTCATTGAAAAAGTTTTCACTGGCCATTTGGAACTTCCAAGTTTCTTAACAAAACAGACTTGGATACTTTAAACTGCTTTGAAAAGGAAGCTAGTTCCAACAGTTTTCTTCTCTCTTGACAAGAGAGCTCTTTAACACGTGCCAGCAGGCTGTATATATTTCACTTCAGCAGTGTTTCTTTGTAGGCAGCAGCAGTCTTGCTACAGTGACGGTGTGGTGAGCTCATGACCAAGGCAGCAGGCCAACCTCAAGCTCCTGCATGCTGGAAGTATAGCTGCAATCACATGCCTGGCAGCAGAGCCACCTGAACTCTATACCAGTAACAGTGCTGCTATCATCTCCACCATGGAACTGCCACTGGAGACCAAGAGCTGGCAGGAGGTCAGAAACCCTATCAAACCCAGCGGTGCCTAGGAAACTACTGAGCCTTACAAGTTTTTATGGATACCTTTCTACAGAATCACTGGGTAATGATACAGAAAAAAAAAATACGTATGAATCCCTGGGTTTGATTCCTTAGTACAACATCACTAGAAAATACTAATCTCCTTCATCCTGCCCTCCATCCTAACAGCAAGCAGATTTACAGGTAATACTCTGCATGCAAAGGTATAAACAAATTCACACCTTTGTCTGAAAAAAGAAGCTTTCAGGGTCTAATATTTTAAAAGTATAGTTACTAAAACAAAATGTTATGAAAAGTTAATGAATGGTCTGGCTAGAAGCATTAAGGATTTTTTTTTTTGCTTTGTTAGAAATGGCTCATGACACATACTCCTATGTATCACATAGGAAATAAGGACACCAACTCAAAAAGGAACTCAAGGCAAGGAACTCCGCTGAAGGGTGCCCCATCAGCCAAAAATCTGGCAAGCAAGTACACAGAGCAGGCAGGATGCTCTCTGTTCATCCTTAACCAAACAGGCCCTGCCCCTCTGCTCCCACTGATCGAGCTCACATTCACAATGATGGTGCTTAATTAATGGGATGTAATTAAAATTTAAGGAGTTTCTAACAGGGAGCCTTTTTTTTTTCTTTCTTTCTTTTTTTTTTTTTTTTTCCAGTCCTGGGGCTTGAACTCAGGGCCTGCACACTGTCCCTGAGCTGCTTTTGCTCAAGGATAGCACTCGAGCCACATTGCCACTTCTGACCTTTTCTGTTTATGTGGTACTGAGATATCGAACCCAGGCTTCATGAATGCTAGGAAAGCACTCTACCACCAAGCCACATTCCCAGCCATAATAGTATGCCTTAATTAAAGTGCAGCATGAAAATGATGTAATTAGCTGGGCCCCAGTGGCTCATATCTGTAATACTAGCTACTCAGGAGGCTGATATCTGAGGATCTCGGTTCAAAGCCAGCCCGGGCAGGAAAGTCCGTGAGACTCTGATCTCCAATAAATCACTAGAAAACCGGAAGTGGCGCTGTGGCTCAAGAAGTAGAGTGCTTGCCTTGAGCTGAAGAGCGCAGGGACAGCGCTCAGGCCCAGAGTTCAAACCCTACCACCGACAAAAAAAAAAAAGAAAGAAAATTATGAAAGTAAAATGTAATACAAGGGTCAATACAAAGGCTGAACAAATGCAGCAGTGGTACTCACTAGACACTATGTTGAAAGTGAACTATAACTTGTGGGTGGAGATGGGCAGGAAAAACTGGAAGAGAGCAAGGGAAGGGGTGACACTGTCCAAAAAGAAATGTATCCTTTACCTGCCTGACTTACTTAACTGTAACTAACCCCTTTGAACATTACCTTTGTAATAACAATAAAAAATTAAATTAAAAAAATTAAACCAAGAGCCAAGCCACTTGGGCAAAGCAGAAACTTTTCAGAAAAACAATTCTCACAAGATTAACAGAAAGGAAGTAAACTATTTTGATAGAAAAGAGGCTTTTCTCATACTGATCTGACATACATTGCCACTTTCTGTAATGAGCATAATTCCCAGCAATACGTCTTAAAATCATTTCTGGTAAGAGATTATAGCTACACCCTTAATCCCTAAGACCATATCCTTAATCCTTAAGATAAAATTTCAGCTCACCAAAATCTTTCAAACAGCTAATTATGAAATCTCTAACCAAAATTAAAAAGCCAGTCTAACATGGAACTAAAAAAGTGTTAAGTGAGGATCACTGTATTTATAAATACTGATTTTGTTGCCTTTTAATGAATGTTCTAACTTGTAGGAAAATTCTACCAGTAATACTTTTAGAAGAAGGAAAAAATAATACAGTAATAATGACATTAAACTTCAGCTGACTTCTTATTTTCCATGCTTCCTTTTTCTAAATTAGTAAAAAAAAAAAAAAAAAACAAGTTACTTTTAGCTTTGGCATACTATCACTAAGAAAAAGAACCATCACACAACCACCAAAGATTATCTAAGTTCTGATAGCTCTGTCCTTCTTTTGCCTAAGTATTAATATAAGGCAATGAAATCCCAAACTCCTTGACTTATTCAAGAAAACCCACAATCCCTTGGTACCTGTGACTTCGTGTGCTTTATGTCTAAAGTCACCAGGGCCTATGCATACCTAGTCACAACTCTTGGTTTTACCTAGAATGTTCTTCATTTCTCCAAATCCTACCTATTCCTCAAATGGCCTCCAGTCAAATAGCCTCCTGAAACCTTAGAAAAAGAAATCTTATTATTTCCCACGGCACCTAAATTACAATAATGCAAGTTCATGACTCTGAGTTTAAGACAGGATGAAGGCAGGCAAGTCTAGCATCAGTCCTTAGGTGAACCAGATCACTTTGTTCTGTACTATGTACCTTAGTGTCAAATTGAAAAATGAACATTACATCTTAAAAAACAAAACAAGTCAATACTGGTGGGAAGAGGATGCTGAAAGTTAATGTTTAGACCATGGGTAAAAACCCCGGGTAACCAGGTGCTGGTGGCTCACACCAGTAACCGTAGCTACTCAGGAGGCTGAGATGTGAGGATCATGAAGCCAGCCCAGGCAGGAAAGTCCATGAGACTCATATCTCCAATAAACTACTCAGAAAAAGCTGGAAGTACTGCTGTGGTTCAAATGGTAGAGCACTAGCCTTGAACACAAAGAGAGTCAGGGACAACGCCCGACACTGAGTTAAAATCCCATGATCAACAACAACAAAATCAAAACAACCTTGGAGCAATCTTCAAAATCAAAACAAAACAAATCAGGGTCATGGAATCATATGATCAATATGTACATACAGAAACACACCTGTAAGAAAAGAAGCTGTGTGTGCTAAAGTTTCATACTGAGTTGAAATAATGCCAGCCTAACACCAAAGTTGTTCTTAAGCTTGTCTGCTTGACACACTTTCACACTTCCATTTTAACTAGACCTACCAAAGGCCAATAGGAATCTTGTTGTCCACATAGGAAAAAAGATTTTCCTTATCTTTGGTTATATAGAAATACTGTTTGACATTTCTAAAGGGTGTCAAGCATTACCTGCTATCTGGGAGGTCCTAGTCTACAGTTATGACAACTACAGAAATGATAGTTATGATGATGTGACTTGAGAAAGTAATAATTAGTCATTTACTTTTTTTAAAGTCTTGTATGCTTATCCAGGCATTCTGCCATTTCAACTCACTACTTTTATGCTATCTCAGCTGGAGTTCTGTCATCATGCTGGTTCCTTCTGTGAGCACACTTACAGAAACTCAAGATAAATATATCTAAGGAATCATGCTTTTTGGTATGTGGTATTCAAGAAGATTCTAGGTGATATGGAAGCTTTTAAAAATACTTAATAGCTCTGTACTCATCTTGATATATAAGCAAAAACAGGTTGAATAAACTTATTACTGCCTAGATCAAGGCTAAGCAAAAAGAGAAAGAGTGAAAGAAATACTAAAAGAAATTTCAAATGAAAAACAAATATTTCAGAGGGCGGGGCACTGGTGGCTCATGCCTGTAATCCTAGCTACTCAGGAGGCTGAGATCTGAGGACCATGTTCGAAGCCAGCCTGGGCAGGAAAGTCCATGAGACTTTTATCTCCAACAAACCACCAGAAAACCAGAAGTGGTGCTGTGGCTCAAGTAGCAGAGTACTGACCTTGAGCTGAAGAACTGAGGGACAGCGCCCAGGCCCAGAGTTAGCCCCACAACCAACCAACCAACCAACCCAAACACACACACACACACACACACACACATACACACACACAAGGTAACAATATAAAACACACTAAACAGTGTTTGAGAAGGGAAAGGAGAAAGGGAGAAACAGGAATATCCTAGGAATGAACTTGTTCAACATATACTGTATGCATGTATGGAATTATCACAATGAAACTCACTATTACTAATGTATGCTAATTTTAAAAATGAAGTAGGGGCTGGGAAGGTGGCTCAGTGGTAGAGTGCTTGCCTTGCATGCAGGAGGCCCTGGGTTTGATTCCTCAGCACCACATAAGCAGAAAAGGCCAGAGGTGACACTGTGGCTCAAGTGGTAGAGTACTAGCCTTGAGCTGAAGAGCTGAGGGACAGTGCCCAGGCCCAGAGTTCAGGGCCCACTACATAAAACAAAGAAACAAACAAAAAACACAAAACCCTTCTCAGTTCAGGATGAATAGCCCTTAGGAAAATGCAAATTAAACCAACAATACACTATCAGATATATCTATTAGAATTGCTAAAAGTAACAATAAAACCAAATACTGGCAAGAATGCAAAAAAACTGGATCACTGTTGGAGGGAGTATAAAATGATGCTGCCATTCTGGGAAAGAGCATTGGAGTTTCTTGGAAAACTAAGTGTACACTTACTCATATGACCCACAGAAATTGTGGTCCTGGGCATTTATCCAAAAAAATGAAAGTTTATGCTCACACAAAATCCTGTACACAATGTTAAAAGCACTTTTATTTGTAATCCAATAGATAAAGGGTTAAACTGTGATATATCTATAACACAAAATAGGACTGAGCAATAAAAAGAAATATTGATGCACACAAATTAGATGTATTTAGGGCTGGGAAGATGGCTCAGTGGTAGAGCTCTTGCCTTGCATGCCTGAGGCCCTGGGTTCGATTCCTCAGCACCATATAAGCAAAAAGAAAAAAGCCGGAAGTGGCGCTGTGGCTCAAGTGGTAGAGCACTAGCCTTGAGCTGAAGAGCTGAGGGACAGCGCCCAGGCCCAGAGTTCAGGCCCCACGACCGGACCCAAAAAAAAAAAAAAAACCAACAAATTAGATGTATTTAAATGAAATAACTATTTCAAAAGGTTACATACATACTGAAAGCACTCAACATATGAAGAAAAATTAGTGACTACTAGGAGGGGGCAATGCTGTAACTGGGCTACAGGAAGACCTCTGCAATAAAACTTTGGTGTCCTGACTGTCAGACAATCTAAACACATCAATACACTGCAGAGAGTGCACATGTATATGCCCAAGTGAGTACATAAGAAACTGGTGGTACTAAGGTTTGAACTTAAGGCCCCTGGCCTGTTAGGTAAGCACTTTACCACTGAAGCCAAGCTCCCTAACTCAGAAAAATCTGAACAATGTCAATGGGCTCTACCAACATCAATTCTGTTTTAGTATCATACTACAGTTATGCTAGATGTTGCCACTGGAGAAAATCAGATAAAGCAGATAAAGGATCTTTTATATTATTATTATTTATTTATTTATTTTTGGTCGGTCGTGGGCCTTGAACTCTGGGCCTGGGTGCTGTCCCTAGCTCTTCAGCTAAAGGTGAGCACTCTACCATTTGAGCCACAGCGCCACTTTTTCTGTGGTTTTCTGGTGATTTATTGGAGATAATAGTCCCATGGGCTGGCTTTGAACCATGATCCTCAGATCTCAGCCTCCTGAGTAGCTAGGATTACAGGTATGAACCACCAGCGCCAGGCTTATTTTTTTTTTATAGCTACATGCAAATCTAGTTATCTCAACATAATTTTTTTTCTCAAAATCTCAGTAACTTTAGGAAGCTCCCTTAATGCTTATAGTAAAAGATACCTTCTTATAGCATGTAGCATTTTCCCTGACCTATGTCTCCTTTTCCTATCCCACACTCTATAGACAATTCTTTTTTTTTTTTTTTTTGGGTCCGGTCGTGGGGCCTGAACTCTGGGCCGAGGTGCTTCCCCTCAGCTCTTCAGCTCAAGGCTAGAGCTCTACCACTTGAGCCACAGCGCCACTTCCAGCTTTTTTCTTTTTGCTTATGTGGTACTGAGGAATCGAACCCAGGGCCTTAGGCATGCAAGGCAAGCGCTCTACCTCTGAGCCACCTTCCCAGCCCCTATAGACAACTCTTGAGAGATAACATTTAGTGAATGCTAGAACACTAGCCATGCCAGGTACTATTCAAAGTATTTTTTATATCTTAGTTCTCACTTAATTCCACTATCAACGACATTTTCACATATACATCTATGGCACAATGACATAAGGAGCTTATCTAAGATACTTTTCCTATACCTCTGAGTCTTTATGTCTGTGATCTAAAACCCTCACTACCTGGGCTGGGAAGGTGGCTCAGTGGTAGAGCGCTTGCCTTGCATGCCTGAGGCCCTGGGTTCAATTCCTCAGCACCACATAAGCAAAAAAAAAGAAAAAAAAGAAAATAAAATAAAACCCTCACTACCTAATTACCACTCAAAACCCTGCTCCTGTGTTAGCTCTGTGACTTTTCTAGACTTAACTGCCCCATTTACAGTGTTTTGTCCAGCACTGGAATATATTCAATAGATTTTTAATTAACATAAGGACTACACAAAAGGACACAAAGTAGTTACAGAACTGTCACCAGATATTTGACACTGATTTCATTGAATCTGTTTTCTGAAGCTAAGTTTGAATGCAGAGGCATTCTGTAATGCACAGCAGGAGACAAGAGAAGACCTATTAGTGAGAATACATTAAGGAAGCCAGTGGTAGAGTTATGTCTAAGAAGTGTAAGGCCTTGAGTTCAAACCCCATGCTGAAAAACAAAAAGCCAAAGTATTAATGTCCTAGCTAAAGAGGAGCAGGCAATACTGGGCTAATGAAGTACCAGTGTCAACTGCAAGTCTTTCTCTTTTAAGTTTTCACATAGCAAATGTACAAACATAAATCTCAACTTCCTAAAACCAGATACTCTTATTTTGTCTTAGTAGTTACTTTTACAATTCAGTAGAAAACACACAACTAGACAAAGGGCCAGGCCAGTACTGAGGTGCAATGTGTTGGGAGAGGGGAATGGCTGTAAGGGGAGGGGTAAAAAAAAAAAAAAGATATAATGTTTTTCCTGTGGAGGAACTCTTCCAGTTCATTAACATTATTTCTATTGGAAGAAACAGACTTCTAAAGTAGTAAGGCTAGAGATTTGGCAAACAGTAGAGCAAGTGCCTAGCTAGCACAAGGCCCTGAGTTCAAATCCTAGTACAGCAACAAATCTCTTCAAATAAAACATAAAGAAATTTTGAATACATGAATAATCTGAATGGTTATAATAACAACCGCACATTGTCTCCTCGAGTGCTTTTTGGAAGGCATCAACATGGAGTAAATGAAAATGAGAAGAATTCTAAGGGAGAAGCAGGTGAGAGGTTGAAGACTACCTCTCTTCCCTTTTATTGGGTGCTTATAAATAATATAAATTATTTCTTATGGTGCCACAGATGGAAGCCAGGGTCTTGAGCATGCTAAGCACCCCCATTCTACCACTGTGCTACAGTGCAGTTTCCAGTAACTATAAATTCTTAACAGTGACCTAAAGTCAATACTTTAAACTATAGGATCAGATGAAGAAGGTGTGGTCTATCTAGTACAACAAACAGGTCGGAACAAGACTGAGGAAAGGAAACACCTACCTGTCGTGTTCTCTTGAACGTGGATCCCTCCCGTTCTCTGTGCTGCCCGGAAGAGCTGCTTCTCTCCCTAACAGGAGCACTTCTGTACCCGGGACTGGGGATGATGTACTCTTTTCCTATGTCAATATCCTTCATCTTCACTGAGTAGAGTGCCAGGGCACATAGACTATTTTCACTTCAGAATTCCTGAAATCAAAAATTCAAGAACAGACATTTAAATTGTTTTAAGGGAGTGGGGAAGGAAATAAGGAAGAGTGATGGGGTGGATTAGTGGGGTACACAGTAATGCATATATGGAAATGTCACAATGAACCAACCCCCCTTGCACAACCAATGTATAGTAATAAGAAATCTTTTAAACAGAACACACATTTTTCTCAATTATGCTTAGTCATCAAAAATATTAATGCTGTCCCCCATTATAGCTATAAAAAATAATTTTTCGGGGCTGGGAAGGTGGCTCAGTGGTAGAGTGCTTGCCTTGTATGCATGAGGCCCTAGGTTTGATTCCTCAGCACCACATAAGCAGGGGGAAAAAAAAGCCAGAAGTGGCACTGTGGCTCAAGTGGTAGAGCACTAGCCTTGAGCTGAAGAGCTGAGGGACAGTGCCCAGGCCCAGAGTTCAGGCCCACACCAGACGCCCCCCCCCCCAAAAATAATTTTTCAAAATATTCAAATACTATTTCATTTTTTATAGAAAATAATCAGCATAATAGCATCAAGAAAACTTTCTCCCAACTCCAAGGCAAAAAGAAATTAGAAGAGGGCTGGGAAGGTGGCTCAGTGGTAGAGTGCTTACCTTGTATGCATGAGGCCCTGGGTTCAATTCCTCAGCACCACATAAGCAAAAAGAAAAAAGCCGGAAGTGGCGCTATGGCTCAAGTGGTAGAGTGCTAGCCTTGAGCTGAAGAGCTGAGGGACAGCACCCAGGCCCAGAGTTCAGGCCCCACTACCGGACCCAAAAAAAAAAAAAGAAAAGAAATTAGAAGAAAATAAATGTACTAGTAAAGAAATACTTCCCAGGAATATAAAATCCAATGCAATGAGTATTTAGATTTTTTATTTTTTTTATTTTTTATTTTTGTCAGTTGTGGGGCTTAAACTCAGGGCCTGGGCACAGTCTCTGAGTCTCTTTGTGCTCAAGGTTAATGCTCTATCACTTGAGCCACAGAGCTACCTCTAGTTTTCTGGCAGTTAATTGGAGAAAAGAGTCTCACGGACTTTCCTGCCTGGGCTGATCTCAACTCCTGAGTGGCTACTATTTCAGGCATGAACCACTGGCGCGTGGTGCATTTAGATTTTTTTTTTTAAAGACTGTATTGAAACAATCTCAGTTTGTACAATTTTTAAAGATATATTTTCTCCTAACAAATTTTACTAAATAGAAACTCACAGAACTTATCCTACCAATGATATATTCCCTCTTAGGATTTTTTTATAATTAGCTAATGGACTAGCTGATGTTATCTTAAATCTTTATGAAGTTATACAGCTAAAATGCAAAACACGATAACTTTAGATTCCTATCATATTCTAGAAGCAGAAAGTGGTGACATATGCATAATTCTGTTAATATATTAAAAGAATCAATAACCCTAATTGAACTTGTAAACCTTAAAGGGTAAATTTTATGATACTTAAATGGTATGTCAATTAATCTTTTTTTTTTTTTTTACAATTTCCATAATTTATTTTTTTGTATTTCTGGGGATCAAACCTAGGGCCTAGTACATGCTAGGAAAGCACTCAACCACTAAGCTACAAGCCCAGCCTTTTCTTCCCCCTACTTCCCTTCTCCTCTTCTTCCCTCTTTCCCCTACCTACTTCTTTCTCTTCCCCCTTCTTCTCTGCCCTTTCCCCTTCCTTCCTAAAGCTGTTATTAAAAATCAAGTCCCCACTCTGTATCTAGTCTTTATGTGAAACTCTGCTCTATACCACTGCCTGCCTGGCTAACTCTAACCAAAAAGTCTCAATTCTGATGACAGGCCTTTCAACCACTCCCCACCTCTCCCTCCAAAGGTCCCCAACTTCCTGGATACAAGAAGAGGAAGCCCTTAGCATAGCAGCCTCAGGACAAATTAAAGAGCGGCTGTTCATAAATCCTTAGTTATGACATGACTAAAAGTAAGACCCCTGAAACACAAAATTCTGACATCTATTATTCATTTTTTTGTCTTTTTTTTTCTTTTTGGTACTGGGGTTCAAACCCAGTACACTGCACTTGCTAGGCAAGCACTTTACCACTGGGCTACATCCCAGCCCTTCATTTCTTAATATATCAAAAAAAAAAAAAAAAAAGGAGAAAAATACTAATCTTCTAAATAAAAAGGACTTCCTGATTTTTATAATTCTAGTTGCAGGACACATAGCTGATACAGCTAAGTTATTTATCTTTAAAATGAAAATCACCTTGCCCAATGACAATGTGCAGCAAAAAGAACATCGGCTTACTAAGCAAGAGCACAGCAACCACGTCACTGAGACCTCATTAGGGCTAAACTATAAACAGACCTGGCATCTGCCAGTGTCCCCACTGCTGAGCTGGAGCTGCAGATCAGAAGAACCCTTCTTGTAACTCAACCACAGAAGCCCAGAGTCTTCTCCTCCAGAGGTTCCCCGGCCTGGCTCATTACTGGGAAGAGGAAAATTAGTGCTAGCTAGGAAGGGGTGGGGGTGGGGGGAAAGAGTTTGAAAGAGAGGAAGCTAAAGTAACCCATTCACAATACCAAACTCCACCTCAAGAAGAATAAACAGCTCAATTATCCAAGAACCCATGAAAGCTACATTCTTTCAGTCACTTTATGTCAAAGGATGATGAAGAAATTGTCAAACATATGGCAGCAACTTTCCTTAAAACAGAAGTAATTTCTGTTTTGAGTCTGCTGTGGCTGATGTGACGAGGTAGGGATGTTAACCACCTATTTATTGTAAGGGAGCTATCCTAAACTATCTTATCCTAAGGGATCAAGTATTAAGCATACAAAAGATATGGGGAACAGTTTTCCATATCTTGAACATCCTCATTCCTTAATTTCCTGGAAAAATACGCACAGCCAGGAGAGTATGCAGGCCTGAGTAGGCACCGTTACTGTCTCTTGGCCTCAGACATAAGGAGGACACCATCCTCTGAGTCTCAAGGATATGAACAAGGCACACCACTGGAAGTCAGGTAGTAGGTAGCTGGACAGATTTAGGTCAGAAAAAGAAAAAAAAAAAGACCCCATTATGCAGCAAGCAACTAAGGAAGGACCATTCAGCCAGACTTTTGGGGGAGGGGAGTGGAAGAGATACTGTTTGTGTTTCTGTATTTTCTTGTGCTTCCCTTAGATTTTATGTGAAGCCTTTTAAACGATTAATACTTACTTGGCTGGAAATACAGCTCAAGTGGTAGAGCATCTGACTAACAAAGTCAGCAGCAGAATAAAACCAAAGTGAGGAAAGCCCAAAGAAGTGCCCAGACCCCAAAATTCGATAAATCCACTTGGTCACCTGCCTTTTGTACTAATACTCTTCTTCCCAGTAATAAATGGTTAGACATTCTCCCCAAACAAGACAGACCCAAACGTATGAGGAAGGGGAGTTGCATAGGCTTAGAGAACTAACTAGCCAGATTTACCATCACACATTCCTGAGTGGATTCTACCTCGGGAACCTAGCTCCAGGCGTTGACTCTTAGGACAGAAGGAAGTAAGGAAGTATAGATGTACCAGCCCTCCCCTCCCCCGTATTCCACTTGTGTCTCCAGGCTCCCCTACTTTTCACTACACCAGACACCTCACAATACCTAGCCATTCCTTCCTTCCTAATCTTCGGAAAGTTTCCTCGTCACCGGGGTGCCCATCTGCCTCCATCTGCCTCCAGCCACTTCCAGCCTCCCACGTCGGTGCAGAACCCAAAGACTCCCACAAAGCAATGCACAGCCAGATGTGACAGAAGGGAAAGGGGCATCGGATGGCGGTCCAGAGGTTTGGACTTCCTTCCCTGCTCTGCCATGGGCTGGCAGGGCGTGCTTATGTCACGTACCTCCACTTACCGGCTTGCAAAAACGATGGGACGACTTACTTCGGAGCGCCTGGCAAGGCGATCTTGGGTCCCGGGCTAAAGCAGGAGCCCACACCCTTCAAGGGAGGCGCTTTCCCCGGTTAGCCCCGCCAGGGTGGTCCAGGCCCGGGTGGCCCTGGCCTTGGGGCGTTCCCACGCCAGTTCAGGCCTGGCCAGAACAGGCAACTGCGACCCACCCCTACGGGCAGCGGGCGCAGCGCCCCCTGGCGGCCACATCCTCGAACGCAGCCGGCGCCGACCCCCCTCAGTCCAACCCTACCTGCCCACCTACGACGCATGAATCCCACCTCCAGCCCGCCGGGCCGCAGCCCAAGGAGGGAGCGCAGGCTCCCGGCACGGAGGCCAGGCCTCGCTTCTCAATTCTCCCGCTTCTCCCTGAACTGCTTGTATCTCCCACCACACCCCGAAGAAACACCACGGGGTGACTCCCGTGACACGTGAAGGGCACAGCAAGGGAGAGACGGGCGCAGTCTCCTTACCTGTGCCCCGACTCCAAGAGAGAAGCACGGGCCACTCGAGCCCGCTCCGGAGCATCAGCACCGGAGCAAAACAAGCCTTTATAGCGGCATCGTCTGCCATACCGCGCATGCGCGCTGCGCAAAGGTTGCGCAAGACCGAAGGGAATCGTAGTTCTCCATGTAGCAGCCCCGGGCTCTGCTCGGCCGCCAAGGACTACATTTCCCAGAAGCCATGCGGGCGCCCGGAGGGGTGGGGGTGTGGGCCGCTCTGCTTCCCACCGCGCTTTCCATTCTCCCCAGCTAGCCGGTCTGGAATGTTCTCTGTAGTCAAGGGGGTCCCAGTGGGCCACCTTGGAGGGCGACCTGGGGCTCTGTGCTAGCAGCCCTACACGTAGGGCTGGTCAGCCGTGCCCAACCGTTCACGTGGCAGAAAATCTAAAGGTCATCGTAGCATGCTTTTGCTGTAAGCGCTGCGGTGGGGTCGGGCCGCCCGCCCTGACCCTTATCTGCCGTGTTTGCGTGCCGGTGACCTCTCCCTGCAGTCGGCACCCTTAGCTCCTATCTCGCTTTAATCCCGCATAATGTTATGCTTCCTCCTTCCTAGATAATAAAATGCCAGGATCACAGTTGTCAAAGTGGCAACAGCCTTAGAAATCGTATGCCAACTCATCTTTTTTTTTTATACGCGGAAATGAGGCTCCTGAAGATAGCGATCGTATTATTTTTCTTTCATCTCACCATTCCACATCACCATAAAGGCTAAAGGCTATTCTGTTAAATGACCCTCTATTCTTTGTCAGAGGCTTTACATGCCAGTTTTGTTTCTTTTAATGTTTCAACAGCTGTTATGTGAGTGTTGAAATGCAAGGTTTTTTTTTTCTTTTTGGGGGGGGGGACGGGGGGCGGAATGTAATACTTCCCAACCTTCAGACAAAGATCTACAGGATCTATACCACGATGTAGAATTACATGTATTTAGTATTTCTTTTGCAAAATGTACTAAAGGTAATTCATTCAGTATTTATTGGAGATACAATGGGCTGAGTCCCAAACATACCTCAAACAAAATTTAAATGATAACTATTTGAAGTATAGAAAAGGAAAGTATGAGCCCCAACTGAAAAAAATAGTAGGAGTTAGTGAAGTGAGGACTGCAGAGATGGACAGAGGAGAAGTTAATACAAGAAGAGGAACAATGAAATCCAACTAGTAAAAGGAAAAAACATCACCCAAGACCTTGAAGACCATGTTACAGTTCTGTGGAGTAAAAGCAAAAGCAACCAACTGTTCAAAGGATGACTCGAATATGCTTTGAGAAATCAGACTTTACACTATAAAAACTATACTGTGACTGGGAGACTGGAAAAAGAATTACAGCCAGAATGTGAGAGAAGGGTTCAGTTAAGAATGAATATTGTCGGGGCTGGGAAGGTGGCTCAGTGGTAGAGTGCCTGCCTTGCATGCATGAGGCCCTGGGTTCGATTCCACCGCACCACATAAGCAGGAAAAAAAAAAGCCGAAGTGGTGCTAGCCTTGAGCTGAAGAGCTGAGGGACAGTGTCCAGGCCCATAGTTTAGACCCCACGACCGGACCAAAAAAAAAATATTGTCATCCTGGAAAGAGATGATGTTTGTTTGGACTGGGACTGTGGTGGAAAGATGGAGACAAAGATGGGATTCTAGAAAAATGTAAGCCATAAGATTAGCCTCATGTTAATGAATTCAAATGAGGGGTATAGATAGTAGCACTTAGGTGCCTGGTTATACAACCATATGAATGGTGATCCATTCAACAAGAGAAGTGCTTTACTGTACAACCTCTCAACATCTTATCAAGAGTAAATGGGGGGGGGGGCTGGGAATGTGGCTTAATGGTAGAGTGCTTGCCTAGCATGCATGAAGCCCTAGTTTGATTCCACAGTACCACATAAACAGAAAAGGCCAGAAGTGGTGCTGTGACTCAAGCAGTTCAGCAACAGTGTCCATGCCCTTAGTTCAAGCTCCATAGTTCAAGCTCCATGACTGGCACAAAAAAAAAAAGAAAGAAAGAAAAGAAAAAAAAAGATCTAATATCAGAAACTGTAGCTGTGGCTCAAGTGGTAAAGTACTAGCCTTGAGCAAAAAAGCTAAAGGGAAAACACTCAGTCCCTGAGTATGAGCCCCACAATCAGCACACAAACAATAAATTAATACGAAATAGGAATGACCACCCCACACATCCTTGGCACTTAACGTTGTTTACTTCTAGCTGTAAAGACCAAAGTCCTCTTGAAGTTCAGTTGCTTTCAATAAAAAGCATTTTCAGGGAATAAGACGATTTCTAAACGATATAGTATAAAAGAATAATGCCCGTCTGTCAAGCAAATTCTGTCTGGTGTCAAGCAAGAAGTGTTAGGATATCAACACTGTCAGATGAGACTCCAATGACATTAAAGCATGTTGTACAGCCAGAAGTGTCACCATATTTTCAACAGAGAAGCTGAGGTTTTGTACAGTGCACATTAGTATAGTCATAAGTCAGAGCACACATTCACATTATGAAGGAAAATATTACATGCAACAACTTCTCTTGCTTCTTTTTTTTTTTTAACTTTACTTCAAGGTTAGTAAGTATGAAATGAAGAACTCCTTTAAAAAAATTGTGAAATCACTTTATATGAGGATGCAATATCAAATTGGCCAAAAACATATCAAACAGATGTTCAAATACTAGCTGCTTACTAGAAGGAAGAAGAAGAGGAGGAAAAGGTGGGGGAAGAGAAGGAGGAAGAGGAAAAGGAAGGAAGGAAGGAAGGAAGGAAGAGAGGGAGGGAGGAAGGAAGGAAGGAAGGAAAGGAAGGAAGGAAGGAAGGAAGAAAGAAAGAAAGAAAGGAAGGAAGAAAGGAGAAAGAAAGAAGTTGGGAGCCAGTGGCTCACATTTTTGTAATCCTAGCTACTCAGGAAGCTGAGTTATGCGGATCCTCATCAAAGCCAGCCTGGACAGCATAGTCCTCTGTGAGACTTAACTCCATTTAATCACCAAAAAGCCAGAAATGGAGTTTGAGTGGTAAAGTGTTAGCCTTTAGCAAAAAAGCTCAGGGACAGTGCCAAGGCCCTGAGTTCAAGAATTGGGGCATGCACACACACACACACACACACACACACACACACACACACACACACACACACACACACACACAAATTGACAATGACCTTGTTTCAACAAAAAAAAAATTGTTCGCCACAGTAAATTAGCATTACATTGATTGTATTGTCCTACTTCTAAATGATTTGTTCATTCATTTTAATTTCATAGTATGTGCACTATTAGCCTAAGGACCTTATAACATGGTTTTATAAATGTACATATGTAAATAATATTAAAATATAAGTATCTTAGCATCATGGGTTAGAACTAGGCATGATAGTATATGTCTTTAATCCCAACTACTCAAGAGATGGAGGCAGAAAGATCTCAAAGTTAATGAGATCCTGTCTCAAAAGTAAAACACAGCAGGCCACTGGTGGCTCACACCTGTAATCTTAGCTACTCAAGAGTCTGAGATCTGAGTTCAAAAGCCAGCCCAAGCAGGAAAGTCCATGAGACTTTTATCTCCAATAAACTACCAGAAAACCAGAGTGGTGCTGTGGCTCAAGTGGTAAAGCACTAGCCTTGAGCTGAAGAGCTGAGGGACAGCACCCAGACCCAGAATTCAAGCCCCATGACTGACCAAAAAAAAAAAAAAGTAAATCATAAAACAAAATGGCTGGGGTGTGGCTTAAGTGGTAGAGTGTCCAGCATGAATGAGGCCTTGCAGTTAAGACAAGTATGAAAGAACCAATTTCCTTGGAAGAGGTCTAAATCTTATTCCAGTTTGGGAAACATTGTACAATAGAATAAGAGCAAACCATGAGACCTTCTCAGATCTGTTCTAACTTATACCATAGCCTCATCTTGTTACTGTTCTACACACATTGGATGTCCCAACAACATTTTCATTTCCATGCTTTAATTCCACCTGTCTCTTATACCTGATAGAACCCAAATCCACTCAGTTAAAATAACAAGCACCATGGTCTAGAACTTGAAATTTTAATCCTTTCAGAATGACACTTTGGAATTACTATACAATATTTCTATCATCTCTCCTGGTGAGTTATATGTGAAAATTCTCCACAGGATTTTGAACTATGGACCAGGCATCCATCAGGCTACAGTATAGAAGACAACAGGGTTCCACTAAGCCAAGAAAACCAAACCCCACAATCTGGTCTATATGGAACTTTCCAGAAAAACAGGTGAGTGCAGACTTAGACTGATCACTCCTAGTCATTCCCCCAAAATTTTCCAAAGGTTTTTCTCTATAAATCAAGATCTTGTTCAGAAGAGATTAACAGCTTCGGTCTACACTAACAATAATTATTTATAGTTTTGGTGGTTTAGAGTTTGAACTCAGGGTCTCACACTTAGGCAGGAACCTCTAGCCCAACTATTTAAAAAATTATTATTTTTAAGTAGTTGACAAAGCAGTTGCCATTCAACAAAGCAGGTTATAAATACAATGCATCTTGATTAATGTTCCTCCTTTTATAATTCTCCCCCATCCCTTCCAACCCCACCCCTTCCCTCAGTGTTCTTAATTTTGTAGGATATGCACTGACTTATGATTGCATTCTCTCTTCCCTTTTTCTCTTCATTTGTCTACTTTGTCTCTTCATTGTCCCACTTCTCCCTTAGAGTACTTGTTTCCTGGTATATATTTTGGTGGACTGTGTGTTAGCCTTTCTAAGGACTTACACACCATTTGAGTACTAGCCCAACCTTTTTTACTTAATGTCAGCTCAAGAACATTAAAAATGTATGCAGGCTGTATTTACTTTTCAATCAATGTAATTCAATTATTGAGTCCCATGTAGAAAAATACAGTCTTAAAACACAATTTCTCTATGTTAATGATTATAAGAGATTACCAATGAGGAAAATTAGCACTGCTTTTCAGCTGCTAATGTTACTGTGTGGACATATTGGAGAAGTAACTATACTAAGGTATCTTTATTTAATTTTATTAGTGGCAGTATTGAGAATTGAACTCAGGACTTTGTGGTTGCTAGGCAGGTGCTCTACCACCTGTACCACACT
Source organism: Dipodomys merriami (assembly GCF_024711535.1). Lineage (NCBI taxonomy): Eukaryota > Metazoa > Chordata > Mammalia > Rodentia > Heteromyidae > Dipodomys > Dipodomys merriami. The sequence goes on from NW_027203381.1 coordinate 57,772,274, forward strand.
TCCAGTCTCCAATGCATCTTTTAAAACTCCCATCCCAAGATTAGACCAAGATGGACACATAAAACCTGTGTCATGTCATTGACCTAAAGAAAAAGGGGAAAAAGTAAAGGTGCCTATTTGAAAGAGTTTAAGTTTATATTGCTCAAGGATGCAGAGACAGCTTAAAAATATTTAACTATTTTATGTTCCACTTGCTTGCAGTTTCTTTAATTTTTTAATTATCTGTACATAATTGTACAAAGGCTTGTGGTCTGCAGACCTAATCAAGCTTCGGGTTTTAAAGTACTTATCTGGTTTATTTGTAATTTCTTGACTTATTTATATTATACCACTTTCATTCTATATTTTGTATCCTGAGTCAAAAATTTCAAGTTCTTTTAGGTTTATTCTATATGCCTAAAGCAGTACTTCCCCAAAATATTGTAAGATGTTCTGAGCAAAAAATAATTTTTCCCAAAGTCAACTCTATTTGGGAAATTATGTGTATGATATTCACAAGTTACACTAGCATTTTGGGTAAATACTCTGAGGAGGCCCACAATATTGAGATCTGGTTAGCCTTGCTTAACTCAGTATATCTCAGACTTAATGAATATGTATTAACAAAAACGATTTCTAGACATGGCAAGTAACATCCTGCAGAGCTGTTATATTACTGCCCCCTTCCCAAGGTTTCACTTATCAATCTGTCCATTCTGTACATGTAGGTCCATATTGCTTTCGAAACTCAAGGCAAGAGAAAGTGGGAATGGATGTGATGAAGACAAATGAAGAGAAAAAGAGATGGGGGGATGTAATCTAGCTTAATGCTAGAACACTTGTCTGACTTCCCAAGGCATTGGGTTTAATGCCCAGTACCCCTCTCTCTCTCTCTCTCTCTCTCTCTCTCTCTCTCTCTTAAAACTTGTCACTAATGAAACTGCGCTTAAAATCTGTGTCTGAATTTGATTATAAGGCTCCTCACTCTCCTACTTCCCTTACTCCTCCTGTTCATGCACACACTTTTATCTAAAAAACAAGAGCAAGAGCAACATTTTAAAAGTGCCTGAGCCACTTGAAAGCAATGGTAGTCACTGTCCTTTTTCAAGGACAATTAATATGCCAGAGTGACTCTAAAGTATGAAGCCATTAGCCCTGCTCCAGTGATCAAACATTCTTGTCTCTGCTCTAAATTGTTTTGCCAGTTACTTTTGCAGGCCCATTTAGACCACAGGTGGATTATTCCTTCAAAACAATCTCTTGTCACTAGTATGAGCTTCCTAAAGAAGAAATCTATTGTTTTGGAAAGATTATGTTACATTTGCATTATTCAAAACTTAGGCTCAAGGTAAGGCTCGTGACATTTTCAGTTTAACATCACCACCAACTACACAGAGAAGAACTAAGTGGAGTAGGGTAGAGAAAGGCTGGCTACAGGGAGAAGGATGCCTTCTCTGATCCATCCTCCACCTGCGGCTACAAGGTAGAACAGGACAAGAACAAGAGAAACCAGACTCAGAACTCCTGGAACCAGAGAAGCAGCCAGGCTATGCTCTGTTAGTATTCAGTGCTTAGGTGCAACAAAGCATGAAAGTCACGACATTGACTGCTTGGTACTTCTCCTAAGATCTGATAATTTGTTGGTGCTTTCTTCCTTTTAGCTGCTTCTCCATTCCCCTGCTTCAATGGCTACTTCTCTTCCCCATATCATCTTCTTCCAGGGACTTAATGTACTCCTGTGGATTCTCAATATCAATGAATGTTAAGGAAATGGAAAATTCTCCTTCCTAGTTCTCTTGATGTCAAACAAAATGAGACATAGAAGGTATAATCATTGTGCCCACCTTTGGTTCTCAGCTTCACCCACACCTGAGCTCCTCCCAGCCTTAGAGTTCCGGCCATACAGCTGGCCCCTCCCTCTCTCTGCCCAGACCCACCTGAGCTCCCATCTACCTCACTTCCTGCCCCCAGACTCTCCTGCTACCTAGATAGTGAAGGGTGCCATGTGTTCCCTCTCCAGGGGAAATATGGCTCCTCTAATAAACCTTATAATAATCTTTCTCCTGTGCCTGCCTGCCTCTGCGTGGTCCCCTGGGATGGATGTGAAGGATCCTTTCAGAAGGTGCTTAGAAGAAGAACATGGATGAACAGATACGTCACAAGAGCAGGAAATCTTTCCAGTATGATTTTCCTAGCTGAGATTATTTTTCTTGTACATCATAGAAAATAATCAGTGAGGGATAGCAAAACATTAAAGTTAGATGAAATAAGATTTTACCAACAATGTTACCATATACTTAATCTGTTCATGCACCACAAAGAACTAGAAAAGGATTGGGCTTAAAGAGGGTATCAAGGAAGTCACTTTAGGATGGTCTCAGTAATGGTGATACTGAGTTTGGAAGAGAAAAAAAAAACATAACACTGCTCTTTTTCAGCTCTTTGAGTTGAAAAAATGGAATTTTGCCTTAAGATACCCTTTATCCCATACCTCCTCCCTGGTTAGTTCCCCTACCATTCATTTATGACATTCATGTCTTAGTATTACAGTTAGGAGGGGAACTGTGATTGCAAAATTTATCTCTGGCATCATCCTGACAGCTCAAGAAGAGAGATGAGCAATAGAAGGATGCTTAGTGCAGGTGGAGGGTTTTGTGACAAGGTTAGGACATATGGTAGAGTAGTACACAGTTAGGACATGGTAGAGTAGTACACAGGCCTGAGTTTGCATGTACATTTCAGCAAGTCTTGTAAGGGGACAGAAACAAGGGCTGAAGACATCATCAGCTCTATTAATTTTCCACTCTGGCCAGCCCACCCTCTCTGGTACAGGAATGCCTTGTTTCTCCCAAATGCCTCCTGCTTTCTCTCTGTGCAGACACATTTCCTACACCCCAACCCTGAAACCCTTCTTCAAGGACTCCACCCTGAACAGGGTGAGGGCGATGCTTTCTGCATCAAGAGAGGTCTTGATGCAACATTGCAGTCATCTGGTGGTGAGCAGTAGGATTTGGCAAACTTGAAGGCTCACAACTAAAACTCCAAACAACCAAGCATGGGGGAGAATGATAAAAGATGACACTGGTCAAGATACATTGCATTCATAAACTGTTTTAGTGAATGGTGACTCCTTTGTACAACTACTTAAAGACAATTTTTAAAAATATGGCCAGGCACTAGTGGCTCACGCCTGTAATCTTAGCTACTCAGGAGGCTGAGATCTGAGGATCACAGTTCAAAGCCAGCCCAGACAGGAAAGTCTGTGAGACTCTTGTCTCCAATAAACCACTGGCTGTGGCTCAAGTGGTAGAACGCTTGCTTTGAGCTGAAGAGCTGAGGAACAGCGCCCAAGCCCAGAGTTCAAGCCCCACAACCAACAAAAACAAAAAAAAACAAAAAACAAACAACCCATTTTCAAATATGAACAAAAGACTTGAGTAGACACTTCTCCAAAGAAGGTATGTGAACAGCTAATAAACACATGAAAAATATTCAGTATAACTGCATATTGAAGGAATGCAGCAGATCAAAATGACAAGATTCCACCTTATACTCATTAGTAAAGCAGTTATTTAAAGAAAAAAACAGGAAATAACAAGAGTTGATGAGTATGGAAGCAATTAAAACCCTTGTGCTCTGTTGGTAGGATTGTAAAATGGTGCTGCTGATACAGAAAAAAATGTTCTTTTGGTTCCCCCACCCCCGCTCACAAAGTTAAAAACCAAGAGCATGGCTGAAGTGGTGGAGTAATTGCATAGCAAGCATGAGACCTTGAGTTCAATTGCCAGTACTGAAGAGAAAGGAAGAAGGAAAGAAGGAGAAAAAGGATAAAGAGAGACAGAGAGGAAGGAAGGAAGGTAGGAAGGGAGCGAGGGAAGGGGAAAGAGAGAGAGACAGAGAGAGAAAGAGAGACAGAGACAGAGAAGGATCACAAGTTAGAGACCATCTTGGCAACATAGTGAGATCCTGTTTTAAAGATGATTTTTTTTCTTTTCCTTTTGTGTGTGTGTGTGTGTGTGTGTGTGTGTGTGTGTGTGTGTGTGTGTGTGTGTGTGTGTGTGTGTGTGTGTGTGTATGTGTGTGTGTGTGTTGTGGGGCCCTAAACTCTGGGCCTGGGCGCTGTCTCTCAGCTCTTCAGCTCAAGCTCTACCACTTGAGCCATAGCACCACTTTCCAGCTCTTTCTGCTTATGTGGTACTGAGGAATTGGACCCAGGGCTTCATGCATGCAAGGCAAGCACTCTACCACTGAGCCACCTTCCCAGTCCCGATGATTTTTCTTCTGTTTTGATCAGTTGTAGGGCTTGAATGCTGGGCCTGGGTGCTGTCCCTCATGATAAAAATTTTAAAGTAATGCTACAAAAGAGAACTGAAAGCCGACTTTCTTTTAAATATATTTTTGTTTTCTTTAGGTAGTTGTACAAAGGAATTGCCATTCACCACAAAGCAGTTTATGAATATAGTGCTCTTGATCAATGTCACACCTTCTAGTTTTCTCGCCCATCCCTCCCACTCTGCCCCTTCGCTCACTTTTCTTAATTTTTAGGTGATGTATTGGTTTTTTGTTGCCATTTAACAAAGCAATTTATGTATACAATGCATCTTGATCTGTGTCATCCCTTCAATATCTTCACACCACTTCCACCTACCATTTCCCCTTTTTCACTCAGTTCTGTGGTATATACAATGCAATGCATTCTTGTCTGCATTCTACTCATTCCACAGGTTTGTTTTTCCACCCCTCTCCTCTTGACCACCCCCCTGCAAGTATCCAGTTCCTAGAATCAGTTTGTTAGGCTTTGACTTAGTTGAAAGCACAGTCTTAAGAGGTATGTTAACTTACATTCATATGAGAATTAGTCACAAAAGTTAAAATATAGACACGACCCATCGATAGATAAATGGTTAGACAAAATGTTGTTCATTCAGCGTTAGAAAAGAGGGAAAATTTGACACAATGAGAAATCTCGAGGGTTAAACTGAATGAAAAAAAACGACAGCCATCATAAATTAGAAACATATGGTTCCATTCATAAGAGGTCCTTTAAATAGCCAAAATCATAGAGTTGTCAGGCTGTAGGAGGAGGAACAGGGAGTTAGTGTTTGGTAGCTTTAGAGTTGAAGTGTAGCAAGATGAAAGACTTGTGGCTGCGGTGGCAGTGATAGTTACATGATAACTTGATATCTTCAGTGTTACCAAAGTGCATGTATTTATCATCGCTATCAATTATTTGTTTATTTATGTATTTAATTTATTATGCCAGTACTGGGCTTGAACTCCAGGCTTCTCACTCTCACTTGGCTTTTTGCTAAAGGCTTGTACTCTATCACCTGAGCCATACCTCTACATATAGCTTCTTGCCAGTTCTTTGAAGAGTTTCACAGATTTATCTGCTTGGGCTGATAACCTCAGCCTTGAACTCGGCCCTCAAGGATTATAGGCAGCTAGGATTATAGGCAAAGCTAAAGAGTACATTATGTCATGTGGATTTTTATCACAGCAAAGTTGGAAAAAAGTTGTTTTGCTTTTTTAAAATTTGTGGCTCATATCATGGGATGAAGAGACATGAAAGGTGTGTGACAAGGACATCACTGTAGGAAAAGTTTCTTTTTGGAACACTCAGTGAGAAATATATTCCTCATGGACTTTCCGATTGGTTTTTCAGTTATATTTCCCAGATGTTTATAATTAAAAGTCATAATTCCAATATGGAACAGCCTAAAGATGAGTACTAAGATGGACCTCCCTTCTTGGATTTAATGATTCTAGTTAAAAATAATTTTTCCAAAGCCAGACACTGGTGGCTCATGCCTGTAATTTAGCTACTCAGGAGGCTGAGATCTGAGGATCATTGTTCAAAGCCAGCCCATCAGGAAAGTCCGTGAGACTCTTTATCTCCAGTAAACTACCCAGAAAAGGCCACAAGTAGCACTGTGGCTCAAGCAGTAGCTTTGAGCCAAAGCAGTTCACTACTACTACTACTAATTTTCCAGGATACACAGCTTCAACTGATGATATTGTTGTTTCTATAGGTAACTGTGGCAGGATGGGCTCAGTTTTCTCTTTGTTTTACTATGGTACCTCCCTTTTTCCACTCCTGTATCCAACTTCAGATTACACTGGATAAAGCTAAGAACACCCATGAGTGGGGGCGTCTGGGGACTTGCCAAAGAACAATGAAAAAGAAAAAAAAAGCAGTCACTAGTCCAATAATGACTAAAAACTTCCTGATTATTCTGATAATTTAGAAGGGGAAAAATAGAATGCAGGGTGAAGATGAGTATAAGCCAAGGTCACAGAAACTAATACTTAAATGGCTATGGTCTAGTTCATGCAGAGCCAAGTTCAAGGTCTGAAAGCACCGAAAGACAAATAGAATCCAGTAAGGTTTTGTGAGTGACAGCATGACATCATTGAGGGTGGGAGGTGAAAGGATGACAAAATAAGGTGGTGGGTAAAGGAATGTAAAATATAAGAGAGAGAACAAGACTAAAGCAAGTTCCCACAGATGTTTATCTTATGTCATAATCCCTCCCTTAGATCCGGTACAATCCATTCGTGAGGTAAAACTGAGGGCAATCAAGAAGTTCAGCATGGCATCTGAGAACCTATGTCATTCAGATACCTTTGAGCAGCTATGATTATCAGGATTGAAAAAAAAATAAAAAGCAAGAAGCCAGGTTCTAAAGCTTCTTACCTTTAACCCTAGCTCCTCAGGAAGCTGAGGTAGGAAGATCATGGTTCAAAGCCAGCCTGAACAGGAAAGTCCATGAAACTATTTCTAATTAACCACCAAAAAGTAGAGCTGTGGCACAAATGGTAGACCACTAGCCTTGAGCAAATAAAGCTCAAGGATAGTGTCCAGGCTCTGAGTTTAAGCCCCAAAACTGGCACAAAGGAAGGAAGAGAAAAGGAAGGAAGGAAGGGAAAGGGAGAGGGAGAAGGAGAGAGATAGAGAGAGAGAGAGAGAGAGAGAGAGAGAGAGAGAGAGAGAGAGAGAGAGAGAGAGAGAGAGAGAGAGAGAGAGAGAGAGAGAGAGAGAAACTTCATGTCCAGGGACGGTCACTATGCTACCAATAAGAGCTATTGAAAACTCAGAAAAGAGCAGTGCTTAGACTGAATCCAGGACTCCAAAATGTGGTGATAGGGAGAGGACAAGTCAGACAAGTAGGGCTGGAATCAGGATGGAGTGACCTGAGAGAGAAAAAAGTCCAAGAGCCCAGAGTGGCCACTTACCCATCCTTCTCATCTACTTCGTGGATATGAATCAGACAGGGGTCTCATGGCTCATGTCCACAGTGAAGATTGCATCAAACATAGAAATCCAATGCTGGAGGCCTACATCTGAGTTCTGCATTACCTTCTATGCTCCCTCCCCTCTCCTTTGGCTGTTACTAAGGTTTGAATTCAGAGCTGGGCTAGGCTGTATCTTAGAGATTTTTTGTGTGTGCAAGGCTGACTCTCTACCAAATAAGCCACAGCTCCACTTCTGGCTTGTTGCCAGTTAACAGGAGATAAGAGCCTCAGAGACTTTCCTGCCTGGGCTGGCTTCCTAAATCTCAATCCTCAGATCTCAGCCTCTTGAGTAGCTAGGATTATAGGCATGAGCCACAAGTGCCCAGACTGTTTTGAAGCATAGAACTGCTCATGGATCTTTGGATCTCTGCACAGGCAAGGGAATCAGGGAAGGTCTTGAGCAAGAACAGAACAGAAAGATGGGTACAGTTAGAGAATTGCTCTGTAGAGGGGGCTTGGAACTGAGTGCCAAGAAATCAGACAATGTGGGTAAGGGGCCATGATGTGGGAAGGCTGAGTTGTGTCGTCTCCTTTGTAATGGAGGACATGGTGTTGGCCATGAGAAGAGTGCACATGATTTACACACACTGCAGAATCCCATTTGGAATAAAGTGTGAGTGGGAGCTTCCGGGGACCCATCAAAAAGCAATGAAGATGACTATGGGTTCAGACAGTAAGTCCAAATTATTTTCTATATAAGCTTAGTTTGTGATTTTTCATAATGTGTCCTGCACTGCGGTATAAGCTTTTTTTACAGATGAATTTTCAGTACTAGAACAATACCTGGTAAGGTAAATTAAATAGGTAGGTTTAATTAGGTAGCTGGTGAAGAGAACACCACATGGTATTCAGGCAGGAAGAGAAGTTTTATTATTACTGAACTGCTGCCCCACCTTGCATGGTGGAGGCGCATGGGCTGAAAGGGACAAGTGGATGTCCTGCTTGGGTTTAAGTAGGGAAGGGGCAGAGAGAAGGTGTGGGCAAGTGAGGGTGGCCACATTGGATGTGGATTTGACCTCAGGGACTGGGATGTTCCCCCAGTTTGATGGGAGATGTGGGGGGGGGGGGTTGCCCCAAATGTGTGTTCTCAGAGGAGGGGAAGGTAACTGCCTCCAGATGTGCCAATTACCTAGGTGATGCAGGCAGACCTTACAGTACACAGTAAAATAGTCAGGGATCTGAATGTGGCTTAGTGGTAGAGTGCTTGCCTAGCATGCATGAAGCCCTGGGTTTGATTCCTCAGTACTACATAAACAGACAAAGCCGGAAGTGGCGTTGTGGCTCAAGTGGTAGAGCACTAGCCTTGAGCAAAAAGAAGCCCAGGAACAGTGCTCAGGCCTTGAGTTTAAGCCCCAGGACTGTCCAAAAAAAACAAAACAGGAAAATATTCATTAAATCAATATTCACTGGGAGGGTGGGGGACAAAGCGCCCATGTTGGTGCTTCACAGTGGGGTGAACTACCACCTCTCAAGGACAATCAGAACAGGACAGGAGCTGTAAAAGATGTTTGAAAAAACACTACCTTAGCTGGGCACCGGTGGCTCATGCCTGTAATCCTAGCTACTTGAGGCTGAGATTTGAAGATCCATGAGACTTTTCGTTTGTTTTATGAGGACCAAGGAATTGAACCTGAACTCGGGGCCTTGTACATGCAAGGTGAGCCCTATATCATCAAGCCACATTCCTAGCCACCATGAGACTTTTATCTCCAGTTAACTACCTAAAAAGCCAGAAGCAGATCTGTGGCTTAAATGGTTGTTACAACCTGCTGTATGCACCTTAACTTCCACCGTGACCAAGAGCAAGGCAATAACAGAGATGGGACTGTGGAATTGAGGTGTGGGATACAGGTGACCTGTAGCCCCCCACCAGCTTCAGATCTCAAGGCTCCATTCATCAAAGTTTTTATTGATTTTGTGCTGGAAGTAAGGTACAAACTTCAACACGTAACAATATTCAGGATACAGGTGGTAGATGACCTCCTTATTCTGAGAAGAACAGCTAAACAGTAAAAAGCTTACAATTTGCATAAACCTAAGTCTATCCTCAAGCTGAACAAGCTGAACAGTTTAGAGTGGAGTTAGCCCACATCATGATAACAATCTGAATTCCTGTTTGGCCAGGGCTGATTAACCTTTCCAGGAACCTCATGGTGTTCTGAGAATATGTTGGGAGAAGACATTCCAAACTCCCAATCCTTTCTGGTCTTACAGTTTGAATTTTCAGGCTGTAAGTGGTAGAACCCACATATACATGCACACATACACAACACAACAACAAAACACTGCCTTAAGTTCTGACAAACCCCAGATATCGGTGTCACTATTTTCTATCTTTTTTTGGAGGGGGTCCAGTTGTGGGGCCTGAACTCTGGGCCTGGGCGCTGTCCCTCAGCTCATCAGCTCATCTACCACTTGAGCCACAGCACCCACTTCCGGCTTTTTTTTTCTTTTTGCTTATGTGGTGCTGGGGAATCAAACCAGGGCCTCATGCATGCAAGGCAAGCGCTCTACCACTGAGCCACCTTCCCAGTCCCACTATCTTCTATCTTATCCACTGCAAAATCCCTAGAGATTAGATTTGTTCAGGCAGATAAGGAGAAATAAAAGGCAAATTGCCCGTGACTCCTGAGGTGTTCCCCCCATTCTGTAAGAGCACATAGAAGCAGACCCTATACACAGTGGATATCAGAGTTAATACTGTGAGGAAACTGAGGAATGAGAATAGTTTTACCAAAAGATAGTGAAACATCATATAATGCCTATAGTTTACCATTGATTGGAGTGCATCCTTCAAAAACTGAATGTAACAAACACCCAGGACATTTGTGGAAATTGTATGCTCTCTAGCAACTTTGTATACATGTTTAGATAAGCATTGTTTCATGAGCTGTATAAAAAGCTAAGAAAATAGAAAAAAGCTGGACACTCAAGAAAATAGAAAAAAGGTGGCTCATGCCTGTAATACTAGTTACTTAGGAAATTGAGATCTAAGGATTGCAGTTCAAAGCCAGAACAGGTAGGAAAATCCATGAGACTCTCACTTCCAATTAACCACCAAAAACAGTCAGAAGTGGTTCAAGTGGTAGAGTGCTAGCCTTGAGTACAAAAGCTCAGGGACGTAAACAAAGGAGGAGGCTGCAATGCTTGGTAAGAAATGTACGCATTATCCTGCCCATGTAATTGTAACTCCTCTGTACAGTATGTTCACAAATAAAATAAAATAAAATTAAAAAAAGCTCAGGGACAATGCCTAAGCCCCCAAGATAGTAAAAAACAAAGCAAAACAAAAGACAGCCAGGCACCAGTGAATCATACCTATAATCCTAACTACTCAGGAGGCTGAGATCTGGGGATTGAGGTTCAAAGCCAGCCCAGGCAGGAAAGTAGGTTATTTAGCTGCAATAACTTACAAAAGAAAAGCCAGAAGTGGAGCTCTGGCTCAAATGGTAGAGAGCTACCATTGAGCAAAAAGAAGCTTGGAGCATCACCCTGAGTTCAAGCCCCGAGACTAGCAAAAAAATAAAATATAAAAAAGAAAAAGAAAAAAAGAAAGGAGAACATTCATAGAGATAATTTTCTTTTTTTGGGTTCGGTCCTGGGGCCTGAACTCTGGGCCTGGGCGCTATCCCTCAGCTCTTCAGCTCAAGGCTAGCGCTCTACCACTTGAGCCACAGCACCACTTTTGGCTTTTTTCTTTTTGCTTATGTGGTGCTGAGGAATCAAACCCAGGGCCTCAGGCATGCAAGGCAAGCGCTCTACCACTGAGCCACCTTCCCAGCCCCAGAGATAAAATTTTTAATGGAGAAATTTGGCTTGTGGTCCAAGAAGAAATGTGATGAACATTGGTGGTAAGAAACAGCTGAATTACCCCTGCTTTCACTGTATTTGATGTTGTTATAATTTGTGGAGGGGAAGGGAAAAAAAAATCATTTAAATAGGGATACAGGTGGACCCATTGCAACAATGACATGCACAAGTCGTATGTTGAAAACGAACTTTACAACTTTGGTGGGGGCGGGGGGAGGAGGGTTGGGTGGGGGGGGGCGAGGGGGAGAATGGGATGGGAAGGGGAAACAAAGGAGGAGGCTACAATGCTTGATAAGAAATGTACTCATTATCTTGCCCATGTAATTGTAACCCCTCTGTACAGTATTTTCACGATAATAAAAAAAAAGACACAGCTGAATCAAATCCTGTGATCCCTTGGATGGAAAGAGGAAAAATAAAAGGACTGTGGGTAACATTTCCTTACCAGACAGCCTAGTCTGGGACCAATCCCAGCTCTTACTCTTACTTGGTTTGGCAGCCTTCCAACTATTCCTCACTCTTAATTTTTTTTAAGTAAGTTTTTTTTTATTGTGAAAATACTGCACAGAGGGGTTACAATTACATGAGCAAGGTAATGAGTACATTTCTTATCAAGCATTGTTGACTCCTCTTTGTTTTCCTCCTTCCATCCCTTCCCTCCCATCTCCACAAGTACACTCCCTACCCCCCACCTAAATTGTAAAGTTCGTTTTACAACATAGTGTCTTGTACATCTCACTGTTGCAATGGGTCCACCTGTATCCCTAATTAAACAATTTGTTTTTTACCTTCCCCTCCCCAAATTATACCAACACCAAATACAGTGAAAACAGGGGTTATGCCGTGGGGGAGGGACATACAAAGCAACAACAACAACAAAAATCATGTGGTACCTTATAAATATGTTAGAAACAATAATAAGAAAGAAAAAAACACTGTGTCCTTATCTTGGGGTTCATTTCACTCTTCTCCACCATCAGGCACAGGCTCAGCATAAACGTGGTGTCCATGGCTTTCTAGTCATGAGTGACCATCTCAGCTTCTACTTACCTCTAGAACTTGGTAATTGTGCCCCATTCAAGATGACCCTCCTACTATACAACATCTTCCTGCTCAAGATGAATGATTTATGACTTCCTACCCCTCCCACATTCTGCAGAATGGAAGTCTTCAGGGGACTGAGAGAAGCCAGAAGAACTGGACACTGCTCCAATTAAAGTCCTAGGTGCTTCTGAAGAAACTGGATTTGCGAAGGCTTAGAGATGAATCTGTCCATGGTGTCTGTCCCTGATGGTGGCCAGCAGGCTGGAGACTATCTTTTCCGATTTTTTTTTTCATCCTTTCCAGTAATGGGGCTTGAACTCCAGACTTATGCACTAGCTCTTAGCTCTTTTGTTCCAGGTTAGTGCTCTACCACTTGAACCACAACTCCACATCCAGCTTTTTGGTGGTTAATTGGAGATAAATGTCTCTCAGATTTTCTTACCAGGGTTCAAACTGTGATCCTCAGATCTCAGCCTCCTGAGTAGGTAGGATTACGGACATGAGATACCAGTGCCAGGCCTGGTACCTACCTACCTGCTGCAACCGGGCCCCCACCCAGCCCCCACCCATGCCTTGGGGTCTTGACACCTTGCTGTTGCACTGCACCAGTCCAAGGAGGTACTGTCCCACTTGGTCCCACAAGGGAAACCAGGACCTGGGATTCACCTCCACCCACTTGTCTGGTGAGGGAAGCCAGCACTGCTCACCATCTCCTCTGTCTATCCTGGGTTTCTCTGCTCCTGTTCCTTCTTCTTGCTCTGCCCCCACCCCCAGGTTATTTTCCCAGTCCAGGGCTGAGTCTCTGTCCTCCTCACAGATCCTAAAGTGGAGGAGCCCCCAGGCCCCAGAGAGGCAGAGCTAAATGTGTACCTGAATCAGTAAGGGCCTTGCAGGAACTCAGGTCCCAGCAAGAACTTGAAGCCCAGAAGTAACACTAGTAGAGTTGTGAGTGCAGTTCAGCCACCTGGTCCGTACCCTCCCTTTCTTCCTCTACCTGTTCTTCATGGCTTCCTATGTCATCACAGTCATTGTCTAGAACACCTAGACAGGTCCTACTTCTCTCTCTGCTTGGACTTTCTGCTAGTCTCAGGCCTGCCAGACAAGGCTCTTTCCTAATCCTAGCAGCTTATCTTCAGTGACTTCCATATCCTCTTTTATAGTCCAGACACTTCAGCTCTCCTCCACCAACCAGGTTCAGCCCTGACATCATCATGGCTGTCATCCTCTGGAGCACCTAGACATCTTAGGTGACCATGCCCACCTATAAACCACAGTCAGGTGTTTCTGTTCCCTCCAGAAACCACCCTCTCAAAGAAGTACTTCTCTGAAGAGGAAATAAGAATGTCCATTAGACACATGAAGAAATGCTCAACTTCTCTAGGCATAAAAGAAATGCAAATCAAGACAACATTGAGATTCCACTTCACCCCAGTTAGAATGGCTATAATCAAGAAATCTAGTAATATCAGATGCTGGATGGGATGTGGCCAAAAGGGAACCCTACTGCATTGTTGGTGGGAGTGTAAACTTGTTCAACCACTTTGGAAAGCAATATGGAGGTTCCTCAACATAGAGCTCCCCTATAATCCAGCAGTCCCACTTTTGGGCATTTACCCAAACGATCACAAACAAGTTAATACCAAAGCTACCAGCACAACCATGTTTATTGCAGCATTATTCACCATAGCTAAGATATGGAACCAACCCAGATGCCTCTCAGTAGATGAATGGATCAAGAAAATGTGGTACACACACACACACACACACACACACACACACACACACACACACACACACACACACAAAATGGAATTTTATGCCCTCCATCAGAAAGAATGACATGGCCCCATTGGTGAGAAAATGGAAAGACTTGGAAAAATTTTATTAAATGAAGTAAGTCATGTCCAAAGAAACATAGGCCCTATAGTTTCCCCTATTTGCAATAACTATATATGTCTAGGACAAGCAAAAAAAGGTCAAAAGCTGTGTACATATGACCATATAAGATGATGTTAAACAAAATGAACCCCAAGATTGATACAAGTGGTTTTTTCTTTCTTGCTGTTGCTTTTAATGTACTTATAATGTACTATGTGATTTTTTTGTTTCTTTTGTATGTTCTTCCCCCACAGTATAACCCCTGCTTTCACTGTATCTGATTCTGATGCCCTGCATCTTGTATACACATTTTTATAATTTGGGGAGGGGAAGGGATATAACAAAATGCTTAAATAAGGATACAGGTATCCATTACCCTACTCATATAACTGTAACCTGTACAGTATTTTTATATTACATATATAATATATTACATATATAATATATTACATTATAAATAAAAATAAGGAAAAAATAAACCACCTGATTATTTTTTAATAAATATGTATTTTATTGTAAAGATACTGTACAGAAGGGTTACAGTTACATGAATAAGGTAATGAGTACATTTCCTATTGAACATTGTTACCCCCTCCTTTTTTTTCCTCCTACCATCTGTTCCCTTCCCACCTCCCCAACTCCTCCTATCCTTATCCCCCCAAGTTGTAAAGTTCATTTTCAACATAGTGTCTTGTACATCTCATTGCTACAGTGGGTCAACCTGTATCCTTGTTTCAGCATTTTGTTAATTTCCTTTGCCTTCTCATATTAGAAAAATGTATATACCAGATGCAGGGCACCAGAATCAAATACAGTGAAAACAGGGTTATACTGTGGGGGAAGAACATACAAAAGAAACCAAAAAATCACATAGTACATTACAAGTACATTAAAACCTCTTGTGCCCCTCTCTTGGGGTTCATTTTGCTTAACATCAGCTTATATGGTCATATGTACATAGCTTTTGACCTTTTTTGTTTGTCTTAGACGTATACTAGTTATTGCAAGTAAGGGAAACTATAGGACCTATGTTTCTTTGGGCCTGCCTTACTTCACTTAATATAATTTTTTCCAAGTCTTTCCATTTCCTCACCCATGGGGCCATGTCATTCTTTCTGATGGAGGCATAAAATTCCATTGCATATATATATATATATGTGTGTGTATATATATATGGGATTGTTGGATCATAGGGGAGCTCTATGTGGAATCCTTTTTTTCTTTCTTTCTTTTTTTTGTCAGTCGTGGGGCTTGAACTCTGGGCCTGGATGCTATCCCTCAGCAATTCAGCTCAAGGCAAGCTCTCTATCACTTGAGCCACAGTGCCACTTTTGGCTTTCTGAGTGGTTTTATTGGAGATAAGAGTCTCATGGACTTTGCTGCCCTGGTGGCTTTGAACCGTGATCCTCAGATCTCAGCCTCCTGAGTAGCTAGGATTTCAGGTGTGAGCCACCAATGCCCGGCCAATGTGGAGTCTTTTGAGGAAAGTCCATACTGCTTTCCACAGTGCTTGAACAAGTTTACACTCCCACCAACAATGCAGGAGGGTTCCCTTTTGGCCACATCCCCTCCAGCATCTGTTGTTATTAGATTGCTTGATTATAGCCATTCTAACTGGGGTGAAGTGGAATCTCAATTGTTTTGATTTGCATTTCTTTTATGCCTAGAGAAGTTGAGCATTTCTTCATGTATCTATTGGCCATTCATATTTCCTCTTCGAGAAGTCTCTCTTTAAGTCTTTAGTCCACTTATTAATCGTGCAGTTGTTTCTTTGAGGATTTGTTTCTGGGGGATTTAATTTTTTGAGTTCTAAGTATATTTTATATATGAGACCCTTGTCTGTTGTATGACTAGTGAAGATCTTCACCCAATCTGTGGGCTTTCTATTGATCTTGCTAGCTATGTCCTTTGCCATGCAGAAGCTCTGCAGCTTCATGCAATCCCATTTGTCCAACCTTTCTTTGATTTGTTGTGTTTCTGGGTCTTTATTAAGAAAATTTCGGCCTGTGCCAAGGAGCCCTAGAGTTTCTCCTATTTCTTCCTGTAATGTTTTCAGGACCACTCTGATTCTTGAATCTGTCCAAACTTTAGCTCCATAGGCCTGGCAACAGAAAGCCACCATCCCTGAAGACCACAGGGACACAGTCACATACAGCAAAAAGAGTTTATCATCAGCAGGGGCTGACAAGGCCAATTTTCTCACAGAGAGGGACAAATGGCACCTGTCCTTTGTTTAGAGACATTTTATAGTCAGGGGAATAGAGATGGGAACTTTTATTAGGGGCAGGAAGTATTCTGCAGCATGGGCAGCTGACCGCTAAAGATAGCACATAGCTGGGGGCTGGGCTTTTTGATTGTAACAGTTACAGTTAGGCAGCATTCTCCTGATACAGCTGGGGGATAGAGATACTAACAGAAACTGTGTGTGTGTGTGTGTGTGTGTGTGTGTGTGTGTGTGTGTGTGTGTGTGTGTGTGTGTGTGTGTGTGTGTGTGTGTGTATGTGTATGCTAGTATACTAGAACTTGAACTCTGGCCTTGGCGCTGTCCCTCAGCTCTTCAGTTGAGCGAATGCTCTACTTCTTGAGCCACAGTGCCACTTCCAGTTTCCTGGTGGTTAATTAGAGTCTCACAGACTTTCTTGCCTGGGTTGACTTTGTACTGCAATCCTCTGATCTCAACCTCCTGAATAGCTAGGATTACAGAAGTTGAGACACTGGTGCCCAGCTTGGAGAGCACCTCGTTTTAAACTCAATCTTCTGTTTCAGACCAGACCGTGGCAGTATCCTACGCCCTCTACCAGGACCTATCCCCTGCCCGTTCTCAGCTCCTTTCAGCCTCCCAGGAGTCGAAGCTCCCAGGATTTGGATTCCTAGAGTACTCTTGATGTTCTTACCACAGTTCCAGATCTTAGGGCTGAAATCTTCTTGCTAGATTCCTCCTGATTGACTAAAGTAGAAAGGATTTTCTTATGTGTTCTTTTAAATTGTATCAGACACATGAAAGTGAGAGAAAACAGCCAAAATCTATTTTGAAGGAATTATAGTAAAATAAAGATTAACCTCCTAAATCTAGCTTCTCTGGATGCAAGCTTCAGACATCAATACGGAGCCAGAACAAGACATTTCTTGCTTTAAAAGAGTGAAGCCTGTGTCATAGCCTGGCATATGACTCATTTATCATTGAGCACTTACGGTGTGCACCTAATCTGGAATTGCCGTTAATAGTGTCTTTATCGCCATTTGAGTTGAGCTAGCCTTCCTATTTATGTTAAGAAAAGAACATTAGGACCAGGAAAGCACATTTGAAACTGGCATCTACTTTACCTGGAAGAACCCATATATATTGGAATATTTACCTTCCTAGCTCTGGCCTTATTATTTTGAAAACCTTTTGTCTATTGACCCACTTTTCCCTTTAGCTGCCTTGAGTAAGGAGAGGGTCCCTTAATATCATTGAACATGAGAGCTAAGGCATGATTTTCTTGAACACCCCTAGTTCAGATAATAGAAATTGAGATAATTTTTTAAAATAAATTCCTCAGTCTCGGGTATTCTGCTATGACAACAGAAAACAGACTAAGATACACTTTCAGCAGTCCTTTCTGGGGAGTGTGACCTTCCAAAGCTAATCTGAGTGGTCCATGTTTCCTCTGTAGTCCTCTGGATTTAGACATTTTTGCTGTCAAATATTGGAGAGGGGATCTTCTCCTATATTCTATTATGGCATGTTTATCTGACCTAGAAACTATACTCATCTTTGGCTTTTGCTCATTTATCAGCTTTGGAGGGGTGCTGAAAATGCAAAGATCAATAGCAGCATCCCCTACCTTTCCCCAAATTTCTTCACCTATCCTTCTATTTTTAATTTCTCTCTCTCTCTCTCTCTCTCTCTCTCTCTCTCTCTCTCTCTCTCTCTCTCTCTCTCTCTCTCTCTCTCTCTCTCTCTCTCTCTCTCCTCTCTCTCTCTCTCTCTGTCCCTGTCCCTGTCTCGGTCTGTCTGTCTGTCTGTCTGTCTGTCTGTCTGTCTGTCTGTCTGTCTGTCTGTCTCTCTCTCTCTCTCTCTCTCTCTCTCTGTATGCAAGTGCACGTGTGTGCCAGTACTGTGGCTTAAACTAGGGCTTCACCCTCTTATTTAGTTTTTTGGCTCAAGGCTGACACTCTACCACTGGAGCAACACCTCCATTTCTGGCTTTTTTTACTCGTTAATTGGAAAGAAGTGTCTCAGGGAGTTTCCTTCCCTGGCTTTGAACCATGGTCTTCAAATCTCAGCCTCCTGGTGTGAGCCACTAGCACCCAGATTCCCAATTATCTTGATAATTTTATAGCTCTACTTCTTTTCTTTTCTATTTTTTGTCACCCTCCATTTGTAGCTTTAAGTTTTATCTGCAGTCCACATTCAGATTCTATATCTTCTTTTTATAAGAGAAGACATGATATAATTATAGTGAGGTATTGCCTCTAGAAGCAAAATCTAGAAACAACTCATAGTCATTTTACACTGAACCTTTGAAACTGGAGCTCACCCACACAATTAGCAGGTATGGCTGCTGTACTTCTGAGAATCAGATGATAGGTGCACTTTGTGCTAAGGATTTTCTTTCTACTATCTGTCAACCACCCCCCCCCCCAAAAAAAGTTTTTCAAAATAGTTTATGATCTCCTTAGAAAAACCAGCTGGTCCTGCCTATGCCATCTTGCATTTGACATCATATCTTTGTCTAACAACTGCCTAACACTGTGTCCATTCATCCATACGGTTTCTTTCATCCTATTGTTTCTTCACACATTTTTCTTTTCTTTTTTGGGGGGGGGGTCTGGTCGTGGGGACTGAACTCTGGGCCTGGGCACTGTCCCTCAGCTCTTCAGCTCAAGGCTAGCACTCTACCACTTGAGCCACAGTGCCACTTCCAGCTTTTTTCTTTTTTCTTATGTGGTGCTGAGGAATCGAACCCAGGGCCTCAGGCATGCAAGGCAAGCACTCTACCACTGAGCCACCTTCCCAGCCCCATTTTTCTTTACTTTCTTGTTCCATAAACCAACATTTCTCCTCATCAGCTATATTTTCCCTTGCTTCTATATTAGCCTGACATTAGAACAAGCATATTTTCTTCTTTTTTTTTCTGTTGGTCATGGGGCTTGAACTCTGGGCCTGGGAACTGTCCATGAGCTCTTCAGCTCAAGGCTAATGCTCTACCACTTGAGCCACAGTGCCACTTCCAAGCTTGACATTAAAATATGACCAACTTTGCCTCACCTTTCCTTTTTTTCAGGTTTTGCTCTAGGATGTAAATTCACAGACTTCCTTCCTTCCTTCCTTTTTTCCTTCCTTCCCTCCTTCCTACCTTCCTTCTTTCCTTCCTTCCTTCCTTTTTTCCTTTTTTCCTTCCTTCCTCCCTTCTTTCCTTTCTTTTCTTTTCTTGCCCCAGTACTGGGGCTTAAACTCCATGCCTTGTATTCTCACTTTGCTTTTCTGCTCAATGCTGGTGGCTCTACCTTTTGAGCCACAGCTCCACTTCTGGCTTTTTGCTGGTTAGTTGCAGATAAGAGTCTCTTAGACTTTTCTGTTCTGCCTGGCTTTGAACCATGATCCTCTGATCTCAGCCTCCTGTGGCTAGGATTATAGTGTGAGCCACCAGCATTCGGCTACAGTCTTTATTCCAACATCTTTTTTTTCTCTTCTTCAATGTGCAACTGGGGATCCCCCTCTTTTATTTGATCATTCATTGACATTGATTTCTACATAGTAGGAAGAAATGTTATAGTACAGAGTCTTTGAAATATTTTTTTTATTTTTTGTGGAAGTAGGGAAAACAAAGTAGTTTTTTTTGTTTGTTTTTTTGTTTTTTTTTTTTTTTTTTTTTGTCGGTCGTGGGGCTTGAACTCTGGGCCTGGGCGCTGTCCCTCAGCTCTTCAGCTCAAGGCGAGCGCTCTATCACTTGAGCTACAGCGCCACTTCCGGTTTTCTGGTGGTTTATTGGAGATAGGAGTCTCACGGTCTCTCCTGCCCGGGCTGGCTTTGAACCACGATCCTCAGATCTCAGCCTCCTGAGTAGCTAGGATTACAGGCGTGAGCCACCAGCGCCCGGCAGTAGTGTTTGTTATATGACATGACACACTAGAGGAAGAAGCAAAATATGAACTGTGTGGTCCAGGCTGAGCTTTAGATTTAACTAGAGGAGGAATTAGCAGGGATGAAAGGTATTAAACAGAATAACAAGTACTCAGCATTGCTACTAAACAGTCCTGGTCATAAGCGTGGTCTGCTTGATTATGCCAGGATGGTCAGACAGGGCCTGGTCACCCTAAGAAAAGCATCAGTATTTGGGGAACAGTTGTGATTCTGGTCACAAGATCTTATCCATCAGGCCTGCCCTTCCTGGATTGCAAGGTGACTGCAGAGAGAAGGGCTGATATTAAAGTACATAGAGAATGGAGGCAAGGATGCCAGGTTCTTTTGGTACCCTTTGGGAATTTGTAGGCCCAAATGAAGAGCCCATACGTTTCAGCAAAATCTACATCTAAATACCTGTTAAATGATATTCGGCCCCCTGCTGTGTCCATGGTGAACTGGCACAGTTGATGCCTGCCTCCCACTTCTGAGGACAGAGAAAGTCTGGGGCCAGCATTTACTAGTTCACCAAGAGCTGGGCTGTGACATATTAACCCTGTAGCAACCTTGCAAAGTAGGGTTGATTATCCCTATTTGACAGGCTGGGAGCCTGAGACCCAGAGAGGTATAGTCATAGATTTGTTGTTGTTGTTGTTGTTTGCCAGTCATGGGGCCTGAACCCTGGGCCTGGCCGCTGTCCCTCAGCTCTTCAGCTCAAGGCTAGCGCTCTACCACTTGAGCCACAGCGCCACTTCTGGCTTTTTCTGCTTATGTGGTGCTGAGGAATCGAACTCAGGGCCTCATGCATGCAAGGCAAACACTCTGAGCCACCTTCCCAGCCCCGATTGTTTAAGGTCCTATGGCAAGTAAGGGTGAGGTGAGCTTCAGGCTCAACTTTCTCTTCAGAGTCCCTTAAGGTTTTGAAATACTACAGCCCTGGATATGTGTGCATGAGTGTGTGTGTGCATGTGTGTGCATGTGTGTGTGTGTGTGTTGGTACTTGGGCTTGAACTCAAGACCTGGGCACTATACTTTAGCTTTTTCATTCAAGGCTGGTGTTCTATCACTTGAGCCACAGCTCTACTTCCTGTGTGTGTGTGTGTGTGTGTGTGTGTGTGTGTGTGTGTGTGTGTGTGTGTGTGTGTGTGTGTGTGTGTGTGTAATTGGAGATAAGAGCCTCATGGACTTCTTTTCTTTTCCTTCCTTCTTTCCTTCCTTCTTTTCTTTCTTTCTTTCTTTCTTTCTTTCTTTCTTTCTTTCTTTCTCTGAGCCTCTCTGTTTTCAAGGCTAGCACTCTACCACTTGAGCCACAGAGCCACTTCTGGCTTTTTCTGTTTATGTGGTACTGAGGAATCAAACCCAGGACTTCATGCATGTTAGGCAAGCACTGTACCACTAAGCCACATTCTCAGCCTGATTATGGACTTATTTTTATACCTGGGCTGGCTTCAAACTGAGATAATCAGATCTTAGCCTCCCGAATAGCAAGGATTATAGGCATGAGCCATGGGTACAGGTTGCAGCCCTGTATTTTAATCTGACTCCATCATTTGCTGGTGGAGTAACCTTGGGAAAGTTATTTAACCTTACAAGTTTACATTTCTTCATTTGTGAAGTAGAGCTCATAAATATATTTAAGGCAGGGAGCTGGTAGCTTATGCCTGTAATACTAGCTACTCAGGAGGCTGAGATGTAAGGATAACGGTTTGAAGCCAGCCAAGACAGGAAAGTCCATGAGACTCTTATCTCCAATTAAAAATCAAAAGCTGGCAGTGGAGCTGTGTGCTAGCTTTGAGCAAAAAAAGCTCAGGGACAGCTCTAGTACTAGCCCTAGGACTAGAATTAATTCTTTTTAGTTTGAAAACCCATTTATAAGTTTATAGAATCTTTTAAAAAGCAAAATGTGAAAGCCTAGAGAGCATCCATTTTTCACACAGGCTGAGTCCTAAAGTACAAAATAGACTTCTAGGTGGGTGGCAGTAGACATGAAGAATTGCAGACTTTCTAGTTCAACCCCCTCATTTTTTAGATGGGAAAAATGAGGTGGAAAGAAGTGACAAGTGAGGGGTTGTTGTAATTCTATAGAGCTGGCAGCAGAGCCCGCGCCTGTGACAGCATCCATGGGACTCATTTCTCAGGTGCTTCTCAGATTCCCAGTACTCTTCCACTCCCCTATTCCAAGGCACCACATTAGCTTGCTCTGATCCACATCCTGTGATGTGAGTACTTTTCTGGCTTCTGAACTCCTAGTTCCTCAGCCCTGGCCAAATGACCTTTGCATATGACCCTCATCCCTCTGGGTTGTGGTGCTCTTCACTCTTCTTCTCTGCCATCATATTCTGCTGAAGTCAGGGGATAGCTATGTCCCAATGGTCTCCCTGAGTCCCAGATGAACTGGGCCAGCAAGTATGGAGCTCACAGTGTTATCTGGAAATAAGTTGGGGAGACAGGTATCAGTGCCTGTGATTTGCAAAACTTGCAAAATGCCTCTGTGCTTTACCTTTGGATCTAAGCCTTGACTAGGCTCAAGAGTTTTCTGGCAGAAATCTAGTGACCTGGTCTATAGACTATGTAGCTATTGGTGATGGAAAAGAGCAAAGAGCAAAAGAAGAGAAATCAGATTAATCTGGCTTTGAATCTGAGTTCTGCCAATTCCTACTTTGGTGGATAGTGAATGAGATTATTTTTGCTCTGTGCACCTAAGTTTTCTGTACATTGGGAGTATAGCACGAATTTCTTGGGAGAGAGAAGTCTGGAGGCTATGAATGCTGTAAGTAAAGTGCTGTTGTATATAAGATATGGAACAAGCAGAACTCATTCCATTGACTTCTTTCACATGGCCTCAGGATTCCCATGAGCCTTTCAGCCACCATCTTTTTTCCCCACAAATAAATCACCTTTAATAGATATTAGTTATTTAATAATAATTTATTTATCTATAATTTATTTATTTATATAAATATTTTATATTTATATATCACCTTCTTTGAGAACTTTGAGTGCATTATAGATACTATCTCAAATTAATCCCTACAACAACCCTTTGAGGTAATTACTGCTATTTTACAAGGCAGGGAGACTGAAGCACAGAGAGGTTATGTGTTTTGCCCAAGATCACACAAAGGTCACTGAAGAGCCAGGACTCAAGCACCTTAGCCTCCTAGCTCCCAGCCAAATACCTTCAATGAAAACAACCTTTAAAGAGAGTCTCAAGAGTAGTATGTTTTAGAATATTTACGTTTAGTTATGATAGTTCATAGACATCCTTATTCCAATATACAAAATAATGGGCAGCTATCTTAACAAACATGTACATAATTTACAACTCAAACCTGCCCTCATTCAATCCCAGCCCACCAACAGGAACCTCACGTCTTTCCTTCCTTCCTTCCTTCCTTCCTTCCTTTCTTTCTTTATTTTATTTATTTTATGTTTATTTTTTGATTGTTTGTGGGGCTTGAACTCTGGGCTTGAGCGCTGTCCCTCAGCTCTTCAGCTCAAGGCAAGTGCTCTACCATTTGAGCTACAGCGCCACTTTCAGTTTTCTGGTGGTTTATTGGAGATAGGAGTCTCACAGTCTTTCCTGCCCGGGCTGGCTTTGAACCGAGATCCTCAGCCTCCTGAGTAGCTAGGATTACAGGCGTGAGCCACCAGCACCCAGCTTCTTTCTTTCTCTTTCTTCCTTCCTTTCTTCCTTCCTTTCTTCCTTCCTTCCTTCCTTCCTTCCTTCCTTCCTTCCTTCCTTCCTTCCTTCCTTTCTTTCTTTTTCTCTCTCTTTCTCTCTTTCTTCCCCCCCCCCTCTTTCTTTCTTTCTGGTCAGTTGTGGGGCTTGAACTCTGGGCCTGGGTACTGTCCCTGGGTTCTTCAGCTCAAGGCAAGCATGCTACCACTTCAGTTACAGCTCCACTTCCTGGGCCACTTTTCTTTCTTTCCATACAGGGTTTGGGTTGGCAGAGGTGGAGGAGGGGAGATATAGGTAACATTTCTTATAGTAAATAAGTAATGTGACCCATCATCAATCACCTTCTTTATGTCTGCCCAAGGTACTTGTGTTACTTGACACAGTACAGTGATAGTCAACAAACACTTGTTGACAGTAATATAATTCATTCTTTCTTCTGAGGTTCCAAAAAAGATGTGCTTCTTGCTCTCTCAGAGGTTAAAAAGAAATTGAGGAAATATTCACATAATGAGACATTTTCAACTTAAGGATCAGAATTGCCCGTGCTGGTGGTTCATGCCTGTAATCCTAGCTATTTAGGGGGCTGATAGGTTCTGGAAGCATAGTTTGAGGCCAGCCTGGACAGAAAAGTTTCAAGAGATACTTGTTATTCTAGCTCCTGGGAAGCCACTGGAATTAAGTGGTGCAAGTGCATGCTGGGTAGAAGTGAGATCTTATTTCAAAAATAATAGACAAAAGTCAGAACTGGAAAGCCTGGCACCTGTGGCTCACGTCTATAATCCTAGCTACTCAGGAAGCTGAGATCGGAGGATCTCATTTGAAGCCAGCCTGGGGAGGAAACTCTGTGAGACTCTTATCTCCAATTAGCCACTAAAAAAGCCAGAAGTGGCGCTATGGCTCAAGTGGTAGAGCATTAACCTTGAGCAAAAAAGCTCAGGGACAGCACCCAGGTCCTGAATTCAAGCCCCAGGACTGGCACAAATAAAATTAGGGTTGGAGGCATGGCTGAGCAGTAATAGCACTTGCTTAGCAAGTGTGAAGCCAAATCTCAATAGATCAAAAAAAAGAGAGACAGATCACAATAAAGTTAATGTGTACACATGCACCTGTACCTGCGTGATTCTTCATAGAAAACTGAATGGTGGGTCAGGTTGAATCTTTAAGAACTTACAAATAAGCCAGAAGAACAATGGTTAGAAGTTATATTTCAGGTTGAGAGAAATATACAGGAGTAAAATCAAATATCACCTGGTGAGGGTGTGTGGCAAGGCCTAATTGTATTAGAATCAGCTATGAACCTAGTTTAAACTGGAGCACAACTGCATATTATTCTAATTTGAGATGAAGATTCTGATTTAGGGCTGGAAGACTAGGCCTGAGCACATGTGGCAATTCTGAAGCGTATTAAAGATACTTTTGAACAATTCTTTTATTTTTTTTTGGTCAGTTGTGGGGCCTGAACTCTGGGCCTGGGCGCTGTCCCTCAGCTCTTCAGCTCAAGGCGAGCGCTCTACCACTTGAGCCACAGCGCCACTTCCAGCTTTTTTCTTTTTGCTTATATGGTGCTGAGGAATTGAACCCAGGGCCTCATACATGCAAGGCAAGCACTCTACCACTGAGTCATTTTCCCAGCCCTGAACAATTCTAATTAGAAGACAAAATTCAAGGGAAAAGCAATGGAGAGATAGGAGCAAACTGTCTGAAAATGCCTTTTATTCCATGCTATGGATCTGCATTTCAGCCTATGAGACCGCAGAGTACCTCCTAAATGCATCCCAGAACCACCACCACCACCATTGCCAGCAGTACCTGGAAACTTGGAAATGTGAATTCTCCTGGCCCAGAATAACAAAACCATAGACACTGGGAACTAGGAAACATTTGAGGTGCTACTGGCGTTTCAAAAGAGTTCCACAGGTGACATTGCAAAGGATAATCTAGAAAATGCCACACTAGGAATGAGAATACTAAAAAGGTGATCAGCCAGAAGGGGTTTGATGGCACTGAACAATTGCCAGAGAAACAGTCTTATTTATACTTATTTATTTATTTATTTATTCATTCATTCATTTGGTGCCAGAACTGGGGTTTGAACTCAGGGGCTCATACTGTTACTTGACTTTTTGTGCAAGGCTTTACTACTTGAGCCACATCTCCACTTCTGGTTTTCTACTAGTTGGTTGGAGAGATAAATCTCACAATCTTTTCTGCCTGGTCTAGCTTTAAGCCTTGATCCTCAGATCTCAGCCTCCTTACTTTAGCTTTCTACCCTTTTAGGAAAGGCTGACTGTGCTGTATGAGATATGCTGGCTGGCCTGGGTCAGATATTGTAGTTCACCTGGGTACTGGAACCCAGGATTGTGTCCTGGCCCTGCTGATGACACTTCACCTTTTATTGCTCAGTCAACATGTCTGATCCCCCAAGGGGACAGTGGATGCCAATCTTAAGAGGCCTGATTCTCAATAGATTGTCAAGTGCCAGCTCATTGAACATACTGCATGCTCTATAGAGAGAAGCGAGAAACTGTCCTGCCAGCCAGATCATGGAGTGAGAGAAGATTTTAAAAAATTCCAGCTGGGTGTCAGTGGCTCACACCTATAAGTCTAGCTATGCAGGAAGCTGATCTGAGGACTGTGTTTCAAAGCCAGCTCAGGCAGGAACATTTGTGGGACTCTTATCTCCAATTAACCACCAAAAAGCCAAGGTGGAGCTGTGCCTCACGGACTAGAGCATTAACTTTTGAGTGAAAAATCTCAGGATAACACCCAAGCCGTGAGTTCAAGCTCCAATACGGGAATAAAAGAAGAATCATTTCTGGCAATAACTTTTTCTTATTTTGTCTTGCACATAGTAAAGGTTTCTATAAAGCATATACCTAATCTCTTTTCATGACTAATGAATGGCATGTTTAATACATTGAAAGCTAGAAGAATCTTTCTCATTTAAGATGAAGTGCTAAATTTTTAGGATCTTAAGCTGTCATTACTAGGTGTTCTCAATTACAATTTTACCCCAAGGGGAACTTTGGCAATATCTAGAGACATTATTAGTGACTACAATTGGAGGGGGGGTTGTGGCTGGTGACTGATAGATCAGAGATGCTACAAATATCCTATAACTCTTTTTTTTCTTTCTTTTTCTTTTTCTTGGGATTCCAAATGGAACCATGCCTCCAACCCTATTATAATTCCTAAGATACCTTCCAAACAAGTGTCATGGGTACTGGGTTGAGAAATCTTTTCTAGGCAACTCTGGGATCACAGGAGTCCTCAACAATAGTTGAGGCCGTTACAGCTCAAATTCAGAGATATTGTCCTGACTGCATGCCTAAGAATCCTAGAAATAAGTGAACCCAAGGTGGATGTTCCTGTGATACTGAGAGAAATAAGGTATGGAGGGCACTGGTGGCTCCATGCCTGTAATCCCAGCTACTCAGACAGTTGACAACTGAGGATCACATTTCAAAGTCAGCCCAGGCAGAAAAGTCCACAGACTTTTATTTCCAGTTTACCATCAAAAAGCCAGAAGTAGGGGCTGGGAAGGTGGCTCAGTGGTAGAGCGCTTGCCTTGTATGCCTGAAGGCCCTGGATTCGATTCCCCAGCACCACATAAGCAAAAAGAAAAAACCCGGAAGTGGCGCTATGGCTCAAGTGGTAGAGCGCTAGCCTTGAGCTGAAGAGCTGAGGGACAGCGCCCAGGCTCAGAGTTCAGGCTCCATGACAGGATCCAAAAACAAACAAACAAAAAAAGCGAGAAGTAAAATTGCTCAAGTGGTAGAGCACCAGCCTTGAGTGGAAAAAGCTAAGCACCCAGGCCTTGAGTTCAAGCCTCCAGTACACACACACACACACACAAACACACATACACACAAGATGTAGGAGACTGGTACTTCCTGTGGCTGTAGAGAATGGTTTCTTAGGTAGTAAACATGACCAACTATACTCTTGGGAGCCTGCTGGAGATGGGAGAGGAGAAGCAGGCACAGTCTAAACTGTCTCTGTCCTGGCATGAAGACAGAACTAGTGTATGCACACATGCCGCCTAAGCAAGCTTTCTGAGAGGGAGGGTTGAAAGGTCATATGAGTTGTGTAGGTACCCACTCACTCTAAGAATTCGACTAATATCCAATATCTCTATCGTACACTTGTTGTAAGGTGAGAAAATGGAGAAGCCACATTTTGAGAGTGTTAGCCCAATGAGCTCCCTTCCCATAGCTCAGTACACTCTTTCCCCTCTCCACAGCTTAGCATGCTCCTTTCCTAGGCAACACTAGGCCCATTTAGTAAAGGCAGTCACTAATCAGCCTCCAACCCTCCTTTACCTTGAGATGGCACTCCTCTAGGGAAGCTATAAAGCAGCAACAAGATCCCCTTAGACCCAGACCTTCAAGTCTGGGCAGCTGCAAGACCCCTTATCTACTACTTGAGCAGCAGCCATAAACCCTAATCCACACATCCACTCCAGGGTCTCTGCCTCCTAGTCCCTCCTAGCCTCAGTAGGTT
Organism: Dipodomys merriami; assembly: GCF_024711535.1. Taxonomy (NCBI): domain Eukaryota; kingdom Metazoa; phylum Chordata; class Mammalia; order Rodentia; family Heteromyidae; genus Dipodomys; species Dipodomys merriami. The sequence continues at coordinate 57,800,575 of NW_027203381.1, forward strand.
ATATAGGTCACTTCAGACAATAGCCCGCACTTCTTCTCACGCTTCTCCTGTGGGAAGGGGTCTTGCCGATCCCTTTACAGGCAATAAACCTTTTCTTTGTTCTTTGTACCTGGATGTCTGCATGATTTTCTGGCAAAGTCTAATATAGTGTAACAGAGAGGTTGAATCTCGGTGTCTTTATTAAAAGGCTGGGGACTGCATGGTGGATTCCTGTCTCAAAGACCAGCAGTCAGCAAATACATTTAACACTGTTAGAAAACTGAGCCATAGAGGCCAGAGAGGAAAGAAAGAACAAAAAACTATAACAACAAACCAATTCAGCTTCAATGGAGAGCTTAAATTGGGATGCCAATGTGACTGGAGAAGAGACAGGAGACAGGACACAAACAGGGAGGCATGTGGCATGGTGTAATGGTGTCTGAGCTGGTCTGGGCCTAAATAGGATCAAGTGGGGGGCGGGGAGGGGTGGGTGGCAGTCTCACAGGAAACTCCCAGTCCCAGGCACTGGATTTTTGGTGGGTTTAATAACCTATTGCCTAAGTACCTGCCCCTTTCTCTAGAGATTCAGGTAAGCCCCTCACCTGGAGAGGGGGGAATTTCACCTTCCCTCACCATGAAGAAAAGATGCCAAACCTTATATGGACATACTCAGGTACAAGCTCAAGTACCAGCAGAACTTTTTCCATCTAGAAAGATAGGCCTCAACTTTCCATATGGGGTTGTACTTAGAGGCTACTCAGAAGTGGGTGATTCAAGCTATTTAGGGAGGTAATCAACGCAGAATCAGAGCATTCTCTACTCAAAGCTTTCCTAAGGCGATGGCGTCTACATTTCTCTGGAGCAGAGCCCCCCCCCCAGCTCATCTTGAGCTTAGGTAGGCTTCTACATTCAATGAGTGGCCTCTCCCACCTCTAGGCTTTTTGGCACTGGGTGGTAGGCACCAGTATGGCTGTAAGACCCAGCCTCCTTATTTCATACTTATTCAGAGAGCGAAATAAGACAAGGAAGACAACACACAGATTACAATGCTGGTGCACTGTGAACGTTCAGCACATTTGTCATTAACTTTATTATCAGAAGTAGCAACAGAAGCAGCAACAATAATAGCACTTGAGATTACCTGAGCTCAGGAAGGGTTGAAGCCAGATAAACTGAGGGCCCATGTCCTGTTTTTCCTGCCTTCATTGTCTCAATATCGTAGCAACTGAATCTGCTTTTTAGTCCAATCTATAGGCTTACATATTTTATTTTCAGTCACCCTCCACAAAAGCAAGATACAGAATCAATGCAAGCAAGCCCCTTCAGCAGGGCTTGAAGCTAACTCTCCTTTCCTGCATCCAACAGCTGGAAGGTAGCCCATTCTATCTATGGCATGCTGGCATGTCTCTCTTGGAAGTCCTCTGGCTGGTCAGCCAAGAGTCCAGCACCTCAGACTTTGTACTCAATTTCTGCTGAATTACTTAGTCATTCTCAGCCCCACCTCCAGAAGCAGAGAACTATCCTTTATGTAATAACCCATTTTTCTAGTTCATCCCCTAAATCTCTGCCTTGTATTCTTGTCCCAAATCAAAGGTCTTAAGATCTCATTTGCTACTGTCTCAGTCTTTGGATCTCACTTGCTTCTCGGATAAGCCACTGTGGTATCTGGCCTTCCCCACAGGTTCAGGAGCACACCTGTGGTTGACTTGCTTTAAGGGACGCTGGACATTGCGCCACCTGGCTTCCCAGATTGGAAAAGCAGCTATAACAAGGCTGGTTGCTCTGAACAGTTTCTAGTACCAGTCACTGTTGATGCTGCCAAATGCTAACTGGCTTCCTGGCTAAACCCTTTCAAATCACAAAAACAAGCTTTAGACTTGGAGTAAGTTTTCCAAATTTCCTTTGCCGTAGCCCCTATTCTCCATTGACTCCAGTACTTCTAGCTACCTTTATCTCTTTCTCCATTTCTTCCTTTCCCTTCAGCCTTTGCCTAAGGTTATTCAGGTTTCCAAAGCAGGGAAGAAATTACTTGTAGAGCAGGTAGGGCTAAGGGGTTGTAGTGCTAGAGCAAACCTCCTACACTTTCCTACTTGAGCCTTTCATTCCTATCTTTCTTACCACCTTCTGTCTAGGGCAGTCACAATCCATTATGAACAAAGTATCTTTCATGCTCTAGGTCTGACCCTTCTTGTTTGTACAAGGAAAACATTTTCAAGATTTCCGGGAAGTATAAGTAAATACTTAATATAAAAATGTTCCAATTTGCTAGGCACCAGTGGCTCACAAATGCCACTAATATTGCTACTGGTTGACACCTAGCCCTATTCACAATAGAAAACAACTTTACTTTCTTGATTTTATGGCTTTCATTATGTACAACGTAAGAAGTAAGGAGAATATTGGCTTGGGGAGAATGAATTAGAAATGCAGAGAAACTGGAAAGAGAAAATCTAGGTAGAAGTTACTGGAAAATACAGACAATAGACAATAAAGCAAGCTTTATATTTTGATATTTAGAATAATCCCCAATGCCAACAAAAGCTGTACTTTCCTACTCCTTACCAAATCTTGACCAAATATTGTCACCTTTCCAAATCTGCAGATTCTCTGGCCTTGGAATGATATAAACTTAATTTTCTTCTGTAAACGCTTCCTTTTTTTGTTGTTGGTCATGGAGCTTGTACTTGGGGCCTGAGCACTGTCTCTGAGATTTCAGCTCAAGGCACTGTCCCTCAGTTCTTCAGCTCAAGGTGAGCACTCTACCACTTGAGCCACAGTGCCACCCCCAGTTTTCTGGTGGTTAATTGGAGATACGTCTCACAGACTTCCCTACCTGGGCTGGCTTTGAATTGCCATCCTCATGTCCCAGCCTCCTGAGTAGCTAGGATTATAGGCACGAGCCACCAGCACCTGGCTTTTGTTTGTTTGAGACCAGGACTTGAACTCAGTACTTGATGTTTTCACTCATTGGCTAGCACTCTACCAACTGAGCCACACCTCGAACCTTGACAGTTTCTTACTAAAACAAGCTATTTTGTTACTGATCTCAACACAGAGCTTCCAAATAGGATATGTATTCCCCAGTCTTGGCTTAACTGTCTTCCCGCCTGCCTGGAGCCTGGATGACATATCTGACTAGGGGCAAATCAGCACACTCTGCTGTGACTTCTTTAACCACAGCCTCTCACTAGGAAGTAACCAGCTAACTCAAGCAGTATTCAAAAACCAGGAACCGAGATGTGGTCTGAGCCCCTCTACATTCAAGGCATGATGGGACTTCTGATTACTCTCCAAAAAACAGTCAAAGGAGTGTAGAAGAGCTGGCTTGCTATGAAAGAGAGTACAAGGCCCTGATTAAAGCCCATTACTGGCAAATTAAAAATATAGTTTTAAGCTGGGTGCTGTGGCTCAAGTCTATTATCTCAGGAGGCTGAGATCTGAGGATCATGGTTCAAAACCAGCCCAGGGAAGGGGAGTCTATGACATTCTTATCTCCAATAAACTACCAAAAAGCTGGAAGTGGAATTGTGGCTCAAGTGGTAGAGTGCTAGCCTGGAGCAAAAAAAAAAGCTCAGGAATCACACCAGACCATGAGTTCTAGCCCTAGGACTGGCACCAAAAAAAAAAAATAGTGGCTGGGAATGTGGCTTAGTGGTAGAATGCTTGCCTAGCATGCATGAAGCCCTGGGTTTAATTCCTAAGTACCACATAAACAGAAAAAAGCCACAAGTGGCACTGTGGTTCAAGTGGTAGAGTGCTAGACTTTAGCAAAAAGGGCCCTGAGTTCAGTCCCCAGGACTGAAAAACAAACAAACAAAAACAAAAAAGACAGACAGACATCTAGATAGATAGATAGTGAAGGATTGACCCTCACCCTGTTTTCCCCAGTACATACTGACATCAGGCAAGCCACCAAAGATATGCCCAGACTGCCTGACACAGGCAGGGCAATCTACCTAAGCCTGGTCGTAAACATTCCATTGTGGGCCTCACGGCAAAGGCGCTCCCGCCCTAGACCTAAAGGTTTTGTTCATTAACTTCTGCCTCCTTACTCAGACCTCATAAAAACCCAACTCCTGTCCCACATCTTGGCACAGTCTCCAAACTCCCGGGAAGGCTGTGTCCCTCCCTGTTCTATCTCAATAAACAGTCCTCACCTGTGGAAGATCAAGTCCAGTTGTGTTGGTTTTTTTTTACAGATAGAGTTTTAAACTTTAATAGCTAACACATTTAAACCAGCAAGTTAATATAACTGGATGCCATGGAGTGATGTGACAAATTTGGATCAACTGATCATAATGGAAACATATGTAATTATAAGTACGTTGAGCTCAATTGCTGGTCATCAGAGGCTCTCAGGAGGCTGAGACCTGAGGATTGCCATTCAAAGCTAGCTCAGGCATGAAGATCTGTGAGATTCTTACCTCCAATAAACTTAAAAAAAAAAACAAACTGTGGCTTAAGTGGTAGAATACTAATTTTGAGTAAAAGAAGCTCAAGGAGTTCCCAGGCCCTAAGTTCAAGCCTCAGGAACAGAAAAAAAAAAAGAAAGAAAGAAAAGAAAAAAGAAAGAAAAAGAAAAGAATGCCCATCTACTCAAGTTTTGCTCATCTAAAGCAACATTCTACATCTGGAGAACTGAGAAGGAAAACAGGAATGACTCCAATCATTCTTGACTCATGTTTGAGTCATATCTAATATTCCTATAATGACCTTGACTCACTCTTGTTTTTAACAACATAAAAATCAATGCTGCAGCCCACACATATACGAATTACTAGTCAAGCTGTCTGCTTCTAAGAAACTGTGAGTACCCTGCTTTTATATGATGGAAATGAAAATTGATTAAAAAAGCTCAGTGGGGAGAGGGAGAATCCAGTTTTGTGGACAGGAGACTGAGATCCCTTCCGTGCTGAGCTCATGACTGTAAAGTCCGCTCCTGGATGGTGAGCGGACTCCACCCTCCTCGCAGCAAAGTCTCCGCCCAGTACCTGTGTTACCTAGGCAACTGGCACACCTGGAAGAGGTCACATCTGCATCCGCTGAGGTTACATCTGAATTTGATGTGGTCACACCTTTCTCCGTCCATACCCTAGATAAGGCCCACACACCCTCTTTCCCAGGCCTTTCCCAGCCACGTGGAGGGCCCACATGGCCTGGTGCCAGCCAGAACAATGAATAAACCTACCCTTTATCTGAATACCACATGCGTGGTGATTCTTACTCGGCCACCTCTTTTTAAAAACCTAACAATGACCTCCCTTACTGTGGACAGCATGCGATGTGACATGGGCAAGGGCCAAGGTGGAAGATGGCAGACTCCCCTGGAAATGTCACTCAGATGGGAGGGGGGCAGGAGCTCCTGGGCATCGATGGGATGATCGCATCCCAGTCTATGGAAGTCATTGTATTCTATATGAATTGAGGACTCCCTGGTGGACCTTTAGCCTTACTTGCTCTGTGATGCTCTTGATCTGAGGCTCTTTGAGAGTAAGAAGAAACCCTGGCTGGGAGCTGGTGACTCATGCCTCACTACTCAGGAAGCTGAGATGTGAGGATCTTAAAGCTAGTTGAGGAAGAAAAAACCATTATACTCTTATCTCCAATGAACCACCAAAGAGCCAGAAATGGCTGTGATTCAAGTGGTAGAACACCAGCCTTAAATGAAAAAGCTCAGGGACAGTGTCCAGGCCCTGAACTCAAGCCTTTGAACAGGAAAACAAACAAACAAACAAAACCCAGTATCTTCCTGCTCAGAGTGAACGTTCCCCTTACAAACAGGCTTCTGAGATAACAGTGGATTTGAGAAAGCCTTAGGAAAGATTTGGAGATGAATCTGCCCACAGTGCCTGTTTTGCCCAGTCTGTCCCTGATAGTGGCCAGCCTGCGGAGACCATCTTCCGCACCTACCTGCGGGTGGCCACCCCGGGCTCCCATCCATGCCTCGGGGTCTCCACTCCCTGCTGCTGCACTGCTCCAGCTCAAGGAGAGGCTGCCCCTCTGGGCCCTGTGAGGGGAATCGGACCTGGGGCTCGCCTCCACCAACCTGTCTGGTGAGGGAAGCCAGCACTGTCCACTCTGTCCTCTCTCCCTCCAGTGCTTCTCTGCTCTGCCTCCCTCCTTATCTGCCCCACCCCGGGAATCTTCCCAGTCCAAGGCTGGGTCTTTGTCCCCCATATGCGTGAAGGAGTCAGTAAATTCCTCTAAGTTTTATTTTTTTTGTTTGTTTTTTTGGGTCCGGTCACGGGGCCTGAACTCTGGGCCTGGGCGCTGTCCCTCAGCTCTTCAGCTCAAGGCTAGCACTCTACCACTTGAGTCACAGCGCCATTTCTGGCTTTTTTCTTTTTTTGCTTATGTGGTGCTGAGGAATCGAACCCAGGGCCTCAGGCATGCAAGGCAAGCGCTCTACCACTGAGCCATCTTCCCAGCCTTCCTCTAAGTTTTAATAGATGAATATTCTGAAGCTTAGATTTTAAGTAACACCCAAGGCCACATAATTGGTAAGTGGAAGGAACAGGTTTGGATCTCATGTTTGTATTGATTTTCTGTTTATTTTTCTATTCCTTTTTTTTTTTTTGGTGTGCTTAATAATATTCCTGGAAGATATAGAATTCAAACAATTGCATAATCTGGCTTTTAAACTTTGTAATGTTTATCATTTGTTAATATACATTAGTAACAGGGAGGTACTTGTGGAGGTGGGAGGGAAGGGATGGTAGGGGAAAAACAAAGGAGGAGGCAACAATGCTAGATAGGAAATGTACTCATGATCTTGCTCATGTAACTGTAACCTTTACAGTATTTTTACAATAAAAAACATACTATATATATACTATATATATATATATAGTATATATACTAGTAACTATGAATAAAGGTTAAAGGATTTGGTAACCTTTATTTCACAACTTTCATGTCTAGGTTGTACATGCTACTTCATATGGTATGTAATCTAAACCCTTATTGTTTTATAAATTAAAATATATTTTATTTATTGAAACTTAGGGATAAAGAATATCCACTAGTAGTGAAAAGTCATGAAACTTTAAGGCAGCAAATTTAGGACAATAATAGTTAATGAAGGTTTAACAATTATAGTGTTTCTTTGACATTTTTAATTTTAAATTAAAATTTACAAAGTTATATAATGGTAACATTAAACATTTTCAGTAGTGATGTTGATATTTCTTTCTTTTTTCTTTTTCTTTTTTTTTCCAGTTGTGGGGCTTGAACTCTGGGCCTGGGCGCTGTCCCTCAGCTCTTCAGCTCAAGGCTAGTGCTCTACCACTTGAGCTACAGCACCAGTTCCAGTTTTATGTTGGTTAATTGGAGATAAGAGTCTCAGGACTTTCCTGCTCAGGCTGGCTTTGATCTTTAGATCTCAGCCTTCTGAGTAGCGTGAATTACAAGCATGAGCCACCAGCACTCGGCTGATATATTGATATTTCTTTAAATATATATAGTTTAATGCATTTTATAGTATACTATACATTCAAGTGGGCTCAGTGGGCTATTAAAATATTGCCAAAAGAAAGACAATGCTTGTATTAAAAAACAAAGAGGTCACAGAAATGGAAGAACAAAGGGTGAAAGAATGCACTAGTGGTACACTCACTAGACACTATGTTGAAAATGAACTACACAGCTTGTGGTTGGAAACGGGAGAGGAAAAACCAGGGGAGAGTGAGGGAAGGAGTGACATTGTCCAAAAAGAAATGTACTCATTACCTGACTTAAGTGACTGTAACTCCTCTGTATATCACCTTTATAACAATCAATCAATCAAACAATGGGGAGCAATAATCACAGAGATATATTAAACACACTAAGAATGGATCACTTTTTGGTCACATGAATTTTGGGGATTGGCATTACAATTCTTTTTTACTTGTTCATTCATTTTTCCAGTGCTATCGATTGAATCCAGGGCCTCACATATAATTAGAAAGTGTTGTACTGCTAACCCACACCCCTACTGACAATTTTTGTGTGTGCTAGTACTAGGGCTTAAACTCAGGGCAGGATTAATATCCCTGAGCTTTTTTGCTCAAAGTTGACTCCTTACCACATAAGCCCAGCTCCACTTCTGCCTTTTTGCTAGTTAATTGGCGATAAGAGTTTTAGGAACTTTCCTGAGACTTGTGATTTTCAACTCTTAGCCTTCCAAGTAACCAGTATTACATGTGTGACCTACCTGTTCCAAACTTGATATAACAAGGTTTAAAACAGTTATGTGTGTGCTTAACACTTAACAGCTATTTGTCTTACTTAATGCTGTTTGTTACCTAAACAGGGCATGCTATGCTAATACTTGGAGTAGTGGCTTACAGCTGTGATTGTAACATGCTAGAAATGTCAGCAGGCCTACCAGGTAGCACAGCCATCAATTTGGAGATGATTTGTAGACTTCAACACCGGGAATTAGCTACCACCTGAAATATTCTAATGTTTTGACTGGGTTTACGCTTGTCAGATCATGAATATGAAGAGATGCTAGAACTTGTGTTGCACATCCAGATGACTCATCAACAAAAAAGGAGAAAAGAAGTCATTTACTTCAAAGTGAGACTGTGTTTATAACAAATGTAACAAAAATAGAAATTGGCACACATGCCAATGTGAAGATACTGATCTCAAATCAGAAAAATTATAACCCTGAGAGTGTATGTCAATTGTCAAAGCTGCTGGCAGAATGGAACAGCATGTATCTTTAATGACACACTTGTTTTCCCCCTTGCTGGTATTGGGTTTCAAATCAGGGACACTTCCTTACTAGGCTTGTTTGCTCAGCTGGTGCTCTACTACTTGAGCTACTCCTACAGCACAGCTTTTTTTTTTGGTTATTTTGGAGATAGTCTCATGGACTTTCTTTCCCTTAGGCTGGCTTTGAATCACATCCTCTGATCTCAGCCTACTGAGTAGGTAGGATTACAGGCAGGAGTTACTGGCACCTGGTTTCAGAATCCTTTATACCATTGTTATACCACATGAACTTATTGTTGTTCAATTTGTCCCATGACAAGTATAAAGTAGTGCTAATAGTTGAGGAAATGTACAATGTACAATCCATTTTGCATCAAAGAGACTTTTTTGAACTAATTAGGTTGGAGACACACTTGTAGAGTAATAGTTCCGTAAATTATACCTTTTATCCATATACATGTGGGCTACATCTATATTTTTCCTGATATTCAAATTTCTTCATCTACTCCTGTGAAGTCTATGAACCTAATCTTGGAAATAATGTAAAATAAATCTTTCAGTATTAAAATATGCTTGTCAAAATTAAAACAATAAACTTATTTCTATAGCTCTGATATTAATAAACTGCTACATTTCAAGCCATTTCATTATTTACTACAATTCATAACTTTAGTATTCATGGAATAAGCACTGAACTATCTTTTGTTCCCCAAATTACATGGGTTTGGTATACCATGTTAGTTGTCAAAGGATTTTTAGGAAACAACTTCATAATACAAAAAATAGCCATCTTAAAACAGCCCATGCTGTTACATTAAAATTACTCTCACAGGAATAATTAATATCCATGCAACATACATCTTAGATACTTGAGAGTAGTAGAGAGGAGAGGTGAACCTGTCTAGCATTCTTCCTGCTGCTGCTGATCTTCGATTTGAAAGTAAATATACTGAAGTCATTCGAAGTGAGTTCTCTCTAGCTTCTTCAAAATTTACCTAGCTTTTTTCCTCCTCTTCCTTTCCCCTAAACAATTTCTACATTTGTGACCTTGAGTTTTTTCCACTGAACTTTGTGTGTGTGCGCATGCACGCGTGTATGTGTGTACCAGTCCTGGGGCTTGAACTCAGAGGTTGGGTGCTGTCCCTGAGCTTTGGTGCTCAAGGATAGCACTCTACCACTTGAGTCACAGCCCCACTTCTGGCATTTTGGTGCTTAATTGGAGATAAGAGACTCATACATTTTCCTGTCCAGGCTGGCTTTGAACCAGAATCCTCAGATGCTACCTAGCCTCCTGAGTAGCTAGGATGACAGGCATGAGCTGCCAGTACCTGGCTCTACCATTCCTCCTCTTCCTTCTTTGTTGTCATTATCATCTTTTTTGATTATTGTGGTCACACTCGGTTTAGGATTAAGAATTCTAGAACCCTCTTGAATGATACAAAACTAATATTCTATAATATTTGAATATTTTAAGTGTTCCCATCTACAGTATTTTTTGTTTTTGTTGTTCTTGTTGTTTTGTTTGGGGAATTTGAACTCAAGGGCCTTACATTTGTTAGGCAAGTACTCTACCACATGAGCCACACCTCTAACCAGGTTATTTTGGAGATGGGGGTCTCATACACTTTTGTGCCTGGGTTGGCTTCAAATTTCAATCCTCTGCGAATTTCAGCCTCCTGAGTAACAGGGACTATAGGCAGGAGCCACTGGACACCTTTCTGCCTAGCACACTAGGATCTTCAGGTTGGAGAAACTCAGGAAGAAGATGTGTCCTTGTACCTTTGGATCTCAAAGAGCTGACTGAAGCCCCACATCTACTACAACTTATTGGCCAGGACAGGTTTTGTAAACTCCATTTCCAAGTTGGGTTATGGGGGAGCTCAATCCTGTCTCAGAAGCATAGCATGAACAAATTACCTGGCATGGTCCCAGCCCTCTGTTACTCCCTCATCAGGTAGACACCACATTGGGCTTCCATGTTGAGAGGTGCCCAGGGTCAGCTTGGTGGTGGCAGTTAATGGCATTGTCCGGGAGGTGCTTGTGTGCAGGGTGACATCAACAGGTTTGTTTTCAGGCCAGCTCCCACAAACACATGTGTGAAATTGTACTGCAGCTCTGCCTGACTCAATACCCCTCATGCTGGGACTCAAAAGGGATGTGTAAGTAATTTCTCAGATAAAATTCTCACAAGCCATCTGGCAGGCCCAGTTCTTTGTCATTTAACAAATAGGGAAACCAAAGCTCAGCACAGTTGTAGGTCATGAGCTACTTTGCTTGTGATCTTTGGTATCAGCAAAGCAGAACAGACCAAGTAATGTGAGCTATGGGAAACAGCAGCCAGGAATTTAGAAATAAACACTTGATTGGTGGATAACTGGATTAAAAGCACATAAGCCCTATTGTGGTTTTAAAACTCATGCCCCCTCATAAGCTTCTATGTTTAATAGGAAGGAAAAAAAGCTGGGGGGGGGGTGAGGGTGGGGGAGAAAGTTCTGCTGCTCCTCTGACTTTGCCCTTGTGCCTTGCCTGATTAGCGTGTGTGGGACCATGCCAGGAAGTCTTAAAAAAGACGCTTATTCTGGAAAAATGACTCTGCTGGGCACAAAAAAGTGTTTATAATATATATCAAGGATGTACATCTATCTGTTTTAAAGGGGAATGTGGTAGAATCTATCCTTAGTTTAAAAGGAAGTCCAGATAGTAAGAATCCAGATTTAGTAGGATAGCCTTGAAATCTCTCAGCCCAGTGGATGAAGCGATGTAACTTCAAGGATGATAGAATGCTCTAGGTGTCAGAACAAAGGGAAGTACTTAGCCAAAGGTAATGTTTTTTGTTGTTGTTCCAGTACTGGGGCTTGAACTAAGGGCCTGGTGCTGTCCATTAGCTTTTTTTATTTTTTTTGGATCCGGTCGTGGGGCCTGAACTCTGGGCCTGAGTGCTGTCCCTCAGCTCTTCAGCTCAAGGCTAGCTCTCTACCACTTCCGACCACTTCCGACTTTTTCTCTTTTTGCATATGTGGTGCTGGGGAAGCGAACCCAGGGCCTCATGCATGCAAGGCAAGCGCTCTACCACTGAGCCACCTTTCTAGCCCTCTGTTAGCTTTTTTGCTCAAGGCTGGCACTCTTCCACTGAGCCACATCTCCACTGAGGAATGAGGATTGAAGTCAACCTGGGCAGAAAAGTCTGTGAAATTTTGTCTCTATCACAAGCCAGAAGTGGAGGTATGGCTCAGGTGGTAGAGTGTTAGCTTGACAAAAAAAAAAAAAAAAGCTAAGCAAGAGCATGAATTCAAGCCTCAGTACTGACACTAAAAAAAAGAAATTAAAAAATTAAAATAAAATTTGAAATCTCTTAAATAGTGATCTTCTGTAAGGCAGCAATTTTTCCCAGTTACTTATTTACTGTTTTATTTAAAAAAAAAACTATTCATTAGTGTATATTAATTGTAGGGGTTGCACTGTGACTTTTCCATCATATAGTTGTATAATGTACATTGATAGAATTTACCCTATCTATTGCTCTTTCTTACCCAAACTTTGCCCACATCCTTATTTATTTTCACACTGCAAGTGTCACCCTGTTGGGAATCTTTATAATACTTTGGTCCTGAACACACAGGCACAATGCCTATGTCCATCTGATCACATAAAATAATACGTATCGAAATGAACTCCAGGAAATGGAAGGAGTTTTTTTTTTTATTCATTGCTGGTTTTGCTTTCTTTTTTTTTTTTTTTATCTTTTTTTTTCACTTGAGCCACAGCGCCACATCTGGCTTTTTCTTTTTGCTTATGTGGTGCTGAGGAATCGAACCCAGGGCCTCATGCGTGCAAGGCAAACGCTCTACCGCTGAGCCACCTTCCCAGCCCCCTTTTGTCTTTTTTGTTCATTTATCTCTCTTTGTGAGGATAATGGAGGACATAGAAATGGAGAGGCAAAGGATGAACAAATGCAGCAGTGGTCCTTACTAGACACTATGTTGAAAATGAACTATACAACTTGTGGGAGGATGGGGGAAAAATGGAGAGAGAGCAAGGGAAGAGGTGACATTATCCAAAAAGAAATGTATTCATTACCTGACTTATGTAACTGTAACCACTCTGCACATCACCTTTATAATAACAATAACAAATTATATATATATATATATATATATAATTTGGTGACTCATCTGTCAAAGCCACAGCCTTAGGTTGGGAGTGTGAAGAACAGGAGCCAGAATTACGTGTATGGTAACATCTTTCCTTTGAGTTTCAGGCTTCTGATATAATTTTAACTGAGTGAAATACTAACTTGTTCAGCCTCTTTATACATCTTCAGTTAAGGTTGCAATAATAGATACTAATAAATAGGCATTTTACAATTTTTAAAAGTTCCTTGAGCTCCCATTCTTCAAGATCTACACTTCTCAACTCTAAATCTAATGAAAGTGATACATTTTGACTATCTTTAAAAGATACCTCTAAATTAGATCTTAGGCAAAAAAACAGAAGTAGCACTGTGGCTCAAAGTGGTAGAGCACTAGCCTTAGGCAAAAGAGCTCAGGGACAGCACCCAGGCCCTGAGTCAAGCTCCACAACTATTATAAATAAATATATATATATATATATATATATATATATACACACACACATATATTTAAGTAGTTAAACAAAGGAGTTAAAAAATAAAAAAATTAGATGTTAGGAAATGAATATTACTACTAACAACTATAGGCATAATCTGACATTCTTTATTTCAGCTCAAAAGTAATTTTAGCTGGGCTGTGTTTCTTAACGCTTTGAGTTTTCTTGGCCTTTCTAGTTCCCTACTGTGATCAATGAATGATTGACATCCAGGCATGTGGATGAACCCAGATGGATGTTTGTAAGTTAATAAAATCTGAGAGGAATACACATTATAAAATATATAAACATGGAAGGATTGGCCTTCACCCTATTTTCCAAGGTGTTTAAAGTCAAGCCCCCAGAGATATGTGCAGAATGCCTGATGATAATCCAACCTGAGCTGACTGTAAACAGTCTATTGTGGGCCTAGCCTACCACTGAGCCACCTTCCCAGCCCCCTGTGATCTAATCTTAAGACAAAAAAAAAAAAAAAGCCTGACTCATTTGTCTACTGAAATCTGGCCTCACTATCCTTTAGAGAATGGCCACCATTGGCCTATGTTCAGTACCTTCAATGTTAATATTCTCATTACCTAAACAATTTTCTCCAACAAAATGGCAGAGTCTGAGGCCCCATATGCCCAAGCCTTTTTCTATCTTTGTTCAAAACCCTCTCTCTGTTCCTCCTGCTCTATAGCCCAAGCCCTTCTTTGTTGCCAGATGCCTCTAAAAATCTAAATCTTCTTCCACCCAGACCCAGCCGCCACCTAGCCTCATAGACTTCAATTTCCCTGAGGACACCCTACTCTTCATGTCCACTTTCTGGGTCAAAATTGACCCAGATATTAAAAAGAAGTTACAGTGCCTAAAAAGGGGGCTTATAGACCCCCAAAGTAAAAATCCCAGACTTAGCTTTTAAGGTTTTTAATGGCAGGGAGACACAATAAAAAGGGAACAGGAACAAAAACAGGGAGACAAATACCAAATCCCAGCCCCCACCCTCCCATCACAAAGAAGCAGTATTCTAAAGTGTCACATGCAGTTACCAGTTACTGTTTTAAAACTCTCACCATGTCAACAAATTAACTATTATTGAGTTTTATCATTACAGATTTTATCCCCTACAGCATTAGTCAGACCCACAAAGGTTTATATAACTCTTGCAAATATTTATTGGTCAATTCTTCAGTTCCAGGTAAGCCCTGCTTAAAAACTATTTCTATTGATCTCCTACTTGCTTCAACTGGAGTAAAGGGGCTTTTGACAGAGACTCACTTGATCTGAGGACTGCAGCTCAAAGCCAGGGTAGGCAGAAAAACCCCTCTGAGAATCTTATCTCTAAATTACCAACAAAATGCTGGAGGTGGCTCAAACTGGTAAAGTGCTAGCCTTGAGCAAAAGTGCTCAGGGACAGTGCCCAGGCCCTGAGTTCAAGCCCTGGAACTGAAAAAGCTTGTCTTGGCAGCCAGAGTCCTCCCAGAGACAGATAAGAGGGGATGGTGTCACATCCTAAATGGAGTCACTTTTGTTTGCCCTTTCAAAACTGACCAGAGCTGGGAGATCAAAGAAAAAATAGTTAATAAACATGCCCATCTAATGTCCATACCTGTCTGCCTTCTAACTGGATAGGAACTTACATGCTTGCCTTTGTTACCTGGTATTTCTACTTATAGTAAGTCTCACTGGGCCTTTAGTCACACTCATCCAGCCCTAGCTGCTGACTGGTTAGTCTTGACCAGTCCACCATGCTCTCCCTTGCCCACTTGCCAAAAACCCTAGACACTTCCTTCCTGCCCCCAGTCCAATTATATGGATATTCCTCCTATCCTGTAAAGGGGAGTTTTATACTTCAAATAAAACTTTCCTGGCTTGTGGCCAGGGTGTATTCTCTTATGTTGCTCATGCTGGCCCATCCTGCCGCCTTTGCCTGATCTCAACTGGACTGCAGGAACGTCTTGGTAAGTGATGAAAATCACTCCAGTGTACATCCTGGTGGGATTCCCTCTCATGGTGATCCCCCGGGCTGGCCTTTCTATTGGGACTGTGAACAGTCATCCTCTCACTTCTTAGAGTCTGGTTTCTTCACCTTTTTCAAAGTTTCTCTTTAACAGGATAACAACCCTCACTCAGGAAACAAATCAAGGCCATCCTATCACTGCAGGCAATGGGAGGCTTCGCTTACACCACCCTGCCCTGCTCAGCACAGACCTGGACCCTGAGGACTCTAGCCCCAGTGACTCCTCATTGCCCCCATGTCAGCAGGAAGTAGCCAGAAAAGACAACCACAGAGACCTCTTTCCCAGTCTCCCCTCTTGACCCAATCTTTTTTTTGTTTTGTTTTGTTTTCTTTTTTTTTTTTTTTTTTTTTGTACTGGGGATCGAACCCAGGACGTTGCACTTGCTAGGCAAGTGCTTTGCCACTGAGCTACATCCCAGCCCTTGACCCAATCTTTTTATGTAGCCAAAGACCCTATATGAAGGACTTGCCTCCCCTTTCTTGGCCCAATCATTCTATGGATCCAAAGATGGACTATGAAGGATTAACTCCCACCCCATTTTCCCAGGTGCATACAGATGTCAGGTAAGCCACCAAAGATATATGCAGACTGCACTCCGACCTGAGCCTGTCTGTAAACATTCCATTGTGGGCCTGGTAAGGCTCTGAGGCTGAGCTGTGAGACCAGGAAAGGGTCAAAAGGTTGGAAGACAGAACTGGACCCTATGCAGGTCAAACCACCTAGTCAAAACAGATGTAGAGCTGTTTAAACATTAATTGAAACCTATTCTCTGCCCACATCTGTAGTCACTCTTCACTCCCCATCCTAAACTCAAATCACCTCTGTTTCCTTGCTCAGACTCCATAGACCCCTTGACTCTGATCCCCACCCCCACCCCGACACAGCCTCCAGACCTGCAGGAAGGCTTTGCCCCTCAGTGTTCCTCAATAAACAGTCAGCCTGTTGAAGATCAAGTCCAGCCTGTTTCTTTTTTTTTCCTAACAAACATTTTAAACTAAAATTATTAATCTCTGCCTGTAAGTTAATAATTCAAGAATATATCTTTGTTGTTTTACTTACCACACTTTACCACAGTTTTCATAAATTATATTTATTGCTACAGTTTTAATTTTGATTGCAATTAGTTTTAAGTTGTTAGATTTAAGGAAATGTTTGAGTCTTTAAAGCACTTATGCATTCTGCTCATATGTCATATTTAAAAAAATTTTTTGATGTACTTATGTCTTTAAAAAAATTCACCCTATCTTTCCTTCATTGGATGACTGATGACACTCATATCAAGACTCTAAACAACAACTAATCATAGAATGTCAATCAATTGTTCCCCTCCTAGCCTGACTCTTCCACTAAACAGTGTATTTATCAACTTATCTCACCCAGCCATATGATTAGATTCACAGTAAACACCATTTCTGGAGATCTAAAATTGTCCCAACAATGACAAGATGCATCAGTTGTACAGTGAGTCAGAGAAAATCTCTTCAAGCATGTTCAGGAAACTTGAGAAGTTCTTCTAGTGTCTAAACACTTTGGAAATTCCAAAACAACTTATTTATTTGAACAAAACACAAAAGACAGCTAGTTTACATGGGCATTCCAGTTACTAAACTATCCATTTCAATCTGGGTAGATGGACTCTTGACTCTGATAATGTTTCCATGATTTTCTCAGTGCCTGAAACAGTAGATTAAACCTCTGCTGCATCTTCTACAGCTCTGCTTCACCAAAGCATAAAAGAACCCCGGGCACCGGTGGCTCACACCTGTAATCCTAGCTACTTAGGAGGCTGAGATCTGAGGATCACAATAAAAAGCCAGCCCAGGCAGGAAAGTCTATGGCACTCTTATTTTCAATAAACCACCAGAAAACTGGAAGTGGTGCTGTGGCTCAAGTGGTAGAGCTCTTGCCTTGAGCTGAAGAGCTGAGGGATAGCGCCCAGGCCCAGAGTTCAAGCCCCAAAACCGACCAAAAAAAAAAAAAAAGCATAAAAGAGAAAACCCAGTTTCTTAAGTTTGCAATCAAATAGTGTTAAATTGCTGGGGTTAGGGGTGTGTGTGTGTGTGTGTGTGTGTGTGTGTGTGTGTGTGTGTGTGTGTGTGTGTGTGTGTGTGTGTGTATGTGTGTGTGTGTGTGTGTTCAAATTAGGACTTGAACTCAGAACCTGGGCATTGTCCCTTAGCTTTTTTACTTAAGACCAGTACTCTACCACTAGAGCCACAGCCCTACCATGAGACTTTTGCTGGTGAACTGGAGATAAAAGTCTCATGGACCTTTCTGTCCAGGCTGCTTTGGGCAGATCTCAAACTCCTGAGTAATTATGATACAAGTGTGAGACACAGTGACTGATTTATTTTATTTTATTTTGTCAGTCCTGTGGTTTGAACTCAGTGCCTTGGTGCTGTTTCTGAGCCTCTTTGTGCTCAAGGTTAGTGCTCTACCAACTTGAACCATGGGGCCACTTCTGGCTCTTTCTGCTTATGTGGTGCTGAGGAATCGAACCCAGGGCCTCATGCATGCAAGGCAAGCACTCTACCACCTTTCCCAGCCTCTACTTTTTATTATTTTAAAATACAAAAGATAAAAAGTCTTGACAGATACCTCAAGTTAGAGGGGTTTTGTTTGCACATAGAATCTTTTTTCTAATCACTGAAAATTTTCCTGTTAGAACTTGCATCCAGGCATGGTGAAGGCATGGTCTACCAATGAGCTACATCCCTTGATTAAGTCATCAAAGCCTTAGCAAAATTTCAACTTTATAAAAGAAAAAAAAAACCTTACTGATTTAAAACTGGGGCCATCAACTCTCCAGATGTTTAGGTAGACTTTTTTTTTTTAAATGGTGGAATCCTTACAAGAGCATCCTCTTCCCTCTCAGTGTCCTGAGTCTACCCATTCTCCCCAAGTGTCCTCACTCCCGCACCTGAGCCTTCATTTACATTGCAAAGTAGCCAAGGATCAGTGGAGGCCTGGAAGTGGACTTGTGTAGGAAGAGGCCACAAATACAAATATATATTTATTCCAGGAGCTCTTTAGAGTTAAGAGAAAAAAAATTATACCTCAAGTATTCTCTGTGTAGGGAGTTAAGGTTTCAAGAACTGGGGGACTCAGTTCTAGAGCATTTGTCTAGCATGTACAGGCCCTGGGATCTATCTCCAGCACTTCAAACATGATTTCTCAATATGAGCACAGGGTGGGGGAGTGATGTAGCATAGTACTAGTGTGTGGGGTGTGTTTACCAGGCACAAGACTGAAGAGATAACCTCCACATCAGAAAAGAGGAAAACAAGGAGAAAGGAAAGAAAGAGGATTCTTCACAAAAGCTGGCTTTAGGTTTCCATTTCATTGTTGTTGATTCTTAGGGAGTAGAGTTTGCTTGTTGGTTTGAGATCCATTCTTTTTTTTATTACAGGTGTCCAGAGGTATTAATTTCAACCTGGACAGAGTTTTGAATTCCACTGTATATTCTGCATTTTAGTACCTTTTGTCTTTATAGTCTTGGGGCATTTTCTTATTTTCCCTGGGTTCTTTGTCAACCTATATTGTTTAAGAGTATGTTGTTTAACTGGGTTTTTTTTTTTTTTTTTTGCAACTCCTGGAGTTGAACTCAGGGCCTAGGTGCTGTCCTTGAGCCTCTCTGTGCTCAAGGCTAACACTCTACCACTTGAGCCACAGTGCCACTTTCAGCTTTTTTGAGTGGTTTATTATAGATAACAATCTCACGAGGACTTTTCTACCTGGGCTGGCTTTGAACTGTGATCTTCAGATCTCAGCCTTCAGAGTAGCTAAGATTACAGGTGTAAGCCACTGGTGCCTTGCTTCTTGCTACCTTTTTTTGGGGGGGGGGGTCAGGTCATGGGGCCTGAACTCTGGGCTTGGGCGCTGTCTCTCAGCTCTTCAGCTCAAAGCTAGTGCTCTACCACTTGAGCCACAGCGCCACTTCCGGCTTTTTTCTTTTTGCTTATATGGTGCTGAGGAATCAAACCCAGGGCCTTGAGCATGCAAGGCAAGCGCTCTACCACTGAGCCACCTTCCCAGCCCCTTCTTGCTACCTTTTTAAAAATGTAATTTTATTCTTATTATTAAGGTATTATACAACATTTCACAACAGGTAATGTGTATATTTCTCTTTGGGGCAATATCACCCTTTTTTCTGTTTTCTCCCAGTTTTCCCTTCTTATCCCTGCCCACATCTTGCTACTACCATTTTGACATGAAGATCTATCTTGTAGTTGAGCACCAGTGGCTTGTACTTGTAACCCTAGCCACTGAATGAGGGTCAAGGTTTAAAGCTAGCTGAGGCAGACAAATCCCCAAGACTCTCATCTCCCAATTAGCCAGCAAAAAGCTGAAGATATGGCTCAAGTAATAAAATGCCAGTGTTGATGAAAAAGCTGAGCAAGCACAACGCTCTGAGTTCAAAACCCCAGGACCAAGAACATACATACACACAAGCTGCATGATAATTATTAAAATATACTGAACTACCCAGACATCTCCTCCCACAAAACTGTTGACTTCCTCTTCTCTCAAAGCCGTTGTTGTTAGTGGTCTTTACACAGTGAAGTATGCTTCACCTCATACTGCACTACCAAAAGTGTCCACCAAAGGGCAGCACTCACCCACATCTGGATAAGTGTTGGTAAGCAGGAAGACCAAGGGGACAGTTTTAGGGATTTTCTTGTCCAGCATTCTTTCAGAACATTAGAGAGATAAGGATTCAGTTGAGAATGTCCAGCTGGTCCCCCAAACTGAATAGTTTGGGGGACCAGGCTTCACTCTCCCACCCCTGGTTACCACCAAAGGGAGGGAATTGCCAAACCTGCCCTCAGCAGAGGTCTGACTGGGCTGGTTTATGGGGCCAGGGCTCCACCTCCCACCTACTGAACAGTCAGGCAGATGCTAAATCCTGACATTCAATTATCAGAGGCTCCTCCTCCACTCCTTCTTCACCCCCACCCCCAGGACCAAATAGATCTGGATAAGACAGGTGGGTTTTTTTAATTTGTTTTTGGTTTTTGTTGTTGTTTTTGTCAGTCATGGGGCTTGAACTCAGGGCCTGGGCACTAACCCTCAGCTCTTCAGCTCAAGGCAAGCACTCTGCCACTTTGAGCCACAGTGCCACTTCCTGTTTTCTGGTGGTTAATTGGAGGTAAGAGTACCATGGACTTTCCTGTCCAGGATAGCTTTAAACTGAGATCCTCAGATTTCAGCCTCCTGAGGAGCTAAGATGACAGGCGTGAGCTCTGGCTGTTTTGTTTTTTGTTTTGTTTTTCTTTCAAAATCACTTCCAGTGAGACATTAATAGGCCCAAATGCTCTTGCCTTGCTCCATTGATCCCTGGCTTCTCCCTAACTTGATGAGCAGCCCTCTGCTGAGGGAGTGGTGGTTCTTACAGAAAAGTTTGCACAGTTTCTGGAATAGCTGTCCCTGAAGGACAGAAAGAAGATGACACTTGGGAGGGGTATGGGTATCCCAACTGCCTAGAGAAGAAACTTGTAAAAAAAAAAAAAAAAAGCCTTAAGGATGTGTGCGAAGGTCCAGCGCAGGACCTTTGTGTCTGTACAACAGCCCCACTCTGCCATTTTCACCCAGCACTCTTTTGATTTCTCTCCACAGACATCTGTGGCTACACTGTAAGAACATGAGAATCTCCTGTGTCTAGCATGCAGAAAGCTGAACCCAACCAAGTTGGACCGATCATGTAGACTGAGTCATGCCCTCCACCAGCTCCTGCTCTCAAGGTTTGCATCACTAGGAGGTCATCCCAGCCCTTAGGCCCTCACAGTTCCTGAGTTGAGAGATGGGAGCACTTCCTGCTGGAGGCCTCCTTCCACATCCTCTTCACACCGTGGGTGGCCCTGCTCTGAGGAGCAGAGGGGATGGCACAGAAGGAAGAGAAGTTCTTCAGGACTTCCTCCTTCTGCAAATGATGGTGCTGTAAGCTATGGGTGAAGCTCCTACTGTCTCTCCCCTCTTGGCCACTGGGACTGAGCCTCTCCTAATGAGATCCAGGGATTTGACAGTGACTCAGAGGTAGGCAGAGCATCAGGCCACATCGAGAGAGAGTGGGCTGTAAGTGCCCAGTCAGCGTGAAAAGGAGGGGTCGGGGTCCACACAGGGGCTCTATGACCCACATAAGGCCCCTGTCATAGCATCCTGGCCACCTTGATCTAGTGCTCCACCACCTGGGTTGTATCTGAAACCTTCATGCTCTGGTTGGTCCCCTAGCTAGATGGTGATGATACACACTGTTAAAGTGAGTGACAATGGCATGGATGGTAGTGGCCAGCTGCTCTGTGCCCTTCTTCACCCACTGGGATCAGAAGGAGCCCTGGCCATGGTAGGGCACGTCTTTCTTGAACAGGTGCTGGGAGGAGGGGCAGGCTTACCTGTCCCATATGTAGATCACTCACCGCTGTTTCCAGGACAAGGGTGGGGCACAGTGGAGCTCAGGAAGTCGAGGGTGTGGTGTGAGCCTGTGGGAGTCTCTAGGTTTTGTTCTGACCACCAAGGGCACCCAGCATCTGAGTGACCCAAATGAAACAATGGCAGGAAAGGAAGAGCAGCATTTTTCATGCCGAATCTCAGTCCACCCACCATGAAGTGGCTCCAGCTGCGTGTTCTAGGGCTGCCACGTGTCCATCGCCAGCACACTTCCTGTCTCCAGTCCATGGCACAATTGCTACCACCAGTGGCATGGCATGTCTGCTAGAGGTCCCGATACCTTAATGAGTGCTGACATTGGCCAGGCCTTCTCGTCTGACAAAGGTGACCCATGGGCCTGGCTGTACCTCTGTCCCCAGCCTGAACCTTCAGTCACTGCCAGGAGGTCCCACCTGCTCTGTCTAAAGGGAAATTGAGGCTTCAGGTGAAGAAATGCACCCTAGTCATGGGGTTTGCTATGGTAGAGTGAAACTTTACACTGGAAATTGGCTCTGGACCAGGGAACAGCAGGTGTGGGCAGCAAAGGCTTCCGAAGGAAGTTGATACTTCATCCTGCCCTACCAAACCACACCTTGTATCCATCCGCCTAAACTTTCTATCACAAACCACACCTTGTATCCATCCGCCTAAACTTTCTATCATCGGGTCAGAAGATAAGTCCTCCCTCCGCCTGTTCTACTGGCCACAGGCATAGGCCACGAAAGCTCCCAAGAAGGATCTCCTGGTGGCACGTGTGCCCGAGCTGGCTTAAGCTTCAGAATGGGTGAGAGAGTTGGTTCCAACTCTCAAGTAGATGCTGCAATTGTGGCTTGGAAGGAGACACGGCTGGAGCTTGTGCCTGAGAAGGGCTTTGCCAACTACAGACCTTGGCTATTATTTTTCTCATGACTCTTTATCTATTTATTTTTAGTGACAATACTGGGGCTTGAGCTCAAGTCCACGGTGTTCCCCCTTAGTTTGCTGTTGTTGTTGTTTGCTTCTCAAGGCTGGTGTTTTACCAGAGCTATACTCCCACTTCTAGCTTTTTGCTGGTTGATTGGAGACAGGGGTCTCATGAGCTTTTCTGCCTGGGCTGGCTTTGAACTGTGATTCTCAGGTCTCAACCTCTGGAGTAGCTGGGATGACAGGCACAAGCCAGCAGCACCCAGCAGTTTAAAGAAAACAATATGCCAACAATAGGTCCTGTGCCAAGTAGGAACTAGGCCTGGAGATTCAGAGATGGCTTGGGAGATGCTGAACTCAGCTTTGGGAAACTTCAGAGTGGGTGCCCCTGCTGCTTTCTTGAGAGTGGGGTGTGGGGGTATCAGGCTTCAGCTGGCTGAGCTGGGTGGTGGGGGTTCTTCCAATTTAGCTGGACGCCCTGGGCTCCCCACCTCCCACCTACTGGGCCGCAGACGAGTTAAAGAGAGCAACTGTGCGGTGGCAGCAGGGATCCGCCATGCCACCGGAGCCAGCCAGCGAGCCAGCCGCCTCCTCCGGCCCCCCGCGGGTCCCGCGTGGCCCATCCCGAGCCCGAGAGGGGGTGTGTATCTGAGGCCCAAGGCTGTGCGCAGAGCGGTCGGTCCCTCCCCTCCCCTCCCCGTCCCGCCTCTGCCCCGGACCCGGCGCGATCGCGGGGAGGGGCGGCCTTGGCTCTAACCAGGGCCCGCGTGCGCATCCAGACTCCTCGGCTTCCTCCACATCACCGCTCACCCCGGCTCCCCGGCTCTCCCCTGCGCCCTCGCTGCCCGGGCCTCGTCCTTCACCCCGATTGGGCACCAGCTGCGGGGACCCGGCGAGTGTGCGGGGTCGCGGAGCAAGGCCGGGGCGGGAGGCCGGCGAGGGGGTGCGTGCGCGGGAGGGGGCACGAGTATTTAAATCTTATTTACAGCACTACGAACTTGGAAAATTCAGCACAGAGCAAGAAGAGTTCAGTGACAGTATACGGCAGAGGCATCGGTTTATTGCTTTTGACATCATTGAGGAGCCATGGGAAATTTTGGCATTAAAGCAAGTTTCATATTGGGTTGTGACTTTTTGAAGCAAATTTTACAACCAAGTCTTTTGTTTAGTTATGAAAATGCAGATGTACAGTGATTGTGTTTTTCATTTTAGTAAAAGTATAGTTAAACATTGAACGGTGGATATATTTTTAAATACTCAAAGCTTACCTCACCAGCTCATTTTCTATTTCAGAATTTTTTTTCTTTTCTTTCTCCAAAGTACATTTCATCATTTTTTCCAACTTAGCAAGTTTTTTAAATAGTCCTTCATCATCTCCACACTTTGAAAAAATTAAAGGGAAATTATTGTTGTATGGTGATTCATTCTTTTTTCTTAAAGTACTATTTCTCATCAACTTGTTTACCCTTTTAAAAATTATCACCAATAGTAGCAGATTTCAAAAGTAATGACTTTTCCTAAAAGAGCGCAAACTACCACAGTTGTTGACTCACAGTTGACTCAGTTATTATCCTATTCAGGAGGCTGAGATTTGAGGATCATGGTTCAAAGCCAGCCTGGGCAAGAAAGTCTGTGAGACTCATATCTAATTTAACCACCAGAAAACTGGAAGTGGTACAGCACTATCCTTGAAGGAAAAAGCTCAGGGACAATACCCAGGCCCTGAGTTCAAGCCTCACACTGGAGCCTCCCCCCACCCCGCCCCCAAAAAAGTATAAACAAGAAATAAAAAAAAAACAAATGAACAAATTATGTTCATGTGATCTAGTTACCAGCTATGAGTTTGGGTGCTGTGGGAGGTTTAGAGGTAAACCAGCAGAGGTAGGACAGATTATGAGTAAGAGAAGGGTTCCATTTGTAGATGTAAGGAGGGCATAAAAGAGGAGGGGTTAAGGAGTATACTAAAAGACAGGTAATGAAGTTCACATATAATGGTCTTAGATAAAAGGAAGGGAGAAAAACAAACTACAAGATTAGATGGGAGGGGGAGATGGGTCTATACTAGAATGGCTAAGTTAAAGGTAAATGACTTTTATCTGATTTGAAGAGGGGGAAAAAAAGCCATAAAGTTAAACACAAAACTCAAAAGCACTTGAACCAACACAGGGACAAAAACAGACTTATCTGCAACAAATAATTTTTTTATTGTTCTTCTATGTCTATTTACATATATTTATCTATTGACTTCTCTGTAAATGGTGAAAGTCTATGTGAGGCTTGTGTGTGAGGGTTTGCTTTCCTCAAAAGACCAACATGGGGGAGGCCCTTCGGATTTCAAACTGCGGGCTGGCTGCTGTTTGGCTCAGCAGGGAGTTCTAAGGCTGCTTAGCCTGCCGGTGTAGCACAGCTTCCTCTAACTAATGAAGGCTGGGCTAGCTCATTGACCCATCCTGCAGGACTCTGGGGAGAAGGAAGGGGTCCTGCAGCACTTTCTGTGGTGCACTGCCCAGATGCCTCATCTCTCAGAGGCTGCTCCTGCAAAAGGGCATCTCTGTCACTCTCTGGGATATGGAGGACACAGACTGTCTTAGCTCCTCGCAACCTCGCCTCTCACAGCAGATTAGTCCTTGTTGCCCAAGTCCCAGGCCTGCCAGTAAGGTGTGAGGGATGTGTGTGCTGTACCCAAAGCCGAATTCGGTGATCTAGCAATTGGATCATCTCATTTTACCTTGGATTGCGGCCTTCCGGATTCCCTGCCCCCAGTCATGGGAGCTGGATGCCAGTTCCAAACTCTTTGTTGATCTTCTTCTGCTTTGCTGGCTTCGCTATACGTTCCAGGGTCTTCATTAATTCCTTGTACTTTCACATTTCTTCCCCTCATTTCCTCCTCACAATCTTCTGGCTTTTGTGTCACTGGATTTTTCTTATTTACAGAGCAAGAATTAATGTTTTCAGTCCCACTTTCCTCAAAGTATTTCTTGAATCTGCAAGAATATACAGAATGAGTAAATATTTTAAAAAGAGATGTTTAAAACCCCTAATGCATGCTACGGTTTGCATGTAAATGAAACTGATCTATAAATTGTGATCCACTTTCATCTTTTTCAAACTATTGGAAAGCTTATTTTAATGTAATGATAACCTCAGGTAAATAATATGAAGAGTGTACACATATAGCAGATAAAAAGTTAATATGGTAACCATATACAAATTTTTAATAATTGTTAATTATTTTAGTATGGCTACTTAAAATATCAATTTATCATTAAGAAAAAAGTCTTACTTATATAGGAATGCTTTAAGTTACTAAAGTTCACTTCAGTGTCACTTTACCATGGTGTACAAGAGAAAAAGGCCGCACATGAAATGTGTGAGAGAGGACGGGGTAGCTCGGTTGTAGATGGCTTATCTTGCATGTATGAGGGCCAGGTTCAATCCCATTACAAAATAACAGAACAAAGCATCAAAGAGTTTATTCAAAATAGAAAAAGTGGCGGGGGAAAATATCTTAGGGGTCTTTTAGGAGGGGGAAATAAAGACAAGCAAAATTTTAGAAGAAAGGAAACAAAGACTTAAGAATTATTTATAAGAATAGAATTCTTTGTTAGCCTTATGCTGGAGGAGCTAGAAAACCATGAACAGAAAACCTGTTAAAGAATTTAAAAAACTCTGTACAGTACCTTTACAATAAATAAAACAGAATAAAAAATTTGATTGGAATCAGAGAACAAACCCAAATACTCCTCAAATAACTAGAAAAAAACAGCCATGTGTGGATTAGATTACAAACAAACTGGAAATATTCTACCTGGCAGTAGAAACATAATTGTATATATATATATATATATGTATATGTATATGTGTGTATATCTATATCTATATCTATATCCCTCTATATATAGATTCTGCCTCCAAGGATCAACCAACTGTGGATGGAAAATACTTGGAGAAAACAAGTGCATCAGCCAGGTACCAGTGACTCATGCTTATAATCCTAGCTACTCAGGAGATTGAGAAGTGAGGATTGTGGTTCAAAGCCATCCTGGACAGCAAAGTCCTTAACACTCTTATCTCCAATAAACTACTCAAAAAAAGCTGGAAGTGGTGTTCTAGCTCAAGTGGTAGATTGCTAGCCTTGCACACAAAGAGGCTCAGGGACAGCACCCAGGCCTTGAGTTCAAGCCCCAGGACTGGAAAAAAAAAAAAAAAAGAAAGAAAAAGAAAAGTGCAGCTAAATTGAACATATACAGCCATTATTTCTTGACATCATTTCTTAGGCAAGACCAAATAACATTTATTTATCTATCATTATTTTATTAGATATTATAAGCCGTCTAAAAATAAGTTTAAAGTGGATAAGAGGGTTTGTGGAAGTACTGTACAAACAGAATATAAGTGACTATTGAATACACAGGTGTCTTAGAACCAAACACTGCAGATACCAAGGGATGAAGGTATATTATGTGCATACATTTTTTTAAAGAAACTTAAGTTTAATGTGATGTATGTTTCCTGTGAATATGGGAGAGAGACATGGAAAATGAGTATATCTCTATGAAATATTTTACAGCTGAAGAAAAGAAAAAGGTGGGAAGAAAACAGGAGCTAAATCAGGATCATTTTGATGTTATTAAAAGAATGACAGAGCTGGGATTGTGGCTTGCCTAGCATGCATGAGGCCCTGGGTTTGATTCCTCGGTACCACACAAATAAAAAAAAGTCATTAAATAAATGATAATTTAAAAAAGAATGACAGAGATAGGCTTTCATATATTAATGTTTTGGAATGCCAAAGGGAAGGACTCCAACAAAAGAAAGAGAAACAGAAATAAAAATGACCTTATATGCCAAACTTGAAATCATTAATCATTGAAGAAATCATTAAATTGAAAATGTTTCAAATTGCATTGTGAGTTTAACTTGAAATGTTTTAAATACAATATTTTTATTTATGAAAATGCACATATGTAATAAATTTGTATTTGAGTTTTTAGTAAAATTAGAGTTAAATCAACCAATGGATGGTTGAAAAAGTTGAAATGTTAAATTCTTACCTCGTTAGGTCTTTTTCTAATTCAGTATTTTCCTTCCTTTTTTTCTCCAAACAACGTTCTAGACATGCTTTTATTTCTAGAAACTTATTAAGTTGTTCCTTATCCTCTTCAGTCTTGGAGATGAAAAAAGAAAATAACTTTATAAATTGGCACTTAAAAAGTTTAGACACTCAGCTTTTCTTTCTAAAAATGACTATTTCTCATGTTTTTTTTGTTTTATAAACCTCATCACCAGTTTCTTTAAAAGCCACCAATTGACTTACACTTTTATGATGACCATTTCTGACATCCCAATTGCAAAATTTTAATTGTTAAAAACAAGACAGTTTTTAGATATTTGCTCTTGATTAAGCAGTTAAAGGCTTCTGCCTACATTTAGTTTTTATATTAACATTTTTTTCAATAGCTCAATAATTTTAATCATATTGTACAAACACCATTTTTGGCAAACTTTCATCTGATTTTCACTAAATTTTGATTGCCCTGTGATAGTGAGCTGAGAAAAATAATCTCTCATCCCTTGAGTTTTAGTTTGTCCTTTTCTCTTTAAAGTTTAAATTGTCTCTAGAATGAACAAAAATACAACTTTTTCATGATTCTTGTGGTTTTCCTTTCATCCTATTTCTCCTCTTCTTTTGTACTCTAATATTCTTTACTACATGATCTCAGGGACAAATCCAGTTTTCATAACTTAATACCTTCTTTTACACAAAAAGTTTTTTTTCCCCGTCAATGCTATTATTACATAAAAATGTGAGGGTTATCAAGCACTTTATCTTTTCAAAGTCCTTACCCTATTATAACTGTCACCAGCATGTAACAGTGCTAAACCCAGCAGTTGAGTGCAGATCTAGGCCTCCATAGCTGTTTTTGTTTGTGTGTGCAGGTCCTACATCTTGAACTTGGGGCCTGGGCATTATCTCTGAGCTTTTGTGCTCAAGGCTACCATTTGAGCCACAGATCCACTTCTGACTTTTTTGGGTGCTTAATGAGAGATAAGAGTTTCATGGACTTTCCTGCCCAGGCTGGAATCCTCAGATCTCAGCCTCTTGAGTAGGTAGGTGTACAAGCATGAGCCGCTGGTACCCCCCCTATCACTCACTCTTGATGAAGAATATAGATTACAATTCATTCTCAAATCCTTACTGAAAGGCTTAAATTATAAATTCCAAATTATGGATCAAATCCACTTCAATTACTTGAAATTTCATAAGTTATTTGACAATATATTTAAATGTTGGTGTAATGATATCTGTACAGCAAATTCCAGGGAAGCATCATTTACAAAGCCAAGGATGTAAAAATCCCATGTTTATCAACTGGCAAATAGCTAGACAAAATGTAATATAGGTAGAACCTCGGTTTAAAATAACCACAATAATACTCAAATACTGAATATTTAAATTAAAAATACTGCCACCTAAATTGTTAATATTTGAGTCCAGTCAATGTCTTTGGTAAAGTCACCAGGACTACACTAGTTGTAGCAAGTAATATCAGCATGAATGAACATTTTTTTTTTGTCAGTGAGATGTCATAAGCATTTCATAAACATTTCTGTATACTTCTACTACTACAGAAATAGTCCTGGTCAGCATGACAGGATTTAATAAGAGACTGATTGACAGAATTTGTGCTTTCTACCAATTTTATAATTACCATTTGCAGTGTTGTCTGAAGCTGTTCAGTTTTCCTTGCCAACTTTTTCATTGTAACTTTTAGCTTGGGATTTGGAAGTTCAGACCTAAATGATATAAAATATTCCACATGGGCCAAAATTTAAAATACCACATAATTTTGAACAAACTTTTGAATGAATGAATACATAAATTCTGAAATGTTTGAAAAATAAATTATTTGACAACTATATCATTTTCCAGCTTTGTTTTGTGGTTAATATAGAACATTAGACATAATATAATTATGCTTTTCTTTTTTTTTTTTTTTTTTGGGTCCGGTCATGGGGTCAGAACTCTGGGCCTGGGCTCTGTCCCTCAGCTCTTCAGCTCAAGGCTAGCACTCTGCCACTTGAGCCACAGCACCACTTCTGGCTTTTTTCTTATGTGGTGCTGAGGAATCGAACCCAGGGCCGCAGGCATGCAAGGCAAGCGCTCTACCACTGAGCCACCTTCCCAGCCCCATGCTTTTCTTTTTATTTCTTTCTCCTTCCATGCTTCCATCTTTCCTTCCTTCCTTCAGTCTTTTCCACTTGAGCCATACATCCAGTTCTTTCTTTTTCTTTTTTTTTTTTTTCTGTACTTGTCCTGGGGCTTGAACTCAATACTTGGGCACTGTCACTGAACTTTTTTTGCTCAAAGCTATCCCTTCTACCATTTGAGCCATAGCTCCACTTCTGCTTTTTTAATTGGAGATAAGCATCTCACTGGCTTTTCTTGCCAAGGCTGGCTTCAAACTATGACCTCAGATCTCACCCTCCTGTGTAACTAGAATTACAGATGTAAGCCACAGGCTCCAAGCTCAGCCCATCCTTTTGCTGTTCATTTTGGAGATGAAGTCTTTGGGGACTTTTCTATTTGGGCTGACTTTGAATCACAATTCTCTGGATCTCAACCTTCTGAGTAGTTGGATGACAAGCTTGAACCACCAGCGTGTGTGCACGTGGTATAGGACAAACTCAATGCTTTCTTTATGCAATGCAAATACTCTACTACTGAGTTACTTCCCAAGCTCTGAATCATGCATTTCAAATAACTTAAAGCTTAGTTTTCTGTAGCTTAATACAGATGTACTTCTTACCATAATGGATAGAAGCTTATACTGGCATTGCTTATTTGCTTTATAAATATTGAAGTTATTTTATGCTGTTGGAAATTGTACCTTTGTAGGTAACCATGCGTCTCCTCTATGTTTTGTACAGCCTCTGTGTGTTGATGCTTTGCTTCTTGCAACTGAAAGAGGGAATAGGAAAACTTTGCTAATAGTCTGGTATAGTTATGCAAGCTGTTTATTTGCTGAAATTTTGACCGCATCCAGATCACTTTTCTCTGAATGCTGTTTACAGCTACCTTTTGGTGATAACTTCTGTTAACCTGTAACAGTGATCTGATAGCCCATAAAGACTATTTGCTAAAAATAAAGTTTATTTTGCTCTAGAACTGAAACAGATTACTCTTGTTTTTGAGTTTTATCAGATACTCAAATTAACACAGTTGGTAAAATGAGAGAAAAAAAAAAGAAATGTCAAGGCCATCAAGCATTTATGCCATAATACTTTTGTATTCCAACCACCATCTCCTTGACTATAATTTGAAAAGTTCATGAATATGTACCTAATATATACACATATGTGTATATACACATACATATATACCTGTGTAACTGTACCTATGTATCCATCTACTCATATGTAAGTTTTAGCTCTAATTTCCACAAATGAGAGAAGTATGCAGTATTTGGCTTCAAACTTGGCATATCTTACTCAACATGATGATCTCCAGTTACGTTCACTTTTCTGAAAAATGATATAATTTCAGGAAATGGCCAACATTATAAATAGTTTAAACATTCACCTAAAACATGTACATTTTTAGAGAAAGCATAATGGATTTCCAGTGCAAGTCACCTTGAAATGGATCAACTAAATGGACCCAGATCCAGGGCTAGGAATGTGGTTGTGGGATAGAACACTTGCCTAATTGTGTATTGTGGCACATCACTGTACACAAAATACTAAAACATGACATTATGTAACATATAGTAACACTACATTTTTTTAAATTTTATTTTATTTGAGAACATACTGTACAGAGGGGTTACAATTACATGGGCAGGATAATGTATACATTTCTTACCAAGCATTTCAGCCTCCTCCTTTGTTTATCCTTCACCTCCCTTCCCAGCCTCCCCCCTCCCCCCCACCCAATCATACCCCCCTCCCCCCCCACACCGACATTGTAAAGCTGGTTTTGACATGACATTTTGTACTTCTCATTGTTGCAACAGGTCCACCTGAATCCTTAAACGACTTGTTTGTCCCCATCTCCTCCACATGTTATACTGACATCAAATATAGTGAAAGCGGGGGAATAACACTACATTTTAAACATGCTAAAAAATGTTACATAACAATGATCTGACTACAGTGGGCTGCATATACACTATGATTATATGGCCCTGTAGGTGTATGTATATGTTTATGAAGTTTCCACAGATCACAACCCTGTTGAAATAGGATTCTGTGTATGAAGTCAAAAGAATACAATAAGTAATGTCAAAGAAATATTTAGAAATTTTTATATATTTTGCTGGGCACCGATGGCCCATGCCTGTAATCCTAGCTACTCAAGAGGCTGAGATCTAAGGATAGCAGTTCAAAGACAGCCCGGGCAGGAAAGGCCATGAAACTCTTATCTGCAATAAACCACCAGAAAACTGGAAGTGGTACTTTAGCTCAAGTCGTACAGCATTAGCCTTGAGCTGAGGAGTTGAGGGACAGCACCCAGGCCCAGAGTTCAGGCCCCACGACCGGACCCAAAAAAAAAAAAAAAAAAAAAAAAAAATATATATATATATATATATATATATATATATATATAATTTTTTTTGTCAGTCATGGGGCTTGAACTCTGGGCCTGGGTGCTGTCCCTCAGTTCTTCAGCTCAAGGCTAGCACTCTACCACTTGAGCCACAGCGCCACTTCCGGCTTTTTTCTTTTTGCTTATGGTGCTGAGGAATCGAACCCAGTGCCTCATGCATGCAAGGCAAGCGCTCTACCACTGAGCCACCTTCCCAGCCCCAAATTATATATTTTTTAATCAAAAGTTAACTTACCGGATTAAAATAACTTCTTGAAGTCTTCAATTCTATGCCTTCTATTCCAAGGTATATTTCAACTTGCCTTGCTCTAGCTTCTTTATTACAATGCTCTTCTCTTTCATGAAACATTTCCTTGTTTTTACCACACAAACAACTAGCATCTTTTCTCTTCATGGCTTCTTGTTTTGAGTTAAATCTGTTGATAAGTATGATTATCTGAAAATTCATTTCATTACAAAATAAAGAAGTTCATTTTGCGATGTAGCTCTTCATATGTTGATTAATTTCTTAATAAAAATTTCTCTCTTTCTAGTCAAATGTTCTTAATTTCATATGTCAGTCGCTTCCAAAGGGCATACATAGTAGAAAAGTTAATAATGAAAGAATAAGTTTTAATTGCTATGTTTACATTGCTAGTAACTTTGGTAAATACTATAAATAGAATTTGGGAATAACTCATTTAAGAGACAAGTTGAAAAGTTCTTATATTTTATAGTCACAATCATTACTCAAATCAGAGAATTTAAAGTTAATTCTTTTGCCTGTTTTGGTCCAAGAGTGGGACTCGAACTCAGTACCCGATGCTTTCACTCACTGGCTTGCACTCCACCAACTGCGCCACAACTCCACACATCCAACCCCTGATTTTTTTTAAGTTACCATTTATACATTTCCTAGAAATAAAATTTTATCTTCATGAAATATAAGTATTTTAAAATGATTTACAGTGTAGCGTCTTCTGATGTTTTCCACTTAACATTTCTCTGCACAATACTATCACCCAACTATACTTGGCAGCTTTCAATACTTTATCATATTTTTTGTTTCTTTTGTTTTTGTAACACTTTCAATTTACTGTCATATTCGTGAATCATTTAAAAATCCCATTTGGAACAAGACAGAAATTAAAATTTAATTCAATGATAAGGAGAAACTTGTTCTTCCATCATAGAGAGCTCAGCTAATTGTATGAGAGTGATGGTGAGAAAACTGGTCAGTAATCACTTTTTTTGCGTGTTGAATAGGAATAAAAGCACTGCTCTTGTCAGGCTCAGAGATTGGGAGCTGTCAAGCATAGGCGAATCTCTGAGTTTATCAATTAAAAAAAACTATAGCCAGGTGCAGGTACATGCTTATGATCCTACTTAAGAGGTGAGATCTGAGGATTGTAGTAGTTCAAAGCCAGCCCAAGCAGGAAAGCCCATGATACTCTTATCTCCAATTAACCTCTAAAAAGACAGAAGTGGAACTGTGCCTCAAGTGGTAGAGTGCTACCCTTGAGCACAAAAGATATGGGTGCTGAGTCCAAGGCCCAAGGATGTGCACACACAAAAACATACACATACACACACATACACAATTACCATGCTAAAGTAAACATAACTAAACATAACTACTTCAGGTGTTTCTTTAAAGCTAGGATGTCATACCTCAGATTGTACAGTTTTCCTTCCAGCTCCATTTTTTCACGCTGTAACTGTTTTGTCACTTTTTTTTGGTTTGATAACTTCTTTTGTAATGTGCAGATCTGATTTTCTGTATTTTTATTTTTTTCTGTAAGTATTTCACAATTTTTTCCATAAGATCTTGTACATAAAGGATGATATATTTTTATAATTTCCCATTCACCCTCTGAAGAAATGTATACTGAGTGCCTATTATGTGAAACACACTATAATAACTTCTCTAGTTCCCTGACTAGTAGAGAATATGTAAAATGAACAGTATAAATTCAGACAGATGAAGACTAACCATGTTTTTGGTTGCACTGGGAGGTTATGTATACTGCACACAGGAATATATCCCAGAGAAAGACAAAGTTTCATGGAGAAACAAAAGAGAAAAATGAAGCTATTCTGCATAAGTTGAAGAGCATTCCAACTCATGAACTAAGGCTGTATTATAATTTGCTTCTAGCCAAGGTCAAGTTTAGGGTAACCAAACACAAACAATAAAGACAAGATCCATTAGACAATTTTCAAGCAATGAGCTTCAGACAATGCAAAAAATGAACCCTGTTAGAAAATGAAATAAGATTCCCAATGTCCCTCTTCCTACGGGCTGTGAGAGAGCTCAAGACTGAAGAGTGTCTTCCCTGACTCCTTAAGCTGAGGGGCTGAAGCTGACAGTTTGGCCAAACCAAAGAAGATAAGACACTGGAAAGACAGAGGAATACAAAGAAAGAACCTTGGAGACCTCCAGAGACCCCCTTTAATATTTAGCAGATGAATGAAAACACTTGTGTATTGGAAAACTACCTGAGATGGAGGGAACAATGCCTGAGAAAAACTGTAGCTTGTGCTCACACAGAACAAGAAAAGGTTGAACTCTAATTCACAGGATATCGGAGAATTAACCAAGCATTGGGGAATTAGCCTTGGACTAATACAAATCATACAAACAAGCCCAGGAAAGTTCAGGCTGTTTATAAATAACTGTTGTCTGAAGTAACATTTAAAAAGAGAAATAAACATGATGTTTTCTCATCAACTATATTTGGACAAATAAAAATTGATAGAAATCTAAGAGCACCGATGACAAATGTAACTGCAGCAGACCCTTCAACCACACAGGCTGGGTCTGCGGGGCAGTGTGTGTGTGTGTGTGTGTGTGTGTGTGTGTGTGTGTGTGTGTGTGTGTGTGTGTGTGTGTGTGTGTGTGTGTGTGTGTGTGTGTGTGTGTGTGTGTGTGTGTGTGTGTGTTGTCGGTCATGGTACTTGAACTCTGGGCCTGAGTGCTGTCCCTCAGCTCTTCAGCTCAAGGTTAGTGCTCTACCACTTGAGCCACGGCACCACTTCCAGTTTTCTGGTGGTTTATTGGAGACAAGAGTTTCATGGGGCCAGGTATCAGTGGCTCACACTTATAATCCTAGCTATTCAGGAGGCTGAGATCTGAGGATCGAGGTTCAAAGCCAGCAGGAAAGTCCAAAAGACTCTTATCTCCAATAAACCACTCAAAAAACCAGAAGTGGCACTGTGGCTCAAGTGGTAGAGTGCTCACCTTGAGCTGAAGAGCTGAGGGGCAGCGCCCAGACCCAGAGTTCAAGCCCCATGACCGACCAAAAAATAAAATAAAATAGAAAAAGTATTTCATGGCTTTTCCTGTCTGGACTGGATCCTCAGAGCTCAGCCTCCTGAGTAGCTGGGATTACAGGCATGAGCCACTGCCTGCCGCGAAGGTCATTTTTATTTGAGATTTGTAATACTTTGAAAAAAGACTTGCAGGTGAACCACATAGCCTCCAATAAATAAATTTTGTTGACAATTATCCATCAAAGAGCCAAATGTGGAGCCCAAGTGGTAGAGCACCAGTCTTGAGCACAAAAGCCAAGTTAGTGAGGCCCCAAGTTTAACCAAGTTCCAGTACCAAACTAGCATCAATCAATCAATCAATCAATTTTTTATCAAAAAAAAATAAATCTGATGAAATTATACAAGAACTATAAGAAAATGAATTGCAACAAGTATAAATAGATTGAAGTTGCTCAGGAGTCCAGGGAGCCATT
The DNA here is from genome assembly GCF_024711535.1 of Dipodomys merriami. Classification (NCBI taxonomy): domain Eukaryota; kingdom Metazoa; phylum Chordata; class Mammalia; order Rodentia; family Heteromyidae; genus Dipodomys; species Dipodomys merriami. Next base: position 57,836,544 of record NW_027203381.1, read on the forward strand.
CATATGTTGTTACCAACCCACAGGCTTTTAAAAAAACACGGCTGGGAATGTGGCTTAGTGGTAGAGAGCTGGCCTAGCATGCATGAAGCCCTGGGTTCAATTCCTCAGTATGACATAAGCAGAAAAAGCCAGAAGTGGTGCTATGGCTCAAGTGGTAGAGTGCTAGCCTTGAGCAAAAGGAGCTCAGGGACAGTGCCCAGGCCCTGAAGTCAAGGCCCACAACTGGCAAAAAAAAAATTAATAAGTCTATTTTAAAACTCATACATCCCTGTGATAGAATGCTTGTCTACTGTGCACAAGGCCCTGGGTATGATCACCAAGTGCTGCTGAAAAGAAAATCAGATAGTAATGCAAAGGGTATAGAACAACCCAAATAACCTCCAAAAGAACAGAATAGAAGGGAGTAAGCAGCTAACTTTATGTATTATCAATCTATGATAATCAAAAGTATAAAGACATACTTAAAGATCAGTAGAATTCAGGGGAAAGGATAGAAATAGGCTCACATGTGATTGTTCACTTTGTTTTTTAAAAGTTCTATGGAGAATGAATAGTCTTTTTTTTTTTTAACATATAGTGCTGGTACAACTTGATGTCCACATCCACAAAATAAACTTATATCCATCTCTCACACCATAAGCAAAAATGAACTCAAGATAGATATCATAGATCTAAATATAAGGCCTAAAACTAAAAAGTTCTAGAAGCATAGAAAACACACTTTGTGACATTGTGGCAAAGATTTTAAAAATATAACAGAAAAATCACAATCTATAACTGAACAAATAGATAGTTGAACTTTATAAAAATTTAAACTTTGCCCTTCAAAGCATACTACAAAGCTATACATCATGGTGTATGCCTGTAATCACAGCACTCAGGAAGCTGAGGAAGGAACACTTTGATTCAGAGATAAATTGGAGTATATAGCAAGATTCTATATTAAAAACTGAAGAATTAATGTCTTAGGCTGGCAATACACCTTAATGGTACAGTGAAAATACACAGCATGTATTAGGTCCTGGGTTCAATTCCAAGCATAACAATCAGAAAAAAAATTGAGTTACAATTATATATTTTTTTCTTTTTTGTCAGTTGTGGGGCTTGAACTCTGGGCTTGGGCCATGTCCATCAGCTCTTCAGCTCAAGGTGAGTGCTTTACCACTTGAGCCAGATCACCACTTCTGGTTTTCTGGTGGTGAATTGGACATAAGAGTCTCATGGACTTTCCTGCCCAAGCTGGCTTTGAACTGTGATCCTCAGATCTCAGCCTCTTGAGTAGCTAAGATTACAAGCATGAGCCATGGGTGAGCCTGGTGAGTTACAATTGTAATTTTAAGGGCTTTAAAATAATTCACCCACTAACTAGGAAAACCAAATTCTTGCCAAACAATATAGCTGTTAAAGGAATGGTATCTGGAATATATAATAAACTCTTCAAATTTAACAAATAAAAAACAATCTATTTTAAAAGGGCAAAAAATGTTGATGATTCGCCAAAGAATATATCAGATGGAAAATAAGCACTTGAAAAGATGCTGACATCGCCAATCATGATTGTAGTACACATTAAAACCATATTCTGTAGAATGGGCTAAAATTAAAAAAACAGACAATAGAATATGTTCATTAATAGAGAAAGTTATTATAACTCTCATATAGTGTTGATGGAAATTAAAAATGGTACAAACACATGGGAAAATCTTAGAGTTTTCCTTCCTCTTTCCCTCCTTTCTTCATTTTTTCCCTTAATTTGTGTGTCAGGGTCTCATTTGCTATGTACTTCTGGCTAGCTTGGGATTTTCAGTTCTCCTGCCTCAGCCTCAGAAGTGCTGGGATTTCAGGTGTGCAACACCATGCCTGACATTTGAGAGTTTTACAATAATGTTATATAAAGGAGCATGAGGGAACTTTTGTGCTGACAGGGAAGTTAACTTGATTGTGATGATTAAATGCATCTAATGCATGTGTCAAAAACCTATCCAATTGTACACTTTATGTGCAGTTTATCATGTATTAATAAAACCCCAACAAACCTACTAAAAACTAAAATTGCCAGAACAAACATCAATTGACAGGAAAAAAACATCAAAGAGAGTGGTTGGGACACAGAGATGCAGGATAATGCTACAAAAGCAAGATCTCTAATATTGTAGCAATAAGAAGTCATGGCTTCTTTTTAAACAGGGGTGGATAGGGTCAGCCTGAATTTCTTGTATATATAGTTCTGGTTGCATAGTATGCCATGGTTCCATCAGATGTCAAAGCAGAAAAACCAATTCCAAGGTTATTTCAGTATTCGAGGTAGAAACAATAGTAACCTGATCTGATAATGTAAGAAAAAAAAGTTGATTAAAAAAAAAGACTAAAAATGCCATTCACACCAAGAAAAATGCAGGGGGATGATTATAGTTCATTGTGAGAGTGTGCGAAGTAATTCTCATTCTATCTTAATGTACTTTGACATGAACAGAACTACAACCCAGCAATGATTCATGGAACAGTGCCAAGCAACTGATGTATTTATTATTATAATATATAAAAAAAGAGCTTATATGCATGCAATAGCCCTACCTTTACAATAGTCGTAAAACTGTTCAATTAACTTGAAAATATCCTCAGAATCAGTCACGGTAAAATTCTTTCCGGTTAATTTAGATAACTGAGTTAAGATATTAGGGTCATCCAGAGTTTTTACTTTTTCCTTGTCCTATAAAATAAATTTCAAAATGTTTCCAATATATATATATATATACAAAAGTGGTCAGTAACTATACGTGTGTGTGTGTGTGTGCGCGCGCGCGTGCGTGCGCATGCTGATACTGTGACTTCATACTCTCATTCAGCTTGATTGATCATAGCTAGTGTTCTACCACTTGAGCCACTTTTCCAGTCTGGCATTTTGCTGGGTAATTGGAGATGGAGTCTCACAGACTTTTCAGCTGGCTTCTAACCATGATCACTTTAGGTCTCAGACTCCTGAATAACTAGCATTACAGGCAATTGTCACCAGCACCTGGCTACCCAGTTTTGTTTTGTTTTTTTTTTAATGTAAGCACAACTTCTGAAAAGAATTGATTTCTTTTCAAAAGAATACCTTTATTAATAGCTATTCTTCCTTAATCATTTTTAAAATTAAATATCCTTATGTAATGAAATATTATACTTTCAATTTATATTTGACAATGTATTTTAAGTCATATTTTATATCGCTGCCCTTCATATTGTATTTGTGACAAAACATTATTTTACAGTACCTTATTCTCTTTAACAAGTATTTCCTTTTTGAGCCTACAAAAATAAAACCACACATTTTTGAAGCCAATATTCAAATATGCAAAACACAAAGACTATCTAAAACATCTATGATTTGTAAAAGAAAAGCCTCAAAATTTATTTCTATTTATGATGTTCACACACAATTAATTAATTAACTTTTGTGCCAGTCCTGGAGCTTGAACTCAGGACCCAGGTACTGTCTTGAGTGTTGGCTCCAGGATAACACTCTATCACTTGAGCCATAGCTCCACTCCCAGCTTTTTGGTTGTTAATTGGAAATAAAAGTCTCATGGAACTTTCTGTCCATACTGGCTTTGAACCATAATCCTCAGATCCCAGCCTTCCTAGTAACTTTGATTACAGGTGTGAGCCACTGGCATACCACTGTTTTATTTTTTGTTTGTTTTTTGTTTTTGTTTTCGCTTTTGTCAGTCGTGGGACCTGAACTCTGGGCCTGGGCACTGTCCCTCAGCTCTTCAGCTGTAGACTAGCGCTCTACCACTTGTGCCACAGCACCACTTCCAGCTTTTTTCTTTTTGCTTATGTGGTGCTGAGGAATCGAACCCAGGGCCTCAGGCATGCAAGGCAAGCGCTCTACCACTGAGCCACCTTCCCAGCCCCTAGTTCAAGTGTTTTAAGTGACACAATAGCAGAAGGGCACATACTATGACTTTAATTCTGTTAATTTTAAATAATAATTTCCAAATATTATAAATGTTCTTACAAAATTATATGATGTAGATAGGTTTAGAGTTATAATTCCAACAAACTGAGACTGATATTTTTCTAGAAAAATTTCTCAATAACTATCAGTCATCCAGGTAACTAGTTATTCCATGTGCTCAAAAAATAGTTATTGAGCACTCATATAAATTAACAACATTGTGACATTGTGACAGAGTTTATACCTTAGAATTTCATAATCCAAAAGTAATAATCCTTTTTATTTTTCTCATTGGAAACCAGGACTCAAACTCACTATCTGACACTTTACGTTCATTGGCAGGTACCTTACTATGAACCATGCCTCCAAGCCCCCCCCATAATAATCTGTATTAGATATTTTACTTTTTCTTCTTTTTTGGCAGTGCTGAGAACTTTTCTACTGTATATGAACAAAATCCTCCCCCTTCCTCAAGAAGCCAGATGATATTCTTACAACACTATAAAATGATAGTTAATTTATGAACCGGTCAAAGATACAAGGAGTGATTTCATTCTATTTAGTATGTTCCACATATTTGTATTTTTCATATAACTTTAAAAATGTAATTTGCTGGGTGCTGGTTGCTCATGCCTGCAGTCCCAACTACTCAGGAGGCCGAGATCTGAGGATAGTAATTCAAAGACAGCCCAGGGTAGGAAAGTCTATGACATTCTTATCCCCAGTTAACCATCAAAAATCTGGAAGTGAGCTGTGGCTCAAGTGGAAGAGTGCTAGCCTTGAGCAAAAAAGCTAATGGACAATGTCTAGGTCCTAAGTTCAATCCCTAATACCAACACCAAAAAGAAAAAATGAAAAAAGCCTTTAGTTTTGATGGCACTTCCTAGCATACTTTATTCTAATACTTGTAACATCTGATGGGGTGCAAAACCAATCTGCCTGCTACACTCACTCTATGAATAGCCTACAAAATCACTAGCGGTGATTTTAATACCTGGCAAATGTAAAGTTTTAAATAGGAGTTATTTGTGAAATAATCAGTATACAAAAGATGAATTCTCTTTTAACAACATTATTTTTTTTTAACACACACATCGGGTTTTAATGAGAAAATAACTGTATACTTGCATCGAATGCTTCACAATCACTATAAAACCAAAGTTAACAACATTATTGTGGGAGGAGTGAACTCAAGGCCTCCTATTCATTTGGCTTGCTTGTTTAGCTGGCACTACTTGAGCCATACTTGCAGCCCTTCAAAATTTCACATTTAATTTTTTTCAGACTGTATTATTTGATGTGTATGAAGAAAACTTATCTATTTCCCTATTAGTGACTATTTACATGATCTCCAACTTCATCATGACAGTGCCATATTAAATATCCTTAACATACATAGGTACATAGATAAGTTATTTATGTAAATGTCCCAGATATATTACATATCATTTATATTCATGCTACATACATGAATTTAACATGTATTTAACATGATATACATTAAATATACTTAATTACTGTATGCCACATATTGTAGCATATCTTTTTGCTGTTGTTGTTGTTGTTGGTTGTGGGGCTTGAACTCTGGGCCTGGGCACCATCCCTGCGCTCTTCAGCTCAAGGGAGTGCTCTACCGCTTGAGCCACAGCGCCACTTCTGGTTTTCTAGTGGTTTATTGGAGATAAGAGTCTCACAGACTTTCCTGCCCGGGCTGGCTTTGAACTGCGATCTTCAGATCTCAGCTTCCTGAGTAGCTAGGATTACAGGCATGAGCCACCAGCGCCCGGCTTTATTACAACATATCTTCTAAAATATATACATGTTATTGTAATAAGTTTATTCAACTTATATATGTGTTTATAAGTCATGTTTTCCTGTCTCACAAGCAAAGCTATTAAAGAAATATATCTGGTGCTGGGAGCTGGTGGCTTATGCCTGTAATCCTAACTACTCAGGAGGCTGAGATCTGAGGATCAAGGTTCAAAGCCAGCCCAGGCAAGAATCTCCATGAGACTTTTGTCTGAAAATTATAAGTTATCCTCTAAAAAATACTTACCAATTTCATTTACCAACACTGAAAATTTAAGTTATCCTCTAAAAAATACTTACCAATTTCATTTACCAACAATATATGAGAATGATATTTCCTCAAATTTACCAACCCTTACCATCTGGGAATAAAATATTTATCCACAGAATTAGAAACAATTAAGTATCATTATTTATATTTTCTGACATTGTTGCAAGACTAAATATCTCTGGTAAAAGCATGTAAATTGCCAGGCACCAGTGGCTCAAGCCTGTAATCCTAGCTACTTAGAGGGTGAGACCTGAGGACCACAGTTCAAAGCCAGCTGGGGCAAGAATGTCCTTGAGACTCTTATCTCCAGAAGCAAAGAAAAAGAGTTTTCCTGAAGCCCTGCACTGGTGGCTCACACCTATAATCCTAGCCACTATAATCCTAGCTACTCAGGAGGCTGAGATCTGAGAATCAAGGTTCAAAGCCAGCCTGGACAGGAAAGTCTGTGAGACTCTTATCTCCAATAAACCACTCAGAAAACTGGGAGTGGTGCTGTGGCTCAAGTAGTAGATTGCTAGCCTTGAGCTAAAGAGCTGAGGGACAGCGCCCAGGTCCAGAGTTCAAGCCCCCTTGACAAAAAAAAAAAAAAAAAAAAAAAAAAAAAGCATGAAAAATTATTGATCATGAATATTAGAGCAAATTAAAATGTTTTATAGAACTATAGAATTATGTTCTGTTAAAGATAGCCACAGTCTTACCCATCATGCTCTTCAATCTCCTGATCAGGAAATTGCTGACAATGAGCCTTCTCACTCTTTCTATGTAAAATTCCAGTTTCAGTAGCCACAGCACCATCACCAGATGGATTTTCTGCTACTTCCATTTCATTACTTTTGTGGATCTTCATTTTTTCTTTAATCTTTAATAAAAATTTGATACTAAGAATAGTAAAGATACTAAAGATTTAGTATGATGCTTTTTCAATGAAAGAAATGTTTTATTTTGACTTGAATCAGTTTCATTTTCATGATTTTAGTTTACGAAAAAGGCTTTTGCTTTGTTTAATTTTATTGCTATAGGTCACTAAAATTTTTTAAAAATCTGCCAAATTTGAGTGAAAAAATAAGTTTTCTAAAACTTCAAGAAGGGCCATTCTTCCCATTGTGTCTTTTTTTGCATTCATTCTTTGCTATCTATCTAGAAATAAAATGACACAAGAAAATTTTGTCAGAATCCACTCAGGATATTGAGATACAGAGGGCTGTGATTTGAGGCCAGCTTGGGCAGAAAAGTCAGAGGGCCTAAGTTCAGACCTAGGCACCAGCAAACAAATAAAAAAAATAGAAATATATCCTCTTTCATCTTTACTCCCTGGATTTTAAACTAAACAGCCAGATTTAGAGAATGTGACATTGTGAGTCTCTAGTAACGAAAAGCAAGACTTCCCATTTCTGCACTAAGCTATTCCCCAATTGCCTTTTACAATTTTTTTCATTTGGGTGTTAAGATAATAGAAGGAGGAGGAGGAAGATGGAGGAGAAAAAGAAGAGGAGGAGGAAGAGGAAGAAGAGGAGGAAGAGGAGAAGGAAGAAGAAGAAGAGGAAGAAAAAGAAGAGGAAGAAGAAGAGGAAGAAGAGGAGGAAGAGGACAAAGAAGAGGAGGAAGAAGAGGAGAAAGAAAAAGAGGAGGAAGAGGAGGAAGAAGATGAAGAAGAGGAGGAGGAGGAGGAAGAAACATGCTCACTGAAATGCATGAACCAAATTTGCCATAAGAGGAAGAGCAGAATGAAACTGCTGAGGTCTTTCTTTTCTGGAAAATGAGATCGTGTCCAACATTTGATTTAAACCAACCAACAAACAAAAAAACCCTTTACAAACTGAACCTGGGACACTGGTGGCTCATGACTGTAATCCTCACTACTTAAGAGGCTAAGATCTGAGAATCAAGGTTCAAAGTCAGCCTGAGCAGGGAAGTACATGAAACATTTTTTTTCTTGTTGCTTGTGGAGCTTGAACTCCGAGCCTAGGCATTGTCCCTGAGCTCTTTTGCTCAAGGCTGGTGGTCTACTACTTTGAGCCAAGCACTACTTCTAGTTTTCTGGTGGTTAATTGGAGATAAGAATCTCACAGACTTTCCTCCTCTGGTGGCTCTGTACCATGATCCTCAGATCTCAGTTTCCAGAGTAGTTAGGATTACAGGCATGAGCCACCAGCACATGGCTTCCATGAAACTCTTTTTTTTCTTTTGGTTGGCCATAGGGCTTGAACTTGGGGCTTGGGCACTTCCCAAGACTGTGCTCTATCACCTTGAGCCACAATGCCACTTCCAGTTCTTGAGTGGTTAATTGGAGATAAGAGTCCCATGGGCTTTCCTGCCCAGACTGTCTTTGAACTATGATACTCAGATCTCAGCCTCCTGAGTAGCTAAGATTACAGGCTTGAGCCACTGGCACCCAGCCCATGAAACTCTTATATTATTACATAAATAATATATAAGTAAATATATTACTATTTTATATATGTATGTGTACATATCTATATCTGTCTGTCTATCTGTTTATATTTCTGGTCCTGGGGCTTGAACTCAGGCCTAGGTGTTGTCCCTTAGCTTTCTTGCTCAAAGCTAGCTAGCACTCTACCACTTGAGCCACAATTCCACTTTGGTGGATTAATTAGAGATCATTTTTTGGTGGTTAATTAGAGATAAAGAGTCTCATGGATTTAGTGCTATAGCTGGCTTTAAGCTTTGATCCTCAGATCTCAGCCTTCTGAGTAGCTAAGATTTTGTAGGAATAAGCCCCTGGCACCTGGCCTAGATATATTTTTATATCTCTCCACACTCATTGGTTCTTTTCCCTTAAATTTCCTTTGTTGGTTTAACTAAATGAGGGCTTTACACTATGAAAAATATTTAATAAGCTATAGGACTCTTTTTTCCTACAATCTGTTGTATATTTTAAGCAACTTCTTTGGTTCACAAGTTCAGATGCATCATGGTAAATTAGTTTCCCGGTTTATAACAAAAAAGAATAACAGAAAGACAGAATGCTTCACATGATCCCTGCTCTAACATATTTCTGATGAGGTTTAGTTACTTTTCTGCTCTCCTGTCCCTTGTAATGCTAATCAGCACTTTCACATACTCTTCCACTTAAGGAAGTCCTGAATGTACAAATATCAAATAATTGCAACTCTTATTAATTTCTGGTTCATGAAGCCCTTTTTTGAGATAGGATAGTAAATTTTGTTAAGGATGCATATCTGCAAAATCATTTCATCCTTCAAGAATCAGATCATAGGTGAAAAAATTTAGAAAATTACTCAAGTTTACTGTTAATGTTTCGCTTCTCTCAAATCACTAAATCATAAGTGAAACATGAAAAGTAATTTACCTTACTCTAGAATGAAAGCATGATCTAGAAACTTCAATTTTCACTTTGTTTAGACTGAACTTAATTCTTAATTCATTGTGCTAATTTTCCAAACAGTGAATTAAATGATTTTTATTTATTTATTTATTTTTTGGTCAGTCCTGGGCGCTGTCCCTCAGCTCTTCAGCTCAAGGCTAGCAATCTACCAGTTGAGCCACAGTGTCACTTCCGGCTTTTTCTGCTTATGTGGTGCTGAGGAATAGAACCCAGGGCCCCATGAATGTAAGGCAAGCACTCTACCACTGAGCCACTTCCCAACCCCATGATTTTTAATATCTTTGCAAAGACTTCCTCATATAAAAAGATTTTACCTCATCCTATCTCAAATAGTGAGCATTTACAATGAATTTAAGTCATTTTTTTCTAAGACCCAGTAACTGGAGAGTAGATAAACTTTTATTTTTTGAGAGCCAAAATTAACTAGCACCAACTAGAAAGGAAAATAAATTCCTCTATTTTTATTCAACTTATATACTATGTTAATGTGCTTTATACCCTAACATTGGCAAAAGCAATGGTACAAGTGGTTTGCTAATATTTACTAATTTCCGACTGCAAAATGAATGTTAGTTATTGTTGGTATTGTTCCCTTTCAGGAAGCCATCAATTTCTTTTTGGTGAGGGTGAATGGTTGTGGGCTTTAACTCAAGGCCTGGGTTCTGTCTTTGAGCTTCTTTTGGTTCAAGGCTAGCTTTCTACCACTTGACCCAAAGTTCTACTTCTGGCTTTATAGGTAGTTTAATGGAGACAAGAATCTCATGGACTTTTCTGCCCAGGCTGGCTTTGAACCACAATCCTCAGATCTCAGCCTCCTGTAGCTAGAATTACAAGTGCACCTGACTTCTCAATTTCTTAAAATGATAATGAAGTGTTAACTTTACAACACTAGTCTCTTCGTTAATGTAAACACTGAAGTCAATTAAAGACCACTAGTTGAATTACAGCACAAAGCACTGACATTACCAAGTGTTAATATGAAACTCAAATTTTGAGGCATGAGCAGTGATCATTCTTTATCATGAATACAACTCAGTGGCCATTACTGTTACAGTATTCGTAATTTAACCACTTAATCCTAAGAGTCATTTTGATTTTACCTTCTTTATCATTTAAGGTGATCATACAACATTCTGAAAATATTCAGGAAAAAAAAACTTGTATCACAATTCCATGAGAAAAAAAATAGCTGTTATTATAAGATATAGGAATACTTTAAGTCTTGTAACTATCTAAAATAGTTGTAAAATTAAACATTAAGTATGAAATGATGGTCTATTAATCCTAAAAGGCTAGTTGAAATTTTGCTTGGCCTATGTAAGTACTAAAACAAAGACAATAAGATTAAACTAGATATTGAAATTGAAGTTTTTTACATACCTGTGTGTGATTATTTTCACTATCAAACCTTTTTCCACTTTTCTCTAGTGTCACTCTTAATTCTAAGTCTGCTGACAAATCTATAAATTTAATTAAAATAAACCATGTGGAAAGTTTGATACAAGGTGAAACTTTATAAAAATTTACTAACAGTAATAATATAATTTATTTTTACTATCCAACTGGTCATTTAAATGAGGTTCAATCTTTTGCTTCTCTGCAAAGTACTTCTAAATCTCATGAAAAGACAGTATCACAAGGTTCAAAGCATGTAAATATTACAAAGATTCATCCACAAATTCATCCATTCAACATATATGAAAAAAACATAAGAAATAAACATTTGAAACAGCACAGACACCTAAGTCTACATGTTAAACAACTCTCTACAATAGTAACTTTTGAACACCTCACCATATTGTTGAACATTTAAGAGACCAATGTTTTGTCATTCACCTTTATCTATGGACACTGTACTCTCTGTCTAACATGTGCACTGTTGTGTTAAAGATCTTCTTTCTTTGAAGACTCAGTTTGTTCTGTGTAGCCTTCCTGGCTTATGGCATTTTTTTTTTTGTTACCATAAAGGTGATACACAGTTATATAAGTCAGGCAATGAGTACATTTCTTTTTTCTTTTTGTCAGTTGTGGGGCTTGAACTCTGAGCCTGGGTGCTGTCCTTGAGTTCTTCAGCTTAAGGTGAGCCACAGAGCCACTTCTGGTTTTCTGAGTGGTTAATTGAAAGTCTCACTGACTTTCCTGCCCAGGCTGGCTTTGAACTGCGATCCTCAGATCTCAGCTTCCTGAGTAGCTACAATTACAGGCTGAGCCACTGATGCCTGGCAGTACATTTCTTTTTGAACAGTGTCACCTCATCCCTTGCTCTCTCCGTTTATCCCTCCGGACACATCTCCCCCACAAGGTGTGTAGTTCATTTTGAACATAGTGTCTAGTGAGTATTACTGCTGCATTTTTTTCACCCTTTGTCCCCTCCTCCACTGTTCTGTTTTTGAAAGGAATAGTAGTCTCTCTAATAGAAGAAACGTTAATACTTTATTTTCTAACTGTAACTTTCATATTTTCTAACTGTAACTCTGTATTACTTTCCAATTACTTTCCATGTGTCTAACTCTCACCTTTCTGGAGAAGACAATGTTTTAATGATCATTGAAGAATCAGTCCTTACTTATTAAACTCAATCCTTACTTACTTTATTAAACTCAATCCTTATTTACTGATTTCCTGCTAACTTCTAGAAACTTGGGTGGGTTTTTGTTTGTTTGTTTTGTGCTTGTCCTAGGACTTGAATTCAGGGGCTGGGCTTTGTTCCTAAGTTTTTCTTTCCCTCAAGGATAGCACTCTGCCACTTGAGCCACAACTCCACTTCTGGCTTTCTGGTGGTTAATTGGAGATAAGAGTCTCACAGACTTTCTGTCTGGGCTGGCTTTGAACTGTGATGCTTTGATCTCAGCCTCCTGGGCAGCCACCAACACCTAGCTGGCATTTGGGTTTTAAAAGTAAACGAAGCATGTCTAAGATGGCTTTTCTCAAGGTGGTACTTGAACTGATACTTAAATAGTAACATTAGACAAGTAAGGGGAAGAAAGGTTGCGAGCTTTACAGGCAGTAAAGCAAGAGGTGAGAAGTGTTACATTGGATCCATATCAATCCATCAAACTAATAGAAATTGGTGAGAGTGGTATCATCATAATTCAGTAATGGCACAAAAATGGGCAGAGGAAAGGGTAAAGATGAGAGCTATAACTATAAAAGTCTTATGAAATTGCAAGATGCTTAGGTGTTTGGATGTTGATGTGTTAAACAATGAGTCACATTAACACTTGCAATGGAGATAGAACACTGTAAATGTGGTAAAGGAATGACTATGATAAAAATATGAATAAATGTAGAAAGATAATTTAGTAGACTGCAACAGTGCAATACAAAGAGGATGGAAGTCTGAAATTAAGAATACTGAAAGAAATATTTAAGACATAACAGTCTCAGAGCTCTAATATAAATAAATATTAGTTTATTAAATAATTGTACAAATCTGGATGACTGGAGAACTAGATTCTGCTCAATAATGGACGAAAGGGATAAAATAGGAAAGAGTAGTACCCCCTGTCCTGTTTAAGTGCCCTGATTTTAAAATCTTTGTCAATTCTGCTTCTCATCTTCTAATCTTGACAAAAGAACTTGTGTGTTTTGTTTTAAATGTTTGGCTTCTCAGCTCTACCCATACTGATTGTGGTTGTGGGTGGAACTGACCAGTAGAGCACAGAGCACAAATTAGCAAAAGCAAGAACTTCCATATAATTCCCACAGCATATGAAAGGATGAAGGAGAAGGAGGAAGAGGAGAAAGAGGAGGAGGAAGAAAAGGAGGAGGCAAAAGTAATGGTAGAGGAGGATGATAAAAGAAAATGACAGTAAAGAAGTCATACTTATGGGTAAATAACACTGGATTTAATTTTGGAGTAATTATTCTGGAAGATAACATAATATTCTATTAAATAGAATTTCAATCTATAGGAATACGTTCTTGGTTATGGCATATTATGTTAACCTAAGTGATATTATATTTTATTACATTATATATTATATCATCATTATAACATACTTATTATGGTATTTGCTGCCAGCAAATTCATCACATGAAAACTAAAGGACACTGAATTAAATGGTACAAAAAATAAATATGCTGCCAGGTGCCAGTGGCTCACACCTGTAATTCTAGCTACTCAAAGGCTGAGATCTAAGGATCCAGGTTCAAAGCCAGCTAGGGCACGAAAGTCCTTCAGATTCTTATCTCCAATTAACCACCAGAAAGCTGGACTTGGAGCTGTGGCTCAAGTGGTAGAAGGCTAACCTTGAGGAGACAGGAAGTGGTGCTGTGGCTCAAGCGGTAGAGTGCTCGCCTTGAGCTGAAGAGCACAGGGACAGAGCCCAAGCAAAGCGTTCAACCCCCACGACCGACAAAATAAATAAATAAAAATAAAAAGCTCAGAGACAGTGCGCAGGCCCTGAATTGAAGCTCCAGGCTCAAAAAAAGCAAACAAGCAAACATGTACTTTGTGCAGAAAATCAATAGACTTGGTATGTGAATGGAATATAATTTGATTTTCTGACTTTTTTTTTTTTTAAGATGTAGAAACTTGCTCAACATGACACCAGAATGCTAGTCTTCTGGGATCTGCTTTCCAAAACATTCTGGTTCATGTATGCCACTATGCCCAGCTCTGTAATAATTATGTTTAAACACTGCAAATACTTAGGATTTTCACAGGTATTCTCTGGGAATCTCTAACATGTGTAGATATGCAAATTGGAATTATCATTGTTTATGCAAATCAAATTTTGGGTATACAAGGGAATTGGAATGAGAAGCTGATGATCATCTCAAATATTTTTAAGTAATTCTGAAGTAATCTACTGCAAAATTTACCTGATTTGAATAATTCTTTATCCTGCTTTGTATTGGCCTTGGTTGTAGTAGAACCTTTCTTTTCAATGATTGGCTGTGTGTATTTTGAAACAAGGTATTCAATATTTATTGTCTATTTCATAAAACATGAAGTTACTAATAAAGGTTAAACATCTTCCAGGTATTACCTGTACATGATGGTATTTATTAGCTGATTCTAAAAAAAACCCAGAGACATGCAATCAATTATATGTAAGTATGACAAATTTAGCCATATATTCATATACAGTGCATATGGTTAGTTTGGGAAATGAGTAGTTTTTATTTTTGGTTGGAGAATTTTTAGTTTGTTTGGCTGTTCCCCCTTAGGGTTGGCATGCTACCACTTGAACCACACCTATTTCCAGATTTTTTTTTGTTTTTCGGTCTGGTCGTGGGGCCTGAACCTCTGGGCCTGGGCGCTGTCCCTCAGCTTTTCAGCTCAAGGCTAGCACTCTACCACTTGTGCCACAGCACCACTTCCGGCTTTGTTCTATTTGCTTATGTGGTGCTGAGGAATCGAACCCAGGGCCTCATGCATGCAAGGCAAGCGCTCTACCACTGAGCGACCTTCCCAGCCCCTATTTCCAGATTTTTGCTGGTTAATTTGAGATAAGCTTATCTTCCCCATCTAGGCTGGCTTCTAACTGCAATCCTCAAATCTCCTGAGTAGCTAGGATTAGAGGCATGAGCCACTAGTACCTAGTTGAAACTCTTTTTTTTTCTTTTTTAAAAAGCTTCTTTACTAACATTTTCAGTGGGCCCTTGGCTATGATCACCCAACTAATAAAAATTTCACTTCTGTTTCTTTATTATGCATAATATAAGTAATTTCCACAGCATAGTTGACACATCAGTCCTTTCTTGTAAAATCATTTTGTAGAGGGAAGATTAGTCCATGATGTTATGCAACTACTGAACTGACTGAATATCTTGCAGGAAACACAATGAAGTATGCTGTCGCCCAAGGCAGCCATTAATTCTTGAGGGCAAGAAAATCTCTTGTACACACTTCCTGAGTAGCTGATCTTTGAAATAAGAACATTTTCATAATGAACCCCCAGGACTTCCAAATATATGTAGCACCTCCAAAATGAAAAATGCAGGTGACAAGATATAAGAGTAAACTAACGTTCAGCTCACATATTATAAAGTTGGATTTTGCCTGTACATATCTGTCCTTTGAACATCTAGGATGGTACATACATTAGTTATGTTAAGCCCTTTACACAAATTAGAGATTAAAATAGAGAAATGAAGAAATTAGAAAGCAAATATTTTTAGGCCCTTCTTTTAAAAAGTAATGTGTGCTGTAACATTTACCTGATTGGAGCATTTGTACATCCTTCTTTGCTAATGCTTTAGGTGGAATAGCATCTTTCTGGACCGGCAATGAAATGAAATATTCAGTAGTTATTGCATCTATCATACTATATGAAGTACAAATGACCCAAGGGGGAAAATAATAAAGCTTTTACCTTCATGGATGAAAGCATCTTGGGAGATTCTAAAATTCACAGAGATAAGTAATTAATGATATACAAATAAGTCCACACGAAACTACATTTGTGCACCTAAATTAGTATGTTTCTAAAGCCCCATGATTAGCTCTGAAATTATTAGTTTTTTGTAATGGTAATTTGTAGTTTGCTTGTTTTATGTCCCTATTTTCTGTACAGATACACAATGTAAAAAAAGGAAAAAGAAGGTAGATTTTTATTGACATTTAAGTTAGCATACACAAAATAATATTTTTCTTCCAATAAACATTTTGGCAATGGTCAGGTACAGGTGACTAATGCCAGTAATCCTAGTTGCTTAGGAGGCTGAGATACGAGGATCACAGTTCGAAGCCAGACCAGGCAGAAAAGTCTGTGAGACTTTTATCTCCAATACACTACTCAGAATAAGCCAGAAGTGGCACTGTGACTCAAGAGGTAGAGTGCCAGCCTTGAGCAAAAAGCTAAAGGACAGCTCTCCAGCCCTGAATTCAAGCCCCTACACACACATACACACACACACACACACACACACACACACACACACACACACACATACACACACAAATTTACTGCAAAAGAAAAGGAACATATGCCAGTATGAATACATAAACTGGAGGAAACAAAATTGACCTCAGATAATAGAAGTCACAACTATGAGAGCATATTTCATATCAAAGCCTGTATAAAATAAAACAGCATATATCCTTAATGAAACAGATCAGAATTACTTATGACACTAGCCTAAGTAGATTTTTCTCCTCTTTCTTATGTACTAATATTTTTGAAGGTTAGGGTACCCCAAACTATAACTCATAATGGAACTCCTTCTCTGTTCCCACTCAATAGAACCTTGCTTGAAACTTAATCAGTTATGCAGCCGATGACATTTAACTTCCCTTTTCTTCAGTCTACATTTAATAGGTAATTACTACTGGCAGTTGATATGTGAGTCATTTTCATGCAATTATTCTGTCATGTGTCATGGTTATGAAACATTCATCTTACCTTTCACTGATCCTTTCACCATATTATCTCTTTTTGGATCTCCAGCCCCGGGTACAAGAGCTACATGATTTGGGCCAAGACTTGCAGAGATGTTTTGAAAATAATTATCAATCTGTTTTGGGCAGAAATATTTTCCAGTTACTGTAAGAAGATACCTAAATGTCCTACCTTGAAAGCAATTAGACTTGTGCAAAATCAAAGCTCTAGAACCTCACACATGCTTTCTTGAACAAGTCTGCCTTTTATCTTTACACAGCCATTGACTATAAACCAGGCATGGAAGAGCAGAGGAAACACCAAAATACAAAATGCCTATTTCAATAAGGAGCTGACTTCGGGATCTCTCTCTCTGCTTTGCATTGCCCAGGAGATAAAGAGAACATTTTAACATCTGTGTATCTGGCAAGTTGTTAAAAGTTCACTTGAGGGCTGGGAAGGTGGCTCAGTGGTAGAGTGCTTGCCTTGCATGCATGAGGCCTTAGGTTTGATTTCTTAGTACCACAAACAGAAAAAGCCAGAAGTGGCGCTGTGGCTCAAGTGGTAGAGGTTAGCCTTGAGCTGAAGAGCTAAGGGACAGCACCCAGGCCCAGAGTTCAGGCCCACGACTGACAAAAAAAAAAAAAAAGAAAAAAGAAAAAGAAAGTTCACTTGATAAAACACAACATTAATCATTTACATCACTTAGTATGAAAGAAATTATTGTAAGGCTAAAATGTGACATGTTCCATCAAAATAGATTTCAAATATGTCTTGTTGATTTTAAATAAAACCCTGTGGAAGTATTTTATTTAATATAAAAAGGGCCTTAAAAATGTTTTTTTTTTTTGGCCAGATATCAGTGGCTCATGCTATTCTAGCAACTCAGATGAGGATCGTGGTTTGAAGACAGCCCAGGTAGGAAAGTCCATGAGACTCTTATCTCTAGTTAACCACAAAAAACTGGAAGTGGAGCTGTGGCTCAAGTGGTAGAACACTAGCTTTGACTACAAAAGCTCAGGACTACTGCCCAAGCCCTGAGTTCAAGCAGCAGGACCAGCATGCACGCTGGTAAACACATGCACACACACACACACACACACACACACACACACACACAATCTATTTTTTGTAAAACTTCTAAACTTCTTGTTTATAATGACAAAGCACTATGAAAACATTTCCTCATTATATTTCAATGATAGTAGGCATATGTTTGAAATAGTGAATAACTCTTTCCCTGCAGGAGTTTCCCCATTTAGAGAGAAATCCTTAAAAGTTCAGCAAGCCCCAAAGTAGAGGGGAGGAATAACAGTGTCTGACAAGTGCTGGGCCGTTATTTGAACATTTTTGCCTACATTATAAAATGCAGAGGGCTGTGGTTATGAGGACCATACTTCCTGCTTCCTGTTCATTCCACATGGTGAGCGCCACATCATGGAAGCGGGGCTCTCTCTGCAGGCCGCTCCTCCACCTGAATGGTCACGTGCCTAGCTCCTCCTCGCCCTTCAGCTGGCAGCTCTAGTCTCACCCAGAGTCACAGCTTCTCTCACTGCAGAGTTCCACCCCGTCCCCATACTAACTGCAAACTCTCTAACTGAACATCTCTTCTTTATACAAAGTTCCATGGGTGATTTATAAATGATGATTGCTTCTTTGATTTTTGGTCTTTTCATAGATGATCATGAGATATAGTCAGTGTCTAAGTCCATGGCAATAGAGGATATATTCCATGATGGAATTTTCTTCAAAGACTAAATAGTTAGATCTCACCAGGAAGGCCACACCTACTAACCACGATCTCCTCATTGTATGCATCCACATAATCTTCTGACCCTTACCATACTCCAAATTAGAAGTCTCTATGTCCTTTATTACACATGCATTTCATAATCCTTATATTTAAAAAAAATCTCTTTTAATTTCCTGTCACAGAATACTCATAGGTTATTTTGTCTTATAATTGAATGCACTTTAAGTTTCCAAGAAGCTTCTGTGTTTCCTGTGTGTGTGTGTGTGTGTGTGTGTGTGTGTGTGTGTGTGTGTGTGTGTGTGTGTGTGTGTGTGTGTGTGTGTGTGTGTGTGTGTGTGTGTGCCACTACTGGGGCTTGAACTCAAAGCCTGAGTGATGTCTCTTAGCTTTTTTACTCAACAGTTCCACTTATGGATTTTTGGATGATTAGTTAGATATAAGACTTTGAAGGGCTTCTTTTTATCTGGGCTGGCTTAACCTTTTCCTCAGATCTCAGGTTCTTAAGTAGCTAAGATTACAAGTATGAATCACCAAAGCTTGGAGGTTTCCTTAGCATATCATACAAATATGTCAAGAAATATTTGATCATTACCTCTATGTAAGAGGTTAAAATTCTTACATATATATTGTGCAGAAAACCACTAGTATTTAAACAGTATATATGATTTCCCCTTTCCCAAAAAATATTTGTAGGTACTAATTGAGAGATACAGGAGACTTTAAAGGGTTTCAGATTTTATATACTTTGGAAGTACCAATCTACAAGTCCCGCCCAACTCTATCAATAGTGGTAACCTTAGACTAATAGGTAATTAGCATCATCGTGCTTATGATACTACAGTCATGATAGCCTTAATGATAGAAAAAAAGATGATACATATATACTGTGAAATGTTCCATAGCCATAAAGAAAACTGATTAGAAAGGTTGGACAAATGGGATTGCATGAAATTGCAGAGCTTCTGCATGGCAAAGGACATAGCTCGCAAGATCAATAGAAAGCCCATGACTGGGAGAAGATCTTCACTAACCATACAACAGACAAGGGTCTCATATCTAAAATATACCTGGAACTCAAGAAATTAAATCCCCCATCAACAAATCCTCACAGAAACAACAGCCCAATAAGTAAGTGGGCTAAAGACTTAAAAGAGAAACTTCTCTGAAGAGGAAAGAAGGATGGCCAATAGACACATGAAGAAATGCTCAACCTCTCTAGCCATAAAAGAAATGCAAATCAAAACAACATTGAGATACCACCTCACCCCAGTTAGAATGCCTATAATCAAGAACTGTAATAACAACAGATGATGGAGGGGATGTGGACAGAAGGGAACCTTACTGCATTGTTGGTGAGAATGTAAACTTGTTCAACCACTTGGGAAAGAAGTGTGGAGGTTCCTCAAAAGACTCCACATAGAGCTCCCCTATGACCCAGCAATCCCACTTTTGGGCATTTACCCAAAAGATCACAAACAAGACCATACTAAAGCTACCAGCACATTATTGCAGCATTATTTACCATAGCTATGATATGGAACCAACCCAGATGCCCCTCAGTAGATGAATGGATCTAGAAAATGTGGTATATATACACAATGGAATTCTCCATCAGAAAGAATGACATTGCCCCATTTGTTAGGAAATGGAAAGACTTGGAAAAAATTATATTAAGTGAAGTAATCCAGGCCCAAAGAAACATAGGTCCCATGGTTTCCCTTATTTGCAATAACTAGTATATGTTTGAGACAAGCAGAAAAGGCCAGATAAGTTGATGTTAGGTGAAATGAATCCCAAGATAAGGATTCAAATGTTTTTGCTTTCATGCAATTGTTTCTAACATATTTATAAGATGATTTATTTGTTGCTTTGTAAGTCCCTCCCCAACAGTATAACCCCTGCTGGTATAATTTAGGGAGCATAAGGGAAAAAACAAATAGTTTAAATAGGGCTATGGGTGGACCCATTGCAACAATGAGATGTACAAATCGTTATGTCAAAAAACGAACTTTACAACTTTGGCAGGGGGAGATGGGAAGGGATGGGAAGGGATGGGAAGGGGAAACAAAGGAGGAGACAACAATGCTTGATAAGAAATGTACTCATTATCTTGCCCATGTAACCCCTCTGTATGGTATTTTCACAATAATAATAATAATAACAAAAAAGAAAACATATTATTTTCAGAAAGTGGGATAAAGCTGAAGATCATCATGTTGAGCCAGATAAGCCATGGTGATAAAGCTAAACATTAAATGCTGTTGCTCACTTAATCCAGATTGAAATATTATATATATATATCCATTGAAATGTTCATATATATTTATATAGATGTACACATATTATACATATAATTATATAAATGTATCAGATTATATATCTATAAAGATGCATTTTCTATATATATAATATATGGATGCAATTTATAATGTGTATAATACATAATATGATAAACATGTGTATAAATATACACATAAATTGTATCAAGCTAAACATTGAGTGCTGTTGCACACTTATGGAATCCAGACTTACATGACACATATATTCAAGAAAATGTCCATATATATTTCTTTAGATGTATACATATACATATTTATTTATTTAGATGTACAATCTAATATTTACCTACACACATTTATATCTATATAGTTCTATATGAATACATATGATACATATATGTTTATGCATATGTATACATTATATGTAAGTATACTTGCATATTTACATATAAATATATACATTAGCTATATTTTATATATTATATAAAGTATATATAACATAAAGTTATATATTTATATGTAAGTATATATTTATATCCATATTTATACATTATATAAATTTTATATATTTATATATATAATATATGAGTATATACATCTATATACGTATATACAAAAACATAATTGTGATGATCTGACTGTTAAGGGGAGTGATGTGCTGGGGGAAAGGAAAAGAAAATGCTACAAAGTGAATAATGTGGAAATATATTGTATCTATGGATGAAGACTGCATCAGAATTCATCTTATGCTGTCAAACAATAATAAGGGGTGTTAGGATAGCTATCAATAGAGTAGGTATTATCATAAACACACAAGATGTGCTGATTTAAGATACCAGGGTGATACTCTAGGAAACAATTAAAAGAAAGGAACAAGGGGAAAGTAAAATAAGCAAAAGTACTCATGGAAAGGGAAGGTAAGCGGGGCCAAATAGGACTAGTGTACTAAGTGTATATACATACATACATACGTACATATATACAACACTGAAAACAGTTGAAACTGTTCTGTGAAGCTGTGGTGTTACTCAGGGTGCACAGCATGCTTGCGCGGGAAGGTCACAAAGACATGTGCTAATGTGTGCTACTAAACCACAATAATACTAATGCACTTTACTTCAAAAATGGTTTCTGAGCCTTAAAACACTAGAGGACTGAAGAATGATTTGAAGTGGAATAGTGCCTGCCAAGCAAGCACAGGCTTTGACATCAAACTCTAGTACTGGAAAATAAATGAATAAATAAATGAAACACTAGTAAACCAAATTATTCTAAAACATAAACATATTTACTCATGCTTTTACTATTCACGAAATGTCTGATACAGATATACAGATGACAGTGCAAATAGAAAAATATTTTCCAGTTCTGCCATCAGCTTCACCAATAAAGCTACAATACATCAAAGTGAAAACTTTCAACTATTTTTTTTAGGATTTATACATCCATATATGTCAAAATATATACACACTCATACACATATACAACACACACCGAGGACATATAATCTCTATATAGATATATCTATATATAGATAGATATCCAATGTATATCTATCTATCTATCTATCTATCTATCTATCTATCTATCATCTATCTATCTATCTATCTATCTATCTATCTATCCAACATTCTCTAGGTTGACTTGGAAAGGTTTTTCATTTTTATATAGACTTGATTTCAGAACCCTAGCTGATTCCTTGTACCATCTAAGTGTAAGCTTTCTGTGCTCTATTAAAATGAATGAAGACTAGGGGCTGGGAAGGTGACTCGGTGATAGAGTGCTTGCCTTGCATGCATCAGGCCCTGGGTTCGATTCCTCAGCACCACATAAGCAGAAAAAGCCAGAAATGGCACTGTGGCTCAAGTGGTAGAGTGCTAGCCTTGAGCTGAAGAGCTGAGGGACAGCACCCAGGCCCAGAGTTCAGGCCCCACAACCGACAAAAAAATAAAATAAAATAAAATAAAATGAATGAAGACTACAGATCACCATAGCAGTACTATACATCAGTAACACGTTTAGAAGATAATTACTTTAGTAATTATAGAGCAAAAGAGGTAAAGAAATCATCTTTGTAGGCAAATGCTAGGTGATAAAATCACATGAAATTACATATTGTTTGATTAATATATACAAAACAATAAAACAACAGACAAACCTTGATATTCCAGGGTGCTTCTTCATTGTTTTCTTCTTTCAAACCTAATATGGACATAATCATAAATAAATGAATTAAATTTTAAATGCATGTGCAAGATGGATTGGGTGCATTTTATGTTTGTGTACTTGAAACATCCTTTGTACAACTAATGTGTGCTAATAAACCTTCTTTGTAAAATGCTGTTTACTTCATCAATTAATCAAATCCAATAGTTGTTTCTACTCATTAAATGTGGATGGTGTGCGCATTTACTTTTCTTTTCCTGTTGAGCCACCATTCTGTGTGGAGGTATCTCACTTAGGTATGTATCATTTCTTGTATCTACCAAGGTCTAAAAAAATGAAAAAGGCTGGGCATCGGTGGCTCACACCTGTAATCCTAGCCACTCAGGAGGCTGAGATAATGAGGATTGTGCTTCAAAGCCAGCCTGGGCAGGAAAGACCGTGAGACTCTTATCTCCAATAAATCACCAGAAAACCAGAAGAGCTGAGAGACAGAGCCCAGGCCCAGAGTTCAAGCCCCATGACCAATTAAAAACAAAAAGGAAAAAATGGCTGAGATTTTGATGACCAACAGAACATGTAGTTAACATGATACTCCCTAGGTTCAACCACTACAAATAATTGGACTAAGAAGACCAAGCTAAAAGTAAAAAGAAGAAAAAGAATGAAGGAAAAGGGGGCAAGCAAAAGATTAGCTTAAGATAATTAATTTAGAGCTTGCATTAACTTCTCTCTGAGTCACTGGAAATCTTACATAAATAAATACAATGTTAATTCTAGAGGGTGGAAGAAAGCAAGCACACATCATGTGATATTTTCACGTGCAATTGCATAATTTCTTATGAAAAATGAAATAATTAATGATCATCTTATATCTTGTAAATTTTGATTGAGCAAAATGTACCTGATTGGAGTGTTTGTACAGCCTTCTTTGCTATTGTTTTATGTGGAACACCAACTTTCTTTTCTGTGGGAGGCATTATGGACTATAAAATGAGATATTCAATAATTAATGAAAATTTTATACTATATGAATAACAAATAACTGTAGATAAAAATATTAAAAATTTTACCTTCTTGGAAGAATGCATCCTGGTAGATTCTAAAACCAGAGAGGTAAGTAATAAATTATATGTGGAAAAACTCCACTATATTTATGCAGTTATGATACAACTGAAACACTGTGATTAGCTCTAAAATAATTGTTTTAGGCTTTGCCATGGGAATTCGTAGTTTCCTTGATTGTTGTTGGTGGTATTGGTAGTGGTGATGGTGGTGTATGAGGCCTGGGCACTGAGCAAAAGAAGTTCAAGGCTAGCACACTACCTCTTGAACCACAATTCCACTTCTGGCTTTTCTGTTATTTAATTGGAGACAAGAGTCTCATGGACTTTCCTGCCTGGATTGACTGGAAATAGCAATCTTCAGATCTGAACCTCCTGAGTAGCTAGGGTTACAAGTGTGAGCCGCCTGTGTCCTGCTGGTTTACTTGTTTTGTGTCCAGGACAGATACATAACACAATACAATAAGAAAAGACATATTTAGAATTAACACTGGAGTATATTCAATGTGAGATTATGCTTCCAATAAACATTACTGTAACAGAAAGGAACGTATAACAATGTAAATATACAGATTAATAAAGAAAAATTGACCTCAAATGAGACCATACTTCACATAAACCTGCTATAGAATAAAACAATATACATCATTAATAAAATACTTCAGAAGTATTCATGTCCCCAAACTACATAGATTTGTGTCTTCTCATTTATTTGCTAATATGTTTTTTTTGTTGTTGTTGTTTTGTTTTTTTTGGGTCTGGCCGTGGGGCCTGAACTCTGGGCCTGGGCGCTGTCCCTCAGCTCTTCAGCTCAAGGCTAGCACTCTACCACTTGAGCCACAGCACCACTACTAGCTTTTTTCTTTTTGCTTAAGTGGTGCTGATGAATCGAACCCAGTGCCTCAGGCATGCAAGGCAAGCGCTCTACCACTGAGCCACCTTCCCAGCTTGCTAATATGCTTTTGATAATAGAATTATTCTAAAATTAATAACAACTCCTTTTTGGAATGTTTTTCTTCTGACACTCTCAGAGGAACCTTTCTGAAGCTTGACCAGCTATACGACTGACAACCATTTAACTTTCTCACTCCACAATTATTAGGTAACTACCACTGGACAATTGATACATGATCATTTTTATGATGTCATGTTTATGGAACATGTCTTACTTCTCACTGGTCCTTTCATCACACTTTCTGTTCTTGGATCTGCAGCCTCAGTTAAATGAGTCACACTATTTGATCCAAGATACTCAGAGATAGCCTGTGAAAATAAATATCAATTAGTTTAGGGCAAACATATTTTCCCATCACTTTTAGAAGACCTCTAAATAGCCTACCTTTACAGCAATTAAACTTCACTGTAAATATCACTTGCATGAAACCCAAGTTCATAGTCTCTCTCTCTTCTCTCTCTCTCTCTCTCTCTCTCTCTCTCTCTCTCTCTCTCTCTCTCTCTCTCTCTCTCTCTCTCTCTCTCTATTTATTTATTTATTTATTTTAGTCCTTATAGTTAAAAAATAGCTTTCCTGCGCTGGGAAGGTGTCTCAGTGGTAGAGCACTTGCCTTATATGCATGAGGCCCTGGGTTCAATTCCTCCGCACCACATAAGCAGAAAAAGCTAGAAGTGGTGCTGTGACTTAAGTGGTAGAGCGCTCGCCTTGAGCTGAAGAACTGAGGGACAGCACCCAGGCCCAGAGTTCAAGCCCCATGACCAGCAGAAAAAAAAAGAAAAAAAAGAAAAAAAGAAATAGCTCTCCTAATTTCTTATCATTTGATACTCCTGTATCCTTTTGCCTTACATTTATACACATGGAAAGCTTCCAAGAGGGATTTTTTGTTTTTGTTTTTGTTCACTACTCCTACAAAGAGGTTAAAATTGTCCCATAAATATATTACAGAAGGCCACAAATATTTAAAAAGGATGTAGGATTCCTCCCCCCAACCCCAGCGCTCGAGTTTTAGAGGTACTCAGTGAGAGACTTGGGAGCTCATGGAATGTTTGAGACTTTATCTGCTTTGGGGGCGGCACTCTGCATCAAGTATTCCCTCCTTACAGGCTGAGCCTTGTCCTGTTCTCCAGTAGCGTTCACCTTGCAATAAAAAGTAACCAGTATCATCATGCTTCTGATACTACAGTCAAGGAAGCCCTAAATGCTATCAAAGAATGGAAAGAGAAACTATAGGATGTTCCAGAGCCATAAAATAAAAATGAGATTATGTCTCTTTCAGGATATGGATGGAGACAGAGGTTATCATGTCCAGTTGGAAGGCCCTGCATATAAAGCCAAAAAAATTGCATCGCTTACTCACTTTTGGAATCCAGGTTAAATATAAATATATATGCTCACACATATCTATCCATACCTATGTTCATGTATGTATATATGGATATACATGTATATTTACATATATCTACATAACTGTAATGATGTGACTATTTAGGGGAGCAAGACACTGGGGGAGAAGAAAAGTAAATGCAACAGAGTGAATAATGGTTGAGTATATGGTGCCTGTGGATGAAGGCTGCACTGGAAATCTCATTGAATGCTGCTGAACAATAGTGGACACAACGGGTGCTGGGAAAGAGAGTGGTAGAGTGGGTAGTCTTTATTTATTTTTTTGTCGGTCATGGGGCTTGAACTCTGGGCTTGGGCACTGTCTGCGCTCTTCAGCTCAAGGCGAGTGCACTACCGCTTGAGCCACAGTGCCACTTCCGGTTTTCTAGTCTCACTGACTTTTCTGCCCTGGCTGGCTCTGAACCGTGATCCTCAAATCTCAGCCTCCTGAGTAGCTAGAATTACAGGCGTGAGCCACGGCGCCAGGCTAAGTGGGTAATCTTACTGAAATACAATATGTGCAGATTCAAGGTACCAAGGTGATACTCTAGAACAATTATATGTATGAGTCAAGCGGAAAAAGTCAGATAATGTGATGTCAGGAAAATGAACCCTTAGATATGTATTTTAATGTTTTTTTCTTTCATGCATGTGTTTCTAACACATTTATAAGATTATCTCTTTGTTGCTTTGTATGTCCCTCCCCCACAGTATAACCCCGCTTTCAATATATTTGATGTCAGTATAACTTATGGAGGAGATGGGGAAAAACAAGTAATTTAAGGATTCAGGTGGACCTGTTGCAACAATGAGAAGTACAAATTGTCATGTCAAAAAGGAGCTTTACAATGTCAGTGGGGGGGGGGGATTGGGTGGGGGGGAGGGGGGAGGCTGGGAAGGGAGGTGAAGGGTAAACAAAGGAGGAGGCTGCAATGCTTGGTAAGAAATGTATGCATTATCTTGCCCATGTAATTGTAACCCCTCTGTACAGTATGTTCACAAATAAAATAACAAGAAGAAAAAAAAAGAATGAGAGGAAAGTAAAACAAACTCTGTTTCAGCAAAATTACTAGTGGAAAAGGGGAGGGTAAGTAGGGCTGAATATTACTAATTTACTTAGTATGCATATATGAAGACAGAATACTGAAAGCTGGTGACACTTCTAAGAAGGCAAAGCAGGCCTGACAGAGTGTTTTAGGGTATGATATTGATCATACAACTAGTATGTGCTGCCAAGACATCTCAATACCATGAGCTTTATTTCATAAAGTGTTTCTGGTCATTAAAACACTGTGATGACAATCAAAAAAAAAAAAAAGAACCTCGGGGAAGGTAGGGAGGGAAGGGATGATAGGGGGAAAACAATGGAGGGGGTAACAATGTTCAAGAGGAAGTGTACTCATTACCTCACTCATGTAACTGTAACCCTCTGTATAGTATCTTTACAATAAAATTTTTTTAATTAAAAAAAAAACACTGTGATGAGTGGAGGTATGATTTCAGTGGAAAAGTGCCAGCCAAAACAATGGCAAGCCTCCGGCTATAGACCCTACTGGCAAATAAAGCAATTAAAAAAATAGAAAACCAAATTGTTATTATCCACACATACATTTACAATTCCTCATGCTTTTCCTACTAGTGAAATATCTGATTCAGATATACTGCAAATGAAATATCTGATGCAATAGTTATCAAATTAGAAATAATTTTTCAGGTTCTATCATCATCTTCACATATACACATAAAACTTCACAGTGAAATGTTCTGAATGACATTAGGACTTTTGCACATCCATATATATATATATCTATATATATATCAGAATACACACATGCATGCATATGTAATATACAAACAGAGAAATATGTATGTGTATATATATGTGTGTGTATATATAAAACCATTCTCTAGGTTGACTTTAAAAGTTACTTTTTGTTTGTTTGTCTTTTGTCGGTCGTGGGACTTGAACTCTGGGCTTGGGTGCTCTCCCTCAACTCTTCAGCTCAAGGTGAGTGCTCTTCCACTTGAGCCACAACACCACTAAAAGTTACTTTGTTTTCACATAGCCTTGACTTCAGAACCCAAGCTGACTCGTCATGACTTCTGAGTGTGCTTTCTGTGCTCTGTTAAAATGACTTCATTCAGTGAACACTACAGATCACCATAGCAGTACTACACATAGGTACATAGCAGTACTACACATAGTGAAGAGAGAATCACTGTATCAATTATGGATGTAAAAAGGTGAGAAATAATTTTTGTAGGTACATGCTAATAGGGAAAATAAAGTAAATTTGCCCCTTCTACATTTAAAAATTACTCAAAAATATACAAAACAACAGACAAACCTTGGTATTCCAGGGTGATTCTTTATCTTCCTCTTCTTTCAGACCTAGGGTAGACATAGTAACAGATACATTAATGAGGACAATTATGACTCTGAACTTTATATGCATGTATGAGACAAATCAGGGTGCACTTCATGTTGGTGTGCAAGAAACCTCTTTTGTACAACAAATGTGCTGATAAAATGCTCATGAAAATGCATATTATTTCATAAATTATTCTACACATAAGTGTTTCTAATCATTAATTGATGATGTGGTGGTTTACTCTGTTCTTTTCCTGTTGAATATTGTCCTGGCTTGAAGTACCTCATTTAGGTATTTGGTTTAGAATATGCATTTCTTGTATCTTCCAAGCTCTTTGAAAAAATAGGAAAAAAATGACCAGGATTTGATGATCAATGGAACATATAGTTAACAGGTAGAGCCCTAGATTTAGTCAACACACATAATACAAATAATAATAAGAAAAGGCAAAAAGGAAGAGGAAGGAGCTGGTGACTCATACCTGCAATCCTAGCTACTCGGGAGACTGAGATCTGAGGATCATAATATAAAGCCAGCCTAGGCAGGAAAGCTACTAGCCTTGAACAAAAAAGCTCAGGGACAGTGTTCAGGCCCTGAGTTTGAGGACCAAGACAGGCACAAAAGCAAAAAAAGAAAGAAAGGAACAGAAGGAAGGAAGGAAGGAAGGAAGGAAGGAAGGAAGGAAGGAAGGAAGGAAGGAAGGAAGGAAGGAAAGAAGGAAAGAAAAAGGGAGGAAGAATAAGAACGAGCAAGATTATTCCATTTTATCATATAACTTTTGATGCTGAGCTTGCATTAATTAGCATGTGAGTGAAAATCTTCAATAAAATGAAATGTCCATTCTAGAGGATGGAAAAAAGCAAACACATATCATGTGATATTCTATAATTTCTGGTGAAAAATGAAGCATCTTGATAAATTTCCAAGAGTCCTAAAATCTGAGACTCAAAAATCCCTTGTCTCCAAAACGAAGTGATAGAGATCTTGGGTACACATCACCTACATCACAATAGATTTCCATAATTAACCTTTGGGAATTCCCAACATGTAGAGTAGTATCAAAATAGGATATTTGGGCTAGTAAGACATAAAAGCAGAAACAACTGAGTTTCAGCTGACCTATTGTAAAGTTAAGTTGAGCAAAATTTACCTGGTTGGAGTATTTGCACAACCTCCTTCACTAGTGCCTTTGCTGGAATGCCATTTTTCTTTTCAGGGACAGGCTGAATGGGCTATGAAATGAGATATTTAGTAATTATTGCATTTATCATACTATATAAAGTTAAAATGACTCAGAATAATTTCTTTTTTGCCACTCCTGGACTTGTGAATCAGGGCCTGGGCACTGTTCCTGAGCTTCTTTTGTTCAAGGCTAGCACTCTACTACCTGAACCAAAGCGCCACTTCCAACTTTTTCTATGTTGTTATCCCAATGATTTCCCTTCCCATAGCTTAGCATGCTCCTTCCCCTCTCCACAGCTTAGCATGCTCCCTTCCTAGGCAACACTAGGCCCATTTAGTAAAGGCAGTCAATAATCAGCCTCCAACCCTCCTTTGCCTTGAGATGGCACTCCTCTCGGGCAGCTACCACCACATAAAGAAACAAGAGTGACCCTTAGAGTGACCTTCAGGTCTGGGCAGCTGCAGGGCCCCTTATCTACTCCTTGGGCAGCAGCCATAAATCCTACTCCACCATGATAAGGATCCTGTCCATCACATCCACACCAGGGTCTCTGCCTCCTAGCCTCTTCTAGGCCCTCCTAGCCTCAGTAGGTTAAATAGGTCACCTGAGACAATAGCCAGCATTTCTTCTCACTCCTCTCTTGGGGGAAGGGGTGTTGCCAAGTCCCTTTACTGGCAATAAACCTTTTCTTTGTTCTTTATACCTGGATGTCTGCACGGTTTTCTGGCAAAGTCTAATTTACTCTAACATATGTGGCACTGAGGAATCAAACTCAGGGCTTCATGCATGCTAGGTAAACACTCCACCACTGAACCACATTCCCAGCCCAGAATAAAAAAAATTTTGTTTTTTGGGTCCGGTCATGGGGCCTGAACTCTGGGCCTGGGCGCTGTCCCTCAGCTCTTCAGCTCAAGGCTAGCGCTCTACCACTTGAGCCACAGCGCCACTTCCGGCTTTTTGTCTTTTTTTTTTGCTTATGTGGTGCTGGGGAATCGAACCCAGGGCCTCATGCATGCAAGGCAAGCGCTCTACCACTGAGCCACCTTCCCAGCCCCAGAATAAAAAAAAATTTTAAACTCTTACTTTCATGGAAAGATGGAACTTGGGAGATTCTAAAAATAAAAAAAGATAAGTAGTCAATTGTATGTAGCACTCATACCATACAACAGACACCCAATGATTAGCTCTGAATTGATTATGATTTTATAATAGGGATTAGTAGGTTACTTGTTTTGTGTGCATTTTTTTGCCAGTCCTGAGTCTTGAACTCAGGGCCTAGGCATTGTCCCTGAACTTCTTTTGCTCAAGGCTAGCACTCTACCACTTGAGCCACAGCACCACTTCCAGATTTTTCTGTTTATGTGGTACTGAAGAATCAAATCCAGGGCTTCATGCATACAAGGCAACACTCTACCACTAAGCTACATTCCCAGGCCTTGTGTGCATTTTTCTAGTAAGGAAAGACAATGAAGAAACACAATGAAGAAAAATAAGAATATAGATTTAATTAATATTAAAGTTAATAAATGCAAAATGAGATTAGGCTTCCAATGAACATTCTTGTAATAGAAGAAGCACATATACCAATGCAAATATACAGTTTAAAGGAGACAAAATTGAAGGAGACAAAAAGAGCATTTGATTTTAATGAAATACTTCAGAATCATTTATACTATATTAAACTACATGGATTTGTCTCCTCTTTCTTTCTTCCTAATATTCCTTGGGTAATAGAATATCCCAAGATGCCGGGCGCTGGTGGCTCACGCCTGTAATCCTAGCTACTCAGGAGGCTGAGATCTGAGGATCGCGGTTCAAAGCCAGCCGGGGCAGGAGAGACCGTGAGACTCCTATCTCCAATAAACCACCAGAAAACCGGAAGTGGCGCTGTAGCTCAAGTGGCAGAGCGCTCGCCTTGAGCTGAAGAGCTGAGGGACAGCGCCCAGGCCCAGAGTTCAAGCCCCACAACCGACAAAAAAAAAAAAAAGAATATCCCAAAATGTAATAATGAAGCTCATTTCTAAATCCCTCTCTTCTGGCACCCCAATAGACAGTTGTCTGAGATGTGGATCAGTAATATAACTAATGGCAATTTCATTTATGCTAACTCTACATTTAATAGGTAACTACCATTAGACACTTGATACATGGGTCATTTTCATACCACCATTCTGTCACGTGTCATGATTATAAATCATGTGTCTTACCTCTTACTGGTCCTTTCACCTTATTTTCTCCTTTTGGATCTGAAGCTCCAGTTACATGAGCCACATGATTTGGTCTAACCCTCTCAGAGATGCTCTATGAACATTAGTATCAATCAGTTTTCTGAAAATATATTTTCTAATTGCTTTAAGAAGATATTTAATGTCTAAGTTGAAAACAGACTAACATGAAAATGTTACTTGTATGAAACAAAAGTTTGTGAATTGAAAACTTTGCCCATGTATTCTTGAGCAAGACTGCCTTTTATCTTCACATAGCTGTAAGTCATGCATCAAAGGCCAAAGAAAACACACCAAAATACAAAATGCACATTTCAGCAAGAAACTGACTTTAAAGTATTCCACTCTAAGAAATGAAGAACATTTTGACATCTGAATACTCCACTAATCATTAAAGGTTCATTGGCTCTAACCTAGAATTGACATTTACAACACTTAATGATGAGATAAATTATTTTAGGGTTCAAATGTAGATGTATACTATCATATCAGATTTCACATTAGCATCCTTAGATTTAGCATTACACTTGTAGAAGTATCTGATTTAATTTTAGAAAATGTAAATGTTCATGTAAAACTTTTATTGGTAATGAAAATGATTGCTGAACATGACAGAGAATTATAAAAGCATTTTTTACATGTTATATTTCAGTATTAACAGGCACATATTTGAATGAGTGTATAATTCTTTCCCTATAAGTCTTTATTAAGAGAGAAGTTCTTGAGCTGGGAAGGTGGCTCAGTGGTAGAGTGCTTGTCTTGGATGCATGAGGCCCTGGGTTCGATTCCTCAGCACCACATAAGCAGAAAAAGCTAGAAGTGGTGCTGTGGCTAAAGTGGTAGAGCGCTAGCCTGGAGCTGAAAAGCTGAGGGACAGTGCCCAGGCCCAGAGTTCTGGCCCCATGACTGACAGAGACAGAGAGAGAGAGGTTCTTAAAAATATAGCAATCCTAATTTGAAGAGGAGTACTTGTTTATTAAGTGTCTGTAATATGCTAGGTATATATTGTTACTTTTTTCCCCAGTACTAGGTATTGAACTCAGGGTGTAGGCACTGTCTCTTAACTTTTTTGTTCAAAACTGGTGCTCTACCACTTGCACCAGCTCCACAACTAGTTTTTTGGTGGTTACCTGGAGATAAGAGTCTCATAGACTTTCTGGCCATGACTGGTTCAAACTGTGATCCTCCATCTCAGCCTCCTGAGTAGCTAGGATTACAGGCATAAGCCACAGGCACCCAGTTTATTTATAAATTTTGACCTACACATTTCAAAGTGCAAATGACTATCATTCTGAAGGACATACTTCCTGTTTCCTGTTCTGAAAAGTAAGAGTAATAGCTTATGCGATTACAGCTGTGAAACCCACTCTTCTCTATAGAGAGCTACTCCTCCACTTAGAGGGTCACATGGCTAGCTCCTTCTCACCCTTCAGCTGGTAGCTCTAGTCTCACTCAGAGTCATAGCTTCTCTGACTAGAGTTCCACTCCGTCCCCATTCTAACTACAGACTCCTTGAATAGTCTCCATGTACACATCCTTTTTTCTTTATACAAAGTTCTATGGATCATCTATAATTGATGGCTCTTGCTTGTTTCTTGGTCTTTTCACTACTGTATATACCATCCTGTGGTATATTCAGTGTCTAAGTCTGTAGCACTAGAGGAAATACTCCATGATAGAAGTTCATTCAAAATCTAAACCTTTCTATTTTATCAGAAAGGCCTCATCCATTAAATCACTATCTTTCTATGTAAACTTGGAAAGTTTATTGACTCTTACCATACTCCAAATTAGAAATCAGTATTTTCTTTCAAATATTCACTGTTCTTTTCTTGACAGTCATCATATCATCATCCTCATATTAAAAAAAATAATTCTCATAATTTCTGCTGAGTACCCCTAGGACATGAGGTCTTACATAAGATACACGGTTTTGGAGATACAAGAGACTTTTTGTGTTTGTTCATTATTCATGACTAAGAAATTAATGTTGTTCCATGCTTATAGTACAAAAAGCCACTGACATTAAAACAGAATAAACTCAGAGATGTGAGGGAGGTACTGAGAGGGAAAGAGGGAACAGCTTACACTAAGCCAAAGGAAAGAAATTTACATATCACCCGATGTGGAAGAAATATTTGTATTGTCAAAGCTCATAGAATTCACAAACTTTATAGACCATGATAATGACAATTTGCCATGTGAGGGTTAACATGTATTTGTGATTTTAACTAAGTATTACTATCCCAAAATACTGTGAAATTTATATAATCACTTAATCTTAATAAAAAGTCATTAAAAAAACAAAACAACAGAATGATGACGGTTTACCCCCAAATTTTCAGAAGTGGTAAAAGAAAGACTCAGGAGACTCTAATATGTTTGAGACTTCAGTTGATTTGGGGGTACCACTATGCATGAGACATCATACCCAAGAGATTGAACCCTTCCCAAATCATTACAGAATGATCACCTTAATCAGTGAGCATGATTCTATCACTACAAGCCTTGTGGCTGTAAGGTATCACAGAATGGATAAAGAAAACATATATAGATATATATGTTTTATATATGCATGTTTTCTTTATAAAGAAAGCATATATATGTTATATATGTATATACATTTTCTTTATTCATACATATGATATATATATACATATATCTACCATTCCACAGCTATAAAATAATGAATGAAATTTTATCATTTTCAGAAAAGTGTATGGAACTGGAGATGATCAGGTTGTGCTAGATATGCTATGCTATGCTTATGCAGACCAACACTGAATGCTGTTGCACACTGAGCATTTACAGTGAAAAGACCTGTGTATCCACAGATATTTATGAATATAATTATATATGTATACATGTGTATATATTCACATAGGACACGATTGTAGTTATGCAGTTCTTTATGGGAGCAAAAAGAGAGGGGGAAAACCTTGCAGACTGAAAAATATAAGCACTGTATATTGTGCTTATGAATGAACACTGCATTGAAAACCTCACTGAATGTTGATGAACTCTAGTGGGGTAAAGGGTGTAGGGAAAGGGAAAACAATACAGTGGGTATTCTCAGAAAAATACAATGCGTGCTTGTGTAAATTACCAGGGAGAAATATTTTGGGACAATTAATGCACACAAAAAAGATAATGACAAGAAAGAAAAAGAAGCTCCGTTAGGGCAAAAGTGTCCGTGGGAATAGGGAAGGTAAATAAGACTGAGTGTGATTGGTGTGCTTTGTATGTATATATAAAAATAGAACTTTTAAGCCTATTGAAATTGTTCTACGAATGGGAAGAGAATTGAGTGAGAGTGTTTTAAGGTGTGAGAATGTTGTGTGGAAGTGTCACAAAGAAACATGTCTTGCACAACTAGTGTATGTTACTACAACATCTTATTAATAAGGTGTTCTATTTCAAAAATCGTTTATACTCATTAAAATATTATGTGGGGGCTGGGAAGGTGGCTCAGTGGTAGAGCGCTTGCCTTGCATGCCTGAGGCCCTGGGTTCAATTCCTCAGCACCTCATAAGCAAAAAGAAAAAAGCTGGAAGTGGTTCAAGTGTGGTTCAAGTGGTAGAGCGCTAGCCTTGAGCTGAAGAGCTGAGGGACAGCGCCCAGGCCCAGAGTTCAGGCCCCACAACCAGACCAAAATAAATAAATAAATAAAATAAAATAAAATATTATGTGGGCTGCAGGTGTGGCTTACATGACAGTGTCAGCCAAGCAGGAAATAGGTTCTGGAGTTCAAAAGCCTTTACTGGCAAATAAATAAATAAATCACCAAACCACCAAATTGTTATTATACACTCATGCTTTACAACTCATGCTTTTCCTATTCTTGAAATGTCTGATGTATAGTGGACAACATAGATAGAACAATATTTTCCAGTTTGTGTACACTAAAACGTGTGTACACACACACACACACAAACACACACACCACAGATAGAAAGACAGAGACAAATATAACACTATTATCCAGAATGACTTGGGAAATTTCTTAGTTTTTAAATAAACAACTTCAGAACAAAGCTGATTCTTGGTGCTTTCCAAACTTGTGCTTTCTCTCCTCTGTTTCAATCACTTCATTCAATGAAGACTACAACTCAGCATAGTAGAATAAGACAACCTAAATATACTCAGGAGATAATTACTTTATTAATTATAAAATGAAAAAGGTGATGAAATAATTCTTTGTAATCATATACTATGTAAGGAACTCAAGTGACACTACTTTTGTGTTCTAGTATTACTCAATGCTTTTAAAACAATAAAAACAATAAACAAACCTCAATATCCTTGCATTTTTCTTCATCTTTCTCTTCTTTTAAACCTAGTCACAGATACATTAATAACAACAGTTATTACTTTGAATTTTAAATCCATGTACAAAATCGATCATGAGTACATTGTATATTGTGTACAAAACATAATACATTCCTTGTGCTAGGTGCTGGATGGCTCACACTTGTAATTCTAGCTACTTGGGAGGATGAGATCTGAAGATCAAGGGTCAAAGCCATCTCAGTTATTTCCAATTAACTAGAAAAAAGCCAGAAGTAGAGCTGATGTCCCTGTGCATCCTTAAATTCAATCCCAAGGCCAGCACACACACACTCACACACACACACACACACACACACACACACACACACACACACACACACACACACAAATAACCTCATGTGTGCTAGTAAAACATCTTTGTAAAAATTCAGTTCATATCATAAATTGTTTCTACACAATTGTTTCTACTCCTTAACTGTTAATGGTGTGGGTGTATGTTCTTTCTCTGTATCAAGGTACCTCATTTAGGTATTTTGTTTGGAATGCACATTTCTTATATCAACTAAGCTCTTTAAAAGATGGGGAAAAGAGCTGGGGTTTTGATCATTAAGAACATGTCGTTAACATGTTAGACTCTAGGTTCAATCACCATACTCAGTAGATAAAAGGAGAAGAAAAGAAGAAATGCAAAGGGATAATAAGAGGAGGAAGGGGAAGAACAAACATAGATAAATCCATGATATCATTATATGACATCAGACTTAAGAGCTTGCTGTAACTACTCTCAGAATATTTGAAAATCTTCCTTAAAATACAATGTGAATTTTAAAGATTGGAAGGAAACAAATGTCATGTTGATGTTCTATGTTTTCTTGTGGAAAATGAAGTGTCTTTCCATCTTGGCCAAGACATCCCCATAAAGTCCTGGCCTCCAAAAAGCATCTTGACCACTCCCACAAAACAACTAAGATTTCAGGCACATACCTACAATAAAACTTTTTTTGTGTGTATGGATGAAACTAGAGACTGGACTCAGGAGCTGGAACTTGCTGGGCAAGCTACCTCCATTCCTCTAATGAATATTTTTAAACTTTAAAAACAGTAGACTGTCATAATTAACTTCTGGTAATTCTGAATGTGTACATGACTGTCAAAATAGGACATGTAAGCTAGTAAGACATAAAAGAAGAAATAACTGACTTACAACTTTTATTGCGCAAAGTTTAATGTAGCAAAATCTACCTGATTGCAGTATTTGCACATCCTCCTTTACGAATGCCTTAGCTGAAATGCCATCTTTCTTTTCCTTGTGAGGTTGGGTAAAATATGAAATGAGATATTTAATAATTATTGCATTTGTCATACTATATGAAGGAAAAATGATGGGGGACAGAAATATTAAAGGTTTTACCTTCCTAGAAGGAGGCATCTTGGGAGATTCTAAAAATTAAAGTGATAAGAAATCAATTACAAGTAAATAAGACCACATCAACAGTACATTTGTGCTGTTAGAGTATAACTGAAACCCTAAGACTTTCTTTCAAATGATTATTTTAGGTTTTTGTCACAGAGATTTGTAATTTTCTTGTTCTGTGTGCCTTCTTCCAGTAAGGACAGACAGCAGACTACAATTAAGAAAACTAAGAATACAGCTTTTATTAACATTAAAGTTAATGTATACACAGTAGAGAGTATGCTTCCAATGTACATTACTGTAATAGAAGCAGCATATTTACTAATGCAAATATACAGATTGAAAGAGACAAATCTGACCTCAAACTATAGAAGTCATATTCCCAACAGCATACTTCACATTAAAACTGGGGTAGAACAAAACAACACATGATTTTAATGAAACACTTCAGACATTCATACCATTATACTACATGGATTCATCTCTTTCTTCCTAATATTCTATATAGTAGAATATTCCAAAATATAACTACAAATAAAAGTCCTAGCTGGTGGCTCACACCTGTAATCAATCCTAGCTACTCAAGCAGCTGAAATCTGGGGATTGTAACTCGAAGCCAGCCTGGGCAGCAAAGCCTCAGAAGTAGAACTGTAGCTCAAGTAGTAGAGTTCTAACCTTGAACAAAAACACTCAGGGGCAGTGTCTAGGCCCTGAGTTCAATCCCTAGGCTTGGCACTTGATTAATTAATTAATTATAAAACTCCTTTTTTATTTTTTATTTTTTTTATTTTTTGGGGGTCCAGTCGTGGAGCCTGAACTCTGGGCCTGGGTGCTGTCCCTCAGCTCTTCAGCTCAAGGCTAGCACTCTACCACTTGAGCCACAGCACCACTTCCGGCTTTTTTCTTATGTGGTGCTGAGGAATCGAACCCAGGGCCTTGAGCATGCAAGGCAAGCGCTCTGCCACTGAGCCACCTTCCCAGCCCCTAAAACTCCTTTTTTAAAGTCTTCTCTTTTGACACTTTTTTTTCTTACCATTCCTGGAGCTTAAACTCAGAGCTTCTTTTGGTTAAGGCTGGCATTCTCCCACTTGAGCCACAACACCACTTCTGGCTTTCTCTGTTTATGTGGTACTGGGGAATCAAACCCAGGGCTTCATGCATGCTAGGCAAGCACTCTACCACTAAGCCACATTCCCAGCTCCTTCATAGTCTTTTTGAAACAATATGTTATGTAACTGTAACCTATTTAACTTATTTTCTTTACTCTGTATTTAATAGGTAACTACCATTAGACAGTTGATACACAGTCATTTTTCATACAATCATTCTGCACATGTCATGTTTATGAATCATATGTTTTACCTTTCATTGGTTCTTTCACCATATTATCTCCTCCTGGATTTGCAACCTCAGTTATACAAGCCACACAATTTAGTCCGCGATTCTCAGATATGTTCTGTCAAAATTAGTATCATTAGGTTTGGTAAAAGTACTTTCCAGTCAAATTTGGAATATATGTATAAAGTGTGCTTCCTTGAAAACAATTGGAAATGAAAATTAAAATGTTATTTGTGTAAAACTAAAGCTTTTGAAATGAGGACCTCACCCAAACTTTCTTGAAGAAGTCTGCCTTTTATCTACACATGACTGTCAGTAAGTATGGAAGACCAGAGGCAACGCACCAAAATACAAAGAATTTTCTTTGGAATAGCTCTGCTTTCAAGCCCAGGAAAATTAAGAGCATTTTAACATCTGTATATTAACTAGTTGTTACAGTTCCACTTGGTATTACACAGCATTGACCACTTACAATACTTGCAATGAGAGAAATAATTTGGGGGTTAAAATAGGGTATGTGCCCTCATATCAGACTTCATTGTACGTTATCCTGAGTTTAAGCTTAACAGTGTTGAAGTATTTAACTTTTTACAAAATGGGTCTTAGAAAAATCTAAATATTTTGGGTACTCTTCTACTTTTAGTGAGAATGGTTTCTGAAAATGACAAAGGACTAAGAAAACATGTTGTACATATTATGTTTCAATAATAGCAAGCATAGATATTTGAAGTATATACACACACTTTACAGTTTCCATGTGGTTTTCTGTGTTTTTAGTCATATTTGATACTTATCACAATCTTTGGTCAGTTTAGTTTTTAGATAAACATGACTTCAGAACCCAAGCTGATTCCCCATGCTTTCTAATCCAAACCTTTCTCTTCTCTATTACAATGATTTTATTCAATGACTCCCACAAACCACCATAGGAGTACCGGCAGCAGGGATATGCTAAGCAACTAATTACTTTATTAGTTACAGGTGAAATGTGAGGAAATTGTTTTGGGAACATGCTAGGAGGAGAAGTCAAGTGAAATGACCCTTCCTGTGCTTAAATATTACTCCAAAACAATAAAAACAGACAAACCTCAGAATCCCAGAATGATGCGTCCTCTTTTTCTTTCTTTAAACCTACTGTGGACAACCACAGACATGTTAATGACAACACTTATTCCTTTGAATTTTTTGTTATTCTTGTTGTTGGTCGTGGGGCTTGAACTCTGGGCCTGGGCTCTGTCCCTCAGCTCTTCAGCTGAAGGCTAGTGCTCTGCCACTTGAGCCACAGCGCCACTTGCATTTTTTTCTGCCTATGTGGTGCTGAGGAATCAAACCCAGGGCCTCATGCATGCAAGGCAAGCACTCTACCACTGAGCCACCTTCCCAGCACCATTCCTTAGAATTTTAAAGGCCTGCACAAAAAGGTACCTTGTATGTTTATGTACAAGAAACATCTCTCATACAACTGAGTGATAATAAAACATCTTTGTAAAATGTACTTTATTTCCAATTGTTTTTACACATTTGTTTCTACTGATTACCTGTTGATCGTGTGGGTGTTTACTCTGGATTTTTTTCCTGTTAAACATTATTCTGTGTTGAAGTATTAGGTATGCTGTTCAGGATGTACATTTCTTTTATTTACTAAGATCATCAAAAAAAAACTCCACAAATATGGCTACAGGGTATTGATGACTAATCAAACATGTAGTTAACATGGTACACCCCTAGGTTCAATCATAATACTTAGTGGACCAAAAAGAAGAAGAAGAAAAAGAATTCAGAGGAAGAATAAGAATGGGAAAGAGAGAGAGGAAGAACAAACATAGATTAATCCATGATATAGTTATATGATTTACAACATAGAGCTTGCATTTACCTACTTTCAGAGTAACAGAAAACCTTTCATAAAATACAATGTTAATTCTAGAGACTAGAAGAAAGACACCCCACAGCATGTGATGTTTTGTAATTTCTTGGGAAATAAAAAGTGCCTTGCTAGTAGCCTCAAAATGCCTCAAAATCCTGGACTCAAGGCAACATCTTGCCCTCATCCACTTAGCTGTTGAAAGCCAAGGTACTGTGCCATGCACTTCAATAGACCTTTATTTTTGATGAAACTAGAGATTGAACTCAGGAGCTGGCATTGGTTAGGCAAGTGTTCTATTACTCAGTTACCCCAATGATCAGTTTCAGGTCTGGAAAGACAGTAGACTGTCATAATTAACCTCTGGGAATTCCTAATCCATAAACTACTTTCAACATAGGAAATGTTGACTTCTAAGACATAAAAGTAGAAATAACTGATTTCTAGCTTACATTTTGGAATGTTTGATTGAGCCTGTACCTATCTTTCCTTTAACAACCAAAGGCAAAAATGACTTGTACAGGGGGCTGGGAAGGTGGCTCAGTGGTAGAGCACTGCCTTGCATGCCTGAGGCCCTGGGTTTGATTCCTCAGCACCACATAAGCAAAAAGAAAAAAGCCGGAGGTGGCGCTGTGGCTCAAGTGGTAGAGTGCTAGCCTTGAGCTGAAGAGCTGAGGGACATCACCCAGGCCCCAGAGTTCAGGCCCCACGACCTGACCCCCCAAAAAAAATGACTTGTACATATTTATATCAATCCCATTGAACAGATTTGGGATTAAAAAATAGCAGTGAAGAGTTCTGGAATCAAGTATTTGTAGGTCCAATCTTTCAGAGTAGTATGTGCTACGAAGTGTACCTGATTGAAGTGCTTTTGCATTCTCCTTCAGTAATGTCTTAGCTATAACACCATCTTTCTCATCAGTAGCTGGCTGGTTGGGCTATGAAATGAGATATTTAATAATTATTCTATTTATTATATTATATCAAGTTCAAATGACCCAGGATTAAAATATCAAAACATTTACCTTTGTGGAAGAATCCACCTTGGGAGATTCTAAACATTCAAAGAGATAAGAAAATGAGTATATGTAGATAAGACAACATCAGCACTACATTTGTTCACATTTAGTGTAACTGAAACCCTGATATTTGTTCTAAAACAGTAAGCTTAGATTTTCTGTCATGTGGATTTATCATTTTCTTTTTTTGTGTCTTTT
Source organism: Dipodomys merriami (assembly GCF_024711535.1). Classification (NCBI taxonomy): domain Eukaryota; kingdom Metazoa; phylum Chordata; class Mammalia; order Rodentia; family Heteromyidae; genus Dipodomys; species Dipodomys merriami. The sequence continues at coordinate 57,878,762 of NW_027203381.1, forward strand.
TTTTCTAGTAAGAGAAGATACATAGCAGAATACGATGAAGAAAAATAAGAATATAGCTTTACTTAACTTTGAAGTTAGTATAAGCAAAGTGAGATTATTGCCAATGAACACTATGGTCCTGGAAGTGCCACATATTCTGATATGAATATACAAATTGGTGGGGACAAAACTGATTCTCAAATTACAGGACAAGCCAAAACCCTGGGAGCACACGTCACATAAAAGCTGCTAAAGAAAAAAAAAATCCCTTCTGGATCATTATGTCACTATACAACATGGATTTGTCTCCTTTTCCTTTCTTTCTAATATTCCTTCACTATTAAGAGTATTCCAGGTAGGGAAGAGTTGGGGAGGTGGGGAGGGAAAGGATGGTAGGGGAAAAACAAAGGAGGAGACAACAATGCCCAATAGGTAATGCATTCATTACCTTACTCATGTAACTGTAATCCTCTCTATACAGTATCTTACAATAAAAACTATTTTACAAAAAGAATATTCCAGAATATAACTAATACTGAAACTCCTTTTTGAAATTTTCTTGATGTTCTCAATGGAACCTTGCCTGAAACTTCATCAGTTGTACAGTGATGGCTATTTAACTTCCTTTTATCTTAATCTACATGTAATAGGTAACTACTGTCGGGCAGTTAATATGTGAGACATTTTTATAGTCATTCTGTCGAATGTCGTGGGTAGGAAACATATATCTTACCTGTCATTGGTCCTTTCACCATATTATCTCTTCTTGGATCTGAAGCCCCAGTTAAATGAGCCACATAATTTGGTACAAAATACTCAGACATACTCTGTAAAAATTAGCAATCATAAGTATTTGAAAATGTACTTTCCAGTCACTTTAAGAAGATATCTGTGGGAAGTGGCACTGTGGCGCAAGTGGTAGAATGCTTTACCTTGAGCTGAAAGAGCTGAAGGACAGCACCCAGGCCCAGAGTTCAAGCCCCACACCCAACAAAAAGAAAAAGAAAAAGAAAGAAAGAAAGAAAGAAAGAAAGAAAGAAAGAAAGAAAGAAAGAAAGAAAGAAAGAAAGAAAGAAAGAAAGAAAGAAAGAAAGAAAGAAAAAAGAAAGAAAGAAAGAAAGAAAGAAAGAGAAAGAAAAATATATCTATGGGAGAGAGCTAGGGAAGAGGTGATATTGTCCAAAAAGAAATATACTCTTTACCTGACTTATATAACTGTAATTCCTTTATAATAAAAATAAAACATTAAAAAATATCTAAATGTCCTACCTCAAAAGCAATTAGACTAATACTAAAATGTTACTTGTTTGAAACCAAAGCTACTGAATTAAGAACATCCCAGGAGCTTCCTTGAGCAAGTCTGCCTTCTATGCTCACATGACTACTGATTTTTAAGTCAGTCATGGAAGTTACTCTTTTTTTTTGGGCGGGGGAGGTCTGGTTGTGGGGCCTGAACTCTGGGCCTGGGCGCTGTCCCGCATCTTTTCAGCTCAAGGCTAGCGCTCTACCACTTGAGCCGCAGTGCCACTTTCGGCTTTTTTTCTTTTTGCTTATGTGGTGCTGAGGAATCGAACCCAGGGCCTCATGCATGCAAGGCAAGCGCTCTACCACTGAGCCACCTTCCCAGCCCAGTTACTCATTTTTGAATTCCTGAGTAATGAAGAGAGCATTTTAATAACAGCGTATTTAACAAATGGTTGAATGTTCTCTTGGAAGAACAACACATTGACCATTTACAAAACTTACTATGACAAATTATTTTGGAGTTAAAAAGTGATATGTGCCATTATAATGGAACACTTTGAGTAAATGAAAATCTTCCATAAAATACAATGTTAGTTCTAGAGACTGGAAAAAAGAAAATCTGCATCATCTGATATTCTATAATTTCTTTTAAAAAGGTTCTTGCTATGTTACCCCAGACAGCTCCAAAGTCCTGGGCTTGGGAAAACCTTTATCTCCCACCCACAGAATAACTGAGGTTTGGGTATATTGGCTTTACAATAAGCCTTTTTCCATATCAAACTAGATATTGAACTCAATAATTATCACTTGTTAAGAAAATGCTATACTAAGGCCTACCACCTTTCCTCCCATGAACATTTTTAGACCTTGAAAGCACAGTAGAATTTCATAATCTGTATAGTACTACATAAATAGGAAATTTAGGATACATTATATGTTTGTTAGGATACATTATATGTGTGCTGTACGCTGATAAAACTAGAAGTGTGGCTCAGTGGTAGAGTGCTTGCCTAGCATGCATGAAACCTTGGATTCCATTCCTCAGTACCACATAAACAGAAAAGACTAGAAGTGGCGATGTGTCTCAAGTGATAGAGCACTAGCCTTGAGCAAAAGAGGCTCAGGAACAGTGCCCAGGCCCTGAGTTCAAGCCCCAGGACTGCCAAAAAAAATCTTAGCAACTATGAGCTTTATTTTAAAAATTGCTTCTACTCATAAAAACATTATGTGAACTGGACATGGCTCAAGTAGTACTGTGTCAGCCAAGCAAGCATGAGGCTCTGAGTTCAAAGCCTAATAAATAAATAGAACACTTGGGCTGGGAAGGTGGCTCAGTGGTAGAGCACATGCCTTGCATGCCAGAGGCACTGGGTTCGATTCCTCAGCACCACATAAGCAAAAAGAAAAAAGCCGGAAGTGGCGCTGTGGCTCAAGTGGTAGAGCACTAGCCTTGAGCTGAAGAGCTGAGGGACAGCACCCAGGCCCAGAGTTCAGGCCCCACGACTGGACCCAAAAAATAAAAAATAAAAATAAATAAATAGAACACTAGAAGACCAAATTGTTTTAATCTACAAACAACTCCTCACATTTCCTGTTTGTGAAATATCTGATGCAGACATTTTTGACCATCCAAATAGAAAAATATCTTCCTGTTCTTGTCAATATCTTCATAAATAAAGCTACAAAACATCACAGTGAAAATTTTAATAGCTACTCAAAGAGTTAAACATAAAACTACCCTGTGATCTAACAATTCCATTCCTGAACATTTATCCAAAAGGTTACAAAATAGGATACAATAAAGCACCTCCAACAACCATGTTCATTTCAGTACTAGTCACCATAGCTAAGGTAATGGAATTGGCCTAGATGCCCCTCAGTGACTGAATGGATCAAGAAAATGTGGGATTTTGATCATCCCTTAGGAAGAAGTACATTGAATCATTTACTGAGAATGGAAGAACCTGGGGGAACCATGTTAAGTGATATAAGCCCAGAGAGAGCAAGGATGTATGTTTTCTCCCATATGTGGAAGCTAGAACTAATTTATAAACATATAAGTAAACATTTCAAGGTAATATGCAAGTGGACACAAATGTTTAAACCAAAATATGGTAGGTTCAGGAGAGAACTCAAATAGTGTAATTCCTTAGAAAGACTAACTCAGTCCAACAAAATAAGTACCAGGAAATGGGTACTTGCAAAAAGTGGGTAAGACCAAGAGGAGGGGTTAGGTAAATGAAGAGAGAAAAGGGAGGTGAATGCAATAATAAAATTCAATGCATACCCTACAAAATTAAGAAAACTGAAGGAAGGGGTAAGGTTGCAAGGGATGAAGGATAATGATGAAAGGATGCATTGTATTCATAAACTGTTTTGTTGAAGCTGGCTCTGGTGACTCACGCCTATAATCCTAGCCGCTCAAGAGGCTGAGATCTGAGGATTGCAGTTCAAAGCCAGTCCCAAGCAGAAAAGTCTTATCTCTGGGCTGTGGTTTAAATGGTAGAATGCTAGCCTTGAACAAAAAGAGCCCAGGAACAGCACCCAGACCCAGAGTTCAAGGCCTAGGACCAGCAAAAACAAAAAACAAAACACACACACACACACACACACACACACACACACACACACACACACACACACACACACACACGCCATTTTCAAGGTTGACATATGAAATTGTTCAGTGTTTAGATAAACTTGACTTCAAAAGGCAGCTGATTTCTCATGTCTTCTAAGCCTGGCTTTCTGTGTCGTTACAATGACTTCATTCAATGAAGACTACAAAGCAGCATATAGTATATGAAGCAGTAAAACACTTTGAAGACAATAGCTTTTTTAAACATATGGTGAAAATGGGAGGAAATATTTCTTTGTAGACACAAAAAAGTAGTTAAAAAAGTCAAGTGAATCCATCCCTTTGGTATTAAAACATTACTCAATGTTTATATCCAACCCAATAAAAAAAATAGACAAACCTCAGAATCCCAGGGCGATTCTTCATCTTCCTCTTCCTTTAAACCTTGCAGGGATATAGTTACAAATACATTAATAAGAATACTTATTATTTTGAATTTTAAAAATCCATACACAAAATTGATCAAGATACATTGTTTTTTTCCAAGAAACATCCCTTGCACAACTAACGTGTGCTAGTAAAAACATTTTTGCAAAAAATACACTTTATAAAAGATAGTAAAAATATACTTTATGTCATAAATCGTTCTCATACAACAATTGTCTGCTCCGTTCTTTTCCCATTGAACATCATTCTTGTCTAGTTAACTCAGTTATTTTGTTTGCAGTGTACATTCTTGTCCCTACACCATGTTCTTCAAAAAAAATGGGAAAAATGGGTGAGGTTTTGATGACCAATAGAAGAACAGGTAGGTAAAATAGACCCCAGACTCAGGCACTGCAGTCAGTGGGGAAGAAATGCATAAAGAAAAGAAGTATGCAGAGGAAGATTAAGATTAGAAGGAAAAGGGGGCAAGCATAAATTAATTCATAATTTTGTTCATAATTTTCTGGTACACACACACAAAAAATCTTCCATATAATAAAATGTTGATTCTAGGAGTTTGAAGAAAGCAAACGCATATCATGCAAAATTCTATAGTATCTTGTGAAAAATGAACTATCTTTGTGCCCCAGATAACTAATTCCTGGACTCAAATAAGCTCTTGACCCTACATATAAGAGTTATGGAGATCTCAGGTACACAGCACTGTGTCTGCTCTTAAAACAAACAAACAAAAACCCACTAATTTTATTTTAGTAGGTTATGGGGCTTGAACTCAGAGCCTGGGTGTTAGCCTTGAACTCTTTTGCTCAAGGCAAGTGCTCTACCACCTTGAGCCACAGCACTACTTCCAATTTTTTGGTGGTTAATTGGAGATGACAGTCTCATGGACTTTCTTGCCTGGACTGGCTTTGAACTATGATCCTCAGATCTCGGCCTCCTGAATAGCTAGGATTATGGCATGAGTCACTGGCCCCTACTGTAACACTTCATTTTTTAATGAAACTAAAAGCTGATCTAAGAACTTGCCATTTGTTAGTTAAGTAATACACCACTTAATGCCTGCCTCCATTCTTCCAATGACCTGAGTTTTTTTGTTTGTTTGGTTTGGTTTGGTTTTTCAGTGCTGGTCCTGGGGCTTGCATTTAGGGCCTTGGTCCTGTTCCTGAGCTTCTCTTGCTCAAGGCTAGTGCTCTACCACTTAAACTACAGCTCCACTTCTGGCTTTTTTGTGTGTAATTTTTCTGCCTGGGCTGGCTTCAAACCATGATCTTCATATCTCAGCCTCCTGAATAGGTAGGATGACAGGCATGAGTCACCAGTGCCCAGCCTCCAATAACCATTTAAAACTTAAGAAACACAGACTTTTATAATTAACCTTTAGGTAGTTTTCCCATGTACAGTACCTTCTACAAAGGCTACTAAATAGAAATAACCAGCTGGACTCCAGTGGCTCACAACTGTAATCCTAGCTACTTAAGAGGCTGAGATCTGATGATCTTGTTTCAAAGCCAGCCCAGGCAGAAAAGTTCCTGAGATTCTAATCTCTATTTAACTACCAAAAGCTTGTGGTGGCTCAAGTAGTAGAGCACTAGTCTTGAGCAGAAAAGTTCAAGAACAATGTCCAGGAATTCAGGAATTTTGGAATTCAAGGCCCAGGACTGGCACAAATAAATAAAAATAACTTTAAGCTTACATTCTGAAAAGTTGGATTCAGCCTTTAAAAATCAAGGACAAGCTGGGCACCAGTGGTTCATGCCTGAGGAGTCTGAGATCTGAGGATCACGATTTGAAACCAGCCCAGAAAGAAAAGACTGTGAGATTCTAGCTCTAATTAACTAGCAAATGGTAGAGTGATAGCCTTGAGCTAAAGAAGCTCGGGAACAGCACCCAGGAACTGAATTCAAGCCCCAGAACCAGCACACACACACACACACACACACACACACACACACACACACACACACACACATTGACACATTGCTGTGGAATGAAACAGCATATACCTTTAAGCAACACCTCAGAACAATATATACTACAATACTACATGGATTTCTCTACCCTTTCCCTCCTCCTTAATATTCCTTGGGTATAATTATACCCCAAATATAACTAATACAAAACTTTTAAAAATGTTTCTCTGTGACATTAAATGGAACCTTGCCTGAAACTTGATCAGTTGTACAACTAATGACTATGTAACTTTCTCTTTCCTTACTCTATGTTTAATAAGTGACTAACAGACATTTGATACGAATCATTTTTATTTGATTATTCTGTCATAAGTCATGTTTATGAAACATGTGTCTTACCTCTCACCGGTCCTTTCCCCGTACTATCTTCTTTTGGAGCTCCTGTTCCAGTTAAATGAGCCACACGATTTAATCCAAGATTCTCAGAGATACTCTGTGAAAATTAGTATCAATCCATTTTTCACAAAAATATTCTCCAGTCATTTTATGAAGTTATCTATGTGGTCTGACTTGAAAGCAATTAAACTAAAATGTATTACTTGTAAGAAACAAAGCTTTTGAAAACTTCACAGTGGCTTTTTGGAGTAAATCTGCCTTTTATCTTCACCTGGCCACCTACTGTAAATCAGGCATGGAAAACCTGAGGAAACACCACAATTCAAAATGCATGCTTCTACAAGTAGCTCAAACTTCTTTGCATTTCCCCAAAAAATAAAGACATCATTTTAACATGGACATATTGAACAAATTGTTACAGCTCAGTTGATAAAAGGCAGCACTAGTTGGGAGCTGGTGGCTCACACCTGTAATCTTAGCTTTCAGGAGGCTGAGCTCTAAGGATTACAGTTCAAAGACAAACCAGGCAGGAAACAGTGAGAGACTCTTATCTCCAGTTAACCACCAGAAAACTGGAAGTGGCACTGTGGCTCAAAGCGGTAGAGTACTAGCTTTTAGTGAAAAGCTCAGGGACAGTGACCAGCCCCTCAATTCAAACCCACGACCAACAACAACAACAAAAAAAGATAGCACTGACCACTTACAGAACTTGCAATGACAAAAATGATTGTAGAGTTAAAATGTGATATGTACCACTATAACAGACCTCATAGCATGTCATTCTAAGTATAAGCAAAACATTAGAGAAATATTAGATTTAAATATAAAACAAAGTTCATACAAAACTAAAATTTTTTATAAAAGTTTTATCAATAATGAAGGTTGTTGCCAAAAATTACAAAGGACTAAGAAAGCATATTCTATATGGATTTTGTTTTTGTTTTGTTTTGTTTGTTTTTTGTCAGTCGTGGGGCCTGAACTCTGGACCTGAGTACTGTCCCTCTGCTCTTCACTCAAGGTTAGTGTTCTACCACTTGAGCCACAGCACCACTTCCTGCTTTTTCAGCTTATGTGGTGCTGAGGAATCGAACCCAGGGCCTTGTGCATGCAAGGCAAGCACTCTACCACTGAGCCACCTTCCCAGTCCTCTATATGTGGTTTTAATAGCAGCAGGCACATATTTGAACTACTGTAAACTCTTATCCTACAAGTCTTTTCCTAAGAGTTCTTAAAAATGCAGCAAACCCCATGAAGAAGGGAATTATTAGATTACCTATTTATTAAAGTCATCTGAAATGTGGTAGGCCTTTATTTGCATGTCTTTGCCTACATGTTACAAAAAAATGTAATGGTCATGATAATGAAGAATGTATGTATTGTAAGCTTAATATCATGAAGCTGTATGCATGGCCCACTGTTCTTCCTTTAGACCTGCTCTTCCACCTGGACATTCACTTAGCTTCTCATTCTTCAGCTGGCTGCTCGTCTCACCCAGAAAAAGATCTTCCCTGATGCAGAGTTCCACCCCGCATTGCCATTCTAACTACAAACTCTCTGCATCCTCTCTAATTAGCATCCTTTCTTTTCCTTATACAAAAGCCTATAGGTGGGCTGGAAGTGCTGTCATTCCCTTGTTCTTCTGTCCTTCACTACAGCATAGACCGCCATGTGTATATTCAGTGTCCATCTCCACAGTACTGAGGATATACGCTAAGATGGAATTTCAATCAAAGTCTACGTATTTAGATCTCATCAGGAAGGCCTCAGCCACTAAACCATTATCTTTCTATTGTCTAGTTCCAAATAGTTTATTGACCCTTACTATACTTCAAAGTAGAAATCTTTATGCCCTTCTTTTCACATACATACCCATAGAAATAGACATGGACGACCCCCATAGACATAGACAAACAGACAGACAGAAAATGCTCCAGACTGAATGTTGTCATAGTATATTGTATCTATGGGTGAAGAATACATCAAAAATATCACTGAATGCTGTTGAACAGTAGTGGGTTAAGGAGTGTGGGGAAGGGGTGAACAGTAGAGTGAGCATGCAGGTTCAGGATACCAGGCTGATACTCAATAAGACAATTA